>NC_044036.1:239118203-239735821 GCF_901765095.1 Microcaecilia unicolor
TTCGTTCAAGGAAGTTCCTGCTGTGATCAGCTGTTTCTGATGCCTTACGTTGTAGTAGGGGAGCAATTAACTGTTGGAATGTAATTGTATTTTACATGCATTGCCTGTCACCTATTATTTCTCTGTGATTACTCTGTGACCTCTGATGTGAATTACTTAGAGAGGTCACACAGCTATGCAACTTCCTGTGGGGGTTAGATGCAGCAGAAGCAGCACATGGAGCACATGGAGCTCATGATCTCTCCTAACCTGAGAGGATCTATGGTGGTGTGAGCATCCATTACCATCTAAGCACATGGAAAGAGCTGATAATACAAATGTATAGTATTATGTATATATAAGCCTGTCTGATTATAATCTAACTACAAACTGTGAGTAAACAGATGTTTTGTTACTTCAACTTTAAAGTGACTCAGCAGTGAATTATTCTGGGGTGAATGAGAGAGAGATGAAGAAAGAAATTAACATTTCTAAAGCTGAAGCTGTGTGTACTAAAATCTGCTAATTATTTACTACAAATAATCCAACAAAAGGGTTACGGGCCCAGGGCCAGGAATTGAAAAAGAAGAGAAATATTACCAGGCAGAAAAAAAGGCCACATTTTTTCTCTTAAGTTTTAAAGGAAAGATTCAGTCTGTCTCTCTCTCCCCCCACACAGCAGACAGAAGGCTAAGAAAATGGCTGAGGGAAGAAATTCACCATTGTTCTATTCTCTCAAGGTGCCTAAATTAACTGAGTTTAATTATCAGCAGTGGGAACTAAGATTCATATGTCTCCTTCGAGCAAAAAGATTAAATATATGCTTAGACCAAGACAGAACAGCTGAAAATATGGCTGAATGGGACAATGCAAACTATTATGTGAAGTGCATGCTTTTGGAAGCTCTCTCAGAGAAACAAGCCATATTAGTGGAGGGAAAAGATACACCAAAGGACATTTTATATAAACTGAGAACTATGTATGCAACTACATATGCAAAGCAGCAACCAATTTGGTTGGCAGAGTTGAATGAAACCAAATTAAGGGATAAAAGTAAATGTAATGATCACATTATGCATCTTATGTCTTCATTTCAAAAGCTAGAACTTTCTGGAATTCCCATGTGTGATGCATTGAAAAGAGCATTTCTTTTTACCTCACTATCAAAGAAGTTTGATGTTTTTAGGTCTGTAAATGAGGCCATTGAAGGGCAATCTTTTGAACAGGCAACATCAAAACTAAGGCAGGAATGCATAATAAATGATTCTGAGGAGATGTGTTCTCAAAGTCAGTCAGAGAGAAATGAAACAAATTTCTTGGCAAAGAACAGAGGAAGGCGGAGCTATGGGAAAACTCCACCCAAGGGCAAGCTGATTTGCTACTCATGTGGAAAGGAGGGACATGTATCTAAATGGTGTAAGGAAACACAAAACACTCCCTCTAGCTCACCTAAGCCAATGGAACTAAAGAATTTTCAAACCAGGAAATGTATGAAGGACAAAGATAAACACAAGGGTTTTCTAATGGCAGAAAAATCTTTGACTATGGTAAATAATAATTCAAATGAAAGTACTTGGATTTTGGATTCGGGGAGCACATGCCATTTAACCAATTGTAAGGATTTCTTTCAGGAAATGTGTCCAGAGGAAGGTATTCTTAAAACTGCAAACGCAGGGACTGCTAAGATCCAAGCAAAAGGTATTGGATTCTTAAAATGCAAAGTGTCTAATGAAGTTAAAGAAATTCCTGTAAGTGATGTCTTGTATATTCCCCAAGCAGTTTGTAATATGCTTAGTGTATCTACATTAGATAAGAAGGGATTTGTGATTCATTTTGAAAACAGTAAGTGCACAATCTCTAAAAATGCTGAAGTGTATGCTGAAGCTTTTATGCATAATGATGTTTATAAACTGAGCATTTCAGGTGAAGCCTCACATATGGCGCAAGTAAGGAAGAATGATGGTAAATGTAGTCTGGAAATCTGGCACCGCCGCCTGGGACATCGTGATTTTAAGGTGATCCAGGATCTTTACAGTAAGCAACTAGCCACTGGCATTCAGATAAGTGCAGATGCTGGTAAAATGGAGAAATGCATAGACTGTGTTACTCAAAAAGGTATGAGACCCTCATTTCCTGCATACACAGGAAATAGGAGTAATAAAGTACTGGACTTAATACACAGTGACTTATGTGGACCGTTTAATATCCCATCATTGGGAAATAACAGATTTGTGCTAATATTCTTGGATGATTTCTCTAGATATTGTGTGGCCTATTTGCTGAAAGAAAAAAGTCAAGTCACAGACATGCTGAAGAAATACGTAGCCATGGTGAGCAATAAATTTGAAAGAAAACCAAAGGTTCTTCAGACCGACAATGGTGGTGAGTTCACTTCACAAAGCATGCGCACATTTCTAGAACAAGAAGGCATTCAACATATCACAACAGTAGCTTATACACCAGAACAAAATTCTGTTGCAGAGAGAAAATTTAGGTCACTTGTGGAAATGACCAGATGTATGCTGTCAGATAGCAATCTCCCTAAAAGACTATGGGGGGAAGCCATTCTCACAGCAGTGTACCTACAAAATAGAATGCCAACTAAAGGCGCTGAGCGCACACCACATGAGACATGGCATGGTAGGAAGCCAAACCTGTCACACATAAGAACATTTGGAAGTACAGCATATGCTCATGTACCAAAGCAAAGAAGGCATAAGCTGGATTCCACAACAGAAAGGGGCATTTTAGTTGGCTATACTCCAGGACACAAAGGATATAGAATTTTGAATCTGAAAACTGGCATTGTTGGCATAAGACATGTTACATGTTTTGATGAAAACAAAAGGGTTGATAAAGGCTGGATTATCCCAGATGAGCCTTATCATCCAGAATATGAAACTAGAACCATAATAGACATGCCAGTGTATATAAATGCCATACCAAGGCAGATGTCTGAAAGCAACTCATCTGTATCTAACGAGGAACAGGCAGAGGAAGCAGACACAGAAAGGATCATTGAAGAAGACAGTACAGTTGGAGAAGGGGAATCAATTGGAGAAGAACTCTCAGATTTAGAGGATGCGGAAAGGTCAGACCAACCTGTAGTCAGACGCTCATCCAGGGAAAACAAAGGTGTTCCACCCCCAAGACTGTCTTACCTAACAAAGTCAGCAGAAGCTCAAGAGCCCTTAACATGGGATGAGATTGAGAAAATGCCAGCAGAAGAAGCTGCTGAATGGCATAAAGCTGCACAAGAAGAAATTGATGCATTGGATAAAAATAATACTTGGATTCTTACAAAATTACCTCCTGGCAAGAAAGCTATAGGATGCAAATGGGTATTCAAGTTAAAAAGGAATGCACAAGGAAAAGTGGAAAGGTATAAAGCCAGATTAGTCGCAAAGGGATATCTTCAAAAATATGGAGAAGATTTTGATGAAGTGTTTGCACCTGTAGTGAAACACACGACAATAAGAACACTTCTGAGCATTGCAGTCTCAAAAGGCATGCAAGTCAACCACATTGATGTGAAAACAGCGTTTCTTCACGGAGATATAACTGAAGACTTGTACATGGAACAGCCAACAGGTTTCATAAATACAAAACAAAGACAGCTAGTGTGTAAATTAAACAAAGGTCTTTGTGGATTAAAGCAAAGTGCAGAATGTTGGAATGAAAAATTGCATGAAATATTGACAAATTTAGGATTTAAGCAAGGTGAAGCAGATAAATGCTTGTACACTAGGTGCACAAATGGACAATATGCATACATTTTAGCTTTTGTTGATGATCTGCTCATTGCAAGCAAAAGTGAGCAAGAGTACAAGGACATTGTAAAGTGTTTAAACCTCAATGTTGAGATAAAAGAACTTGGTAATGTGTCATACTATCTTGGTATAGAAATTGAGAAACAAAATGATGGTTCTTATCTTCTAAGCCAGAAGCAGAAAATAAATGAGCTTATTGAAAGTTTAGGTATGCAAGATGCCCAAGTTGTAAGCACTCCCATGATCACTGATTTTCTGAAGGATGAAACAGTAAGAGAACCTTTACCAGATAACATCCAATATAGATCAGCCATAGGTAAGCTTTTATATCTAGCTACCACATACAGGGCTGATATAGCAAATGCAGTAGGAATTTTGAGCAGAAGGGTCAGCTCACCTACCAAATCAGATTGGACTGCAGTTAAAAGGATGGTAAGGTATTTAAAGGGTACCATTGATTGTAAATTAAAGATTTCAGCCAATAGTAATCCAAAACTAATATGTTACTGTGATTCAGATTGGGCAGGGGATCATTCTGATTATAAATCCACAAGTGGATATGTGTTTATGTATGGAAATGTACAAATTTCATGGGCCAGTCATAAACAAAGTATTGTGAGTTTGTCTTCTATAGAAGCTGAATATGTGGCCGCATCGGAAGCGTGCAGAGAACTGATGTGGATTGAAAAACTTTTGCTGGATTTCGGAATAGCTGAAAAGAGACCAATCCAGATAATGGAAGATAATCAGAGCTGCATCCGACTGTCACAGAATGACAAGGTTCAGTCACGCACCAAGCACATCGCAACGAAATACCACAACGTGCGAGAGTTGGCAAAAGAAGGGGTCATCAGTCTACACTATTGTCACACCAGTGAGATGACAGCTGACATCATGACCAAACCGTTACCCAGAGAACATTTTGTGAATCTGCGTATAAAGCTTGGACTTTGTATGAATAAATAATTGCATGACAGTTATGCATGAGAAGGGGTTTGTTGGAATGTAATTGTATTTTACATGCATTGCCTGTCACCTATTATTTCTCTGTGATTACTCTGTGACCTCTGATGTGAATTACTTAGAGAGGTCACACAGCTATGCAACTTCCTGTGGGGGTTAGATGCAGCAGAAGCAGCACATGGAGCACATGGAGCTCATGATCTCTCCTAACCTGAGAGGATCTATGGTGGTGTGAGCATCCATTACCATCTAAGCACATGGAAAGAGCTGATAATACAAATGTATAGTATTATGTATATATAAGCCTGTCTGATTATAATCTAACTACAAACTGTGAGTAAACAGATGTTTTGTTACTTCAACTTTAAAGTGACTCAGCAGTGAATTATTCTGGGGTGAATGAGAGAGAGATGAAGAAAGAAATTAACATTTCTAAAGCTGAAGCTGTGTGTACTAAAATCTGCTAATTATTTACTACAAATAATCCAACATTAACCCCTACCTAGAAACAGCAGCTAGAGACAGTATTGCAAAATCATACTGAAGTGTTTTCAACTAAACCAGGAATTACTCATTTGGCTAATCATAATGTAGACACTGGTGCCCATAAACCACTGAAGCAGGGTACATATTGAATATCTGCTGAGGTGGAAAAGCATATGAAACAGGAAATTATGACTCATAAAGAAGTCTTATAGTCCCTGGGCTTCTCCTGTAGTTCTTGTCCCTAAGAAAGATGGCACAATCCACTTCTGTGTGGATTACAGGAGGCTTAATGAATGTGCTATATCTGATCCTTATCCAATGCCCCGGATGGATGAATTGCTAGACCACTTAGCTGGGGCCCAGTACCTGACCACAATGGACCCTAGTCGGGGGCACTGACAGATCCCCCTAACAGCTGCAGCTCAGGAGTGATCAGCATTTATTACTCCATTTGGCCTTTATGAATTTCCTGTGATGCCATTTAGAATGAAAAATGCCCCTGGTATGTTCCAGTGCCTGGTGAATCGACTATTAGATGAACTCCAGGAGCATGCTAGGGCTTATCTTGATGACATTGCTGTGAGCTGTCAGACTTGGGATGACCACCTGATTCATTTAATTGGGGTGTTAGACTGAATCAGGGAGGCCCACTTGACCATCAAGCCCAGCAAATGTCAGATGGGGATGGAAGAAGTACAATATTTAGGACCAAGTGGGAGATGGACAGCTAAAGCCTAAACCAGCTAAGGTTGAAGCTATACAAAACTGGCCCACACCCAAACCAAAAAGCAAGTATTGGCCTTCCTTGAGACAGCAGGGTATTACAGAAAGTTTGTGCCTCACTATAGCACCATAGTCAAGACTGACCTAACTAAAAAGAGACTGCCCCGAGTCATTGCCTGGTTGCCAGTGTGAAGTGGCCATCAAAGCATTAAATACTGCATTAGTTACAGTTACAGTGCTGGCTGTACTCAGTCAAGTAATTAGCAGAGGGGAGGAGCACCCCATTGTGTACTTGAGTTGCAAGCTCCTTGACAGAGAGGTAGCATATGCTACAATTGAGAAAGAATGTCTGGCCTTAGTGTGGGCCCTTAAGAAACTGCAACCATATATGTATGGGTGAGACTTTACTGTCATCACAGATCACAATCCATTAGTCTGGCTTAAGAGAGTCTCGGGAGAGAATGGGAAGCTACTTCAGTGGAGCCTGTCCCTGCAGATGTACAACTTCACCATACAGCACCGAAAGGGCAGTGAACATGGCAATGTTGATGGACTCTCCAGGAAGAAGAGCCAGAACTGCCTTGACACTGGACTGTCAAGATCCGACCAGTGGACTGAAGAGGCCGCAGTTTGGGGTCTTTCTTAGAGGGGGGAGGTATGGCAAACAGGGCATTTTCCTTCTTGTAAATTGTAAAGCTATTATTTAAGATGTGCATTTCCTTTATTTGACCAGCAGATGGTGACTGTCATTTGTAAAGTTGTTATAGAACTGTCAGTTTCTTCTTCCTGCCAAAAGCTGTTAGCTTAAGCTATGAGGTATTTTTTTTTTTAGTCGCAGATAAGGAAGTGGAAAGAGAAGGTTCTCTTTTCCTGAGATCCTGTGAATAGTTAGACTTCATAACCTGTGAGCAGCTATATCTTGTTCCTGAACTCCCCAGGTACTACTTAGGTAGTATATAAATGTTTATATAGTTTTATAATTGGTCCATATTCAGTTACCTGTTATTGCCTGTTACTTTTCCATCTGTTTTATATTGTTCACTGTTCAAGTTCTGTGATAATAAACCTAAAGTTTATTAACTCTGCTGTCTTGGACTGACTAAGAATCCTGGTGGTTTGTGTTTTGGTCTGTGGGTGCTTTCCGGGAACTGTGGGACTCCTGAGAATGTGACCCCAGTAATCTAAAAATCACCAGGGAATAACCTGAGAGTGGGAGACTCTGCCAGAGGCAAGTGAGACCCAGTCAGTGGGGTGGAGGGTGCTAGTGTAGAGCACAAGCAGCAGGTACAGGTGGACCTGAGCTGTGCTGGGGACAGGCCTTCCAGGTGGCTGCAAGGTTGGCCCCAGGAGGGTGGTTAGGTGTTTTGTCACACTTCCCCTAGGAGGTACTTTCCTGGGAAGAAAGTCTGTAGGGCAACCATATTCCCAGTCAGGTGGCAGAACCTCTTTTTGCTTGTTGTTTGGAAAATACATCCACATAGTCCTGATAGGATCGGGGCAGGGCTTGCTTAGTTCCCAGCTGACTGGTGGCTAGTGGAACAATGGGGATCCCTGAACTGAAACAGCAGTGCTGACAGGATGGACTCCAAGTATCAAGCTCAGCCCGGGCCCAGTCGATACATGGACTATGTTCCTGCAGCCATGGGAGACCTGGTATGATGGGGTTCACCACCGTTTGGAGAACATAAAAGGGCAATAGCTTCTTTATAAATGTGACCCCACCTCTTGATACAATTGCTCACCTTACGAATACCCTGGAAATACCTCAGGTGAACTCTTGTAGAACTGACAGAGGTGAGGTGCAATTATTTTCACTAACCTCGCTTACTTGTTTCTAAAACAAGAAGGGAATTAAATCTAAAGGAAATAATTTAGTTGAGCATATGTTATACTTTTAAAATTAATTAATTTATTCAACACTGTTAATCAAATAACCAATTTTCACTATGTTTGACAGTGCCTTTGTTTCTTCTCACAGGTGATCAACCTTTCCCTCAGTACTATACACAACAGTAGCAGATCAGACAAGTATTCATTTGACTAAAGCACAAATGTATCATAAACATGCATGCAGCACCAAAAATGT
This sequence comes from Microcaecilia unicolor, assembly GCF_901765095.1. Lineage (NCBI taxonomy): Eukaryota > Metazoa > Chordata > Amphibia > Gymnophiona > Siphonopidae > Microcaecilia > Microcaecilia unicolor. The sequence goes on from NC_044036.1 coordinate 239,126,211, forward strand.
ATTCTAAAATTTCTTTAATTTGCAGGAATTGATTCTTTGTGTGTTCTTTTTCTTCCCAGATTCGTCTTCCAGGTAAACTTTAAGGTAAGTATAAGTCAATGTTTTTCTTTTACTCTCTCTCTAACATGTCCCTGTTGAATCCTTCCTCAATGTGCTTTCAATATTGGTTTAAAGGATACTCTTTTCCAGCTTTCTTGTATTGTCTTCTTTCTTCTCCTTTCTTTGATCGTTGGGTACCGTGTTGTCTTGTGATGCTTATAGGTATAATGCTATCGGAAACCTGGAACACTTCAGAGTAGCTACTACTCTTAGCCTTAAACAACTTAAAAAGAAAAACCTTATGCCCTATCTATATAGTGACACTGGTAAGTGACACTAGTAACTCTCAGAGATAATTGAAGAAATGTTCCCCTAGCTAACTACCCCAGATAAAAGAATGGATAATCCTTAGTCCCTAAACTTTCCCTCCCACGATTAATTTAAGAAAAAGGAGTATTGGGAGTAATTTCCTTTAACACTACTGGAAACATAGAAATTCTCTGGGGTTAAAATAACTCCCAGCTGTATTGCAAATACACTGCCACCTAAGTACAGTATAATTAATATTCTCCTTTAAATAATCATTCCTTTAAAACTTCAGTGAAGCTTTTCACTTTTAAATCTCCTTTTAAAACCAATTAGGTTTAATAGACACTTAGAGTGCACCTCAGCCAGCACTTTTGCTGAAAATATTAAATATGACACTCCATTAGATAAACCCGAGTTACCAGCTCATCAAAACATTAACATCCTGGTAGGATCTATTGTGTCATTTCATTTCTGTCCCCACAGCTTCCCAAGCACCTATCAGTCACCTCTCTAAAAGCCTCTAAAATTGCGTCAGGCTTTTCAAGTTAAGTAACTAATCTTGTTCACCCTCTCCACACTCATAAACAGCTTTAAAAATACTCCCAAATCCATTTAAAAACAGATTTCTTATGACAGCTGAGCACAGACCTACCACACATATCACGTCTGTGGTCGTGACCACCCTCAGACTTACCTTGTTCCTGGGGGTCAGCTTCCTAGCTGGCTCCTGTTTCTTCGGTCTGTCCTTTCTGAGCTAGCTCTGGCTCCATGTGCTGGCTGCATCCAGCAGCATGACACTAATTGCTTCACTATACTGCACCTGGGTGTGGGAAGCCTCTCTGTGTTTCACTGTGCTTTCTGCCTGCTCCTTGGTTTGTGCCTGAACAGCCTCCGTAGTTACTTAGAGATTGCTGCAGCTGTGCCTCAGGTGTTGAAGGGCTTTATTAAGCACTTAGAGACTGCAGCCTTTGCCTTTGCATCATCTAAGGTCCCTGGTATGTTAGAGTGCTCTGTGCACTGCTACCTTGTCCAGTTCAGTGTGAGTTTCTAGCTTGTTACTAGTAGCTTGGGCATAGCTTTTCTTGTTGGCTTGTGTACAGCTTTACTAGTTCTCCTGTGTGTTCTGTTGTGTGAGTTCCTAGCGTGTGACTAGTTAGCTTGGGCATAGCTTTGCTTGTTAGCTTGTGTTCAGCTTTACTAGTTCTCCTGTGTTTTGCTTAGTGTGAGTTTCTAGCTTATGACTAGTTAGCTTGGGCATAGCTTTCTTATTAGCTTGTGTACAGCTTTTCTAGTTTTCTTGTGTTTAGCTTTCTGGTTTTCCCATGTGTGTTTTCCTTTGCTTCTGGGGCTTCAGCCCTAGTCCTGTCTGCTGCCAGTACTCCTTGCCACTGGAGCTCCAGCCATATTCTTGCTACTTGACCTGACCATTGCCTGAATCTGACTACTCTCTGCCCGCAGTCTGACCTGACTACTGCCTGTACTCAGATATTCTCTGCTTGCTGCTTGACCTGACCATTGCCTGAACCCCGATACTTGTTGCCTACTGCCTGAACCCCGATACTTGCTGCCTGCTGCCTGACCCGACTACTGCCTGAACCCCGATACTTGCTGCCTATTGCCTGACTCGACTACTGCTTGAGCCCGGATATTCTCTGCCTGTGGCCAGATCTGACTATTGCCGGAACGCGGACATTCCCTGCCTGTCTGCCTTGCTTTCGCCTAGGTGCCTGGGGGCACTTCTGTATCCTAATTCCTGTTGTTCCTGCTTGCTAGTTCCAGTTCCGGTTTTCCTATAAGCCCTGCCGGCTGCCCGAATCTGAGGGCTCAACCCTCGGGGAACGGTGGCTAAGCATAGGTGAAGCCTAGATCCAGTGTGTTCCTGTCCAGCGGATTCCGTCCCATGGGTTCCAGTCCAGTGGGCTCCGCACCAGTGTGTTCCAGTCCAGTGGGCTCCACTCCAGTGTGTACCAGTCCAGTGGGTTCCAGTCCAGTGTGCACCCGTCCGGTGCATTCCAGTCCTGTGTATCCCTGTGCAGAACTCCAGTCCGGGGTTCCAGTCCAGCCTTGCCTCGTCTCTGCCTTGAAGGTGACCTTGCCTGCCACTCCACAGTAGTGGTCCAAGGACTCATAAACCCAGTGCTTCCGGGGAGAAGCCTGACAGAATGCCAAGGTCCTCGAGAACGCGATAACAAAGGTCTGCTCAGCGTCAAACTCACCTCCCAACTGCCAACTGTAACGTTTAGAACCTGCAGACATCACTGCCCCGAGCTCGAGCACTTGCCGCGAGCCTAAAACATTCCAAAGCCCCAACACACAAACACAGCAATTTTAAATTAAAACAAACATTTGGCACACTTATACAGACAGCCAGCATTTTAAATCAATATAAATATTAATACCTTTTTGTCCCTTGAGCCCAAAAATCTTCTTTTTCTCTTCTGGCATGAGCGTCCTGCCCAGCTCTGTCATGAGCCAGCATCAGGCTCGTGCCTTCAACTCTGCACCCGGCTCCTCACTCTTCCTTGCACGTGCAGCGCTAACACTGTCGCCAGCCGCTTCATCAAAAATAAAAACCACTGGGAGAGTGCACCGGAGCACTCTCCCTAACTTTTCTGGTCCAATTCCAGTCTTCTTCTGCCTTTGGAACCGGCTCTGTGGCTTGAACTGAGCCGGCTCTGTGGCTTGAACTGAGCCGGTTCCTTTAAGAGAATGGAATCCCTGGGCCCTGCGTCAAAAATATGTGTCTGACGTTGTCATGTCGACGTCAGACGCCGACGCAGGGCCAACCAGGTTCCTCGGCTTTCCCCGGGCTTCCCTTCTCACCATGGCTCTGCCCCCGCATCGCTGAGCAGCCGATTCAACGCCAATGCCTGCAGCCCCGGCCCCGTCAGAAACGCCGGCTGCCGCAGGACATCGGACCCTCTCTTCGCTGCCCCCTCGCATTGCTCTGCTCCTCTTGCGGCCTCAGTGGCCGACAACTGTGATCTGGACCGCTTCTCCCTCCATCACAGCAGCACACGAGCAGCGCTCCGGCAACCCAACAGGAGACGTGCTGCTCCACCGGATCGCCCCCCCCCCCCCCCCCGTGCAACACTGCTCCCGCTGCCACCTTGGACTCGGCCCGATATGGCCAGAATCGCTGCCCCAGCTGAGATACTGCCTCAGCCCGCACCCCCGACAAACAGCTGACCCACGCTGCTGCCGGAGCGCCCCTCTCTCCCTCCAGACCGCCTCCTCTCTTCAAAGCAGCGGCCCCACACCGGCCCACAAGAGCGCCTCAAAACGCCCCCCAACTCCCAAGTAAGTTTTTAAACTTTAACCCCTTAGGGGTTACATAAAGGACCCCAATCCTTAGCCACAGGGGGGCTGTTTTAGCCTTAATGACTCCTTGTTCCATTTTAACTCAGCCACCAGTGTCTGCGGCCTAGTCACCAAAAGACTGGGCTGGAACAGGGACAGACTGGAGCTGGCCAGGACCTGGAACTTGACAAGGCCTGGAGCTCAGCAGGACCAAGGCTTGACTAGAGCTTGGCTGGAACTGGAGAATGGCAGGACCGAGACTTGGCTGGAGCTTGGTAGGATCTGGAGCTTGGCAGGACCGAGGCTTGGCTGGAGCTTGACAGGACCTGGGGCTCAGCAGGACCGAGGCTTGACTGGAGCTTGGCAGGAACCTGGTGCTCAGCAGGACCGAGGCTTGGCTGTGACAAAGCTTGGCAGGGAAGAGGAGAGAAGTGAAGGCAACAAGGAGCAGTAGTGAGCGTCTGAAATAGAGGCCCCATAGTGATGTCATCCAGCAGCGCCTGCCTCTTCTTCCTCATGAAGTGCACGAGAAACACATGCAGTTTTGGCCAGCTGTCAAGTGGGATCCAGATGGGGTCAGCTGCTGGTGGCTGCATGACGGAGTCATGATCCCCTGATGCAGGGAACCGACGCGGGATCGGCAGCTGTGAGGGGCAAGTCCGGGAACACGATGGCTGTGACGAAGGAGTTCTGAGTAGGGTCCCCGTGAGAAGGAAGGAGTGCCAGGTGGAAAAAGACACTCCAGATAGGAGGGACTTGGGTGCGGAGGAGCCCCACCACCACTAGGATTTGCCAGCCAGCCAGTCAGAGGATCCCTAATCCGGGATGGGACAGAGATATTATGGGTATTGATTGGATGTGACTTTGGCCTATTATGCACTTAAAATGAGGGTTGGTTTATGAACTGTTGTTGGTTTGATGTTGAGCAAGTAAAAGAAAGTTTGAAAGTACTAAGACTACTGGTCATTATTTGAGAAAAGTGGACTTTTACATCCCTCGGGGTGGGAATACCCTTTGGCCTACTGGGATTTAGCCCAGTACATCTGAAGTACAATCCTGTTTTGTGAGCCCTGGTCCTGGGCACTTCTCCTAGAGAGCTTATCCGGCAGCCCTGACTGAGGTGTAAACCAGGGTTACAATGCTAAATCCCTTGGAGGTATAGTTTTCAAAAGATTTGACCTGGTAATATAGGAATTACCCAAGTAAATTCATGTGGGTGAAAATATCCTTCCCCTCAGTTGGTCAAATTATGTTGAGCAGGTGCTATTTCTTTCTTCTGAAACCTAATGAATAAAAATTATTCCTGGTTTATTTTCTGCACACCTGTCATGATTCTGTACATATACCTGCAGACAGTTCCTTCCCAAACTACTTGCTTATGTGGGTCAGGATCTGAACTATAAAGGTTTGGATAATTTCCTAAAAGAAAAGTCCATAAGTCATTATTAAGATGAACTTGGGAAAATCCACTGCATATTCTAGGATATGCAACATAAAATCTATTTTACTGTTCTGGAATCTTGCCAGGTACTTGTGATCTGGATTGGCCACTGTTGATAACAGGATACTGGGTTTGATGGACTTTTGGGTTGTCCCAGTGTGACAATGCTTATTATGTTCTTAACTTCCCTTACATCTGGAGTATCTCAGGGCATCATTTTGCGCCACCATTCTGTTTAATATATTTCTGTCTCCTCTTCTTACTCTGGCACAATCTCTTGGATTTATGCTTTGTTTATGCCAATAACATTCAACTTCTTGTTGCAGTAGACCTCTCAATCATCACTGAGCAACTTCAAAAACTGACAAATTGGCCACACAAAAACCGTCTTACTCTCAACCCTGACAAATCCAAGATTCTTCTCTTTACTAACCATCCACTAAAATGTCTTGGGTGGAAAACATGAAAAAGGATCTGCGGAAGCTAGAAGAATGGTCTAAGGTTTGGCAATTAAAGTTCAATGCGAAGAAATGCAAAGTGATGCACTTAGGGAATAGAAATCCACGGGAGACAGATGTGTTAGGCGGTGAGAGTCTGATATGTACGGATGGGGAGAGAGATCTTGGGGTGATAGTATCTGAGGATCTGAAGGGGAAGAAACAGTGTGACAAGGTGGTGGCCTTAGCTAGTTAGGCTGTACAGAGAGAGGTGTGACCAGCAGAAGAAAAGAGGTTTTAATGCCCCTGTATAAGTTGTTGGTGAGGCCCCACCTGGAGTATTGTGTTCAGTTTTGGATGCCGTATCTTGCTAAGGATGTAAAAAGAATTGAAGCAGTGCAAAGAAAACCTACAAGAATGGTATGGGATTTGCGTTACAAGACGTATGAGGAGAGACTTGCTGACCTGAACATGTATACTCTGGAGGAAAGGAGATATAGGGGTGATATGATACAGACGTTCAAATATTTCAAAGGTATTAATCCGCAAACAAACCTTTTCCGGAGATGGGAAGGCGGTAGAACTGTAACATGGTGTCAGAATTATTGAGCAGTGTGTCAATTGATTGTGCTGAATCAGATACAAATATATAACAATATAAAACGAATGCTACATATCTGTAGAAGGTATTCTCCGAGGACAGCAGGCTGATTGTTCTCACAAATGGGTGACGTCCACGGCAGCCCCTCCGATCGGAGATCTTCCTAGCAACAGAGTTTGCTAGTTCTTGCGCGCGCCTGTGATGCGCGCATGCGCGGCTGTCTTCCCACCTGAAATCGCTCGTGTTCGCTAGTCCCGTACCAAGCAAAAACAAGACAAGGGAAGACACAACTCCAAAGGGGAGGTGGGCAGGTAGGTGAGAACAATCAGCCTGCTGTCCTCGGAGAATACCTTCTACAGGTATGTAGCATTCGCTTTCTCCGAGGACAAGCAGGCTGCTTGTTCTCACAAATGGGGTATCCCTAGCCCCCAGGCTCACTCAAAACAACAAATGTGGTCAATTGGGCCTCGCAACGGCGAGGACATAACTGAGATTGACCTAAACTTTTCCAACTAACTGAGAGTGCAGCCTGGAACAGAATAAAAATGGGCCTAGGGGGGTGGAGTTGGATTCTAAACCCCAAACAGATTCTGCAGCACCGACTGCCCGAACCGACTGTTGCGTCGGGAATCCTGCTGAAGGCAGTAGTGAGATGTGAATGTGTGGACAGATGACCACGTCGCAGCCTTGCAAATCTCTTCAATAGTGGCTGACTTCAAGTGGGCCACTGACGCCGCCATGGCTCGAACACTATGAGCCTTGACATGACCCTCAACAGTCAGCCCAGCCTGGGCGTAAGTGAAGGAAATGCAGTCTGCTAGCCAATTTGAAATGGTGCGTTTCCCCACAGCCACTCCCCTCCTGTTGGGATCAAAAGAAACAAAAAGTTGGGCGGACTGTCTGTGTGGGCTTGTCCTCTCCAGATAGAAGGCCAATGCTCGCTTGCAGTCCAATGTGTGCAGTTGACGTTCAGCAGGGCGGGTATGAGGACGGGGGAAGATTTTGTTACATTTGTACCCCACGCTTTCCCACTCATGGCAGGCTCAATGCGGCTTACATGGGGCAATGGAGGGTTAAGTGACTTGCCCAGAGTCACAAGGAGCTGCCTGTGCTGGGAATCGAACTCAGTTCCTCAGTTCCAAAGTCCACCACCCTAACCACTAGGCCACTCCCTAACCACTAGGCAAGACAATTGACTGGTTCAGATGGAACTCCTACACCACCTTCTGCAAGAACTTAGGGTGAGTGCGGAGGACTACTCTGTTATAATGAAATTTGGTATAAGGAGCATGAGCTACCAAGGCTTGCAGCTCACTGACTCTGCGAGCTGAAGTAACTGCCACCAAGAAAATGACCTTCCAGGTCAAGTACTTCAGATGACAGGAATCCAGTGGTCAAAAGGAGGTTTCATCAGCTGGGTGAGAACAACATTGAGATCCCATGACACTGTAGGAGGTTTGACTGGGGGCTTCGACAAAAGCAAACCTCTCATGAAGCGAACAACTAAAGGCTGTCCCGAGATCGGCTTACCTTCCACATGGTAATGGTATGCACTAATCGCACTAAGATGAACCCTTACAGAGTTGGTTTTAAGACCAGACTCCAATAAATGTAGAAGGTATTCAAGCAGGGTCTGTGTAGGACAAGAACGAGGATCTAAGGCCTTGTCATCACACCACACAGCAAACCGTCGCCAGAGGAAAAAATAACTCCTCTTGGTAGAATCTTTCCTGGAAGCAAGCAAGACTCGGGAGACACCCTCTGACAGACCTAAGGAGGCGAAGTCTATGCTCTCAACATCCAGGCTGTGAGGGCTAGAGACCGAAGGTTGGGATGGAGGAGCGCCCCCTCGTTCTGCGTGATGAGGGTTGGAAAGCAGTCCAATCTCCACAGTTCTTCGGAAGACAACTCCAGAAGAAGAGGGAACCAGATCTGACGAGGCCAAAAAGGATCAATCAAAATCATGGTTCCCCTGTCTTGCTTGAGTTTCAGCAAAGTCCTCCCTATCAAAGGAATGGGAGGATACGCGTACAGGAGACCTTCCCCCCAAAACAGAAGGAAAGCATCCGACGCTAGTCTGCCGTGGGCCTGCAGCCTGGAACAGAACTGAGGGACCCTGTGATTGGTTTGAGTGGCAAAGAGGTCCACCAAGGGGGTGCCCCACACTTGGAAGATCTCGCGAACCACTCTGGAACTGAGCGACCACTCGTGCGGTTGCATGATCCTGCTCAATCTGTCGGCCACACTGTTGTTTACGCCTGCCAGATACGTGGCCTGGAGCCACATGCCGAACCGGCGTGCCCAGTGCCACAAGCTGATGGCTTCCCGACACAGGGGGCGAGATCCGGTGCCCCCCTGCTTGGTGATGTAATACATAGCAACCTGGTTGTCTGTCTGAATTTGGATAATTTGATGGGACAGCCGATCTCTGAAAGCCTTCAGAGCGTTCCATACCGCTCGCAACTCCAGGAGGTTGATCTGTAAACCTTGTTCCTGGACGGACCAAGTTCCCTGGGTGTGGAGCCCATCGACATGCGCTCCCCACCCCAGGAGTGACGCGTCCGTGGTCAGCACCTTTTGCAGCTGAGGAATCTGGAAGGGACGTCCCAGGGTCAAATTGGATCGAATTGTCCACCAATGAAGGGAGAGGAGAAACCTCGTGGACAGACGGACCACGTCCTCTAGGCTTCCAGCAGCTTGGCACCACTGGGAGGCTAGGGTCCATTGAGCAGATCTCATAAAAAGGTGGGCCATGGGAGTCACGTGAACCGTGGAGGCCATGTGGCCGAGCAATCTCAACATCTGCCGAGCTGTGATCTGCTGCGACGCCCGCACTGAGGAGACAAGGGTCAGCAGATTGTCGGCCCTGGTCTCTGGGAGGTAGGCACGGGCCATCTGGGAATCCAGCAGAGCTCCTATGAATTCAAGTTTCTGAACTGGAAGAAGGTGGGACTTTGGATAATTTATCACAAACCCTAGCAGCTCCAGGAGTCGAATAGTCACCTGCATGGACTGCTGAGCTCCTGCCTCGGAGGTGTTCTTTACCAGCCAATCGTCGAGGTAAGGGAACACATGCACTCCCAGCCTGCGTAGAGAAGCCGCTACTATGGCTAGGCATTTGGTGAATGCCCTGGGCGCGGAGGCGAGCCCAAAGGGTAGCACACAGTACTGAAAATGCCGTGTTCCCAGACGAAATCGAAGATACTGCCTGTGAGCTGGCAGAATCGGGATATGCGTATAGGCATCCTTTGACCAGAGAGCATAGCCAATCGTCCTGTTGAATCATGGGAAGAAGGGTGCCCAGGGAAAGCATCCTAAACTTTTCCTTGACCAGATATTTGTTCAGGGCCCTTAGGTCTAGGATGGGACGCATCCCCCCTGTTTTCTTTTCCACAAGGAAGTACCTGGAATAGAATCCCAGCCCTTCTTGCCCCGGTGGCACGGGCTCGACCGCATTGGCGCTGAGAAGGGCAGAGAGTTCCTCTGCAAGTACCTGCCTGTGCTGGAAGCTGAAGGATTGAGCTCCTGGTGGGCAATTTGGAGGCATTGAGGTCAAATTCAGAGAGTACCCTAGCCGGACTATTTCGAGAACCCACTGATCGGAGGTTACAAGAGGCCACCTTTGGTGAAAAAATGTTAACCTCCCCCCGACCGGTAGGCCGTCCGGCACAGACACTGGAACATCGGCTATGCTCTGCAGGAGCCAGTCAAAAGCCCGCCCCTGACTTTTGCTGGGGAGCCGCAGGGGCCTGAGGCGCGCGCTGCTGACGAGAGCGAGTGCGCTGGGGTTTAGCCTGAGCAGCAGGCTGGTGGGAAGGAGGATTGTACCTACGCTTACTGGAAGAATAGGGAACCGTCCTCCTTCCCCCATAAAAACATTTACCCGAAGAGGTAGAGGCTGAAGGCGGCCAGGGGGAGAACTTGTCGAAAGCGATATCCCGCTGGTAGAGCTGTTCATTGTCCCCCTGGCAAGGGGCATCCGCAATCCGCTGCTGGATTCGATTTTCCAGGTCGGAGGCGCACAGCCATGAGAGCCTGCGCATCACCACACCCTGCGCAGCGGCCCTGGATGCAACATCAAAAGAGTCAAAGACCCCCCCCCTGGCCAGGAATTTCCTACACGCCTTCAGCTGCCTGACCACCTGCTGAAAAGGCTTGGCCTGCTCAGAAGGGAGCTTGTCGACCAAGTCCGCCAACTGCCACACATTGTTCCGCATGTGTATGCTCGTGTAGAGCTGGTAGGACTGGATATTGGCAATGAGCACTGCAGAACGGTAGGCTTTCCACCCAAAAGAGTCCAAGGTTCTAGAGTCTTTGCCCGGGGGCGCCGAAGCATACTCTCTAGAGCTCTTGGCCTTCTTGAGGGCCAGATCCACCACACCAGAGTCATGTGGCAACTGAGTCCGCATCAACTCCGGGTCCCCATGGATCCGATATTGAGATTCGATCTTCTTGGGGATGTGGGGCGTAGTTAAAGGTTTCGCCCAGTTCGCCAGCAACGTCTTTTTGAAGACATGATGCATGGGTACTGTGGACGATTCTTTAGGTGGCGAAGGATAGTCCAAGAGCTCCAGCATCTCAGCTCTCGGCTCATCCTCCGTGACCACGGGAAAGGGAATTGCCGTAGACATTTCCCGGACAAAGGCCATGAAAGAGAGACTCTCCGGAGGAGAAAGCTGTCTTTCAGGCGAGGGAGTAGGATCAGAAGGAAGACCATCAGACTCCTCGTCAGAGAAATATCTGACGTCTTCCTCTGCTTCCCACGAGGCCTCCTCATCAGTGTCGGACACCAGCTGGTGGACTTCGGTCCGAAGCTGCGCCCGCCTCGACTCCGTGGAAACACGGCCACGGTGGGAGCGTCGAGAAGAGGACTCCCGTGGCGGGGGCGATGGAGCTCCCTCCATCGACGTCATCGGGGAGCCCTCCTGGGAGGTGGCCGGCACCGGCACCGCAAGCGGTACCGGGGCGGACGTCCTCACTGCAGACGAAGGCCCAGCCGTCACCTCACTCGACGGTACCGGCGGCGCAAGCACCCCCGGTACCGGAGAAGGACGAAACAGCTCCTCCAGGATCCCCGGAAGGACAGCCCTGAGGCTCTCGTTCAGAGAGGCTGTGGAGTAAGGCGGTGGGGCTGGTACCGGCGTCAAGCTGCGAACCTGTTCCGGGGATGGAGGCGGTACCGGGCTGTCCACAGGGGAACGCATCGACACCTCCTGAATGGAGGGTGAGCGGTCCTCCCGATGTCGATGCTTGGTGCCGGTGGTACCGGCGACTCAGAGCTCTCGGTACCACGCTTGGAGGGTGACCAATGCCGGTGCTTCTTTGCCTTCGCACGACGCACGGCATTGGTACCCCCCGGTACCGAAGAGGAAGACGTTGAATCCAAACGCTTCCTCGGGTCCGGGTCCGAAGAGGGTCGATCCCGGGGGGGCTGTACCGTGGGAGCCCTCGAGACAGGCGGAGACCTGCTCATGAGCTCACCGCCACCAGCAGGGGAATGGACAGCCCTCACCTGCACTCCAGACATCGAAGCACCCTCCAACGACATCCTCAGGAGGAACGATCCCGGTCTCGCAGCTGCACCCGACGATGACCTCGATACCGAAGGCCTCGATGTCGATGCCGGTACCGATGAACGCGGTACCGAAGTTGATGATGGGCGCGGTGCCGAAGGCTCCGATGCCGAGGCCCGCGGGACTGAGGATGTCGACGCGCCGGATGAAGCCCCGAACAAACTGTTCCACTGGGCTAATCTCGCTGCCTGAGTTCTGCTCTTCAAAACAAGACAGAGATTACAGGCCTGAGGACGGTGCCCAGCCCCCAGACACTGAAGGCAAGAAGCGTGCCTATCAGTGAGAGAGATTATCCGGCCGCACTGGGTGCACGGTTTGAAGCCGCTGGAAGGCTTCGATGACATGGGCGGAAAAATCTCGCCGGCAAAATCGAAGTGGCACCAAACTCACCAAAAAACGAATGGGCGGCGAAAAAAGCCGCACTCGACCATGAAAGAAAACTTACAGGCCAACACTAGAAATAAAGGTAAAAAAGTTAGAAAAAGTTAGAAAAAGACCGCGAATCGCAAGGGATCTCCAAGTGGCGCGGAGCGACCAAATAAAAACAGCCGTCCCGAGCCGCGGAAAAAAGGAGACTAGTGAACATAAGCGATTTCAGGCGGGAAGACGGCCGCACATGCGCGCATCACGGGCACGCGCGAGAACTAGCAAACTCTGTTGCTAGGAAGATCTCCGATCGGAGGGGCTGCCATGGACGTCACCCATTTGTGAGAACAAGCAGCCTGCTTGTCCTCGGAGAAAAATACAATTTTAAAAGACTTATTGAAACTGCAACAGGGAAACTGATCTGAACTCCAAATCCCTCTTCTCCCCCCCCCCCCCTTTTCCTGGGAACTTCTGATAGGAGGGCTAGTCAATTACAAACATTTAACAGAGACAAAGGTACTGGGATATAGCTTCCTTCTCCTCCCACCTAACAAGGACTCATAACAAAAGCATGATTAGGTGGATACTTGAAGGATCACCAAGACATCTCCAAAAACCAAAGACCCAAGAGACAGAAAGTCTGGAGAAGCCATTGAAGACAAAGACTTCAGAGGAAAACCATAAACAAGGCATTTGCTTGTCAAACCATTTGCTAGTTACCTCAGATATGTATATCTGCCCCCTCCCATCAGCTATCAGACATGAAGACGCCAGGACATATGCAGAAAGGAAAGACTTATAATGTGATCATGTGAACAGACTACAATAACCATAATGCCCTGCAAAATATCCAGTGCAAACCAGGAAGCAAATGATCCAGGACATGCACCCACCATGCTTCTCTGCTTACTATAAAAAGCCTGGAAATAGCCCAGCTCATGCTCTTGGGAATCTGCTCTTGGAAATCTGCTGCTCTGGGGACCTGCAGCCCACCTGCTTGCTGTGAGGACCTGCCTCTGCCTCATGGCTCTTCACTGGACCACAGCATGCTCTACAACAAAGACTTTTCTGTAAGTTATAACTTCTGATTTAAAAACCTGCTACCTACTTTAAGCACAGATTTTCTGTAAGACTCTTATCTCTCACTGCAACATTAATTGCTGCAATTGTATTATAATTGTAACTTTAAGTAAACCCCTTTTGAATCTAAATATATAGTGTTCCTGTTCTTTAAACCTGGTAATGCAGGTTAATGTAATCCAATAAATGTACTTAATGTTTAATTCATTGCAATTGTGGATCTTGTTGCTTTAATTGGCAACTGGTGGAGAATTATCCAATATATATATATATATATATATATATATTTTTTTTTTTTTAAATTATAAATATTAGTGAGTGCTCTAGCTATCCCCAAGTATAAATTATTCCTTGTTACATTTTAATGGTGGAGACATGCGGCCAGAGATACTGTGCAGTAAAGTAACTGTGTTCTTAAACTGTAATTTTGATTTTGCTGTTTTATAATATAGAACTGAGTATCGGGCTTCATTAATTAAATTCCTAATTGATAAATTGATATGGTTTTCAGGGCACTACTTAAGATGTTGTGCGTAATGGACATTTGGTCTCTACCAGTATGGCAATATATAGGTACTTATGCAATTATGTACTTTATAATCAAATCTTTAGTCATGCTCTGGCATAAGATAAAAACCGATTTTGGAGCTTATTTTGAGGAAAAGAAGTTACTAACCAAAGAGAAAGAACGCATGCAGATAGACACAGAAAAAGATTTTCTAATCACAATGGCTAGTTGCTTAAATGATCAATTAGATTCCCTTAGGCATAGGCACACAGCCTGTTCTGTATTCGGATTTAGGCACTCATAAAGGTGAGCCTTCAATTAAGTATTCAGCTCCTCAGCACATATATGCACAACCTGTTCTGCAGTATAATTTAAATGCTCATGAAAGTAAGCCACCAGTTAAATATTCACCACCTAGGCTGCATTCTGATCTAAGCTCCCATAGAAGTGAAGCTCTAATAAGAAAATCGGCTTCTCAATATGTAGCTACTGAAAACCGCAAGCAAGCATGTGACATTTTAAAATCTCATGGTGAGAATCTTTCATATTGGGAGAACAAACCCACTAGTGTCCTCACAGCAAGGGCCTTGCAGATATTGCAGATAGCTAACAATAACAAGAGAAATCTGACCCCAGATAAGCAGAAACCTATAACTGCAGGTCCTACCGTGCCAGACACTGACATATTCTCAGGCCTTCCTGAAATGTATTTCAATGAAACATGAGGAGACGCGTCTAGCCTGGACTGGACTTCTCCACAGCATGACCCACTCTGCAGATGGCAGTGGGATCCAGGTGGTTGATTTTTAGTATAGGTTGGACAGGAATATAGGAAAAGTTTTTGCTATGAACCTTTTGTAACACTGATAAGGATTTAAAAGGTAGCTTCTATTGTTCTTTTGAATGTGTAAGATTTAATCATGTCTCTCTGCAATAAGTAAGATTTAAAAATGTCTCTCTGTGATAGTAACTCCCACTGGAGCTGAAACTGAATACTGTGAAGTTTTAAAATTGTCTCTTTCTAACAAGTGACTCCCACTGGAGCTGAAACTTAATATTGTGCTTTAATATGAATTAACAAGATATGCTTATTTTTGTAGAATGAACTAAAGCCTGTCTGCACGCTGCTTGCATACTATGGTCTAAGATTGTAGGAAGATTGGAGCAAGAGAAGGAACCCCTACCAGAACCGTGAAGAGCCATGTGACCTGTTATATTAATGTGAAAGTGTCTTTTTCTGTCTTTTTCAGAGTTCGAGTTTAAATCTAAGATTGTTATGGTGCTAGTAATTAATACATACATGGCTATCTTGGATACCTTTTTTTAAAATAAACAGATCTATGCCTTTTCTACATTTTAAAATAAATAGATCTGTGCCTGTTATACTTATGAGATAGTGAGCCTGTTCTACTTATGAGATAGTGATCCTGTTCTACTTATAAGATAGTGACCATGTATAATTTTGCTAATTTTTGCTTACTTCTAAATGAATGAAACTGCTTTGGCAATCCAATTGGATGCCGCGTACACTGCTTTTGTGTTTTTGTGTTTATTTGCAGGTTAAGCCAAGTCCTGAATCCTGAATCGATCAATGTGATGTACACAAGGCCTAATAGAGCTCTTTATTTGTTTGTCATGTGGTCTCCATATTTATATGTTTGTTTTATGTTATGGAGTACCCAAGAAACTATAAACAGACATTCATAGGCCCTCCCTACTAACAGTCTTTCCATTAGTTCACATTGTACCATGTCCTTTTCCAAGAAAGAAAAAAGAGACCATTTTCACTGGCAGGCAAGCTATAGAAAAGACTACTACTACTACTACTATTTAGCATTTCTATAGCGCTGCAAGGCGTACGCAGCGCTGCACAAACATAGAAGACAGTCCCTGCTCAAAGAGCTTACAATCTAATAGACAAAAAAAAATAAGCAAATCAAATCAATTAATGTGTACAGGAAGGAGGAGAGGAGGGTAGGTGGAGGCGAGTGGTTATGAGTCAAAAGCAATGTTAAATAGGTGAGCTTTCAGTCTAGATTTAAAGGTGGCCAAGGATGGGGCAAGACGTAGGGGCTCAGGAAGTTTATTCCAGGCGTAGGGTGCAGCAAGACAGAAGGCGCAAAGTCTGGAGTTGGCAGTAGTGGAGAAGGGAACAGATAAGAAGGATTTATCCATGGAGCGGAGTGCACGGGAAGGGGTGTAGGGAAGGACGAGTGTGGAGAGATACTGGGGAGCAGCAGAGTGAGTACATTTATAGGTTAGTAGAAGAAGTTTGAACAGGATGCGAAAACGGATAGGGAGCCAGTGAAGCGACTTGAGGAGAGGGGTAGTATGAGTAAAGCGACCCTGGCGGAAGACAAGACGGGCAGCAGAGTTTTGAACTGATTGGAGAGGAGAGAGGTGACTAAGTGGGAGGCCAGCAAGAAGCAGATTGCAGTAGTCTAAACGAGAGGTGACAAGGGTGTGGATGAGGGTTTCGGTAGAGTGCTCAGAAAGAAAGGGGCGTATTTTACGGATGTTGTAAAGAAAGAAACTACAGGTCTTGGCGGTCTGCTGGATATGAGCAGAGAAGGAGTGAGAAGAGTCAAAGATAACCCCAAGGTTTCGAGCTGAGGAGACAGGGAGAATGAGAGAGCCATCAACAGAAATAGAAAATGGGGGGAGTGGGGAGGTGGGTTTGGGGGGAAAAATGAGAAGCTCGGTTTTGGTCATGTTTAATTTCAGGTGGCGTTGAGACATCCAGACAGCAATGTCAGACAAGTACGCTGAAACTTTGGTTTGGATGCAAGGTGAGATATCAGGGGTAGAAAGGTAGATTTGGGAGTCATCAGCATAGAGATGGTAGGAAAAGCCATGGGATGAGATTAATGAACCAAGTGAGGAAGTGTAGATAGAAAAGAGGAGGGGACCAAGAACAGACCCTGAGGTATGCCGACAGGCAGATGGACAGAAGTAGAAGAGGATCCACCAGAGTGAACACTGAAGGTGCGGAGGGAGAGGTAGGAAGAGAACCAGGAAAGGACAGAGCCCTGGAATCCAAGTGAGGACAGGGTATTGAGGAGTATGTTCACTATTATCCAAGCTATGGCTCACATATAATAAGTTCTACTAATTGCTATCTAAGGTTATGTATTCATATGTGTATATTTAAAATTATGAACAAAGGTTTCTCTTTATATAACCTATCAGATACAATCAGTACAGAGAATGTTTCTGACCTTTTTAGTTTAGTCTATATCACAGCCAGTACGTACACAATGCTCTCTCTGGAATGAAATATTGGATGTGTGCAAAGCACAATTAACATATCTTTTCTAAATTCTTTACAACATTAAACACATGAGTATTGTCTATTAAATTACTACATTGAACACTGCTAAAGCAGATAAATATGATAACCTTTTACCACACTCATTACCCATAAATAGTTTCTCTCTGAAAAAAAAGTTTCTCTCAGAAAAGTACTTCATGGTACTATACCATGATTCTGTTTTTGCTTATTTGGTCAATGATTAAGTAGATATTGTGGTATAGGATTGATAGGAATAATTATTTTTTTGTGTAATAGTAAACTAGGAAATTGTTATGATAATTGCATACATATGCCTTTCTTATTTCTAATGATAACAGTAGTATAGTAGTTCCATATTACCATTCTTGTTTCTGTATTAGAACTATCTGTCCTTTTATTATTGCTATTAATACATCAATTAGCCTCTGAAATAGAGAATATAGGGAAACATTCAGTGTCAGGAAACACTCATAGAATATTTTTCCTTGGAATGTCAAATGCTGAGAACAATGACTGAATAGATTGTGCCATCCCATTGTGGTGGTATCAATTGGTCAATTGCTCACTCATGCTACCATTTTGGCTAACATACTGGGTAAGATATCCTGTGGCATAAACTTGGGAGCAGCCTATGCCCATGAGCAGCAGCAGGTGACAAAAAAAGAGATGGTCTCTGGGAATAGGGCAAAATGACACTTGTGTGGCTGAAGTCATATAAAGTGTACTTGCAAGCCTATTTTAAACCAGAGCAAAGCCATACTCTGCCACCTGACTGAATAGAAGTCCAATGAAACTGACCACAAAAAACTTAACCTAGCAAGCCTAACTTTAAGTCATGAGCAAACAAAATTAATAATAATGAATCATTTGTTTATAATAATAGTCATAATTCCCACTAAGTGACATATTCCAAGATTCATAGTGACGTGACATAGTAGGTGATGGCAGGAAAAGACCTGCATGGTCCACCCAGTCTGTTCAATATCCACTATCAAAAGATTCACCTCTCCCAATACACATGCCCATGTAAACAGTTCAGTATCTTTGCTATTGTTCTTTTGATTTATGCTACTGTACTAGGTTAGAGTTAGAGTTTTTAATGTTAATATTGTCGCTTAGAACCAAGAGAGGGAAATATGTAACATGGTGTCAGAATTATTGAGCAGTATGTCAATTGATTGTGCTGAATCAGATACAAATATATAACAATATAAAAATACAATTTTAAAAGACTTATTGAAACTGCAACAGGGAAACTGATCTGAACTCCAAATCCCTCTCCCCCCCCCCCCCCTTTTCCTGGGAACTTCTGATAGGAGGGCTAGACAATTACAAACACTTAACAGAGGCAAAAGGTACTGGGATATAGCTTCCTTCTCCTCCCACCTAACAAGGACTCATAACAAAAGCATGACTAGGTAGATACTTGAAGGATCACCAAGACATCTCCAAAAACCAAAGACCCAAGAGACAGAAAGTCTGGAGAAGCCATTGAAGACAAAGACTTCAGAGGAAAACCATAAACAAGGCATTTGCTTGTCAAACCATTTGCTAGTTACCTCAGATATGTATATCTGCCCCCTCCCATCAGCTATCAGACATGAAGACGCCAGGACATATGCAGAAAGGAAAGACTTATAATGTGATCATGTGAACAGACTACAATAACCATAATGCCCTGCAAAATATCCAGTGCAAACCAGGAAGCAAATGATCCAGGACATGCACCCACCATGCTTCTCTGCTAACTATAAAAAGCCTGGAAATAGCCCAGCTCATGCTCTTGGGAATCTGATCTTGGAAATCTGCTGGTCTGGGGACCTGCAGCCCACCTGCTTGCTGTGAGGACCTGCCTCTGCCTCATGGCTCTTCACTGGACCACATCATGCTCTACAACAAAGACTTTTCTGTAAGTTATAACTTCTGATTTAAAAACCTGCTACCTACTTTAAGCACAGATTTTCTGTAAGACTTTTATCTCTCGCTGCAACATTAATCGCTGCAATTGTATTATAATTGTAACTTTAAGTAAATCCCTTTTGAATCTAAATATATAGTGTTCCTGTTCTTTAAACCTGGTAATGCAGGTTAATGTAATCCAATAAATGTACTTAATGTTTAATTCATTGCAATTGTGGATCTTGTTGCTTTAATTGGCAACTGGTGGAGAATTATCCAATACATACATATATATATATATATATATTTTTTTTTTTTTTTTAAATTATAAATATTAGTGAGTTCTCTAGCTATCCCCAAGTATAAATTATTCCTTGTTACAGAACTAGAGGACATGAAATGAGATTGAAGGGGGGCAGACTCAAGAAAAATGTCAGGAAGTATTTTTTCACGGAGAGAGTGGTGGATACTTGGAATGCCCTCCCGCAGGACATGGTGGAGATGAAAACAGTAACGGAATTCAAACATGCATGGGATAAACATAAAGGAATCCTGTTCAGAAGGAATGGATCCTCAGAAGCTTAGCCGAGATTGGGTGGCAGAGCCTTTGGTGGGAGGCGGGGCTGGTGGTTGGGAGGTGGGGCTAGTTCTGGGCAGATTTATATGGTCTGTACCCTGAAAATGGCAGATACAAATCAAGGCAAGGTATACACAAAATGTAGCACATATGAGTTTATCTTATTGGGCAGACTGGATGGACCATGCAGGTCTTTTTCTGCCATCATCTATTATGTTACTATGTTACTATCCTGCTTATTTTCGAAGGAGAAGGGCGCCCATCTTCCGACACAAATCAGGAGATGGGCGTCCTTCTCCTAAGGTCGCCCAAATCGGCATAATCGAAAGCCGATTTTGGGCGTCTTCAACTGCTTTCCGTCGCGGGGATGACCAAAGTTCAAGGGGGCATGTTGGCAGTGTACCGAAGGCGGGACGGGGGCGTGGTTAACAGATAGGCGTAATCGGCCAATAATGGAAAAAAGAAGGGTGTCCCTCGTGAACATTTGGCAGACTTTACTTGGTCCATTTTTTTTTCACAACCAAGCATCAAAAAGGTGCCAGAACTGACCAAATGACCACTGGAGGGAATCGGGGATGACCTCCCCTGACTTCCCCAATGGTCACTAACCACCTCCCACCCTGAAAAAAAACTTCAAAAGCTTTTATCTTTTTTTAGAGTATGTCCTTTGCTATGCCTCCGTCCATGCTATGGCAGTTGAGGACGTCCAAAATGTGGATGTTTCTGTGAGAAGGACATCCATGCCTTTGACACCTTCTTTATTTATTTGGATTTTGGATCACAAGTAGCAGCAGTGGGATTTGAACTGGCCACCTCTGGATTGCAAGACAAGTGCTCTAACCACTAGGCCACTCCTCCACTCCACTACCTTAAAATCTGGCCATCCCTGTGGGGGGGGGGGGGGGGGGGGGGTATGTGTGTGTCAGCGGAGGCATAACGAAGCCGTGGACATCCTTTTTTCAAACATTTTGGATGTCCTCAACTGCCCCCCCACAGGGACAGCCACATTTCAAGGGAGTGGAGAAGTGGCAGAGTGACCTAGTGGTTAGAGCACTGGTTTTGCTATCTAGAGGTGGCAGGTTCAAATCCTACTGCTGCTACTACTTGTGATCCAAAATCCAAATAAATAAAGAGAGTGTCAGAAGCATAGCAAAGGCATGGATGTACTTCTCACAGAAACATCCACATTTTGGACATCCTCAACTGCCTTTGCTTCCCCTCCTTAGGAAGGAAATCATGTGCAAATGAGCTAACAGCGAACAGCTCATTTGCATGCAATTTCCTTCATGCATGCCCATTCCTTTCCGGATCGGTAAGGGAAGGGCTTTTTCTATTCAGTTAGTAGAACCAGTGCACTACGAATGCTGGCTCCTCCCACAACCAAATGGCTTGGATTTGGTCGTTTCTGAGATGGGTGTCCTCGGTTTCCATTATCGCCAAAATCCGGGGACGACCGACCATCTCTAAGGTCGACTTAAATTTCATGATTTGGGTGTCCACGACTGTATTATCGAAACGAAAGATGGACGTCCATCTTGTTTCGATAATACGGGTTGCCCCGCCCCTTTACGGGGCCGTCCTTAGAGATGGGCACCCTTAGAGATGGGCGCCCCTGTTCGATTATTCCCCCCCCCCCCCCCCCCCCCCCCCCCCAGTTACAGAACATTCTGTCACTTGAATTCTAGGCGTGCTAATACTGAACTTTCATTCTGGTCACAAATAGGGCAGGAATAAAACGCTCTTTGTTTAGGCATCTACTACTACTACTACTATTTAGCATTTCTAAAGCGCTACAAGGCGTACGCAGTGCTGCACAAACATAGAAGAAAGACAGTCCCTGCTCAAAGAGCTTACAATCTAATAGACAAAAAATATCACCTCATACGTTCAATTCAATCTTTTTTGCAACCCTCAGCAAATATACTTGTATGCTCACTTGTCATATCACAATTAGATTATTGCAATTCACTGTAGCTAAAGGTCTTAAAGATTTACATTACTTACATTTAGTACAAAACACTGCTCTTTGAATGATTCATACGGCCAAGAAATTTGATCATATAACACCTCTGCTGAAGCTTTCTCATTGGCTCCCCATCAAATTACACATAAGTTACACTTACTTGTTTTTAAAACCTTAGCTTTGTATCTTTATCATCTTTTATCATATTATACCCCTCCACGTGTTCTTCGTTCTTAGGTCCAAAATATGCTAATTATACCAACTTACAAACAAGTTATCCATGAGCATACTCGAGCTTCCATTTTTTCTGTTCAATGACTGTATCTTTGGAATCTATTACCTACATCCTTATGGCATCAGACCTCTTTGTCCTCTTTTAAGACCAACCTTAAAACATTCCTATTCCAAGATGCTTTTTGCTAATTACTCCCTCCAGTGAAGGTAGCCTGGGTTCTCCCCTGAATTATTAGAATATCCCTAGTGTTTGTCCCCTCCCCCTCTTTTTCTTGAATTTATGGAGTACTGTTGCGCCTTATGGTTTGAATGCAGAACTTGATCTTATGCCTTTTTTATGATTATTACCTTTTTATGATTATTACCTTTTTCATGGTCATGATTACTATTTATCATTATTATTGTTATTTTTATTATTTTATTATTTATTATTATTTTTTTTTAACAATATGTTTTTTTATTGAACCTAGAACAGAAACTGCACAATTTTTTGAATTTTTTGATTAATATATATAACATTTATAACTTTATTCCGTGAGGTTCCGCCTGTCTTTGACTTCATTTATACTTTCAAATACACTTTTAAATATCACATTAAAAAAACAGTTATTACTATGCAATATTTAACTTCAAAAACATAGGTTGGGATACATTGCATTACTCTATCTTGCTAGACATCTATATAGACCAAGAAAGTATGTTGCAGAAACAAAATAAAATCAAGCAATACATAGACACGTCATACATGCTGTTTATACTGGTCTTAATTTTCATTTTGTAATATTCTCTGCACAACATTTCGATAATGTATTTAAATATATGCGTCATGATGTCACGTGAGTTAACTGTTGAACATGTTTCTTATTAAAATTTATTTACTCAATTTATTTAGTTACAGTTTTATACATAGGCACTAGCACATTCAATGTATACACAATGTTTTGGTTTCTTTTAATCTGTCACTGTTACATAGTCACGCGATTCCACTGTCAGCGTTCAATTGATGAATATTCAACACGAACATCATATTTCTGTTTTTTATCACTATTTTTCTTTTTTAATCTTTTGTCCGTTAACACTTTTTCAAGGTGTTTTGAGATCTTGATCTAATTAATTTAATTACATTTAATTTTACCAACCCATGCTTTTAAACAGTTGTGACGTCATCAGCACCGTCACATTTGGCGCCTTTAAATAGAATTACAAATGACGGTTCTGTTTACATTTTTCAATCCGGGTCTACTCTTGAGATTAGGAAAGTTTGAAGAGGTAAGCTTTTTGTCCTTCTTTTCCCACAAAGTTTATAAGTTTTAACAACACCTGCTAAGAAAGAGTTTTAAGATAAGGTGCACTTTATGTAGAGAACGCCACTTTCTTAGGAAAAGGCCAGAGAAAGATTTTCTTTACTCCAGCATTTACCTTAAGAAGAGTGTAGTCACCCCTGAAGTATATACAGCAGTGTTTAAATGAAATAAATTACAGCTCTATAATTTATAAGAGATGGCTTATGCAGAACAAAAACACTTTAAATGATACACTATATACAAAAGCATTTAGCTGCTTTTCTACAATGCAGCTATTCTACCTGAGCATTTTTGTTTATTTTGGCACCATTTTAAAGAATATTTTCTTGCACAGCACTACTTCATTTTGACGTACAAGACGCTGCAGCTCCATTTCAATATCATCAATTTAAAAATGAGTAAGTTCGCCACCAGTAGAATGTGCATTAACAACATCATGAAGTTTTACTTTTGGGCACCACTTGGTTTCAAAAACTGTAAGTTCACCACTAACAAAATATATTTTAATAGCATCCACGTCTTTCCCAGTTGGGCTTCAATCGTTTTTCAAATACTTTACGTACCACACATTGCATGCTTGCTCACCCGTATAGATAAGTACATAAGTAGTGCCATACTGGGAAAGACCAAAGGTCCATCTAGCCCAGCATCCTGTCACCGACAGTGGCCAATCCAGGTCAAGGGCACCTGGCACGCTCCCCAAACGTAAAAACATTCCAGACAAGTTATACCTAAAAATGCGGAATTTTTCCAAGTCCATTTAATAGCGGTCTATGGACTTGTCCTTTAGGAATCTATCTAACCCCTTTTTAAACTCCGTCAAGCTAACCGCCCGTACCACGTTCTCCGGTAACGAATTCCAGAGTCTAATTACACGTTGGGTGAAGAAAAATTTTCTCCGATTCGTTTTAAATTTACCACACTGTAGCTTCAACTCATGCCCTCTAGTCCTAGTATTTTTGGATAGCGTGAACAGTCGCTTCACATCCACCCGATCCATTCCACTCATTATTTTATACACTTCTATCATATCTCCCCTCAGCCGTCTCTTCTCCAAGCTGAAAAGCCCTAGCCTTCTCAGCCTCTCTTCATAGGAAAGTCGTCCCATCCCCACTATCATTTTTGTCGCCCTTCGCTGTACCTTTTCCAATTCTACTATATCTTTTTTGAGATACGGAGACCAGTACTGAACACAATACTCCAGGTGCGGTCGCACCATGGAGCGATACAACGGCATTATAACATCCGCACACCTGGACTCCATACCCTTCCTAATAACACCCAACATTCTATTCGCTTTCCTAGCCGCAGCAGCACACTGAGCAGAAGGTTTCAGCGTATCATCGACGACGACACCCAGATCTCTTTCTTGATCCGTAACTCCTAACGCGGAACCTTGCAAGACGTAGCTATAATTCGGGTTCCTCTTACCCACATGCATCACTTTGCACTTGTCAACATTGAACTTCATCTGCCACTTGCACGCCCATTCTCCCAGTCTCGCAAGGTCCTCCTGTAATCGTTCACATTCCTCCTGCGACTTGACGACCCTGAATAATTTTGTGTCATCGGCGAATTTAATTACCTCACTAGTTATTCCCATCTCTAGGTCATTTATAAATACATTAAAAAGCAACGGACCCAGCACAGACCCCTGCGGGACCCCACTAACTACCCTCCTCCACTGAGAATACTGGCCACGCAATCCTACTCTCTGCTTCCTATCTTTCAATTTTAATCGTATCACAACAATTTGCTACTACAGTACTCTAAATGTTTCTGCAACATTCTTTTGCTTGAATGTCAGGTCATTTCAATGTTAATTGATACATGCATATTTTTTTATCAGACACAACGATTGAGGTTTTTGATTGTAAAAAGGTAATAACTCTTTTGTTTTTTCATATTAAGAAAGATTTACATATTACTGTTTGTCACAATTGTGACTGTTTTCTTGGGTTGTGCTCCTCTCGCCCTCTGGTGGCCAGAACCGGTGGCTGCCATAGACTTTCCAGACTCTCTTTTCAGTCCGGTCCAGATATTGTAGCCCTCCAGTCTTGCTTGAAAGTTTGGCAGCTCGGTCTTGGCCATGTTAAGCTTCAGATGACGTTCAGACATCCAGGCAGCGATGTCAGACAGGCAGGCTGAAACATTGGTCTGGATGCTGGTTGAGATTTTGGGGGTAGAGAGGTAGATCTGGGAGTTGTCAGCATAGAGATGGTATTGAAAGCCATGGGATGATATCAGAGAGCCAAGGGAGGAAGTGTAGATGGAGAACAGGAGAGGACCAAGAACAGAACCCTGAGGTACTTCGATTGGTAATGGGATAGAAGTGGAAGAGGATCCACCAGAGTGTATACTAAAGGTGTGAAGCGAGAGGTAGAAGGAGAACCAGGAAAGAACAGAGCCCTGGAATCCAAGTGAAGACAGTGTATCAAGGAGTAGGCTGTGATCAACAGTGTCAAAAGCGACGGATAGATCGAGAAGGGTGAGGATAGAATAGAGACCTTTGGATTTGGCCAGTAACAGGTCGTTGGAAATTTTTGTAAGTGCAGTTTCAGTTGAATGAAGAGGGTGAAAGCCAGATTGGAGTGGGTCAAGAACGGCATGAGATGAAAGAAAGTCAAGACAGTGGCGATGAACGGCGCATTCAAGTATCTTGGAGAGGAAGGGGAGGAGGGAGATGGGTCAATAGTTGGAAGGACATGTAGGGTCAAGTGAGGGTTTCTTAAGGAGTGGTGTAACCACAGCATGTTTGAAGGCATCGGGAATGGTTGCAGTGGAAAGTGAAAGATTGAGGATATGACAGATAAAAGGGGTAAGAGTAGGTGAGATGGTGTTAAGAAGGTGGGTAGGAATGGGATCAGAGGAACAGGTAGTTCGTTTAGAGGATTTCTACTATATATCCCTTCCTCTCTCCCCAGCACACACATAGTCTGTTCATTGCAGTAAACTCCAGGGACAGGGGCCATGTGCTAGTCTCCTTCTGAAATCCTGAAGTCAGGAGCCCTGAGTCTAGCAATTAGCAATGGTATGGTGCCAGTTTGGTGAGGACAGAGTACCATCAAAGAATTTACTTACAAACTCGCCATCTGACTCACCTCAGATGGAACTTGCGTCTCATCAGGAACACAGTCACCTATATAACAGGGCAAAGAAGAGATGAGAAGTTGTTAAGTGTTCTAATTATTTTGTGAAGTTTCTTGAGCTTTTCTAAAAATTCTAGATGCTTTTGGAAATATCTTCAAGTTTAACAGAGTCTTTGAGTGTCCTGCCCCCATATTCATGGTAGCAGGGTGCATTGTTACATATATTTAGTATGAGTATTATTTGTATTCAATTGTATTGTCTGTGTATAGATAGCACTGTGTATTAGGACTGCTATCTCTATAGTTTGCAGTATCCTATGATTCAGTCCTTGTGAGCTCTCAGCTTTCCCTATTGGCTCTTAGTTCTGAGCTATGGCCAACCCTCCCTCTCTGTCCCTGGGGGGCTTTGTGAGAGAGTCACATCTTCCTAGTATATTTTTGTGATCAGCAGCTGTTCTAGGGGCTGATTCTTCCTTAATCTACTGTGATTCCAGCAAAAGTCTTCACCAACTAATTCCCAATATTCCCACACTTTCCCCTTTGATTATTACAGCTTTTCCTCTCAGCTGGACTGAGGTTCTGGCCATCTCCTTGCCTCTGAGGTGGCTGGACACAGATTCTGTTTTGCAGAAGGCAACAATTCTCTTCCAAGCAACTGAACTGTAAGTTGATTTTCTTTGCTATGATTGCTACATTAAAGAAGAGTTGGATTAAGACTTGAGTCAACTGATAAAGGGAATGGTTTAACTGGCTGTTGAAGCTCTGTGACCTCACATAGCCTAGAACAGCACATTGAGTTTTGAAATAATGGCTACTGTTGACAATATTGTCCCAAAACAGAAAAGAAAGCCCCCAAAACTCCCATACATGATATAGGAAACTAAAAATTGCCCTACACACACCTACTTTGCATTGGAGTAACCATGACTGAAGCTCTTGCATTGCCTCCCCATTGCTATGGCCTTAGGAGTAGAGCTTTGGAAAGTACTGAGAAGTGATATCTTAATTATTCTTCATCAAAAGAGCAATCCAAAGTGGTTTACAAACAATATAGTTGTATAACAAGCAATAATAATACAATAAATATATCAGAATATAAAAATATCAAATATCAATAGAAGTACAATAATGCATTGTGGGAGCATGGCTAGCAGACAGGCCTGGGCCTTCAATAAATACAGCCACACAGAGAGTTAAATGTAAAAGAAAATCATTTATTTCATGCAGAGAAATAGCTGACCTGGTCCTTTCACAAGTTAGAAGAAAGTAGATATATAGAGTTACTCCTTACATTCATGCTTGTTCTCCCATGGCCTGCTTGTGTAAGTCCACAGCACACACTAATCTGTCTCTCCAAAAGGGCAGCACAAACAGCTTGGCTCTGTCCTGGAGTCTCCAAAGTTCAAGTTCAAAGTTTCAATACTCAAAACAATTGGGCCTAGATTGGCCCTGACTTCCAAAGTTACAATGAGGGGCATAATCGAAAGGTCGTCCAAGTACGAATTAGGACGTCCTTACGAAAACGTCCAAAATCAGGCATGTATAATCGAAAAATAGTATGGGCGTTTTTCAATAATCGATTATCCCTGTTGCAAAACCACCAAATGAGGAGCGCATAAACGTTACTAAATAAGGCGCCCTAACACGTTCGATTATCACAGCTGAAAACGACCAAATCAGAAAGTGTGTAAAAGAATGTACATAGTTGTACCACAAGTACAGTGCATGCTGTTCTGGACATCCAGGCACGGGAAATATGAGGGACGTTCATACGCGTCAAATACAGAAAGATCATGCTGCTCCACCAAATATTCCTCATATGTGCCCTATCTGGATGTCCGGAACTGCATGCACTGTACCTACTGAACATGCAGCTATATGCATATTGTGTATATGTGAAAAGGGTCAGGTGCTTCATACTCATCTATATAAGGCAAGTTCCGCATGCATCAAGGGCCCGCACGCATAACAACCAGTCATGCACGTCAGGGACATCTATGATTACGACGGCGTCCATGTGCTGATAGGGCCATATATGGGATGGTAATGCATATATGGAGTTGTGCACGAAACAACGTCCGTCACGCAAGGGCGTCCATATAAGGCACTTGTTTTCCAACACCTATTCTCACTGAAACAATTGCGCACCTGCGACATGAGCCAAATTTCAGTGAGGCTGAGAGCCTGCTGCTGGTGCGGCTGTGCCTTAGGCACCGGCACAGGCTGTTTATATAGCACCACCACCTGCCCCCCAGGAACCAGGCCATGAGAACCTGGTCCCGCATCATGGATAGGCTTGAAAGGTAAGTGTTTGGACCACACCCCCCCCTCCTGTACCTACACATATAACAGCTCCGTCATCCATGTAGCCAGTAACTGGAGTGTGCATGCAAGGATAATGAGTAATATGGGTACATGCACAATCACTAATAAAATGTATGTACTTGAAAGGACGACCATTCCCACATCCCTACAATAATGTATTTTGTTATTTAATTATTTCTTGCATTTGTACCCCACATTTTCCCACCCCTCTTTGCAGGCTCTATGTGGCTTACACCACATCATGAATAGTGGAAACATTTTACAAAATAAATGTATAGCATACAGAAGGATCTTGATAACATGGTAATGATAAGACATATTAGTAGTTTAACAAGCATAAATTATAATGCATACAAACGGTACTTTCTGGCCTCATGGCCACCTCTATGGCATCATCTGCATAGGAGCCAACTCGGTGGCTGCTATGGGTGCTTCAGCACCCCCAATATTGAATAAATTCCTTGTATGTGTCCAGGGAGGGGTGATCTCCACTGGGGTTAGCACCCCCAATAATTTAAAAAAGGTGGCTCCTATGAATTTGTACCAATGGAAGTGGTTCCCCCCCAACAGTGTTGACCCTCTCTGCTATTTGATTGACAAATGAATGTGTGTGCAGAGGGCAAGAAGGACCATCCCCTGACTCCTGCTCTACAAACTTATATACAGACGGTTCGGGGTTCACCGGGACCTCGAGTCCCTGAGGAGGAGGTTCCGCCGTGTGAGGCGGGAGAGCCCAGATCTCATCAGGGCAGTGCGACGGCACCTCAGGGCTCACCGTAAGTATTCAAAACAGGACACCTGTACTGATTTGTAAATATATTTATTGAATAATGCAAATGTCCTGTACAATATCGATTTCCATGTGGCTAATAGCCAATTAGTAAGTAATAACATATCTGTCCCAGATCAAGGACGCAGGTTGCAGGTGCCCTCCCATGACTGTGGCTGCAACTTCCAACGACCATCCCCCCCCGAGATGAATGAGATGACATGCCTCACTTTATTCTCCCCCTTTCTGGGGTGGGTGGATAGTGTGTCCTGGTAGACCTGCCTGAGGCGCTACTTTTACTGGATGTTATCGCCTCCCTCACATAAAAGTTATGTGCTAAACACCCTCCCCCCCCCCCCCATTAAAAACAACAAAAACAGGTCAGCAAACCCTCGTCGCATCTCACAATGCAAACATGCTGGTCAGCAATGAGTGTGGTCTGCCAACATGTCCTGTGTGTGCTGTGTGTCAGAGCAGCTTCCAGGGTTCCCTGTCATGTCATCTGATGCATCTCGGTCCCCATGGGTATAGGCCACGCCTCATCACACCTTTCCCCCGCCTCAGGCCACCCAGCCACTGCAGTATGCAAGCCATGTTGCATGTGCTGATCTCAACCACACTCCTTTTACATACAAAGGGCTCCAGCACCAGCAGGAGGAGCAGGCGGACGAGGAGGGGCACCTGGAGGAGGAGGAGCCAGGCCAGGAGGGCCACCTGGAGGAGGAGGAGCCAGCCCAGGAGGGCCACCAGCAGGAGGAGGAGGAGGAGGAGACGGCCGAGGAGGGTCACGAGGAGGACTCGGAGGAGGGGGTCCTCATCATTGATGAGGACATTCTAGAGGACCCCTCCCCACCTGCAGCTCCATCTGAGCCATCTCCCTCCCCTTGGCCATCTCCATCCCCTGAGGCAGCTCCATCCCCTGGGCCACCTCCATCCCCTGGGCCACCTCCATCCCCTGGCCCAACTCCATCCCCTGGCCCAACTCCAGCCCTTGGGCCAGCTGCAGTCCTGCGCCTCCTGCAGCAGGTGGGAGATGGCCAGAACCAGCTGCTGCAGGAGGTCAGAGCCATATGGCAGGGTAATGAGCAGCTCCACGGCCCACTGAGGGTGGTGGTGCTGCTGCTCATTACCCTGCTACAGAGGGCGCTGGTAAGAGGCCGTGGCCCGCCTTGACCTACTTTGGGGGGGGGGGGGATATGTAGGGGTTGGGGGGGTTGGGTGAATTGTTGAATATTGTGTGGGGGAGGGGTGTTGGGAGGATATGAACGGGTTGTGGGGATTTGTTGTGGGGGGGAGGAATTGTTTGATGGGGGGTTGGGGGATATGTAGGGGTGTTGGGGATTTGTGTGTGGGGGGATTTGTAGGGGTGGGGGGAATATGTTGGGGGTTTTACATAAATATATTTTTTTACATTTAATCTAACAGGGTGTGTGTGTCTGTACCTTGTGCATTACATATAACCAAATGGTGGTGTTGATGTGAGAGGAGGCAGCAATATGAATTGCATGAAATGTGAAGTGTGAATGAGAAAGTTGATGCATGTCTGTGATAATGTTGCCCATACAGAAGCCCACCTGTTCATTCCAACCTGCTTGGCCATATGTGCAGGGGGGGTGGGCCGCGGAGGCTGGATGGCTATTACTGTTGAGGAACACAAATGGCCATTCAGCCTCTCTCCCTCCCCCTTACCATACAGCCCCACAGCACAGAGTGGCATAAATAATAGATTTGTTGTCTAGCACTTGTGATCTGCCAAGTACAAACTTGCACATAACCCTAGGTAGCACATAGACGATGTTTGCTCTCTGATCGCCACACACCCTTACCCACAACCAAACCACATTGGTGGGGGGGGGGGGGGGGGGGGGGGGGCCCACAAAAGAGCTACAAACAGCTGGCTCATCTTTTCACATTCAATGCATCAGCAATGGTATATAGTGCTGAGGAGAAAAGGGAAAACAATGGGAAAACCATTAGATGGATGGTTACTTCATCACAGTTGCAATATAATACAAGAGTTACAGAAGGGCACAAATGAATATGGTATTCATTATTTGGATGTTTGCTCACACTTTCTCCAGTAGTAGCTCAAGGAGAGTTACATGCAGGTATTCTGGGTTGTTCTCTGTCCCAGGATGACTCTAAGTTTGGACCTGAGCCAATGGAGGGTTCAGTGACTTGCCCTAGATCACAAGGAGCAGCAGTGGGAATTGAACTGGCAACCTTGTGATTATAAGGCTGGTGCTCTAACCACTAGGCCACTGCAGCCACCAGGCTGTAGCCACCTGCAGGTAATTTGGGTTTGCACCTGTAACCACAAATCCTCTCCATCACCATGTTTTAAGGGCTCAGTAGGCAGTGCCTGTGGCCACCTTGAACCTAGTTTGCAGCCTACCACATGTTAGAAATGTTGTTGTTCCATAACTATGGACAATTGTAGGACTGTGTTCAATAATGTGGTCAAGACATTCATTGCATATATTATTCCCCCAACCCCTCCTATCGAACTTGAGAATGGGGGCCCACTTCATAAATGGGGATTGGGTTCACCACATAAAAAAGGAAGATGGAACCTACCGGGAACCAATACAGCAGCTCCAACAGCTGGCCCACAGCATTAAGGACCTGCCAAAACCACACAGAACGGCGCTGATGGCCTCCAACCTGTGCACAGGAACCTGGTGAAAAGAGAGCTAAGAGTTGACTGCATACAGTGAATGGACACTCCTTGATTATGAGCAGAAAGAGAAGAGGTGGCTGAGAAGTATGAGCTTAACTTGATCGTGTGTTGCAAGATTGTGTAGTGCGGCTTCTATCTCCTGGACCATTAGCTCAATTTCTGCCTCAGTGAAATGACCCTTACCGATAGGTGCTTCCTTTGGTGCCATTCTACCAATCTCTTCGCTCCCACAGACTGCCTGCTACTACCAGGCAGAGAGAATGGGAGACAGTAAGGGAGGCTCACGGGATGTGGAAGACTGGAAACGGAAGCCGTGTTGGCTGAGGGCCACCACAAATCACAACCCCACCCCCCCCCAAAAAAAATACACAGGTGTACCCAAACATACATTGCCAAACACAAACGTTATTATAAGTGATGGTAAAACACTGTAAACGAATGTTAATAATAACCGCAAACGTCCCAGCACAGGAAATGCCGGTTTAAATGGCAATCAAGAAAGGGAAGGCAGGTGGGGACGCCCATACTTATCTACCCATAATCGAAATCACACCACCCAAATTGCTACCTCAGCTGGACATGTTTAGGAAATTTGTGTATAATCGAAATTAAAGCGCCCATATCAGACACGCCTATCCCGTTCCAACATGGGCGACTATTTAGACGCCCCTCTCAGTATTTTCGAAACTCATTGGTACAATGCCGCCACGTCAGCCCCCAACCGGCAGGGTAATTTCTCAGATGCAGAGGTGGAGCTCCTGATGCAGGAGATAGAGCAACGGCACACCAATCTGTTTGCTCTCACAGGGCAGAGGCTGGCTGTGACCACAAAGCAGCGGGAATGGGAGGCGGTACATGACAGGCTGAATGCAGTCTTCCATTGTGGGAGAGACGTCGAGGACTGTAAGCGGAAGTGGCGCAAGCTGAGGAGGGATGTGAGGAGGAAGGCTGGGGCCAATCCCGCATCACATGACACCGCCAACCTCACCCCCACGGAGCTGATGGTTCACGCTCTCCTACCCCAGGAGGGCATCTGCGGGATCGGGTCCCTTGACACCTCGGCCCAGCCTGAGGGCTCAGGTAGGTTGTCCATTATGAAGTTGGGGTATCTGTTGTGCTGCACTACACTGTGTTATACAAGTTGGGGGCAGGGGGAGGGAGGTGGTGAGTGGGGGGCAGGAGGAGGGAGGTGGGGGGAGGAGTTTCACCAGGGTGTGTCTCAGGCTGTCTTCATATGTGGAATAAACGCCCACCTTTATGATGGTGTCCTGACCTCCTAACCCCTACTCAGTTGCTCTGTACCCTTACTCCCTATCCCTACCGTAGTCATTGGCTTCCCTCTTACTTGTCCTATGTGTGCATCTTAATTAAATTGTAAGCTCTATTTGAGTAGTGGTAGTATTAATGTGTGTCATAGGAGCAGACTCTGTGGGTGCTGTGGGTGTTTGAGCACCCCCAATATTGAGGAAATATCATGTAGGTGTCCAGGGAGGGGTTATTTGCACTGGGCTTAGCACCCCCAATAATACTATGCACTTGGCTCCTATGGGTGTGTGTAGGTTACTACTGTGGCACAACTTTGGGGCCCTTCCTTCCCTACTCCCTCCTATTTTCCCATCACCAAACTGTGCCTATTTCCTTCTGTCACCTCTGTGCTCTAGTCAGTGTGGGCCACATGCATGCAACTTAAGGAGCCTGTAATCGGGGTCATAAAGCAGTTCTAGGCAGTCTACCAAGTCAGTAGTAACACAACACTTTAACAAATATACAAGAAACAGCTTGTCCACAAAGTTGTGAGCGGTGTCCTTCTCTTGGCTGTCCGTCCACCACCTGTACCCAGCTGCCTGTGGTGCTCTCTTTCACATCTGTGTCAATTCCATTCCTCCTCACCATCTCTCTTTGCTGGGTCATCAAGTGTGGGGCAATGTATATGAATGCTGAAAGACAAAAGTAGGTTATTTTCACCAAAACACTTCCTCACCCTTGTGCTATACAGGTGATGACTCTGAGGAGGCTGGCCCTAGTGGCCTCCAATCCCAACAAAGGCCTACACCAGCAGGACAGCCTCAACCTCCACCGCCTGCAGCAGCAGTACAGCCTCTACCTCCACCACCTACAACAGCAGTACAGCCTCTACCTCCACCGCCTGCAGCACCAGCAGTACAGCCTCTGCCTCCACCACCTGCTGCAGCAGCAGCAGCAGTAGAGGCTGTACCTCCACCACCTGCAGCAGCAGAACCAGCATTAGAGGCTCAACCTCCACCAGCACCACCAGCAGAGGCTGGACCTCCACCACCGGTTGACTTTGCTGATGAGGAGGATGCATATAGGGGGCCAGCTCCTCGCCAGAGGCCATCCAGTCAAAAGAGGCAACTACTGCGGCTGGCCACTGATTTGCTGCGGCACAATGTGCACTTGGAGGAGTACCGGCAGCAAAAATTAGAGCTGCAGCGGGAAGCACTGCAGGCGCAGCGCCAAGCCCACCAGGAACTGCTCCAGGCGCAGCGCCAAGCCCACCAGGAGGTGCTCCAGCAACTCCAACAGCTGCAGCACAGCATTGAAGGCCTGCGCCCTCAGGTCACAGCACCTACTCCACCGGTGCTGCTGCAACAAGACCTGCCATCCACCTCCTCCAGTGGGCAGCAACCACCAGCTAAGAGGTGGGCGTTGAGATCGTCCGCCTCTGCAGCCACTAGTGCAGCACCCACCAAACCAGCTCCCCTTCTGGGTCCTGTGGCCAGGCTACAGCCAACAAGGTGGCCGGATTTCCACAGCGCAGCCAAAGCCGCAGGCTGCTGTGTGGATACGGAGGAGGACAGTGGGAGCAGCCCATCAGAGGAGTCTGGACAGACTTCCCCTGCAGCACTAGCTGCAAAGGAAGTCCGTGGGGGGGTAAGAGGGGACCGGGGAGGGGACGGGGAAAATGATGGCACATTCTGGAGGGTGAGGGTTGGTGGGTGGTGGTGGGGTGTGTGATGGTAACACTTATGCGATTAATACAAATAAATGTGCACTTACTTTCACACAAAACTTGTTTCTATGAGTCTTTGTCTGGCTCTGACACCAAGCTGGTAAGCAGTGAGCTCTGCTCTGTGGGCTGGGGGTGGAGGGGGCTCCGCTTCCTGCTCATCTGGGGCCTCCTCTGGTGGCTGTGGCTCCTCTGGGAGGGCCTGTCCTCTGCGCTGGGCCAAATTGTGCAACATGCAGCACGCCACAAAGATCTTGGCCACCTTTTCTGGACTGTAGAGCAGCTCTCCTCCAGACCAGTCCAGACAGCGGAACCAGTTTTTCAACAAGCCAAAGGTCCTCTCAATGATCCCCCGGGTGCTCCGATGCCTCCTGTTGTAGGTTTCTTCTGCCCCTGGTTGTGGGTGCACCACGGGGGTCATGAGCCATGTCCTCTGCGGGTAGCCTCGGTCACCTTTGGAAAAAAGCAGAATGAGATAGATGAGTGTGTATTGCTTGGAGCAGGTACGGGGGGGGGGGGGGGGGGGGGGGGGGGGGGGGGAAATTAGAATAGATAGGGGGTTGTGGAGTGAGGTGGAGGAAGCCAGGGCGGAGGGTTGCCCAGTGGAGGTGGTATAGTATGGGTACATCCATGTTGCACTTACCTAGTAGCCATCCACCAGTGAACTCCCCTCGCTCAAACCTGCGGAAGATGCCCCAGTACTGTAGGATGTAGGCATCGTGGGTAGAACCGGGGTACCTGGCACACACGTCTAATATCTCCCCCTGGGCATCACACACAACTTGCATGTTCATAGAATGAAATGCCTTCCTGTTTCTGTAGGTGGCTTCGTGTGGCCGGGGGGGGGGGGGGGGGTCTGAGTGCGACATGTGTGCAGTCAATCACACCTATGACCGAGGGGAATCTAGCAACAGCATAGAAGGCAGCCATGTTGTTGTGCAGGGCCTGGGGGGTGATGGGGAAAGTGATGTAGTGAGAGGTGTGAGTTAGAAAGGCATCCAGGAACTGGGTGAGACAGTGTGAAATAGAAGCCTGGGTGAGCCCTGTGTTAGCAGCTAATACAGATTGAAAACTCCCAGTGGCCAGGACAGAGAGAGAGGCAGTGATTTTGAGGTGGACAGGGATGGGGTTATTGTTAGTCGGCCCTCACACCCGGGATGGTGTAAATAAACTGGACCCTGGTAAACCTGATGGAAGTAGTCGTGACGACTCTTCAGGAACCAGTTCCCAGGAGTGAGAAGCAGACAACAGTCACTAACCTCATCTCCTACTTCTGAAGCAGGAGAGGAATTTTAACTAATTTCAAGATTTTCCCAGTGTCAAGAACAAGAAACATCCACACCTTATACGAAGAAATTTAATAACTTATTTAATTTAACATTCTAAGATTTTAACCAGACAATGTATAAAGTTTGCAATGTAAATTATGTGTTTAACCTTCTTTCTTTTTTTTTCTTCCACAGGTTGCTCTGCCACACCACCCAATATCAGATAAGTATATCTACACTTGTGATTATTTTCCCCCTATTACCCAAAAATTCTTTCCAGGAATCTGTTACATATATAAGGATTTTGATCCTTTGTGTGTTCTTTATGTTTTACAGGATTTTCACCCCACCTTTCCTGGATCCAGGTAAGTACTCTCCCTTCTTTTTATTTTACCCCCTCCCTTTCCTTTCTTCCAATGTCCCAGTTTTCGAATATGCTGCAACACAGTCTCTCTCTTACGCTTCCTTTGGAACGTCGCTGGTCTTTCTTGCGTGGGGGCCCGTGTTCTCAGTTGTTCCACTTCTCCGGCTTGTCCACGTTCTAAACCTCACCCTTAACAACCAAAAAGGAGGCAAGACCCTCTCTCCCTTTCTGAAACTCCCACTTGATGACGTTATTTTTTATATCTATCAAAACTTTGGAAAAATTTTAACTTTTAAACAAATATAACTATAATTCCCTAGTCTAAAAAAAAACCCTAACCTTATTTTATTATAGACCCTAAACTAATAAAGGAGCGATCAGGTGATCAACAGGAACCCAACACAACACCTCACAATCGCTCTTTCCCCCCCAGTAACCCCAACATTCACATTCAACTCCAAATATATAGAAATCAGCCACTCCAGCATTAATTCACCCTTTAACCAATTCCTTCTTTATTCACTTTCTTCCTGACCAATCACTCCCTTCTTCCAACTCAAATCAACACCACTCACCCTCAAATCACCTATCTCCACCAGCCACTCCAAAACACACCCTCTCCTCACCAGATCCCAACTCCTTCTGCCAACCGCCAACGACTCCGTAACCAAGGATACGGAGCTTTCGGTGACATTCCAAGCCCTTCCCAACCAATCAGCCATCTCCCTCAACATTCCGAGCTTCACTGCTGACCGGCGGAATCTTGGCCAGCAGTGCTAAATCCCCATTTTAATTACTGATTTCCCATAAAAAATAATGGGGAAATCAATAATTAAAATAAAAACCCAACTGAACATCTTCCAATCTACCCCAAAATTCCCATACCCAATAACACTTTTATTCCCTACCTAGCTGTAATTTCAAAATTTAAATTTAACCTTTTCTAAACCATACCTCACTATTTCCCCCCAAAACCCCTTTTAAAAATCCCAAAAAAATTCAAAAAATATCCCAAAAATTCAAACTCCCCCTCTAAATCTACCCCGTTGAATAAAAAAAATTAACTCTTTCAGAACCCCTTTAAACAGCACCCTACCAAAAACCCCCACTAAAAATATTCAAATTCGAAATCTAACCCGCCACAAAAATCCCCCAAAATTCCCCGACCCCAGAACTGAAAACCAAATTAAAAAAACTCAAAACCCCGAATTTTTAAAAATAAAAAACGCTATTTCCACATTTTAAAATTCAATAAATTAAAATTTCGGGTCAAACGACCCCTTACCTGAAAGAAGAATTTCCTCTTTTGCGAAGACCCCCGCTGGATCCGTTCCCGATGACCCTCATTCAAAACCGGAGGAAAAACAAAAAAACCTCCGTGGCTGGGCCCAAAATTTAGGCCCCGGCTTCGGCCTACCCGGAGTTACGCGCGTCGCCGATTCGTGCATGAGGCGCGCTGCCTCATGCACACTCGCACACGTCTTCGTGACATCCTTTTTGCCGGCAGCCCTCTTCCTTGCCGCTTTCTGTCCCCCTTGTCCTCCGATCCCGGCCCTCAGAACTCGGCCCAAGTCGGCCTCGCCGACGCTGCCACTTCACTCCCGGGACATGTCCAACCGTCCCCGGGAGTCTAAAAACAACGACGCTGCTCCTCCCGCCTCCGGGAACGTGCCTACCCGTCCCCAAAGCACCAAAACTACTGGCCCTGCCTCCCGCGACGCTCACTGTCCATGACTGGCCCCCCACCTCCACAAAACGCCACGTCCCGCCGAAAACTGGCTCCCCGGACACCCCGGAACCCCACTTCCCCCAGGTAAGTATATATATATATTTTTAAATTACTGTTAACCCCTTAGTTACCTTATTCCTACGGGTCTGGGGCTGAAGGAGGGGTTTCAGCTGCTCACAAAGCTGCACAATGGTCGCCCTATCAAACCTAAACCTTGTTAGACACTGCTGGTCAGTGAGGTGTAGGAAGGTGGTGTGGGGCCTGAACACTCTGGGCCGTGAATACCTCCTGCGGTGTGTGGCCTCTTCCTCTACCATACCAGCCACCAGTGCATTAATGCATCCATATCCCCACCAGTGCAAGTATTAGTACTAGTAGTAAAACAAGAACAGCACACACTGTCAGCCACCACGCCTCTGGCCACTCACTCGCCAAACAGTACAGGCAACACAGAGACAAACGGAGGTCAGGAAATACAATATACATGTGGGAACAGTGAATGGAGAGGGATAGGGGGAGGGGAAGGGGAAGGGACCAATAGAGCAAGGAGGAGGAGTAGGGAAAGGTCAAAAGGTAAGACACAAAAGAGGCAGGTGAGGGTGAAAACGTTCCGATTAGGGCAGACAGACGAATGTAACAGGTACTCAACACACTCAGCTTTCTCTGTAACCAACAACTCAGCTCTCCCAACACCGATCTCACCACTCTCCAACTCCACACAATCGCTAATGGGTCTAAAGACGATTTCCCCCTTGCTCTGGTCGCTTTTATTTCGGGTCTAAGCAATGACCCCCCATGTTCCCGCCCACCCAAAATCATTTCGCTATCCGTTATACGTTGTAGACGACCACCTCGTAACACCGCCCCTAACATGCCCCTGACACGCCCCTTATTTGGGCATCTGTATCTGAGCGTACGAGCGAAACGGACGCACTGAAAGTTTTGTTTCCATTACACTGATTTATTCGTTTTTGGGAGATAAACGTCTATCTCCTGATTTGGGTCGCACTATAGGCGTTTTTCTCTTTCGATTATAAGCAGGAATGTCAACCAGATTCTAATAAAAAGCGGCAAATAGCGGAGAGATCTCTGTTTTTGAGGCAGTGCCCTCTGTTTTTGAGGCAGTGCCTGTTAGATTTGTAATATCAATATAAGACCACCCTAGACCCACGTGTTCTTGGCAGACTTACATCAGGTGCAAGCTGAGCTTCATAGGTTCAAAATGTTGGAGGTTAACTTCTCCAGGATTAAACTCAAGCAGCAGTTTTTGGGGTTTGGAAATAAATCGTGCTCTATGTTTTTTCACTACTTGCGTGCTAAAAGGGTGGATATGAATATCCAAAAGGTTAAGGGGGCGGTCCTGCTATATAGATAGAGTTATTAAACACTGATTTTTGAGCTACTAAATGTGGCTGTATAAGAGGGGAGATGTGGATAATTATGTTGAGCTAGACAGATGTATGGATTCCCTGAACCTCCTGAGTCTTTTGTTGGCTGACAAAAACCAACTGGACGAACCTATTACATTGGGAGAAGTTGAAGGGGTTATTCATCAGCATAA
The DNA here is from genome assembly GCF_901765095.1 of Microcaecilia unicolor. Lineage (NCBI taxonomy): Eukaryota > Metazoa > Chordata > Amphibia > Gymnophiona > Siphonopidae > Microcaecilia > Microcaecilia unicolor. The sequence goes on from NC_044036.1 coordinate 239,165,887, forward strand.
AAGTGGAAAAGCCCCAGAATTGGATGGGTAATCTGGGTCATTTTATAAACATCTTGTGGGAGAACTTGGGGAGGGGGTTATTGTTGAGGGTCAGTAATGGGGTTTTGGAGGGGAACACTCTGCCTCCCTCTATGTCTGAGGCAGGAGTGATAGTGTTGTTGAAACCAGGGAAAGACCCTTCTCTTTGGGGCCAATATCGCTCATGAATATAGATGTTAAATTATAGCTAAGATTTTGGCTATTCGGTTGGCTAGTGTACTGCCAGGACTTGTCCACATTGACCAATTGGGGTTTATTGCCCGACGCTAGGTGGGTGATAACATCAGACGCACCCTGCATTTGTTAAAGGGGGCACAGCAATCCTGAGAGAAGATAGCCTTTTTGGCTATTGATGCGGAGAAGTTTTTTGATTGGGTGAGACAAGGGCAAACATTTTTGTGCACAGCACTGGGCCTTATATGCAGCTCCGGTAGCATATCTCCAGATGTGCTAGTTTGTATACAGAGTTATCTCCTGTTGGGTGGGGGACTAGGCAGGGATGCCCCCTCTCCCTCTTGCTTTTTGCACTATCAATAGAGCCCCTGACTGTCCGAATTTGAGCTCACCTGGATATTAGTGGAATTGGTGTGGGGGATATGGACAATCAAGTAGCAAGCACTATTTGCAGATTATGTTCTGCTGTTTGTTCGGGACCCAGCATTAAATCTCCCAATTGTTCTTGAGGTATTTTGGGATTATGGTAGAGCTGTGGGTTTAAAGGTAAACATGGACAAATCCGAGCTTTTAGGTGTTACTATTTCGGAGGAAGATAAGGTTACATATCACAGGCCTGCCTTTATGATGGCTAAATTCGCTATATGGTATTTGGGGATCATGCTTACCAGAGATCTCTCCCACCTTTATGAACTTAATTACTCGAGGATGTCCAGCAGGTTAGGTTAGATTTGGTATAGTGGAGGGGACTATGGCTTTCTTGATAGGCATAGGCGCCCAGTATAAGAGGCTTGGACAGGCTAAGCTTCCCCTGCTGTGCTCTGAGAGGTTTAAATTGTTGATTTACCTCCATCCTCACAGCAGGAGCTGCAGTGAAAGCCCTCTAGCCTTGTGTAACCAATTGTAGAAATTGGTTTATGGTTTGTTTACCTTACTGCTGGGAGAGCAGGGGGAGGGGGGGTTGGCTGGGTTGCCAGGGAGATATTTAAGGAGGATGACTTCCTGGCCTGCACTGAGAATAGATAGCAGCAGAATCGGACAACTAGACAACAAAGGTAGAAAAGATCATTTTATTTTCATTATAGTGTTTGGAATATGTCCACTTTGAGAATCAGATGCTCAACATTAAAAGTATATATTTATTTACTTATTTATAGCATTTTATCCCACATTAAACATGAATTAGGGTGTTTTGTGGCTCTACATGAGAATTGTGATGATATGATCCCTTGTTTCATATTGTTGATGGTCTGCATTTTCCGTATGGGTGGTATATTGGTGTATTAAGTTCTGCCCAGTGTAATATTTATGGTACAGTAAGGTTCTGAGTGTGTTTTTGCACAAAGTTGTGCATAGTGTTTTGCAGTTGAGCGATTGTGCTTAGAATATGCTTTGAGCACCCACTTTATTCTTTGACATATGACACATATCTAATATCTAAATTTAATAAAAGGTATTGTGACTTTTATTTTTATTTATTTTTTTCTGTGTGTTATTAGACAATTATGGATTTAAGCTCCACCCCTGGCCCCACCCCTAACCCCGCCCCCTTTAGCCTCCCCAAACAGTTGGGCCACCGACCGCCTATGCTGATGGGGCAGAACTGTGGTTTTAAAAATGAGTGTGCTTCCCTGCCCTTTATTTCTTTTTCAGACTCTCCCTGTTCGTGTTCCCAGAGGGTTACTACAGAAATTGTAAAAGGATTTTTTTTTTCATTTTATATGGGATGGGAAGTCTCCAAGTCTGGCTAAATGGATCTTTTGGGGTGCCATAGAACAGGGAGGGTGTACAATACCAAATATTATTTGGTATTATATGGCTGCGCAATTATGCTTCATGTTAGATTGGACTACAGGAGTGGAAAAGCATGCGGCTCAGTTGGAACAGTTTCATTCTGGGCCCTTTGTTTTAAAACACTTGTTATGGACCTCCTCAGCTTCTAAAGCTAAGTCCAAGTCTATGCACAATCGGAGATTTGGGGAGAAACTCAAAGGAGATAGGGGGTGGCAGAGAGATTATCCACCCTGGCACCCATTAGACATGAGCCTCAATTTGCAGTGGGTAGTACTAGGGGGGCATTTGTCTGGACAGAAAGGGCAGGATTAGAGAGACTTTTATTTATTTTATTTATTTATTGCATTTGTATCCCACATTTTCCCACCTTTTTGCGGGCTCAGTGTGGCTTACAATAAGATATGAGTAATAGAATTACATTTGTTACAACTTGGTTATGGGTTACATTGTACAGAGTTGTGCGAGACATTCGAATATCATTAGGAAGATAGCAATGGGACATCAACATGAAAAACATTGGAAGGAGACAATGGGAAGCTAAAAGGGCAGTGTTAGACACAAAGACATATGGTGTACATAGTTCCGTGAATAAATGTGTGATTGGCTGGATTACAGGATGAGGGAGCAGAAGTGGATGCATGTTGCATTTATGAACAATGAGTATGGACTCTATGTGTTTTGGCTCTTTCCGTAAGTTTGTTCAAACAGGTGAGTCTTCAGTAGTTTACGGAAGGAAGCTTGTTCGTTAATCATTCTTAGGTTGCGCGGTAGTGAATTCCAAGACTGCGTGCTCGTGTAGGAAAAGGTTGACGCGTGTAGCGTCTTGTATTTCAGGCCCTTGCAAGTGGGGAAGTGGAGGTTGAGGTGTGTTCGGGATGATCTTTTAGCGTTTCTGGGTGGTAGGTCTATTAAATCAGACATGTACGCTGGGGCTTCGCTGTAAATGATCTTATGGACTAATGTGCAAACTTTAAAAGTAACGCGTTCCTTAAGTGGGAGCCAATGTAGTTTCTCTCGAAGTGGTTTTGCCCTTTCATATCTTGGTTTTCCGAAGATGAGCCTGGCTGCTGTGTTTTCGGCTGTTTGAAGTTTCTTCAGTATTTGCTCTTTGCAGCCTGCGTATAGTGAGTTGCAGTAATCCAGATGGCTGAGGATGAGGGATTGCACTAGGTTGCGGAAGACGAATCTTGGGAAGAATGGTCTTATCCTTTTTAATTTCCACATGCAGTAGAACATCTTCTTGGTTATGTTGTTTGCGTGGGTTTCGAGTGTTAGGTGGTGGTCGATAGTGACTCCAAAGATTTTTAGCGTTTCTGAGATTGGGAGGTTTAGGTTTGGTGTGTTTATCGCGTTGAATTCATTTGTTTTGTATTGGGAGGTGAGTATCAGGCATTTGGTTTTTTCTGCGTTTAATTTCAGGCGGAATGCATCTGCCCATGTGTTCATGATGTGTAGACTTTGATTGATTTCGTTGGAGATTTCTTTGGTATCTTGTTTGAATGGGATGTATATTGTCACATCATCGGCGTATATATATGGGTTGAGGTTATGGTTTGATAGGAGTTTTGCTAAAGGGATCATCATTAGGTTGAATATAGTTGGTGAGAGAGGTGATCCCTGTGGGACTCCACATTCAGGTGTCCATGCCTTGGACGTAGTTGAATTTGATGTGACTTGATACGAACGCAGGGTTAGGAACCCCTTGAACCAGTTCAGGACTTTTCCTCCTATGCCAAAGTATTCAAGTATGTGTAGTAGGATTCCATGGTCAACCATGTCGAAGGCGCTTGACATGTCAAATTGTAGGAGGAGTATATTGTTGCCAGTTGCAATTATTTGTTTGAATTTGGTCATAAGGGTGACTAATACTGTTTCTGTGCTATGATTCGAACGGAATCCTGATTGGGCATCATGCAGTATTGAATGTTTGTCTAGATAGTTTGTGAGTTGTTTAGTTACCATACCTTCGGTTATCTTTAGACATTTGTTACATGCGGGGGGGGGGGGGGGGGGGGGGGGGGTGACTTCGGGAAGACCCAGAGGAGAAGGAGTATTTGAAGAATCTATGGCTCACATTGGTGAAAATGCCTAGGCCTATTTCTGTGTTGTACAGATATTTAAAGGACTTTGACTTAGTTAAACATCAGTTTATGTTGCGTTGGGAGGAAGATCTGGGATGTGAATTTTCTATGGTAGAATGGAAAAATATCAGCCTTATTTTCGAAAGTGATGGGCGCCCAGATTTCGACCCAAATCGGGAGATGGGCGCCCATCTCGCAAAGGCGCCCAAATCGGTATAATCGAAAGCCAATTTTAGGCGTCTTCAACTGCATTCCGTTGCGGGAATGAACAAAGTTGATGGGGGCGTGTCAGAGGCATGGTGAAGGCGGAACTGGGGCGTGTTTATTGGTTGAGCAGAGATGGGCGCCTTCGGACGATAATTGAAAAAAATGGCCGTTTTTAGCGCGAATTTAGGTCACTTTTTTTGGACCCTTTTTTTCCACAAACAAGTCCCAAAAAAGTGCCCTAAATGACCAGATGACCACTGGAGGGAATCGGGGATGACCACCCCTGACTCCCCCAGTTGTCACTAACCCCCTCCCACCAAAAAAAAAAAACCCAACTTTAACAACTTTTTTTTCCAGCCTGTATGCCAGCCTCAAATGCCATACCCAGCTCCATCACAGCAACTACTACTACTACTACTTAGCATTTCTATAGCGCTGCCAGGGTTACGCAGCGCTGTACAAGTTTAAACATGGGGAAGGACAGTCCCTGCTCAAGAGAGCTTACAATCTAAAGGTAAAAACTATGTAGTCAGTGTAGGTATCAGGAATGGGAAGGTGGTTAGGCACCAAAAGCAAGGGAGAAGAGATGGGCCTTGAGTAAGGACTTGAAAATGGGCAGGGAGGGCGCATGGCGTATGGGCTCAGGAAGTCTGTTCCAGGCATAAGGTGATGCTAGGCAGAAGGGGCGGAGTCTGGAGTTAGCGGTGGTGGAGAAGGGTACAGAAAAGAGTGATTTGTCCTGAGAGCGGAGGTTACGGGTGGGAACATATGGGGAGAGGAGGGTAGAGAGGTAATGGGGGGCTGCAGATTGAGTGCACTTGAAGGTCAATAGAAGAAGCTTGAACTGTATACGGTAGCGGATCGGGAGCCAGTGAAGCGACTTGAGGAGAGGGGTGATATGAGAGTATCGGTTCGCGCGGTAGATAAGACGTGCGGCGGAATTTTGGACAGATTGAAGGGGGGATAGGTGGCTAAGCGGGAGGCCAGCGAGGAGAAGGTTGCAATAGTCAAGACGAGAGGTAACGAGCGAGTGGACGAGGGTTCGCAGTATGCAGGTCCCTGGAGCAGTTGTTAGTGGGTGCAGTGGACTTCAGGCAGGTGGACCCAGGCCCATCCCCCCACCTTACACTTGTGGTGGTTAATGTTGAGCCCTCCAAAACCCCCCAAACCCACTGTACCCACATCTAGGTGACCCCCTTCAGCCAAAGTGCTATGGTAATGGTGTAGAGTTGTGGGCAGTGGGTTTTGGGGGGATTTGGGGGGCTCAGCACCCAAGGGAAGGGAGCTATGGACTTGGGAGGTATTTAACTTTTTTTTTTTTTACTTGTTACAAGTGCCCCCTAGGGTGCCCAGTTGGTGTCCTGGCATGTGAGAGGGACCAGTGCACTACGAATCCTGGCCCCTCCCATGACCCAATGCCTTGGATTTGTTCATTTTTGAGCTGGGCGCCTTTGGTTTCCATTATCGCTGAAAAACGAAACCACCCAGCTCATATCCGTACATATCCGATGCATTTGCCCGGCACAAATGCATTATCGAAAAAAAAGATGGGCGCCCATTTTTTCAAAACTACGGTCTGTCCCGCCCCTTCACGTACCTGTTCTCGGACATAGACGTCCATGGAGATGGGCGTTCACGTTCGATTATGCCACTCCACGTGTCTAGAGGTTAAATATGCTGCTTCGTGTTATAGCGCAGGAAAAGGCTTATAAAGTCGTTAGCCGGTAGTATTATATGCCGGTGCACTTAAAGACAATGTTTCCCAATGCTGCTGATCAATGCTGGAGGTGTGGATCTATGGTGGGGACCTTCCTACACATATGGTGGAACTGTGTTCCGATTCACCATCATCTTGGTAAGACAATATGTGTTACACCCCAACACTGTTTGTTAGGACAGAATAATGTTAGGAGTAACAGATAGCAAAGCATACTTTTACATCTAGGACTTGCCATAGCTAACTGTCTTATCACTTTGCATTGCAAAAGTACACAGTGCCTATTTTGAGTGACTGGAAACGCTGACTGCAATCTATCGCTGATATGGAATGCCTCATAAATAAGAGAAAAAGTTGTTATGAACAGCATAGAATGGACTAGATTAAAATTAAAGCCTGGCTTGTGGGTTAATTGTTCTAGTTGGGGGTGGTGTGACGTGCTGGGGGGGGGGGGGGGGGGGGAGGGGATTGGGGGTATAATTAGACTGGAGTGTCCTGAAAGATTCATTGGACACTCTGGATGTATTTTGAACTTTGGCAGGGTTGGGGTAGGGGTTTGTAAGGGTGGGAGATGGGAGTGTATTGTATTGGGGATAGATCTTTGACCTGCCTGTTCGTTGGGGGAATGTTTTTTTTTTTTTTGGAGGGGGGAGTTATTGATGGTTGGAGAGAGGTTGGTCATCTGCCTTTGTTGCAATTCATTAGTATTGATGTATTCTTTCATTTTTTAAAATTAATAAAAAATTTAATGAAATGAAAATAATTATCAGGTGAGACATAATTTTGCCTTCCTTGTCGTCATGCCAGACTAATAGGATGTAGCAAAGCATTATCTTAAAAGGAGGGCTTGCAGAGAGAGTAAGAAAATATAATGCACCAAAGAGTAGGCGGAGAAGCCATTCACCAAGTTGAAGGAAGCTCCAATGCGCAAGACTAACAGAGTGCAAGACAATTGCAAAGAAAAAGAAGGGTAAAGGCCAGAAAGATCAACTAAAACCTAAAACGATTCTTCACGCTGTGGCCTCCCATTGAGCAATGGTCTTGGGGAAGCACAGAATGATCTCTATAGGTCTCCCCGGAAGCAAGGAAATCCGGGTGGCACACAACCAAGGCAGAGAGCAAGAGAGTGTGGATAGAACCCCCCACAAGGCCCTGGGAACAGCAGTAGCTGGATCTGAGACCAACATAGCTGCCCTGAAACACCCTGATAGAAGGCAGGAGGGAGTATCTCGAGCTGTGGACAAAGAGAATCCAGGGAAACATACACCAATGTCAATAAGGCTTAGACAAATGTGGCACCCCAAAGTTAAACTGAGAGGAGATACGTCCCAGTCTCCATTCACTGGAAGTCAGGTCCAGACATATGAGGAAGCTGAAAAAATGTAAACACCAAACAGGAGCCAGTCGATGCCTGAGAGACTACTCAAGGACCAAGACCATTGTAGTGCGAATGCTTACTTGAAAGAAGAATCCAGTCTACCGAGGTGCATCCAGACCAAGACTAGTAATGCAGCCTGTCCACCCTTAATATCAAGAATGCACAAGATGTGTGGCCTAAGAAAAAGGAATTGAAATTGTTTATAGGCAAGGATGGAGCTGAAAGGGGAGACAGAGCTGAGATCTCCTCCAGGGCACTAGCTGCGCTAAACTCTCAGAGACAGATCTGCACACCACCTCTAGAGCCTGAGCATATATGGAGTTGAGCTGTTGCTGCAGAGATAGGGCTAATACCTTCAAGGTGATACATAGTGGAGTTTAATGCTCAGAAAGTGGTAGGTACCCAAGATGAAGCAGCAGATAAAACTCAATGCTGCAATAACGCCTCAGACCCAGAGAAGGCACCGAGATGCAGTTACAGAGATGGGACTGAGCCTCCCAAGACAGGGATGACGCGGAGAGAGGTAAGCACGAAGGTGGTTCCATGACTCAGACCCTGAGATGGAGTGGAGCTCCGCAGCCAGCAGTGGAGCTAATAGACATGCACAGACTGAGAATAAAATTGTGCTTGATAGTCAGAGACAGAGGAGCAAACCATCCATGGGAGAGTAAATGGGCTTCAGAAAGGAAAGGAGATGGACAGCTCCCCAAATAAACCTGAGTCCTGAAGGCAGAGAAGTAGCTGTGCCCCAGACGAAGAGAAGGAGCATTTATTTATTTATAGCATTTGTATCCCACATTTTCCCACCAATTTGCAGGCTCAATGTGGCTTACATTTGCTGTAGTGGTGATTGCCATTTCTGGTTAGCAGAGTTACAATGGTATTGCATTAAGGTGCATACATACATGGTAAAGAAGATTACATCAATTATAGAGTTCCGTCATCTCCCAACAGAGGGAAGGAACAGTGCTCCATACGTAAGTCGTGTCCCATACACCTAGAATGAGTGGAGGCCGTACTGTAAGTAGGAGCTGTGCCTTATATGCAGAGAATAAATTGTGCTCCATTAGAGAAGGAGTTCTGTTCTATATTAGAGCAGAAGTTGTGCTCCAGAGAAGATGCCTTGCGCCTTAGAGAGAGAAGAAACTGTGCCCTGTAATCAGAGAAGGAACTGCGCTTCATGCCCATAAAAGGAGCTGTGCATTTCAGACAGATAAGGTGTACTCCAAACTGATAGAAGGAGCTGTGATGCATATATGGAGAAGGAGATGTTTCCCTTAGGAAGAGAAAAAACTGTGTCCCATACTTAGTGAAGGAGCTAGGATTCACACTTAGAGAAGAAACTGTATTTCATATGCTGAGAAGGAGTTGAGGTGCATACTAGAGGTGATGCTTTGTTCCATACCAGGAGAAGGAGCTGGGCAAAAATGCTTTGCTCATACCCTGAGAAGGAGTAGTGTGCCATACCAATAGGAGAAGCTGTGTCTCAAACATAGAGATGGAAATTAATTCCATTTGTAGAGAAGGAGTTGTGCTCCCTACTGTGAGAAGGAATTGTGCTTCTCACTGGGAGAAGGAATTGTGCTGCCAGCTTGAAGAAGAAGCTCTACATGCCGCAATGGAACTGCGCTCTACATGCCACAATGGAGTTGCACTCTGCACACCACAATGGAGCAGGATGCCACATGCCACAATGGAGCAACACTACACATACCACAGTGGAGCTGCGGTCTGCATGTTACAATGGAGTAGTAATGTATATTCCACAATGGAGCAATGGTCTGTACTCCACAATGGGACAGTGCCCCACAGTCCATGATGTAGCTCCACAGTCCATGATGTAGCTGCACGATGGAGCTGTGCTCCCCAGATTGAGTTGGAGCTGCAAGGCTAACTTTAGCAACGAGGCCATGCTGGACAGAAGGCGCAGAAACCATGACCACTGGTGTTGATTTAAAACCAGTGAAGGTACTGCAGTGAACAGACAACAACAGAGTTGTAAAGCAGAGGCAGCAATGAAAAGCGCGCCTAGACCAGGAAAGGGCACAGGCCCAAATCAAGGATGGAGAATAGTCAACATACTGGAAGGAAGCTACTGCGGACTGAGAAAGCATGGGGCTTCTGCAGCTGCATCCCCTATCAGGCAAGCAGGAGAGAGCCTCAGTCAGAATTAGGAACAGAAGACACATGCAATAATGATGCTACTCCTATACGCAAGAATGGCATGCAGCTGACAGCCAAGAAAGTGCAACACTTTATGTAAGGAGAGAGAGAGAGATGCCTCTGTCCAGAATGTAAGCCCTACAGGCTAACATGTAGCCAATTAAACACCAAAACAATGCTGGTCTCTCTTTTTTTTTTGTGGCACATCCCCATGCTGAATGGTGAAAAGAACCCCTGTTGCCAGAAACAGAGACTGCCACTGAGACAGAAACACTTGTAAAGCCTGTAGGACATGCAGCATACTCGCCATGTCCAACTTAGAAGGCAGCAAAACCATCAGGATGAAAGAAAACCCAGCGTGGTCCACAAGCAGAAACTGCCCACAAAACTGCCAGCAGTGAAGAACTCTGAAAAGAAAAACAAGTGGCAGCTGGAAGCCTACCAGACTTCTGACTAATCATGGAACAGCCCAATGCAAGCAATAGACCCTACAACTGGCACAAAGGACAGGAAGGCGTAACAAGCTGGACTTTTTGGGAAATACTGCTGCACATAACAATACTGCTTGAAAAGGCAGCAGTCATGCTCTGGAGCAGCAGAGGCTCAGCAATAATGCAGAAGAGGAGGTAGCAAACTTGGTGGCAGGTCTGGCTAAGCTAAAAGAGTAGATTCTAAAGGCAGGAATAAACGCTAGCCTGGCCCAGGAGTCCCAATGCACCAAGTGCCAGAATATATTGGCTCCAAGAAGAGTCTGGTGATACAGGCCTGAGGCAATAATGAGTTGAGCTGAGCCTAGCAGTAAGGTGACCCTCAGGGGGAGGAATGCTGGCTTCGGCCTAACTCCTAGTAAGTCTTTCCTTGGCTGAGAGGTGCCCAGCTCTCCCACCGGCTGCCTTTCAGGTGTTGTGGAGGACTTGCAGCTCATCTGCATATCCTCACAGCCTTCTCCGGGGTGACTCCCAGGCCCACTCCGATCCACTCAGGGCCTCCACTCAAGGTCCCACGCACCGTCAGGCATTTTCTCTATAAGTACATAAGTAATGCCACACTGGGAAAAGACCAAAGGTCCATCGAGCCCAGCATCCTGTCCACAACAGCGGCCAATCCAGGCCAAGGGCACCTGGCAAGCTTCCCAAACGTACAAACATTCTATACATGTTATTCCTGGAATTGTGGATTTTTCCCAAGTCCATTTAGTAGTGGTTTATGGACTTGTCCTTTAGGAAACTGTCTAACCCCTTTTTAAACTCTGCTAAGCTAACCGCCTTCACCACGTTCTCCAGCAACGAATTCCAGAGTTTAATTACGCGTTGGATGAAGAAAATTTTTCTCCGATTTGTTTAAAATTTACTACACTGTAGTTTCATCGCATGCCCCCTAGTCCTAGTATTTTTGGAAAGCGTGAACAGACGCTTCACATCCACCTGTTCCACTCCACTCATTATTTTATATACCCTCAGCCGTCTCTTCTCCAAGCTGAAAAGCCTTAGCCTCCTTAGTCTTTCTTCATAGGCAAGTCGTCCCATCCCCACTATCATTTTAGTCGCCCTTCGCTGCACCTTTTCCAATTCTACTATATCTTTCTTGAGATGCGGCGACCAGAATTGAACACATTTATATTTTCTCCCAGTTACTATTTATGGCTCCAGTACACTTTCTCTTCTTAGTACTGTCCTTTCCTAATGTGTTTCTGCATCTGAAACCACTGTACACTGCAGGAACACATTGCCCACCCTCTGCTTTCATCATCTCACCATCTCTTTTGTCCTCTTCCATCTTCTCAGCTCTCAACCTTCAACATTTCTTTCCTTCCATTCTACCATCTCCTTTCTATCTGAGTACATCTTGCCTTCATCGCTGTCGTCATATCTCTCCTACTTTTCTCCGTACTCTCTTGCTCCTTCTTCTGCTCTCTGCTGGGGACTTCAATCCCAATCCTGGTCCTTCACATCAGCTCTCATCCTATTTGTGCAGCTGATACCATGATGTCTCCAATCTAATTTCTGTTTCTCTCCTCCCCCCTTCTTCCCTGCCTTTCTCATGTGCTCTGTGAAATGCCTGCTCTGTCTGTAACACACTTTCCTACATCCACAACCTCTTTATCTCTCGTACTCTCCATTTGCTTGCCCTAACTGAAACTCGGCTTTGTCCTGAAGACTCTGCTTCAGTCGCGGCCCTATGCCATGGAGGTTTTCTTTTCTCCCATACTCCTCGCCCGGTTGGCCGTGGAGGTGGTGTCGGGCTACTACTTTCACCCTCTCAGGCCTAGGGTCTCTGGCGACAGGTTTTGGCGACAGGTTTTGGCGATCTGTTGAATATGGGCAGAGAAGGAGAGAGAGGAATCAAAGATGACTCCAAGGTTACGAGCTGAGGAGACAGGGAGGGTGTGAGAGTCATTAACAGAGATAGAGAAAGGGGGAAGAGGGGAGGTGGGTTTAGGGGGAAAAATGAGAAGTTCAGTTTTGGTCATGTTGAGCTTTAGATGGCGTTGAGACATCCAAGCAGCAATGTCAGACAAACAGGCTGAGATTTTGTCCTGGATCGAGGTTGAGATTTCAGGGGTGGAGATGTAGATTTGAGAGTCATCAGCATAAAGATGGTACTGGAAGCCATGGGATGAAATCAGGGTACCAAGGGAAGAGGTATAGATGGAGAAGAGGAGGGGTCCAAGGACAGAGCCCTGAGGCACACCAACAGAAAGCGGGATGGAAGTTGAAGAGGATCCAGCAGAGTGAACACTGAAAGAACGAAGCGAGAGGTAAGAGGAGAACCAGGAAAGAACAGGGCCCTGGAATCCAAGTGAGGACAGCGTATCCTGAAGTATAGTGTGGTCAACAGTATCGAAAGCAGCAGATAGGTCAAGAAGGATAAGGATAGAATAGAGACCTCTGGATTTAGCCAGTAGTAGGTCATTAGAGACTTTGGTAAGTGCAGTTTCAGTAGAGTGAAGAGGGCGAAAACCAGATTGGAGTGGGTCAAGAATAGGTTGCGAAGAAAGAAAGTCAAGACAACGGCGGTGAACGACACGTTCCAGTAATTTGGAGAGGAAAGGGAGAAGGGAGATGGGGTGATAGTTGGAGGGACAGGTAGGGTCAAGTGAGGGTTTTTTTAAGGAGTGGAGTGACCACAGCATGTTTGAAGGCCATAGGAACAGTTGCAGTGGAGAGTGAAAGATTAAGGATGTGACAGATGACTGGGATGATAGTAGGAGAGATAGTGTTAAGTAGATAAGTGGGGTTGGGATCAGAGGAACAGGTAGTAGATTTAGAGAAGGAACACCCTCCTCCCCAGTCCCGTCCAATCTTAACCAATACATTTAGGAATCTTCAGGCTATTGACCCTTTCTACTCTGTCCTCCAATGTTTCAAATCTCTACTCTACCACTATGTTATCCAAGTCTGTCAATGAGGCTGTCCCTTCCTATAACACTATTCTCTCCTCTGCTCTGGATACTCTTGCTCCTCCCATTCCCTGTTCTGTAAGGCATACCAAACCCCAGCCTTGGCTGACCTCTAGAATCCGCTACCTACGTTCCTGTGCCCGCTCTGCCGAATGCCTTTGGCTGAAATCCCGTGCTGACTTCATACATTTCAAATTCTTGCTGACCTCCTTCCAGTCTGCTCTTTTACTTGCCTAACAGGACTATTACATCCAGTTGACAAATTAAGTACATAAGTATTGCCATACTGGGAAAGACCAAAGGTCCATCAAGCCCAGCATCCTGTTTCCAACAGTGGCCAATCTCTTGGCTCAAACCCTCAACGCCTTTTTTTTGCCACACTGAACTCTCTCTTCAAAGTGCCTTCACCTCCAACTCCCCCTTCACTTTCTTCCCAGACTATGGCTGAGTACTTTCGTGATAAGGTTCACAAGATTAAACTTGAATTCTCAACCAAGTCACCTCCACCTCTCCTTCCCATAGTTCATTCTCTCAACCCTCCAACCCCTGCCTCGTTTTCTTCCTTTTCTGAAATCACTGATGAGGAAACTGCACATCTTCTTTCCTCCTCAAAACTAACTAGCTGTTCCTCCGATCCCACCCATCTACTTAACACTATCTCTCCTACTGTCATCCCTTTTATCTGTCATATCCTCAATCTTTCACTGTCTACTGTGACTGTTCCTGATGCCTTCAAACATGCTGTAGTCACACCATTCCTTAAAAAAACTTTCATTGGACCCTACCTGTCCTTCCAACTATCACCCCATCTCCCTCCTCCCTTTCCTATCCTTGAACATGCTGTTCACCGCCGTTGCCTTGACTTTCTTTCATCTCAAGCTATTCTTGATCCACTTCAATCTGGCTTTCGCCCTCTTCATTCAACTGAAACAGCACTTGCTAAAGTCTCCAATGACCTGTTCCTGGCCAGATCCAAAAGTCTCTATTCTATCCTTATCTTTCTCGATCTATCTGCTGCTTTTGATATTGTTGATCACAGCCTACTCCTTGATATGCTGTCCTCACTTGGATTTCAGGGCTCTGTTCTTTTCTGGTTTTCTTCTTATCTCTCCCATCATAATTTTAATGTATACTCTGGTGGATCCTCCTCCACTTCTATCCCACTGTCAGTTGGTGTATCCTGTCCCGGGACCTCTTCTTTTCTCCATCTATACTTCTTCCCTGGGTACTCTGATCTCATCCCATGGTTTTTAGTATCATCTTTAAGCTGATGACTTCCAGATCTACCTCTCCACACCAGAAATCTCAGCAGGAATCCAGGCCAAAGTATCAGCCTACCTTTCTGACATTGCTGCCTGGATGTCTCACCGCCATCTGAAACTAAACATGACCAAGCCTGAGCTTCTTATCTTTTCCCCTAAACCAACCTCTCCTCTTCCCCCATTCTCTATTTCTGTGGATAACATTCTCATCTTCCCTGTCTCATCAGCTCGTAAGCTTGGGGTCATCTTCAACTCCTCTCTCTCCTTCTCTGCACATATTCAGCAGACTGTTAAAACCTGTCGTTTATAATAGCTCCAAAATTTGCCCTTTCCTTTTTGAGCACACTACCAGAACCCTTATCCATATTCTTATCACCTCTCGCTTAGACTATTGCAACTTGCTTTTCACAGGTCTCCCACTTAGCCATCTCTCACCTCTTCAATCTGTTCAAAATTCTGCCGCACGACTTATATTCCGCCAGTGTTTCTATGCTCATATTAGCCCTCTCCTCAAGTCACTTCACTGGCTCCCTATCCGTTTCCGCATACAGTTCAAACTCCTCTTATTGACTTATAAGTGCATTCACTCTGCAGCTCCTCAGTATCTCTCCACTCTCATCTCTCCCTACACTCCTCCCCGGGAACTCCTTTCACTGGGTAAATCTCTCTTATTTGCACCCTTCTCCTCCACCGCTATCTCCAGACTCCGTTCCTTTTACCTTGCTGCACCATATGCCTGGAATAGACTTCCTGAACCAGTACGTCAAGCTCCATTTCTTGCCGTCTTCAAATCTAGGCTAAAAGCCCACCTTTTTGATGTTGCTTTTAACTCCTAACCCTTACTCACTTGTTCAGTATCCTTATTTTATCGTCCCCAACCTTAGTAATTCCCTTATCTCTTAATTGTCCTGTTTGTCTGTCCTAATTAGATTGTAAGCTCTGTCAAGCAGGGACTGTCTCTTCATGTTCAAGTGCACAGCTTTGTGTACGTCTAGTAGCACTATAGAAATGATAAGTAGTAGTAGTAAGGTGTGGCATTTAAAGTACAATACTGCTGGCCAAACACACAGAAAAAAAGCGAGTCCATATGCCATGCACCATCTAGGGAGAGAGCTGGACCCAAGCAAGCACTTGCACTTCTGGGAAACAATACCCTAGGCCCAGGAGACTGTGCCAAGAGACTGAAAGAACCATAACTGCCACAGTTGCAGTCTGACACAGTGAAGGCCGACAGGCAATTCCAAAGGAATAACATAAGCTACCCAAAAGGGCAGAAGGTTCCATGGGTTGAAGCCTCCGCAACTAGAAAATAAACACAGGAAAGAACCAAGAACCCCAGAGAACATGCATAAGGAACGAATTGTTGCCCTATTCCGTGACCATTGGAGCCCTAACAGTATGAGAGATCCGCAAAGTACTTACCGGTAGAGAAAGTTCCCTGAAATAAGATACACACTGACACAATAGCAATACATCTCACACACAAAACAGCAGAATTTGCTTATAGGCTGCAGAAACGCCTCATTAACCACTGAAGTGCAGGGGAGTGAGGTTGGGGGGGGGGGGGGGGGGGGGGGGAAGAGAACTGGCACCACTGAGGCCCAGATGCACAAAACCTAACGAGCCCACAACCAGTTTAAAACGCAAGTAGTTCACCCCAGGCATGCACTAAGGGCATTTTCCCTGCCACGGTAGCAGGCAACGAAAACGGAATGCAAATGATTGAAAAGCTATTATAATGAGCTGCAGTACCGTTGCAGCCCATTATAATCAGATGCACTACCGTTTTTCCAATTCCCTTACCGTAGGAACCCTAACGAGATGTCTGACCTCTTGTTAGGGCTCCTGTGAGGGAATCGGAAAGGAAAAGGGCCCCCAAAAAAGGTAAAAAAGAAAAAAAAAAAAAGCAGGGAGCGCATGTGAGGGGCGTCCTTTAAGGATGTACTCTCCCTGCGTTTCTGAGAGACGGTTTTTTTTTCGCAGTTTTTTGCTCTGCCGGCGCTCGTGTTTTTTTTTTCCCCTTCTATTTAACTTCGCCGCGCCACTTACCCCTCCACAGCGAAATTTTTCTATTTTCCTGGTTGCCGGAGAATCGGGACGTCCCTTTAGATTAGGCTCCTCTTCCTGGTCTCTTCAGCCAATCAGAGCGCGTTTCGCTGACAACAGCCAGCTAAGCCCGCTTTGAAGGACTAGAGAATGCAAGTGAGCTACAACGAGTTGCTCATTTGCATTCCCTATCGTTGATGCATTCCCGTTCCCTACCGATTCGCTATGGAATCGGTAGGGAACGGGAATTACCAATGTCTTTAATGCATCTGGGCCTGAATGCCACCCAGCTTCATTTATAGCTGCAATAAAGCACAGGAGCTAAAAATTCTTGGAGAAGAAACCCCCTGCTCAGAAGCGTAGTCAGGTTGAAGGCACAGTAGGAGCAGAGAGCAGACTTCTGATAGCGCTAGCGTGAGTTATAAATGTGACGGATCACGTAAAAAATGCGCGCTAGCGCTGTTGGAAGTCTGCTTGGGGGAGCGGTTGCTCCCCTGGTGCCCCCCATAGCTATGCCACTGCCCTGTTCTACTAACACTCAGGGAACTGAAGAAGTTGCTGGCTGAAAGGCACCAGAGAAGAGCTACACAGTCCATCAACCATCCGCTTGGAGACAGAGAAAAATACTGAACATTCCACGTTGCATGATACCATTAAGGGGTAAATTACTTGGAACTATTTTTCTCTGTCTCCTTCCGCTGGTAGATGGGGTTAATGACAGAAGATGGCATGAGCCTATCTGGCCCATTATGTGGGCTGAAGCCAAGTAGGCGGAACTTGTCGCCTTTTCAATTTCATTGTTTTGGGTGTACCAAGATGGCAGCAGCTACATTAGGGAGAATTAAAAACCTCCATGGTTGAGTGGGTGTAGACTGACTTCAGTTTTGTGAAATCATGCTTTCTCCTGTTATCAGACCTTCTTGTTATAACCTATTAGTATGGACTGGTCTGATATGTCAACAAAAAAAGAAAGATAGGCCTCTTAGAAAATCAAATTAAAGTGGATTGAAAAAAGTGTTTGTAGATGATGCCTGCATTTCCATAAAGACCTGCATCAAGTTTGCCTCTCTATCACACACATCCTACTTACCCACAGTCTGCCGCTCTCTCTACCCCCTCCCTCTCCCCCTCTCTTTTCCATTCCATCCAGCATCTTTCCCTGTCTCTTCTCCTCCCCCAGTCAAGCCTGTTTCTCTCCCTTCCCCCAGCTGGTCCACATCTTTAACTCCCCTTCGCCTCCTCTCCAGGGTCCTGCATCTTTTTCTGTCTGTCTGTCTGTCCGTCCATCCCTTCCTCACCCACCCCACCACACCCAGGTCCATCACAGCAGCACCTGTATCTCTTTCTCTCTCCATCCGGCAGGTCCAGTGTTTCTCCCTCTCTCTTCCATTCCATCCAGCATCTTTCCCTGTCTCATCCCCCCCCCCCCCCCCGTAAGACCCAGTCCTGCCTTTTCCCCCAGCTGATCTACATCTGTAACTCATTTCCCCATCAGGGTCCTTCATCTTCTCCTCCTGTCTGTCTGTCCCTTCCCCACCCTACCCGGGACTATCAGAGCAACACCTTCACCTCCCTCTCTCAACATCTGGCAGGTCCAGCATACAGAGAAAATGTAGATAATAAAATAAACTTTCCTTGTGATCTTGGACAAGTTGTATCAGAGGAGGTGGGAAGTGTCACAGGGGGAAGGCCGAGGCTCCAAGGCATCCTGCTGTAATCACTGGAGTGCACTGCAGACTGCTACCAGCAGTGATCAAATAAGAGATGCTAGCACCTTGCCCTGAACTGAGAATTGAGGGAGGGAGGACGGGATTCCTGGGACACCCCTGCAAAAACAGAAGGTCCTTTAATGTGACATCCCATAAGTTACTGGTAGGCCCTTTGTTGTGTGCTGGGCTACTTGGTACTGCAGCAGCTGCTGTTTTTTGACTTGGGTAAGCTGGTTAGGTCTAGCTTGTGGTAAGTCTCTTATACCAAGTATAGGGTTACCATATTTGCCCTAAGAAAAAAGAGGACCCCTGCCCTGCCCCTGTTGCATCCCTGCCCCACCCCTGTCACACCCATGGCCCGACCCCTGTCACACCCTGCCCTGTCCCCCTGTCACACCCTGCCCCACCCCCTATCACTTTGAAACCACCAAAGAAAGCCAGATTCCCTCTCTCCCCCCCACTCCATGTAGATCCACTCCCCAATTTTCCAGCCTCCCTCCACCCACATGACTCCTTTCACTACCCCTCCTCTCCCCTCCTTTACCTTAGTGTGGTGCCCTGGTGGTCTAGTGTAGGGTTACCATATGTCTGTTTTTACCTGGATATGTCCTCTTTTTGAGGACATGGCTGGGCAACAGTGTGGGTTTTGCCAGCCTGCCCGTTTGTTCAGATTTGTGGATTAACAGGCAGGCTGGCGGCTGGATGGGCAGGCAGGCGTCCTATCCTCCCCTCCCCTCCTTTACCTTAGTGTGGTGCCCCGGTGGTCTAGTGACCTCTTCAGGGCAGAAAAGAGTCCCCTCTTTCCTGCCCGCCATGTCTGCAGACTGTCTTTCTCCCAGCGCCGGTTCAAAATGGCTGCCGAGAGTTCAAGCAGTGACCTTGCAACACATCATTAACTGTAGCTCACACTGATAACTACATCCTTGTAGTATCTCTGATTTTTATTGTGTTCTTTGCAGGTTATGATTTTTTATATCAAACCAATGTAAGCATTACCTAAAACAATACTATCTGTGAGCTGTTAACTACAGAGCTCCCTTCTTCAGATGTGACTTTTAATGAAAACAAAATTTACTGACTGACGTAGAAAGAGAAGCAGACAGTAAAAGCAGAACTGCTCATGCAACCAAGGCATAGAAATGCATCTGAGGCACAGAAATGTAGAAGTAATACAGTGAGTTACCTTTGTTGATCAAGGTAAAAATGGAGTCTTTGGGAATACCCTGGTCCAAGGCAAACTGTCTAAACTCCGCCATTAAATTCTCTCGAACCTCTGGACTCCGTCCTGGGGGGTCACAAGCAAAATTATTTAGAAAGGCTTAAGAGAAATTCCTTTGCTTATTAAAACTCAGGGTCCCTGGGTCTCATCTGCATGTGTTTCCATTCTTTTACTATCACTAGAATGCATAGAGCACACTGAAGGTCAGCACTCCTAGCACAGATGGCTACACAATGGATTGCAAGTACAGCGTGACATCTGTATATCACTTTTTGAGCATTTGTTTTATTGAAAAGTAGGAGTCAATATTCAGCATGGTTTAAGGAATCAGGAGAAGCCCCTGCCCACTTAAATCACACTGAGTGGGCTGCCTGCCATTATTTAGAGACACTTAAAAGGTATTGCCACAGAGTATTGGTTCTGACTGCAACGGCACTGGGAGTGGAGTTGGGGCACAGTCGGAAGATACCTGGGAACCAGCGATATTCAGTGCCAGTGCATGCATGTCTAACTGGACAGATAGGACTGCATTGTCTTGTTAGGCATGCAGGTGTCAGTACTAAATATTGGCTGGCACCCGCAAAACATTTGGTCCTCTGATGACCTGGTGCTCAGACATGGCCCAGCATTGAAGATCCAGGTGTAATTTAACTGGTGGCTCAAAACTGACCTGATAATTTATAAAGTACATTAAAAAAATTATTAATGATACATATGTTAATCTACAAAGTAAGATTTCCATTTCCTGATACGATTCACAACTTTCTCGCATAACAAGAGATATTCAGTCTGAAAATATAATCTCGCACCCATTCAGACTTCCTTCACTACAAATTCATGCTATCCTCCTTCCACTCCTCCCTATTCCTTGCCAAACAGGACTATTACACCCAATTGACCAATTCTCTCAGCTCCAATCCCCCGTCGTCTCTTCTCCAGCCTTAACTCCCTCCTCAAAGTGCCCTCCGCTCCCACCCCCCCTCGCTCTCTCCTCAATCACTGGCTGATTACTTCCACGACAAGGTGCAAAAGATCAACCTTGAGTTCACTACCAAGCCATCTCTTCTTCACCCTTCAACCCTCTCCCTCAACCAACCAACCCAGGCCTTTTTCTCCTCCTTTCCTGTCATCACCGAGGAGGAAACCGCTCGCCTTCTTTCCTCCTCGAAATGCACCACCTGCTCTTCTGATGCCATCCCCACCAACTTACTTAACATCATCTCTCATACTGTCACCCCCTCCATCTGTCATATCCTCAACCTCTCTCTCTCCACTGCAACTGTCCCTGACACCTTCAAGCACGCCGTAGTCACACCTCTCCTCAAAAAACCATCACTTGACCCTACCTGTCCCTCCAACTACTGCCCCTCCTACCCTTCCTCTCCAAAATACTTGAGCGTGCCGTTCACAGCCGCTGCCTTGATTTTCTCTCCTCTCATGCCATCCTCGATCCACTTCAATCCGGTTTTCGCCCTCTTCACTCGACAGAAACAGCACTCTCTAAAGTCTGTAATGACCTGTTCCTTGCCAAATCCAGAGGCCACTACTCCATCCTCATCCTCCTTGATCTATCCGCCGCTTTTGACACTGTCAATCATGACTTACTTCCAGTGGTGTGCTGGTAAATTTTTAACAAACAGGCTCTCTCCCCGGTCCACCTCTGCGCCCCCCCCCATCCACCTCTGCACCCCCCTAAATTGCAGAGCTGGCTATACCCAGGGAGAGAGCCGGGGAGGGGGTAATGCATTACTCTCTCCAAGGAATTTTTTTTGTTGTTAATGCTCCCAGGTTCCAATCTAATTCATGTTTAATGTGGGATAAAATGCCATAAATAAGTAAATAAATAGATTTAAACTCTGAACGTTGAGAACCTGATACCCATAACATGATGTCTGTTTTAGAAGCCCATTACCAGGAGAAAAAAAATCTCTGTACAAATAACAGGGTTAAATGTCATAAATAACTAAATAACTAAATAGATAGATAGAAACTCTGAATGTTGAGCACCTGATCCTTATAATATGACATCTGTTTTAATGGCCCTTTACCAGGAAAAAAAAGATCTCTGCACAAATATAATACATGCTAGGGTGTCCCTATAATAACCAGCCCCTCTAAATGACACACTGATTATGATTTATAACAAATTACTACTCTATCTATAGAAATCAAACAAAATAAAACATGGAAAAGAAAATAAGATGATACCTTTTTTATTGGACATAACTTAATACATTTCTTGATTAGCTTTCGAAGGTTGCCCTTCTTCGTCAGATCGGAAATAAGCAAATGTGCTAGCTGACAGTGTATATAAGTGAAAAACATTCAAGCATTGCTATGACAGTCTGACAGGGTGGGAGGATGGGGGTGGGTAGGAGGTATGCATGGGGACATCAAAGCATATCATTGATATTCTAACAGGGTGGGTGTGGACAGGTGAGGGGAGGGTGATCAACAGAGACATACAGCTTTATGGTTTATAATGGGCTAGGAACCCCAGGTCCTTGTTAAGTCCTTTCTGTTGGGTGTTAAAATATTCAATCATTCTGACCTCAAAGGTCTTACGTTCTTGTATGGTTTTAAAGTTACCTTTGAGGATTCTCACTGTGAAGTCACTGGTGCAGTGTCCTGGTCCTGTGAAATGTTGCCCAACAGGCGTGGGAACCCTGCTGGCACCAGCATTGTTTATATGATGTCTATGTAAATTGAATCTTGTCTTAAGCATCTGGCCTGTTTCTCCAATATAGCATCCTTCATTACATTTTTTACACTGAATGATATATACCACATTGGAAGATGAGCAAGTGAAAGATCCCTTTATGTTGAATGTCTTTCCTTTGTGGATGACTTTGGGGTCCTGTGAAATATTTTGGCATAGTTTGCAACTGGATAAATTACAGGGAAGTGTGCCCTTCTGTTCCTTTTCAGTCTGTGAAGGAAGTTTACTTCTGATTAGCTTGTGTTTTAAATTGGGTGGCTGTCGGAAGGCCAGTACTGGTGGGGATGGGAATATCTCTTTCAGTAATTCATCCTCCTGGAGTATAGGTTGTAGATCTCTTATGATTTTCCTCAGTTTTTCCAGCTCTGGATTGTATGTCACTACAAGCGGGATTCTGTCTGTGGATTTTTTCTTTTTGTACTGTAGCAGATTCTCCCTGGGTGTTTTGAGGGAGGAGGCAATATTCTTGGAGATTATTTTGGGGTTGTAGCCCTTCTGTTTGAAGGATTCAGTCAGGGTTTTAAGGTGTCTGTCTCTGTCCCCTGGGTCAGAGCAGATACGGTGGTATCTTGTGGCTTGGCTGTAAATGATGGATCTTTTTGTATGTGAAGGATGGAAGCTGGAGTTGTGGAGATAGCTACATCTGTCTGTGGGTTTCTTGTATACAGATGTTTGTATACAGCCATCACTGATTGAGACTGTGGTGTCCAAAAAATTGACTTTTTCTGGGGAGTAGTCAATTTTGAATCTGATTGTAGGATGGTATGTATTGAATGCAGAATAAAATTGTTTCAGAGTTTCTTCACCCTCCGTCCAAATCATAAAAATGTCGTCGATGTACCGGTAGTATTTTAGAGGTTTGGTCTGGTGTGTATTCAGAAATGTCTCTTCCAGCTCAGCCATAAAAAGGTTGGCATATTGGGGTGCTGTCCTGGTGCCCATCGCAGTGCCCATTATTTGCAGGTAGATATCATTGTTAAAGTGGAAGTAGTTGTGAGTTAAAATGAATTTGATTAATTTTGTAATAGTTTCTGGTGAGTATTGATGGTCCAGTGTGGATTTTTTTAGGAGTCTTCCACATGCAGCTATGCCATCCGCATGTGGAATGTTGCTGTATAGTGATTCTACATCCATCGTGACCAGAAGGGTGTTAGGTGGTAGTTGCTTGATATTTTTCAATCTATTCAGAAAGTCTGTGGTGTCTTGTATGAAGCTGTTAGTTTTGTGTACGAGAGGTTTCAGAATTCCCTCTATGAATCCAGATATTTCTTCCGTGAGTGTGCCAATACCTGATATGATTGGTCTGCCAGGGTTTCCCAGTTTGTGGATCTTGGGTAGCATGTAAAATGTGCCTACGGAAGGTTGATTTGGTATGAGTTTCTTCAGGTGAGGTTGCGCTTGTGTAGGAAATGTTTTGATAAGGTCTTTCAGCTGTTTTGTGTAATCCTGTGTGGGGTCCTCAGTTAGTTTCCTGTAGTATTTATTGTCTGAGAGCTGTTTGTGGCCCTCTTCAATGTATTTTTGTATGTCCATAATTACCACTGCGCCTCCTTTGTCTGCGGGTTTGATGATAATGCGTTCGTTAGTTTGTAGGGTTCTTATGGCCGCTCTTTCTGGTGGGGTAAGATTGTACAGAATTCTTTTTTGTTTGTTGGAGAGTTGTGATTTAACCCTATGTCTGAAACTTTCTATGTAGTTATCCAGTTTGTAGTTTTGTCCCTCCTGTGGGGTGAAATAAGTGTTCTTCTGTTTAAGACTGTATTTCGGATCATTTGATGTCTCTCTATTGTGGAAATGTGCTTTAAGACGCATTTTTCTGAAGAATTCTTCTAGGTCTGAATATAGCTGGATTTCATCTAGGTTATTCGATGGGCAGAATGAGAGCCCTTTGGAAAGCACAGAGATCTCATGTTGTGATAATTGATGGTTCGAGAGGTTTATTATCCCCATTTGGTTTGTATCTGTAAAGGTGTGATCAGTATTCCCTGGTTTGTTTGGGCTCTGATTTTCACATGTCTCAGATGTGTATCCAAGTGTCTCCAAGGTGTCTGGGGATGTTGGTTCTGCAGAGCTGTAGCTATTCAAGGATAAGCAGTTTCTCTCTATTTGATTTTGAAGAAGAGTATATAGCTTTATTTCCTTTTTGTGGATAGCAATGTATTGTTTTTCTCCTTGGATGTTATGTAGGTCCTCTTTAAGTTGGTTCACAAGGTGTGGATGTAATTCCTCCATGTTCCTCATGGTTACATCCCTTTGGGTTTGTATTATTCTTTTTTTCTTGTAGAGTTGATGTATAAGTTCATTTCTTAATTTCTGACTAGTGCGTTTGCAGAGTTTCTCTGCATAGTCAGAATTGTAAGTAGTAGCTAAAGGATTTTTGATCCTCAGTCCTTTGGGAATGATGTCATTCTTCTTGCAGATTGTCAGAAAGTAAAGATGACTGTTTACTTTTGTTTCTTTTTCCAAAAGTTTGTTCATTTGCTTTTTCATGCGGCTGTATGCGGTATCTTCCATCTTAAGTAGAGGAGTGTGGTAGCCGTGTTAGTCCACTTAAGGTTATCAATAGAAATCAAACAAAATAAAACATGGAAAAGAAAATAAGATGATACCTTTTTTATTGGACAGAAGAACACTTATTTCACCCCACAGGAGGGACAAAACTACAAACTGGATAACTACATAGAAAGTTTCAGACATAGGGTTAAATCACAACTCTCCAACAAACAAAAGAGAATTCTGTACAATCTTACCCCACCAGAAAGAGCGGCCATAAGAACCCTACAAACTAACGAACGCATTATCATCAAACCCGCAGACAAAGGAGGCGCAGTGGTAATTATGGACATACAAAAATACATTGAAGAGGGCCACAAACAGCTCTCAGACAATAAATACTACAGGAAACTAACTGAGGACCCCACACAGGATTACACAAAACAGCTGAAAGACCTTATCAAAACATTTCCTACACAAGCGCAACCTCACCTGAAGAAACTCATACCAAATCAACCTTCCGTAGGCACATTTTACATGCTACCCAAGATCCACAAACTGGGAAACCCTGGCAGACCAATCATATCAGGTATTGGCACACTCACGGAAGAAATATCTGGATTCATAGAGGGAATTCTGAAACCTCTCGTACACAAAACTAACAGCTTCATACAAGACACCACAGACTTTCTGAATAGATTGAAAAATATCAAGCAACTACCACCTAACACCCTTCTGGTCACGATGGATGTAGAATCACTATACAGCAACATTCCACATGCGGATGGCATAGCTGCATGTGGAAGACTCCTAAAAAAATCCACACTGGACCATCAATACTCACCAGAAACTATTACAAAATTAATCAAATTCATTTTAACTCACAACTACTTCCACTTTAACAATGATATCTACCTGCAAATAATGGGCACTGCGATGGGCACCAGGACAGCACCCCAATATGCCAACCTTTTTATGGCTGAGCTGGAAGAGACATTTCTGAATACACACCAGACCAAACCTCTAAAATACTACCGGTACATCGACGACATTTTTATGATTTGGACGGAGGGTGAAGAAACTCTGAAACAATTTTATTCTGCATTCAATACATACCATCCTACAATCAGATTCAAAATTGACTACTCCCCAGAAAAAGTCAATTTTTTGGACACCACAGTCTCAATCAGTGATGGCTGTATACAAACATCTGTATACAAGAAACCCACAGACAGATGTAGCTATCTCCACAACTCCAGCTTCCATCCTTCACATACAAAAAGATCCATCATTTACAGCCAAGCCACAAGATACCACCGTATCTGCTCTGACCCAGGGGACAGAGACAGACACCTTAAAACCCTGACTGAATCCTTCAAACAGAAGGGCTACAACCCCAAAATAATCTCCAAGAATATTGCCTCCTCCCTCAAAACACCCAGGGAGAATCTGCTACAGTACAAAAAGAAAAAATCCACAGACAGAATCCCGCTTGTAGTGACATACAATCCAGAGCTGGAAAAACTGAGGAAAATCATAAGAGATCTACAACCTATACTCCAGGAGGATGAATTACTGAAAGAGATATTCCCATCCCCACCAGTACTGGCCTTCCGACAGCCACCCAATTTAAAACACAAGCTAATCAGAAGTAAACTTCCTTCACAGACTGAAAAGGAACAGAAGGGCACACTTCCCTGTAATTTATCCAGTTGCAAACTATGCCAAAATATTTCACAGGACCCCAAAGTCATCCACAAAGGAAAGACATTCAACATAAAGGGATCTTTCACTTGCTCATCTTCCAATGTGGTATATATCATTCAGTGTAAAAAATGTAATGAAGGATGCTATATTGGAGAAACAGGCCAGATGCTTAAGACAAGATTCAATTTACATAGACATCATATAAACAATGCTGGTGCCAGCAGGGTTCCCACGCCTGTTGGGCAACATTTCACAGGACCAGGACACTGCACCAGTGACTTCACAGTGAGAATCCTCAAAGGTAACTTTAAAACCATACAAGAACGTAAGACCTTTGAGGTCAGAATGATTGAATATTTTAACACCCAACAGAAAGGACTTAACAAGGACCTGGGGTTCCTAGCCCATTATAAACCATAAAGCTGTATGTCTCTGTTGATCACCCTCCCCTCACCTGTCCACACCCACCCTGTTAGAATATCAATGATATGCTTTGATGTCCCCATGCATACCTCCTACCCACCCCCATCCTCCCACCCTGTCAGACTGTCATAGCAATGCTTGAATGTTTTTCACTTATATACACTGTCAGCTAGCACATTTGCTTATTTCCGATCTGACGAAGAAGGGCAACCTTCGAAAGCTAATCAAGAAATGTATTAAGTTATGTCCAATAAAAAAGGTATCATCTTATTTTCTTTTCCATGTTTTATTTTGTTTGATTTCTATTGATAACCTTAAGTGGACTAACACGGCTACCACACTCCTCTACTACTCTATCTATGAAACGTTATTCCATACTATACTTCCTCTGACCTCTGTGTGCATCTGTATGCTGCAAAAGCTGGCATGTTTGAAAATATAAGCAAGATTGAATGAAAATGCTACCAACAATAAAGAATGACAACGTAGATGCAGCAGCTCATACGTTTGCTTGATTTTGTTTAACAGAGTGACTAACCTAAATAGTTTCAACTTTTTTTTTCCTTCATGCTGTCTCCGTCCTCATGCAAACCTAGCATCTCATCTCCCTCCCACTCCTCTGCGAGTCCTACCTCACTCAGCTTCCATTCCCTCTGGCCATTCATTCTTCAAACCTTCCAGCAGCTGGTAACATGCTGCCTGGTTGACCCGGAGCCTTGTCTCAGTGCCGACTGAGAGTGTGTATACTGCTCTGCCCTGCTGATGCAACTTCCTGTGGGTGGGATCTGGCAGAGAAAAGGCTCCGGGTTGGTCAGGAAGTGGTGAGTGGGGGATGATGGAATGACATGATGAGGTATGCTGGGGGCTCACAGGAAGGTGGGGGCGAGAGAGGAGTAGAAAAAAACCCCAGATGCTTGTGTGCTCGCTCTCGCTGCCTGACTCACTCAATCAACAACTGGCTCGCAAAAATCAGTACAATTTAACAACTGGTTCCTGCGAGCTGGAGAGAGCCAGCTCCAGCACACCACTGCTTACTTCTTGCCACACTGTCCTCATTTGGGTTCCAGGGCTCTGTCCTCTCCTGGTTCTCCTCCTATCTCTCCCACCGCACCTTCAGAGTTCACTCTCATGGATCTTCCTCCACCCCCATCCCCCTATCTGTTGGTGTTCCCCAGGGATCTGTCCTTGGACCCCTTCTCAATCTACACCTCTTCCCTGGACTCCCTGATCTTATCTCATGGTTTCCAGTATCATCTCTATGCTGATGACACCAAGCTGTATCTCTCCACACCAGACATCACCGCAGAGACCCAGGCAAAGGTATCAGCCTGCTTATCCGACATTGCTGCCTGGCTGTCCAACCGCCACCTGAAACTGAACATGTCCAAGACCGAGCTCATCGTCTTTCCACCAAAACCCACGTCTCCTCTTCCTCCACTTTCTATCTCAGTTGATAACACCCTCATCCTCCCCGTCTCATCTGCTCGCAACCTCAGAGTCATCTTTGACTCCTCCCTCTCCTTCTCTGCGCATATCCAGCAGGTAGCCAAGACCTGCCGCTTCTTCCTCTTTAATATCAGCAAAATTCGCCCTTTCCTCTCTGAACACACCACCCGAACTCTCGTCCACACTCTCATTACCTCTCGCCTTGACTACTGCAACTTACTCCTCACCGGCCTCCCACTTAGCCATCTATCCCCCCTTCAATCTGTTCAGAACTCTGCTGCACATCTCATATTCCACCAGAACCGATATACTCATATCACCCCTCTCCTCAGGTCACTTCACTGGCTTCCAATCAGATACCGCATTCAATTCAAGCTTCTCCTTCTTACCTACAAATGCACTCTGTCTGCGGCCCCTCACTACCTTTCTACCCTCATCTCCCCTTACGTTCCCGCCCGTAACCTCCGTTCACAGGACAAATCCCTCCTCTCTGTACCCTTCTCCACCACCGCCAACTCCAGGCTCCGCTCATTCTGCCTCACCTCACCCTATGCTTGGAACAACCTTCCTGAGCCCTTACGCTAAGCCCCCTCCCTGCCCATCTTCAAGTCTTTGCTTAAAACCCACCTCTTCAATGCTGCATTCGGCACCTAACTCTTACCGTTCAGTAAATCCAGACTGCCCCAATTTGACTGCCCCTATCGGACTGACCGTTCACTTGTCTCTTAGATTGTAAGCTCTTTGAGCAGGGACCATCCCTCTATGTTAAATTGTACAGCGCTGCGTAACCCTAGTAGCGCTTTAGAAATGTTAAGTAGTAGTAGTATTATCATCTTGGAGGCACTACTCATACAACAGGACAGAAATTCTTGAACGTGACTGAGCTTTGAAAACCTTTCATCATCTTCACACCTGGGCTTAGAATCAGAAGGCACAAAAGGCAGTTTTTAAGCTCCTAAATTTTTGTTCCTAAGTTATGCTCCTATGTTTCTGCCAAAACCTGTGGAATGTAGCATAGCAGACTGAACATGGGTGGAATATGGGAACCCCAACCTGCAGTGCTGTGCCACAAAACCCGCAAGGTTGCACTCTCAGAAGGGGAAAATAATGCATTTTGAACAAAAAAGAAATGAGTATAATCCAACTACATCTAACAGAGCAACTACTTGGAACTTTATCCATGAAACCATACCTCAAAGGAGCAAGTTGCTCAGAAATCTCTCTGTGGAGACCTCCTCATTCCCATGTATGTGCTAAGAAATATCATATTTTGCCCTTAGCCCTATTTAAGTTAGGGGCTGATTTAATGTCAAAGGTTGGAATATATGATAACCCATATATTCCCTTCTCCTAGACTCTAAAACAAAGAAGAAGGAATAGGGAAATTGGTGCCCTTAAAGAAGAAGTAACAACTGAAGAAGAAGCCAATTTATGCACATAATTTGCAAAGATAGGAGCATAAATCCTTTGAATACTGGGCCTTTTATTTTGTTTAGTTTCCTGTGTCATTTGTTACATTACATTATTGTTTATATTCCACAAGTTCCCAGTAGAGACTAAAACAGGCATACTCTACAATCCAATAAACGCAATATCATTCTAACATACAAGTAATCTACAAACAGTTTTAAGAAAATAATTTCTTAAAAAGAAATGTTTTCAAAGTCTTCCTAAAAATAGCAAAGTTTTGCAATTCTCTCAGATATAGTAGAATATCATTTCAGAAAGCTGGAGCTTGATACAAGAGACTCGCAGAAAACATAGTTCTATATTTCAATCTGTAATAAATTATCACAAATACCTCTACTTTGGATAGTGGTTTGAACCCAATTAGATAAATATTCTAGAGCTGACCCATGTTGAATCTTAAAGACCATTTATGAGATTTTTTGATTCATTCAGAGTTTAACATTTTTTGTTGTTGTTGCTGTTTTGGGGACAGTGTTGTCAATAACACACACTCATGCAATAATGCGCACTATTGCACAATAGGGCACCTATTGATAATAGTGTGCATTATTGAGCAATAGTGCAAACTAGTGATCACACAGGAAAAAACATTTCAGATTTTCTTCTGTCATTTTGGCTTAAAAATAGCATGAAATAACATGGGGAATGTCACATTTCCCATGTCACTTCATATGAATGTTGGGTACATAGAAATAGGAAAACAATGGCTGCTACAGGGTCAGGGACTGCAACTACCCTGTTTGATTTTAGACCAACACGTAGAACAGGAGTGGTGCTGCTGCAGTCTAGCACATTCTGTAATGTGATTTGCCTTCATGAGCAGCAGAAGAAGCCCTGCGATGAACTAGTAGGCCCACCATTCTAGTAGCCTGAAAGCAATGTTGCCATGACCTAGAGGGGCCAACAGTGTTAGTCACAGGTACTGCACTGAAGTAGCTTCCCAGAGGCCTCATCAGGCTAGAGGCACCAATTCAAGGAACAGGGGCCTCGCTGCTGGCTCTAGAAAATTGGGTCTCTAAGCAAAATCTTTCCGTCTCCACTCCATTCTATAGATAATTCTGGCAGGTCATAGATGTGATTGGGAATTTTTTCATGAACTATTTGCAGTAATCACTTTCTGTCATCGGTGTTGCTAGATTTACACAGGAGTCCTATGAGTTGCTCTATGAGGTTAAACCAAATCTACTCAACATCATGGGTAAATGCCATCACCCATTTAGGCCTGGAGTCTTGAAAAATCAGGGAGACTTCCAACAACCAGAGATAATGCTTAGGTTAAAAAAAAAAAAAAGATGCAGAAAGCAGCCTTTGCTTTTCATCATAGTAGCAGTGTTCAATCTAAATTACCATAAAGTTTCACTGTTGTAGTTGTCTCAGCATTCTTTGTTTTCCGCATCAGAATGATGGCATACTCATTGTAGTTGGTATATACCACGTAGGACACGATGGTCATTCCCCATCCTAATCATAAAAACAAAGTTTTGTTATAGATTTGATGATTTATCAAATCAGCAGTTGTTCTACCACAGAGAGCAAAAGGGTCCATGCAACTTTACTTTAAATATATTTCCTGAGGGTCCAGGTTGCTTAATTTGTACAAATTTCCTGTATCCATTTACAAAAGACATTTTTGTGTTTTTGAAAGACAGAATAAAGGTTTGAGAACAGAGTATGCCAGTTACAGCTGACATGCAAAATGTTCTGGAAGTTTATAATAAACGGATACAGGCCAGGAATTTGAGATTGGAGACCATAATGCAAAATCCCACCCATACTCCATGCATTTCCTTTTGAGTGAGGTTTAGTTGATCACGATTCCAAATTAGATTCTAGTGAGGCTATACATGTAGGGGATAAATAAAAATGAATGGGTTGATATTCAGCAAGGAATGGCTCCCCATATGATGTTCAGCAGCACTGAACAGGATAGTGTCACTGAATATCATGTTTGACTACCACGACACTAACCAGATAGTGTTGGTGTAGTCCTCAGAAAGAGCAGAGGGGGAGCTAGAAGTTATCCAGACACTGCCGATATTCAGTGTCACTACTCAGATAATTATCCGGGCAAGTAGAATTGTATACATAGCAGTTCTAACTTGTCCTGATAGCTAGCTCGATACCAGTACTGAGTATCAGTGGCACCTGGATAAGCTCTGGGCAGGAATGGCCTTTGCCATTAGAATAGGTTTACAGAATTTGGAGGCAGGGGCGAGGCTCCAGCTTAGGAGAGATCCTCCCCCTTCTCTTTTCTCTGAAGGGCCACAGCCCCTGCCTTACCTCTTCCTGAGCTGGGCCTGAAGCTATGAAAGTACTGAGCGCTGTGGGTGTGAGGTGGAATATGGCAGTGCTTGAGTGTAGGCCAGTACTCAAAGGGTCCATGCAGTGCTCAGTACTTGCATAGCTTTGGGCCCGGCTCAGGAGGAGGTAGGGCAGCAGTAGTGGCAGGAGGTACAGAAGAGAGAAGAGAAGAGGGAGGAGAAGCTTGAAATAGAGTATGGGTTGGGAAGGAAAGCTGAGATGAGATGCTGGCTACCTGAGGGAGGAGGGTAGAGAAAAGAAGGGGAGATGCTGGCCACTGGTGGAGTTAGGAAGGGGAGATGCTAAACTATGGGGGGGGGGGGGGGGGGGGGGAGGAGTAGTGCCTTGAGCTGCCCGGAAGGTGGGAGAGGGAGAATGGCTAAAGGTTCACCTAATGTGTCTGATACTTTTGAACCGACTCTGCTACTAGGAACTGCCAGGCACAGATATTCAGTGCTAGTACCTGGATATAGGCAAGCACTGAATATCTAGTTCAGTCTGCTGCAGCCAGTGTTTAATAAAATGCTGCCCACCGCAGGCTGAATATTATCTGGGAAGTCCCCGATTTGGTAAAAGTATACTAGATTGATTCTGTCTGATGTTTGAAGTGAAAAAAACAGGACTAATTTGTATCTCACTAATGACCTATGGACTAGAGCTAACACATACAAGGCACCCAAAATGTCTGCAGGTGAAACTACTTTGCTATACATGAGCATTGTTGTTTTCACCTGGCCATTTCCCCCTGTTGGTTTGGGCTTTCAGCACAATCGGAACCAGGGCTGGCACCCGATGTAATGAGCCTTCATTCAGAACTACTTAGAGATATTTGTCTCCTATTTTAGAGCAGTGGTTCTCAACCCAATCCTCTGGACACACCTGGCCAGTCAGGTTTTCAGGATTTCCACAATGAATATTCATGAATAGATTTGCATACCAAGGAGGCCATGCATGCAAATCTGTCTCATTCATATTCATTATGAATATCCTGAAAAGCTGACTGGTTGGATGTGCCCTGAGGATTAGGTTGAGAACCCATTGCTTCTCCAACTTACTTTAGTACAATCATTATAGATAGTTCCTGGTCAGATAATTGCAGGGCAGTTCTAGTAGAAGTCTATTCTATAAACGGGAAAGGGGAAATGGGACTTGATATACCATCTTGCTGTGGTATTTTGCAACTACATTCAAAGCAGTTTACATATCTACAGGTACTTATTTTGTACCTGGGACAATGAAGGGTTAAGTGACTTGCCCAGAGTCACAAGGAGCTGCAGTGGGAATCAAACCCAGTTCCCCAGGATCAAAGTCCACTGCACTAACCACTAGGCTACTCCTCCACTGAACATTGGTGTCTACTTTCCCTTATAGAATATTAGCTGAAAAAGTAAGATACACACCTATAATTTAGGTGTGTACCCTTGTGCCAGCCATAGAGTTGGTGTAAGTGATGGCGCTTAAATGCCAGACATATGCACATAACTTACAGTATTCTATAAATTAAGCATGTAAGTGGGAGTCATCCCGTTGCACTCCCCTGGGGGTCTAAATACTGCCTCTAGTGCATCATCAGCCTCAACTGACCAAGGGAATGGAAGGCTTGAACTTGGACTCAAACCCAGGTCCCTCTGCATGGTATTGTAGAGCTACAGGCTGATCATAAATGACATTTTATAATAATTTTTTCAATAAAAGAAATCATAACATCAGTTGTCTAATAAATATAGAGCTGCAAACTTACTTGGGCTATAATAGTTGAACTTTCCAGGAATGCTGGTTTTTTGGTATGCACCATTGACCTGGGTACATTTGCCTCCCCTAAAATGGAGAAATGAGTCATTTTGCCTGTGCGCCCTATTTTTCACAAAACTGCAAGGTGTGCATTAATGTTGTAGATACCTTTGTACACCCTAAGCTTACCCAAAGTATGCACCAATACTTTGCATAAAGGATGGGGAAAGTAGGCCAGTGGTTATCACTGAGAGCGCTGGGAGTGCTTGGGTAAGCAAAAACACCCCAGAAGTATAACTTAATAAATTCTATTTGCTGAACTTCATACAGATAATCATATTAAAAGCCAAGGCTCATAGCATAAAATGTAACAGTTAAATCAGAAGACCACTGGAGAATAACAAAGATAACAATCAAAAACATTTATCCCACGGTGCTCAGCATTTTTTAAACACCAGCTGCTGCGGGTTTTTAATGCCAGGATATTCAGTGCCAGGCTGTAGCCTGTTACTGGCGCTGCATATCCTGGTATAAAGCAGCCACCGGCACTTGTCTGGGTACCAGTGATATTAAGAATGGTACTCAGGTAACTATCCAGATAAAGTTAAGACAGACTTTTTGCTGTTCTTACTTTATCCAGAAAGTAACCTGATTAGTGTACTAAATATCATCGCTAAGAGGGTAATTCCCGGCTCCACCTTAGTTTCCTCTCTGGACTGCCCTGGCATATCAGGATAGTATCAGGGCAGTTACACTAGATTCAGTAAATGGTGCTTGAAAATGGCACTGAAAAAATCAACATGGAGTGCTATTCTATAAATGGCACTCCGAGGTTTAAAAAAGGAGGCAAAGTCCATAGTCTGCTATTAAGACAAACATGGGAAGCAACTGCTTGCCCTGGGATTTGTAGTATGGAGTGTTACCACGATTTGGGTTTCTGCCAGGTACTTGTGACCTGGCATGGCCACTGTTTGGAAAACAGGATACTGGGCTAGATGGCTACTCTTATGTTATATTCTTATGTGGGTGCCGGTCATAAAATAGTGCTTAGAGCCGATTTGCACACCAAACTTTGGGTGTGAGGATTTACACCAATTGAAACCTGGTGTAAATCCTGGTGCATAATTTAGGCACAGATCCCCAGTATTCAGTAATACTGCATGCACCTTAGTGAATGCCCCTGACCCGCCCATGCTCCTCCCATGGCTATTCCCTCTTTTGCATTGTGTGCTATATGATTTGCAAGTGGATGTTTGTGGAATAGCACTTAGCAAGACGCACGCGCACATCCAAATTGTTTCCAATTAACCCAAAAAAGGATTGTTAACATCCAAGTATTAGCGCTAATTGGCTCGTTAGCCAATTTAGTTGTGCAGGCATCTCAGGATAGTGTGAAATTTTGCACCCTGAAATTTGTGCACCATTTATGGAATCCAGGGCTTAGTGCATAAGCTTGCAAGAATTCATATATTACACAGCAATCACCTCTAGATCCAAAAATAAATTATTTAAAATTGTAACTATAAGCCTCAATAAAAATAAACACATCATATACTTCTGTATAAATTTTAAGTTAATACCCATCAATCATGTTTCACTGGGAATAGTATTCTAAAGTAGAAGTTCCCAACCCCTTATTAACCTCCAAAAAGTTTATGATCTTCCATCTAAGTCACACTACTCTTTATGGTCTCCTCCCTTCAGCTTCAAGGCTGTTCCCACTAGCTCTCCTTAACTTCTTATCTCCTATTAATGGTGCCAACTGGCTCCTTGTTATCTGGACAGCATATCCAATGTTGGTTCTTCCCAAAGGCATCCAGGGCATGGAGTCCTACCTTTCCTCAAAACTTGGGTGCGCCAATGTAGCTTTGTGCTAGAATTCTATAGTGGAATCAGGGCCCCCAGATGCTATTATAGAATAGGCGCTCCTCACACAGCATTGGGGCACCTACAAGGAGCACCCTGGTAAGAATAGCCCCCTACTAGGATAGAATATTTAAACATTCTTGTTACATAGTTGTTTGAACTCTTATAAGTACATAAGTACATAAGTAGTGCCATACTGGGAAAGACCAAAGGTCCATCTAGCCCAGCATCCTGTCACCGACAGTGGCCAATCCAGGTCAAGGGCACCTGGCACGCTCCCAAAACGTAAAAACATTCCAGACAAGTTATACCTAAAAATGCGGAATTTTTCCAAGTCCATTTAATAGCGGTCTATGGACTTGTCCTTTAGGAATCTATCTAACCCCTTTTTAAACTCCGTCAAGCTAACCGCCCGTATATTAGATATACCTCCACAAATTAAAATTCTTTATTTGCAAGTTAAAGTAAAATCCTCAAGCTCAAAATGAATGCTAAAATGGCTTATATAAACCATGTGAACACCCAGGTAGTAAATAATAAACTTCATGCTTCTTTAAAGGAGGCATCCATATATAGGAGAACATATAGATGGAAAGTAAGTCCTGGACCCAAGAGGTCACCATGTATTATAGCTGCATGAAAATAGTTTTCCCATATTCAGGACTGTCACAAGGGATGGATAATTAGGGCGGATCACCCTGTGCACCTAGTTCAAGGGGTGACACACTGTTCTTTTGAGCTGGTCTGGCAATCTATAAGCATGCAATTCGAAAGTAACCCTTTCCCTAGGCGCCATTTTGTCTCGCATCTGGCATGACCATCTTTCTTTTGCGCTAAGTACTCACTTGAGTCTGGTGCTGGTGGTGCTGATGGTGTCGCTCGTTTCCCCTACTCCAAGCACCAGTGTTCCCATGTTGAATTTATCCTTGAATTGCTTCATCCATTTGCAGGTTGAACCGACGGCAATGTCATACCATTTCCCATAGATCTAAGATAAAAGAAAATTCCTTTTTTGCAAACTCTCTCTGCATTTGGAATAGAAAAACACACCTCTTCCCATGTATGAACCTCCTCTTGTATTATCAATTACCCCATTCAGGAAGGGATTTTCAAGTCCCCAAGATCAACATGTTGGAGAAAAAAAATGTTTTTAACATCCCAATAAAATACTTTTCTTGGCTGCTTTCAAAAGCTACTCTCTTCATTAGCTAGTCTTGTGCAAGAACTATTTAATCACTATGAGGGGTATTATTGTACATTGCGTTATAGAGATTTTTCTCTGAAAGACTTATAAGCTACACTGCCTGGAAGGAGAATGTACTTGATAAGAGACCTTTCTGAGCATTGAGGTTATTGTACAACAGTTTGCCTTTATTTAGGTGTCTGAAGGATGCCTATGTGGTGCCTATTCTATAAAGGAAAGTAGGAGCCTACTTCCCTTCACAGAATACTAGCACAACTAACTATAAACACATGTATGCAGTTTGGTGCAATCAGTTATGCCAACCATTGAACTGATGTAAGTGCTTGAACCTATATTCTGGAGATATGCGCATTGCTTTTACTTATGTATTAGTTACATGTGTAAGTGTAAGCTCCACATTCCGCCTTTGTGTATGCCCACCAATTAAATACAAGATATATATAAGTTATGTGCATATTTAGAGAATAGAGCTTAGTTGAAATTTTGGCATTTACGCAGATATGTGAAGAGGTGTGGTAGCCGTGTTAGTCCACTCTTAAAGGTTATCAATAGAAATCAAATAGAAACTTCTCGTACACAAAACTAACAGCTTCATACAAGACACCACAGACTTTCTGAATAAATTGAAAAATATAAAGCAATTACCACCAAACACCCTTCTGGTCACGATGGATGTAGAATCACTATACAGCAACATTCCACATACGGATGGCATAGCTGCATGTGGGAGACTCCTAAAAAGATCCACACTGGACCATCAATACTAACCAGAAACTGTTACAAAATTAATCAAATTTATTTTAACTCACAACTACTTCCATTTTAACAATGATATCTATCTACAAATAATGGACACTGCGATGGGCACCAGGACAGCACTCCAATATGCCAACCTTTTTATGGCTGAGCTGGAAGAGACATTTCTGAATACATACCAGACCAAACCTCTAAAATACTACCGGTACATCGATGACATTTTTATGATTTGGACGGAGGGGGAAGGTACTCTGAAACAATTTTACTATTCCTTCAATACATACCATCCTACAATCAGATTCAAAATTGACTACTCCCCAGAAAAAGTCAATTTTTTGGACACCACAGTCTCAATCAGTGATGGCTGTATACAAACATCTATATACAAGAAACCCACAGACAGATGCAGCTACCTCCACAACTCCAGCTTCCACCCTTCACATACAAAAAGATCCATTATTTACAGCCAAGCCACAAGATACCACCGTATCTGCTCAGACCCAGGGGATAGAGACAGACACCTTGAAACCCTGACTGCATCCTTCAAACAGAAAGGCTACAACCCCAAAATAATCTCCAAGAATATTGCCTCCTCCCTCAAAACACCCAGGGAAAATCTGCTACAGTACAAAAAAAAAAGCCACAGACAGAATTCCCCTTGTAGTGACATACAACCCAGAGCTGGAGAAACTGAGGAAAATCATAAGAGACCTACAGCCCCTACTCCAGGAAGATGAATTACTGAAAGAGATATTCCCATCCCCACCAGTGCTGGCCTTCTGACAGCCACCAAACTTAAAACACAAGCTAATCAGAAGTAAACTCCCAACACAGACTGAAAATGAAGAGAAGGGCACATTTCCCTGCAATACATCCAGCTGCAAGTTATGCCAAAACATTTCACAGGACTCCACAGTCATTCACAAGGGAAAAATATTCAACATAAAGGAATCTTTCACATGCTCATCTTCCAATGTGGTATATATCATTCAGTGTAAAAAATGTAATGAAGGATGCTATATTGGAGAAACAGGCAAGATGCTTAAGACAAGATTCAATCTGCACAGACATCACATGAAAATAGCCGGTGCCAGTCAGGCCCCCACCCCTGTGGGCCAACACTTTACAAGACTAGAACACTGCACCAGTGATTTCACAGTAAGAATCCTGAAATGTAACTTTAAAACAATACAGGAACGCAAGACCTTTGAAGTCAGAATGATTGAATATTTTGACACCCAACAGACAGGACTCAATAAGAATCTGGGTTTTCTAGCCCATTATAAACCATAAAGTTGTATTTCTCTGTTTATTTCTCTGTTTATCACCCTCCTCTCACCTACCCACACCCATCCTATTAGAATATCAATGAAATGCTTTGATGTCCCCATGCATACCCCCACCCTCCCACTCTGTCAGACTGTCAAAGTAATGCTTTGATATTTCTCTTATATATACTATCTGCTACCACATTTGCTTATTTCCGATCTGACGAAGAAGGGCAACCTTCGAAAGCTAATCAAGAAATGTATTATGTCCAATAAAAAAGGTATCATCTTATTTTCTTTTCCATGTTTTATTTTGTTTGATTTCTATTGATAACCTGCAGATATGTGCAAATTAGGAATGGGCAACAATTAAAAATTATATTAAAATCTAATTGTGGGAATAAAAAATTTAATCACATGATTAATCATAGCATGCTTCCTACCAATGTCTAGTCTTCAAAAAAAAGGAAGCAAAATTATTAACTAGTTTCCATGGAGGGGCATAATCGAACAGGGCGCCCACGTTTTCATGAGAGCGTCCTCGCAGGATGGCCCTGTAAAGGGGCGGGGCAACCCGTATTATCAAAACAAGATGAACGTCCATCTTTCGTTTCGATAATACGGTCGGGGACGCCCAAATCATGAAATTTAGGTCGACCTTAGAGATGGTTGTCCTTAGGTCGGTTTTTAGGTGGTCGTCCCTGGTTTTTGGCGATAATGGAAACCGAGGACGTCCATCTCAAAAACGACCAAATCCAAGCCATTTGGTCGTGGGAGGAGCCAGCATTCGTAGTGCACTGGTACCCCTCACATGCCAGGACATCAACCGGGCACCCTAGGGGGCACTGCAGTGGACTTCAAAAATTACTCCCAGGTGCATAGCTCCTTTACCTTGTGTGCTGAGCCCCTAAAATCCACTCCCCACAACTGTACACCACTACCATAGTCCTTAGGGATGAAGGGGGGGGGCATCTAGATGTGGGTACAGTGGGTTTCTGGTGGGTTTTGGAGGGCTCACATTTACCACCACAAGTGTAACAGGTAGAGGGGATGGGCCTGGGTCCGCCTGCCTGAAGTACACTGCACCCACTACAACTGCTCCAGGTATCTGTATACTGCTGCGATGGACCTGAGTATGACATTTGAGGCTGGCGTAGAGGGTGGAAAAAAAGCATTTTAAAACTTTTTTTTAAGGTGGGAGGGGGTTAGTAACCACTGGGGGAGTAAGGGGAGGTCATCTCCGATTCCCTCCGGTGGTCATCTGGTCAGTTCGGGCACCTTTTTGAGGCTTGGTCGTGAAAAAATTGGACCAAGTAAAGTTGGCCAAGTGCTCGTCAGGGAAGCCCTTCTTTTTTCCATTATCGGCCGAGGACACCCATCTCCTAATCACACCCCAGTCCCGCCTTTGCTACACTGCCGACACGCCCCCGTGAACTTTGGTCATCCCCGCGACAGAAAGCAGTTGAGGGCGCCCAAAATTGTCTTTCGATTATGCAGATTTGGGCAACCTTGCGAGAAGAACGCCCATCTCCCGATTTGTGTCGGAAGATGGGCGCCCTTCTCTTTCGAAAATTCACCTGATAGTGTACAAACCTTTTTCTCATAGTTTTAAAGAGAAACTTTCTGCCAGTGGTAGAAACTTAACTGTAACAGTAACAGCCTAGAGCCTTAAAAAGGATAGTAGCAGAGCAGGACTCAAACTTTCTGTTTTAAAAGAAAAAGTTATTTTCTGTTCTTTGCCAGGAGGAGAGGTAGAAGTACTACTAATCTGAATTAGGTGTTAAGGTACTGTGAGGAAGGTAGAATAGCTGCAAAGATCACAAGGGTAATCTGATTACTGTGTAAACTTTTCAAAAGGTCTATTTGAAGCAGTCCCCTTAGAATCTAAACTATAGAGAGAAAAAGTCCCAGGTAACCTTCTTTCTGAGAAGTTCGAAGAGATGAGTTCATTTCTCTGAGTAAGTGAATGTTATTTTGCTTTGTGCTTTGGTAATTTAAAGATTGGGGATAAAAGAGAAATTGTAGGTTTATTGATAAACCTATGTATAAACTCTTCAAAAATTGCCAGCTTATCTACTATAATAAAACTCACCCTCAACGTTCTGAGGACACTGACGTCAGTGAAGCCAAGCCCTGACTTCCTTCAAAAAGGTTCGAAGGTTCGTGGTGGTGAAGCCACCAAATTCACTCCGGGCCCTGCCCTCGAAGGCGGAGCAATGGCAGAACAACGAAGGGGTTGGCCAGGGAGGGAGGGAGGGGGGGTGTTGGCGACGAAAACCTTGCTAGCGCCCGTTTTATTTGCTCAGAAACGGGCCTCTTTTACTAGTTTAACATAATCTTTACTATGCAGTAAATATTACATAAGTACATAAGTAATGCCATACTGGGAAAAGACCAAGGGTCCATCGAGCCCAGCATTCTGTCCACGACAGCGGCCAATCCAGGCCAAGGGCACCTGGCAAGCTTCCCAAACGTACAAACATTCTATACATGTTATTCCTGGAATTGTGGATTTTTCCCAAGTCCATTTAATAGCGGTTTATGGACTTGTCCTTTAGGAAACCGTCCAACCCCTTTTTAAACTCTGCTAAGCTAACCGCCTTCACCACTTTCTCCGGCAACGAATTCCAGAGTTTAATTATACGTTGGGTGAAAAAAACTTTTCTCCGATTTAAATTTACTACACTGTAGTTTCATCGCATG
Organism: Microcaecilia unicolor; assembly: GCF_901765095.1. Classification (NCBI taxonomy): domain Eukaryota; kingdom Metazoa; phylum Chordata; class Amphibia; order Gymnophiona; family Siphonopidae; genus Microcaecilia; species Microcaecilia unicolor. Next base: position 239,207,163 of record NC_044036.1, read on the forward strand.
CCCCCTAGTCCTAGTATTTTTGGAAAGCATGACCAGACGCTTCACATCCACCTGTTCCACTCCACTCATTATTTTATATACCTCTATCATGTCTCCCCTCAGCCATCTCTTCGCCAAGCTGAATAGCCCTAGCCTCCTTAATCTTTCTTCATAGGGAAGTCGTCCCATCCCCGCTATCATTTTAGTCGCCCTTCGCTGCACCTTTTCCAATTCTACTATATCTTTCTTGAGATGCGGCGACCAGAATTGAACGCAATACTCAAGGTGTGGTCGCACCATGGAGCAATACAACGGCATTATAACATCCTCACACCTGTTTTCCAAACCTTTCCTAATAATACCCAACATTCTATTTGCTTTCCTAGCCGCAGCAGCACACTGAGCAGAAGGTTTCAGTGTATTATCGACGACGACACCCAGATCCCTTTCTTGGTCCGTAACTCCTAACGTGGAACCTTGCATGACGTAGCTATAATTCGGGTTCTTTTTTCCCACATGCATCACCTTGCACTTGCTTACATTAAACGTCATCTGCCATTTAGCCGCCCAGTCTCCCAGTCTCGTAAGGTCCTCTTGTAATTTTTCACAATCCTGTCGCGATTTAACAACTTTGAATAACTTTGTGTCATCAGCAAATTTAATTACCTCGCTAGTTACTCCCATCTCTAAATCATTTATAAATATATTAAAAAGCAGCGGTCCTAGCACAGACCCCTGAGGAACCCCACTAACTACCCTTCTCCATTGTGAATACTGCCCATTTAACCCCACTCTCTGTTTCTTATCCTTCAACCAGTTTTTAATCCACAATAGGACATTTCCTCCTATCCCATGACCCTCCAATTTCCTCTGTAGCCTTTCATGAGGTACCTTGTCAAACCAGGGGCGTAGCCACGGGTGGGCCTGGACGGGCCCAGGCCCACCCACTTTCCCTCCAGGCCCGCCCCAACATCGTCGTACCAAGGCGGGGCGATCCGTCCCGCCGGCGTCGCAGCTCCGTCGAGGAGCAGACCACCCGGAACCCAACCTTAAAAGAAGAATCGGACGGTGAAGCGCCTCGCGTTAGCTGCTCTCTCTACCTTGCTCTGCGCTGCTGCAGCTGTAAAGCGATTTGCTCATCGGCCCTTCCTTCACCGTGTCCCGCCCTCTGATGTAACTTCCTATTTCCGCGAGGGGGGGACACAGTGAAGGAAGGGCCGACGAGCAAATCGCTTACAGCTGCAGGCAGAGCAGGGCAGACAGAGCAGCAGACGCGAGGCGCTTAAGATGGAGCATTAGCAGCAGTGGGGTGTCAGAGGGAGGGGAAGGGAAAGAGGTCAGATGCTGGAAGGAAAGGGGAAGATGGCAGAGGGGACAGGAGCTGGATGGGAGGGTCAGAGTGAGAAAGGGAAGGGAAATGTGCTGGTTGGAAGGAGGAAGAGTGGGGCTGGATGGGATCCTGAAAGAAAGAGTCAGAAAGAAGGGGAGGAGGAAGATTTGGAAGAGACAGTTGCTGAATGGAGAGTGGGAAGGGGTAGGTGCTGGTTGGAAGGGAGAGAGCTACTGGACATGGGAGGGAGAGGAAGAAGGGACTGGAGGGAAGGGATAGAGCTACTGGGACATGGGAGGGAGAGGAAGAAGGGACTGGAGGGAAGGGAGAAAGCTGCTGTGACATGGGAGGGAGAGGAAGAAGGGACTGGCTGGAAGGGAGAGAGCTACTGGACATGGGAGGGAGAGGAGAAAGGGGCTGGAGAGCTGCTGGACAAGGGAAGAAGGGACTAGAGGGGAGAGAGCTGCTGGACATGGGAGAATAGGGAGAGAAAGAGGGGAGATGGATGAAAGGATGCAGAGAAAAAGCGGAGAAACTAGAAGGATGTGGAGAGAGGGAGGAGACTGAACAGAAAAGGGTAGAGAGATAGACACTGGATAGAAGGCGAGGGGAGATAGAGACACTAGATGGAAGGATCAGGAGAGAGGGTAGATGAGTGGAAGGATAAGGAGAGAAAGAGGGAAGACACTGGGTGGAAGGGTAGGGAGAAAAAGGAGACGCTGGATGCAAAAGAAAGAGGGGAGACACTGGAAGGATGGGGAGAGATAGAGGGGAGCTGCTGGATGGAAAGAGGGAGAGAACAGAGTAGGGAAAGACTGGAGAATAAGAGGAAGGGGCATGTGGAGATCAAGGGTGAGGAAAAGATGAAAAGCCATAGGTGACGAATGGACAGGAAACCCTGGCAAGAGAAAGACGAAGGAAAACAGAATCTAGAGACTGGGAGCAACACAATGAGAAAAAGTAAATGGCCCTACAACAAAGGTAAAGAAAATAATTTTATTTTTAATTTAGGATAAAGTAATATGGTACCTGTGTTAATAAAGTTTCAGAGACCAATACTTCCTTCCTTAGGTCAGGAGAGGATACCATAACAGCATTATACTGACCTGAGGCAGGAGGTTTTGGTCTCTGAAAGCTCATTGAAAAGGGTGTTAGGCTATTAAATAAATTATTTTCTGAAACCTGATGCACTGAAAAGCAGCACTTTACCCCTGTGTTACAAATGCATCTGATTAGTGTGACTACATTTTGCTGGGGAAGGGGGGTAGAGAGAAAAGTTTGTGCCCACCCACTTTAGGCTCAGGCCCATCCAAAACTGGCAGTCTGGCTACGCCACTGTGTCAAACACCTTTTGAAAATCCAGATACACAATATCAACCGGTTCCCCTTTGTCCACATGTTTGTTTACTCCTTCAAAGAATTGAAGTAAATTGGTCAGGCAAGATTTCCCCACACAAAAGCCGTGCTGACTCGGTCTCAGTAATCCATGTCCTCGGATGTGCTCTGTAATTTTGTTTTTAATAATAGCCTCTACCATTTTCCCTGGCACCGACGTCAGACTCACTGGTCTATAATTTCCCGGATCTCCCCTGGAGCCTTTTTAAAAAATCGGCGTTATATTGGCCACCCTCCAATCTTCCGGTACCACGCTCGATTTTAAGGATAAGTTGCATATCACTAGCAGTAGCTCCGCAAGCTCATTTTTCAGTTCTATCAGTACTCTAGGATGAATACCATCCGGTCCAGGAGATTTGCTACTCTTCAGTTTGCTGAACTGCCCCATTACGTCCTCCAGGTTTACCGTGAAGTCAGTAAGTTTCTCCGACTCGTCCGCTTGAAATACCATTTCCGACACCGGTATCCCACCCAAATCTTCCTCGGTGAAGACCGAAGCAAAGAATTCATTCAGTCTCTCTGCTACGTCTTTGTCTATCTTGATCGCCCTTTTTACCCCTCGGACATCCAGCGGCCCAACCGATTCTTTTGCCGGCTTCCTGCTTTTAATATACCGAAAAATTTTTTTACTATGTTTTTTCTGCCTCTTGGCCTTCTTTATCTGCACCTTGCATTTGCTTTGACACTCCTTATGCTGCTTCTTGTTATTTTCAGATGGTTCCTTCCATTTTTTGAAGGCGTTTCTTTTAGCCCTAATAGCTTCCTTCACCTCACTTTTCAACCACGCCGGCTGTCTTTTGGACTTCCGTCCTTCTTTTCTAATTTGCGGAGTATGTATGGCCTGGGCCTCCAGGATGGTATTTTTGAACAGCATCCACGCCTGTTGTACAGTTTTTACTCTCTCAGTTGCCCCCCCTAAGTTTTTTTTTTACCGTTCTTCTCATTTTATCATAGTCTCCTTTTTTAAAGTTAAACGCTAATGTATTTGACTTTCTGTGTACAGTTACTTCAAGGTCGATATCAAAACTGATCATATTATGATCACTGTTATCAAGCGGCCCCAGTACCATAACGTCCCTCACCAGATCATGCGCTCCACTAAGGACCAAGTCTAGAATTTTTCCTTCTCTCGTCAGCTCCTGCACCAGCTGCTCCATAAAGCTGTCCTTGATTTCATCAAGGAATTGCAATAGAGTATGGCAAAACTTTGGCCTTTAAAACTTCGGCACCTAACCATTACACCTCTATTCAGGAAATCTAGACTGCCCCAATTTGATTGACTGCACATTTTGTCCTTTAGATTGTAAGCTCCTTTGAGCAGGGACTGTCCTTCTTTGTTAAACTGTACAGCGCTGCGTAACCCTAGTAGCGTTTTAGAAGTGTTAAGTAGTAGTAGTCACTGGGAATCCATAGAATACAGAAGCTAAGTTGCTTTTTCTGGGGGTTTTTTGTTTGTTTTTATGAGTCACATATTTGGGTTACCAGTGGACAGTTGCCTTGTGCAGAGTTTGTTTTTTAAATGCTTTAATATAAGAGGTTTTTTATGCTGATGACTGTAACTTACCCCAATTGTCTTTCCACATGAAGTAGTGGAAGCAGGGTCCTGAAGCTTTTCTTCTTATGAAGGCATACTCTGTTGCAATATTTAGGTAAAGATTATGTTATGTAAGCTGGCAATTTAAGAAGAGTTTATACTTAGGATTGTTTCATTCTCTTCCTTCCTCTGTTATTTCACTTTTGATTATAAGTGGGTTATTGATAAAGGCAGTTTGAATTTAAACAAGCAAACTTTATTAAACCTTTCCTTAGTGTAAAACCCTTTTCCCCATAGTTTTAAACTTGAACTTTCTGCCAGAGGTAGAAACTTAATTAACACAGCCTACAACTTTAAAAGATAGCCTCTAGAAGGCATAGCAGGGCCTAGTTCAATCTTCATACCCCCCCCCCCAAAAAAAAACTCCTGCCCCACCCCTAGCACATCTATTATTTATAGTGAATTATTGGAGTTTTCATTACATTTCATTGCTTTCAAAGAGGCAAACACAAAATAAATCACACAATATACCATATAAACTTAAGGCTCTTTATATTAATCTAATATCCCTAGTACCTTAACAAGTTCTAATTAAATTAACTCAATAATACTAAGATGTGACAGTAGTCCAGCAGTAAGAGGGGTGCTATCCAGTCTTTTGCACTGAGTGTCACATGTATGATTATCTCCAACTTGGTGAGAGTTTATATGTGTGTGCTCAATGGAAAGAGCTCCTAGCTCTCTGAGAATGAGTCCATTCTCTTGAGGCTAGAGTTGCAGACATTGAGCAGCTGAGGGAGACAGAGAGTTACATAGAAGAGACCTACAGAAATGTTATAGAGAAGTCCCCTGTGCTGCCTTGGAGGAGGGAGGTCTCCTAAAAGGACAGCATCACCCTGGTGAAGTAGGAAGTAATTCTAAAGCCAGGACAAGGGCCGGTCTAACCCGGTAAGCAGGGTAAGCACTGCAGGGGGCGCCTGCCTTCAAGGGCGCCAATTTGCAAGCAATCAAGCTCTGCTGAGGCTTTTGTTTTTCAGTAGCTAATCTCTGCTGCTCATCTCAGTCTGGCTCCAAAGCTTTCAGCTCTCTGTCTCGTCCCCTCCCCCCTCCCAAGCAGAGAAATATCCTCCTTGTGTTTGTCAGAGGACGTCACTGCTCCAACTGAATCTGGCTCTGAAATAACTTGTGGGAGCTCAGCTAACCTCTGCCCAGAGAGGGCTCAGACAGAGACAGCACAGCAGAGCCTGGACCCTTGTTTTGTCAGACTGCTGTTTAGTGCTGCACCTGACCTACCCTTTTCCACCCCCACCCCCAACACAGCAACTCACAGGACAGGAGGGCTAGATGCCTGCTTTCAATTCCTAACCATCACCGACCTATCTCTCATTCCCACTTCAGTAACTCCTGTTAGTCTGTCCAACTCAGATTGTAGAATATGTTAGTTTATGCTGATTAAGTCTGTCCTAGCTAGATCCTAAGCTGTGCTCGATGGGAAGGCTATTGTGCTGCATGCAGAGTCTAACTTCTTAGGATTTCAGGTTAATTTTTGAAGAATTTGAAGAGGGGCTTTCTCTGTTCTACATGTGTGACTTCAAGGCTTTTTCTTCTATACTGGTGTAATATTTTCAATGATACCATGGCTGGTAAAAGGGGTGTGTCTACTGTGGGGGCGGAGCCACAGTGATCCCGCCTCTGGATGGGTAGGGGCGCCAACTAATAGACTGCAGGAGGGCGCTAGAAACCCTAGGACCGGCCCTGGCCAGGACCTGCCCACCAGAGGACGTAATATACTCAGGATGTGTCTCCAGGAGCTTCTACCCATGAGGAAAGGGTTAGGACAGCTGTTGTAGTTGGTGATTTGATCATTAGGCATGTAGATAACTGGTGTGAAGGTCGCAGACCTCATGTGTCACCTAGATAGGGGAGGATCCAGCTGATGTCGGAAAATGTGGGAGGGAGGTTCTGGAAGCCAAATTTAGGCTCTTAGTTAGAAAGCTGAACTCCAGATCTTCCAAGGTAGCATTTTCAGAAATATTCCCACTCCACATGCACACTTGAGATGATGATGCAAGGACAAAGGGTTATGATTTGTTAGGAAATAGGCAACATTCTGGGAAAGGAAGGGACTATTCCAAAAGGATGGACTCCACTGTAACCGGGATGGAGCCATGCTGCTGGGACTTACATTTAAAACGGAGACCGAGCAGCTTTAAAACCCCAAATGGGGGAGAGGGGAGCTCAAAGTCACCCAGGAGCACATAGTAGTAGTAGATGACGGCAGAAAAAGACCTGCACGGTCCATCCAGTCTGCCCAACAAGATAACTCATATGTGCTACTTTTTGTGTATACCCTACTTTGATTTGTACCTTTGCTCTTCAGGACACAGACCATATAAGTCTGCCCAGCACTATCCCCGCCTCCCAACCACCAGCCCCGCCTCCCGCCACCGGCTCTGGCACAGACCGTATAAGTCTGCCCAGCACTATCCTTGCCTCCCACCACCGGCTCTGGCACAGACTGTATAAGTCTGCCCAGCACTATCCCCGCCTCCCAACCACCAGCCCCGCCTCCCGCCATCGGCTTTGGCACAGACCGTATAAGTCTGCCCAGCACTATCCCTGCCTCCCAACCACCAGCCCCGCCTCCCACCACCGACTCTGCCACCTGATCTCGACTAAGCTCCTGAGGATCCATTCCTTCTAAACAGGATTCCTTTATGCTTATCCCACGCATGTTTGAATTCCGTTACCATTTTCATTTCCACCATCTGCCACGGGAGGGCATTCCAAGCATCCACTACTCTCTCCGTGAAAAAATACTTCCTGACATTTTTCTTGAGTCTGCCCCCCTTTTATCTCATTTCATGTCCTCTCGTTCTACCGCCTTCCCATCTCCGGAAAAGGGTGGTTTGCGGATTAATACCTTTCAAATATTTGAATGTCTGTATCATATCACCCCTGTTTCTCCTTTCCTCCAGGGTATACATGTTCAGGTCAGCAAGTTTCTCCTCATACATCTTGTAACGCAAATCCCATATCTTTTTTGTAGCTTTTCTTTGCACCGCTTCAATTCTTTTTACATCCTTAGCAAGATACAGCCTCCAAAACTGAATACAATACTCCAGGTGGGGCCTCACCAACGACTTATACAGGGGCATCAACACCCCCTTTCTTCTGCTGGTCACACCTCTCTCTATACAGCCTAGCAGCATTCAAGCTACGGCCACCACCTTGTCACACTGTTTCGTCGCCTTCAAATCCTCAGATACTATCACCCCAAGACCCCTCTCCCCGTCTGTACATATCAGACTCTCACCACCTAACACATTCGTCTCCTGTGGATTTCTACTCCCTAAGTGCATCACTTTGCATTTCTTCGCATTGAATTTTAATTGCCAAACATTAGACCATTCTTCTAGCTTCTGCAGATCCTTTTTCATGTTTTCCACTCCCTCCCGGGTGTCCACTCTGTTACAAATCTTAGTATCGTCCGTAAAAAGGCAAACTTTACCTTCTAACCCTTCGGCAATGTCACTCACAAATATATTGAACAGAATCGGCCCTAGCACTGATCCCTGAGGCACTCCACTACTCACCTTTCCCTCATCCGATCGAATTCCATTTACCACCACCCTCTGGCGTCTGTCCGTCAACCAGTTCAGTTCACCACTTCAGTTCCTATCTTCAGCCTGTCTAGTTTATTCAAGAGCCTCCTGTGGGGAACCCTGTCAAAAGTAAAATCTAAGAGGGCCAGATGCACTAAACTTTACGAGTCAATAACGAGCCATTAACGAGCAAGCAGTAAACTCTGGCATGCACTAAACACTTTTTTCTGACGACGGTAGCAGCTAACCAAAACGGAATGCAGATGAGCAAATAGTATAGAAACCCTATTGTAATGAGATGCACTAACCTTTTCCGATTGCCTTAACGCTGGAAAACGCTGGAAAATCTAACGAGAGGTCTGTACCTTTCGTTGGGGCTAGGCGGGATTGGAAAAAATTAATAAAATGTTAAAAAAAACCTGGAAGTCTCTGAGCCAATCCCAGCGCATTTAGCTGAGCTAAACATGCTGTGATTGGCTCAGAGACTTCTCAGCTGAGTGAAGCACGGGCAAAAAGGACATTTTTATTATTCCGGGGTTGAATGATGTCCAAAAAAGAGCTTGCAGCATTGCTTAAAAAAACCCGTCCATTTTGTGTGTCCTCCCCCGCAATAATAAAAACGTCCTTTTTGTCCCTGCTTCACTCAGCTGAGAGACCTGGAAATAAGGGAGTGCTATCCATGCAACCAGAGCTGTGGCAAGTTGTTAGAGCACTGGTCTTGTAATCCAGACATAGCAGGTTCAAATCCCAGTAATAGTTTTGTTAAAATTGGAGTTATTTATTATTTTCTCCCTGTTTTTATTTATTTATTTGAACATTTGTTATTCTGCCATTCATGAACCTTTTCAAGACTAACAACTTCCAAACTGCACTTGCTTGCTATGAGTGAAATTCAGTCAACACATTAGCAGAAGCAGCATCGGAGTCTGTGATTTTTTTAAATAAAGCTTCGCTTAAAAAAAAACACATTTTGTGCATCCTCCCCCTGCAATAATAAAAACGTATTATAAAGGCGTATTTGGCATGCGCAGAGCAGCCAGCATAACGCTTTGCTGCTCTGCGCATGCTTGACCGGCCGATTCTCTGACTGTTTTAAGAAGGAATAGAGAATGAAAGTGAGCTACAACGAGTAGCTCATTTGCATTCCCTTTCCTTGATGCATAACGGAATTCAAAAATGCATGGGATAAACATAAAGGAATCCTGTTTAGAAGGAATGGATCCTCAGAAGCTTAGCCGAGATTGGGTGGCAGAGCCGGTGGGGGGAGGCAGAGCTAGTGGTTGGGAGGCGGGGCTAGTGCTGGGCAGACTTCTACGGTTTGTGCCCTGAAAATGGCAGATACAAATCAAAGTCACATAAAGTAGCGCATATGAGTTTATCTTATTGGGCAGACTGGATGGACCGTACAGGTCTTTCTCTGCTGTCATCATCTACTATGTATTTACTCCTTCAAAGAAATAAAGCAGATTAGTGAGGGAAGACTTCCCTTGGCTGAACCCATGTTGACTCTGTCCCATTAAACCATGTTTTTCTATGTGTTCTATTGTTTTCCCCAGCACTGAAGTCAGGCTTACCAGTCTGTAATTTCTAGGATCACCACCTGAACCTTTTTTAAAATATCAGCATTATATTGGCCACCCTCTGATTCTGATTTTCAGGTACTACGGATAATTTTAATGATAGGCTACAGATCACTAACAACAAATCAGCAATTTCATGTTTGAGAAGCAAAAGAGGAGTGACTGAGTGAGAGAAAGAGATGGAAAGAAGCAGGTTAAAAAATAAAAAGGGGGGGATTGAAGAGTGAATACTAAAAGTGAATGAAATCTGAGTGGATAGAGAGGCAGTTAAACAGAAGAAAGCTAAATGGAAAATATCATTGTCAGAGATGGATATAGTGGAAGAGATGAAGAAAATATAAAGAGAGAGAAAAATGACAAATAAATAGGAGACCCTGGAAAGAGTTTAGAGAAGATAGGAAAACAGAAACCAAAGACTGCGACCTACAATTAGAAAACTTAAATGACCAGACAACAAAGGTAGGAAACATAATTTTATTTTTAAATGTAGGGTGAAGTAATGCAGAATGTTAGTCCATATTAAAATTAATAAATACAAATAAAACAAGAAAGAGAAAATAAAGTGATATCTTTTTAATAGACTAAATTTATTTTTTGACTAGCTTTCAGAGTTCAAAATCTATATTCCTTAGGGAAGCAAACTATCCTGAGCTGAGAAAGGAGGTTTTGGCCTCTGAAAGCTAATTTTTAAAAATGTATTAAATTAGTCCAATAAAAAGGTGTTCTGTCCCCATAGTCATGGTGGCAAGGTGCATTGTTATATATATTTAGTAAGAGTATTATTTGTATTCAATTGCATTGTTTGTGTTTAGATAGCACTGTGTATTAGAGCTGCTATCCCTATAGTTTGCAGTATCTTGTGATTGACTCCTTGTGAGCTTTCCCTATTGGCTCTTAGTTGACGGCCAGGGCCAGCCCTCCCTCTCTGCCCTAGAGGCTGTGTTAGTGAGTCCCAGTCTTCTTAACATGCCTTTGTGATCAGCAGCTGTTCTAGGGGCTGATCCCTGCGATTCCATCAAAATTTTTTGCCATCTTCCCAAGTCATTTCCTATTTATTTTCCCTGAGTTACTTATCTTATTTTCCTTTAAGTTTTACAGCTTTTCCTCTCAGCTGGGCTGAGGTTCTGGCCATCTTCTTACCTCTGAGGTGGCTAGATATGGACTCTATGTGCAGAAGGCAACAGTTCCAAGCAACTGAACTGTAAGTTGATTTTGTTTGCTATGATTACTGACAATAAAGAAGAGTTAGATTAAGAATTGAGACTCTACTGGTAAAACTTCTACGTGGGGATGATTTAACAGGTTGTTCAAGCTACATTATACTTTGCCTAGGACAGCACAAAAATATCACCTTATTTTCTCTTTTAGTTTTATTTTTATGTCTTCATTTTTAATTTCATGAGTGGAATGTGTTCATTTTTCATTCTCTGTCTTTATATTTTGTACAGTAGAGAAGGAAATGCATTACTGTTTCTAGTTCTCTAGTGTAAATATGTAGAGTCTAACTTCTTGGGGTTTTAGTTTAACTTTTGTCTACATATTTCTATCTCTAGTTTGTGGGTACTTATCCCCTACTTGTTGAGGATCTATTTGTGTGAAAGAGGCCAGTTATTCTGGTAGCATTGAATGTCTATGTAGAATCAATCTGTAGTAATCCAGTTTGTTTAGTAGGTATATTAATGTTCTTGTGTCCACTGATATGTTTACAGCAGCAGTTCCCAAACTATGCGTTGCGGCACCATGGTGCGCCAGAGCAAACTCTCAGAGGTGCCATGGCGCATCGCTCCCTACATTCTCCTCCTGCAGGTCCGGCATCTGCCACTTCCTGCTTCTTCCCTCACAGCCATGCTTGAAGCTAACATTTTTGGCCCATTCGCGATTCACATAGGCACTGCGGGGACTTCCCTTTGCCATGTCTGGCCCTCGCAACAGGAAGTTGCATCAGAGAGGGCCGGACGCAGCAGACTGGGAAAGTCCTGGAGTGCCTGTGTGAATCACAGATGGTCCAAAATTGTAAGCTGCAAGCATTGCAGTAGCAGTGGGGGGAAGGAGAAGGAAGCAGCAGCGATCCTTGACCTGCAGGAAGAAAGGTAGCAGTGTGCTGGTGTGAGAGGAGGGGGCTACAGGAAGGAAGGTAATGATGTGCTGGTGTCAGAGGAGGGAGCTGCAGGGAGGCAGAGAAGTGCTGGTGTGAGGGGAGGGGGCTGCAGAAAGGAAGGTAGTGATTTGCTGGTGTGAGAGGAGGGGGCTGCAGGGAAGGGGAGACCCATGTGGGAGGGGGGTGTGGAGACCCATGTGACCGGGGGGGTGCCGCGGAGACCCATGTGGCCACAAACTGAAAAGGTGTTGGAAACCCCTGGTTTACAGTGTTATGTTTTCCTTGGTAGGCCTTTGTTGTGTGACTTGGAAGTAAATGCTATGATGGTACGGTAGATTTGCTTTATATGTCCTATGTGACTTTAAGGTTTTATATTACTTCACAATATGCTCAGTACTAGATTTTGGATTTGGATTTAGCTCATATCAATGTGAGTTATATTCAGGTACTCTAAGTATTTTCCTGGAAGACTTACAACTGGTTTGTACCTGAGACAATGGAGGGTTAAGTGACTTGTCCAATATCTCAAGGAGCAGTATTTGGATTTGAACCCTGGTTCTCAGCCTACTGCTCTAACCATTATATATGGATAATAGATCATATATAATCCAAACGTGTTTAGTAATTCACCAATAAACTAAAGGGCAGCAGATCTGAAACCTGGTGGTCATTTGGCAAATGGCCGATGGCCACACGGCCAAATGGAAGATGCTGGACTGGGGAGCAGCTCCTTGTGACTCTGGGCAAGTCACTTAACCCTCCATTGCTCCAGGTACAAATAAGTACCTGTATATGTAAGCCGCATTGAGCCTGCCATGAGTGGGAAAGCGCGGGGTACAAATGTAACAAAAATAAAATAAAAATAAAGTACCTGCATATATTTCCAAAATGCTGCAAATATTGTTTTGCTTAATATGTTGTATTATTTAGATTTTTTTTGACACATCCCTGGAGTGTGTTCAGTGTGTATAATACCAACAGTAACAGAGCTAGTTTGTGTGTGTGTGTGTGTGTGTGTGTGGTGGTAGTGGTGGTGGTGGTGGTGGTGGGGGGGAATAGCTGTGATCAAGAGTGTTCCCAATGTCCCTTTACTGCTAACATAGGGCTGCATATGTCGCCACCCCAAGAATTTTAACTTGGCCCATCATGCTCTATCTCGCTCCGCTCCACTTTAGCCTCCTCAAACACCTGACTCACTGACTGCCTATGAAGAGTGACCAAAATGTTAAAGATGATGTAACTCGTCTCATATGAAGAAAGGCTAAAGAGGGTTAGGGCTCTTCAGCTTGAAAAAGAGATGGCTAAAGGGAGATATGATTGAGGTCTACAAAATCCTGAGTGGTATAGAATGGGTAAAAGTGAATTGATTCCTGGAGGAAAAGTCCATAGTCCACTATTGAGACAGACATGGGGAAGCCTCTGCTTGCCTTGGGATTGGTAGCATGGAATGTTGCTACTAATTAGGTTTCTGCCAGGTACTTGTGATCTGGATTGGCCACAGTTGGAAATAGGATACTGGGCTAGATGGTCCATTGGTCTGACCCAGTATGGCTATTCTTATGGTCTTATATCTGTCACTCCCTCCCTTCCACTCCCCAATTCCAAGAACTTTCTCTCTCTCTCTCTTCTTTTCTGTGTCCTGTTTTCCAGCATCTCTTCCTCCTTCCCTCCCCCAATTCAAACATCTCATCCTTTCTCCCTTCCAGCCTCCTATTGTCCACATCACTCCCTCCCTCTCCTCTGCCCTCGAGTCCCACATGTCTCCTGATTGCAACCTTTCTTTCCATCCCTCCTCCCGCGTCTGACATCTGGCATCTTCCCCCTCTCTCTCCCTTGCTTGCTCTCAAACTTCTCCCCCCAGTCTACTTCAACTTGCCTGCTAGAAATCACCAGGTAGTGGCAGCAATTCACATTTTTTGTATGCTGCTGGCCCTGGACTCTCATCTCTACTGCATCCTGCCACATCTGACGTAACTTCCTGTTTCCTTAGTGGCAGGATGTGGTAGAAAGGAGACCGTAAAGCAGGCAGTGGACAACGATTGTGAATCACTGCCATCGTCTGGCAATCTCTAACAAGCAAGTTGAGGGATTCTGGGAGGGGGTGTTAAAAATATTGAATGCATTAAAAAATGTTAAAGCATTAATCGCGTTAACAATGCATTAAATTCCCACCTCTAGTGCAAATATATGCACATATATGCCATTATTCTAAACATTTGCATGGATAATTATTAGCATGTACTTTATAGAATTACCCCCATTGCCTCAGAGCTAGGACATGGCTGGGCAATGGCTGCAGCTTCCATATCAGTCCACAGAAGCCACTGACACTATCATAAGAGCAATATGCACACAAGCACTACAGTGTTACTTTATTGAATGATTTATTTTTCACTACTATGGAGTGCTTGCATCAACTTATAAATAGCATAAATGCATCAAATATTTGTAAATTATCCTTGCCATACAATATCCCAATGTAGGTACCTGTAAATTTCAAATAAAATAACCCACAATGGGAATAGAGGGAAGAGGAACCCAAACTGTAGCTATGTAGTGCAAGGTTCTACATTAGGAGTTACCACCCAGGAAAAGGATTTAAGTACTGTCTTTAATGATATGTTGAAACCTTTTTTTCATTGTGCGGCAGCGGCTAAGAAAGCAAATAGAATGCTAGGAATTATTAAGAAGGGAATGGAGAACAAAACTGAGAAATTATAAATCTTTTGTATTGCTCCATTGTATGACCACACCTCGAATATTGTGCGCATTTTGGTCACTGCATCTCAAATAATATATATTGGAATTAGGTGGGACAACTTTCCTATGAGGTAACGCTAAGGGGCACTTTTACAAAGGCGTGCTGAAAAATGGCCTGCGGTAGTGTAGATGCATGTTTTGGGCGCACGCAGAATCATTTTTCAGTGCACCTGTAAAAAATGCCATTTTAAAATTTTTGCCATAAATGAACATGCAGCAAAATGAAAATTGCCGCATGTCCATTTTGAGTCTGAGACAGTGGTGTGCTGGTAAATTTTTAACAACAGGCTCTCTCCCCGGTCCACCTCGGCGCCCCCCAAAAATTGCAGAGCTGGCTATAGCCGGGGGGGGGGGGGGGGGGGGGGGAGGTGGGGGGGGGGGAGGCAATGCATTACTCTCTCCAGGAAAAAAAAATTAAATGATCCCAGGTTCCAATCTAATTCATGTTTAATATGGGATAAAATGCCATAAATAAGTAAATAAATATAAACTTTTAACATTCAGCACCTGATTCTCAAAGTGGACATATTCCAAACACTATAATGAAAATAAAATTATTTTTTTCTACCTTTGTTGTCTGGTGACTTTGTTTCTCTGATCATGCTGGTCCAGTATCTGATTCTGCTGCTCTCTATCTGTTCCCTTGACTCCGTTTCCAGGGCTTCCTTTCCATTTATTTCTTTTCTTTCCTCCTTTCTTCTTCATTTCTGGTCCTCCGCAGACTTGACTGTCCAGTGGATCTAGCTTCTTCCTATTTTCTCCATCCATGTGCAGTTTCTCTCCTCAATTCCTTTTCCCTCATCTAATCTCCTTCCTCTGTCTTCCCAGCATTTCTTCTCTCTCCCTTTCCTGCCCGCCATCCATGTCCAGAATTTCTCTTGCTCTCCCCTCCATCCTTGTCCTGAAACTCTCCTCTCTCCCCTTCCCCCTCTACCCATCCATGCCCAGCAAGTCTCTCCCCTGCCCCCCCTCTCCCCATCCATGCCCAGGAAGTCTCTCCCCTGCCCCCTCTCCCCATCCATGCCCAGCAAATCTCTCCCCTGCCCCCCTCTCCCCATCCATGCCCAGCAAGTCTCTCCCCTGCCCCCCTCTCCCCATCCATGCCCAGCAAGTCTCTCCCCTGCCCCCCTCTCCCCATCCATGCCCAGCAAATCTCTCCCCTGCCCCTCTCCCCATCCATACCCAGTGATTCTCCTCCCTCCCCTGCCCTTCCCTCCCGCTCCCAAACATGTCCAACGAATGATGTCCTTCGCCCCCACCCTCCCCTCCTGCTCCCATCTGTCTTTTTTAATTACCTCCGTCGACGCGTGCGCTATTTAAAGTCCTGCTGTGTGCTGGCCGTCTCTCCAGGCTTCCCCTGCTTGCTTCAGTGATGTTCGCGCCCTTAGTCCCGCCTTCACGGAAAAAGGAAATGACGTCAGAATGACATCAGAAGGCGGGACTAAGGGCACGAACATCATCCGAAGCAAGCAGGGGAAGCCTAGAGACGGGCAGCACGCAGCAGGGCTTTAAATAGCGCATGCTTCGACGGAGGTAATTAAACAAGACGGATGGGAGCAGGAGGGGAGGGTGGGGGCGAAGGACATTGTTGGGCATGTTTCGGAGCGGCAGGGGAGGTAAGCATGGCCTGTGATGGCGCCCTCCTGCCATGCTTACCTCCCCTAATGGAGCCGGCTTGCCCCCAACAACAACCAGCTCGCAAGAGCTGTCAAAATTTAACAAGCGGCTCTTGCGAGCCGGACAGAGCCGGCTCCAGCACACCACTGGTCTGAGACCTTACCGCCAGCCATTGACCTAGCGGTAAGATCTCAAGTGGTAACCAGGCAGTAATAGTCTACATGCGTAAAATGCCAATTACTACCCGATTACCACCCGTGCGCCAGAAAATAAAAATATTTTCCGGTGTACATAGCAGATGTGCATCAAAAATGAAATTACCGCAAGGGCCACGTGGTAGCCGGGCTTAGTAAAAGGGCCCCTAAAGAAGCTAGGGCTCTTCAGCTTGCAGAAGAGACAGCTGAGGGGAGATATGATAGAGGTCTATAAAACACTGAGTGGAGTGGAACAGGTAGATATGAATCACTTGTTTACTCATTCCAAAAATACAAGGACTAGGGAGCATGCAATGAAGTTACTAAGTAGTAAATTTAAAACAAGTCATAGAAAATATTTTTTCACTCAATGTGTAATTAAACTCTGGAATTCGTTGCTGGAGAATGTAGTAAAAGCAGTTAGCTTAGCAGGGTTTAAAAAGGTTTGGACAATTTCCTATAAGAAAAGTCCATACACCATTCTTAAGATGGACTTTGGAAATTCTTGAAACTCACTTGTAAGATATTTTTCTATGCAGTTAATCAACTTCTCAAGGGGGTGTGTAGGAGGCATGTTTTGGGTAGGACTATGATTTGGACATTTTTCTGCAATAATGGAACATTGTAAAAATATCCAGGGCAAAAATAAGATGTTTTTGGCTAGACCTGTTTCAGTAATGACTAAAACCTCCTTTTACAAAGCCACGCAGAAATGCTGACATGGCCTATTTAAAGAGAATAGGCTGTGTTGGCATTACCGCACTGACAGCCGCTAGCGCAGCTTTGTAAAAGGGGGCCTAAGTGCTCCTTGAAGCGGGGAACTTGTTATCGACGGTTGCAGAGGTGGAGCTCTGTCGTCGGGGCTCAAGGTAGCATCTGGCCCAAAAGACGCCGAATGTTCCGCCGATTCTCCAGCGTCCCATAATGAACCACTCCCGACTTCATTGCCAGCCCCCTGCAGTCTCACAAACCGATCCATCGGTCCAGGAATTGTGGAAGGAGGTAGGGGAACTCGGTCAGCAGCCTTTCCTCGTCTCAGGCATCATAAGGTAAAGAGGTACTGCAGCTAGTTGCAAATGCGTGCGGCCATCTTGGATCCAGATGAAGGTTTATTGGCTCAGATATAGCTTCCACTTTATTTTTTGTCTATTAGATTGTAAGCTCTTTGAGCAGGGACTGTCTTTCTTCTATGTTTGTGCAGCGCTGCGTATGCCTTGTAGCGCTATAGAAATGCTAAATAGTAGTAGTAGTAGTAAGTGCCAAAAGGTGCCCAAACTGATCAAATGACCCTTAATCCCCCAGTGATCACTGTCCCCCTCCCACCCCCCTAAGAGATGAAAGTGAAAGTACATACAGTACCAGGTTCTATGGCAACTGCAGGTATAATGGCCATTCCTCTTAGAGCAGCAAATAGGTCTCAGGAATAGCCTAGTGGTTGGTGCAGTGAAGTGTAGAGAAGGGGACCCAGGCCCATATCCCACTTTAACTAGTACACTTCTGGTGGAAAGTGCGAGCGCCCCAAAAACCACAAAATACTTACTGAACCCATATGTAGGTGACACCTGCAGGCATAAATGGTTACAATACATTGTTTGCTATTCCTGGAGGGCTCACAGTACAATATATGGGGATTATGATGTGATTTGTACAGGGGAGTTTTATGTGTTCATTGCAGTGCCCCCTAGGCTGCCCTACTGCTCTGCTGGGGTGTCTGTGTGGCCAATCTAATAGGACTGCTGGCCCCCAGACATTCCAATGGTTTGTTTTTATGCATTTTTCCCTTGGATATTTTTTGTTTGAAAATGGCCCTAAAAGAAATATGCACTGAATACACAAACATCTAAAATAGTGTGAATTTCAAACGAAAAAGATAGACATTTTTGTGGTTTAAAAATGATCATGTTTGGCAGTGGATTTTTGGACATTTTGCAAAATGTCCAAAATTATATTTTGATGTCATATCAAAAATGTGCCTCTTTATTATATTCTCTGTTTTATTTTCCATTCCCTTCTGAATAATCACTAATATTCCATTTGTTTTTATGACCTCTTCCAAAGACTGAGTTGAGGATGTCAATGTGTTTCCCACAAGGATTCCAAGACTCCTTTGCTGATAGGTGCCTTTTAATAGGGAACCCAAGACTATTTTGGGGAGTTTTAAAAAAGTTTTTAGAGAGTTTTATTGAAATTCCAAGCATAATGGGGGGGGACGTGACGTCATCGGAGAGCATGGCTGCCTAATCTCTGTGCTCCCGAATACCCGGGGCGAAAACAGCGATTTCCCGGCACTTTCAGTGAGCGGTGAGGTGAAAGAAAGCATCGCTAGGTGAAGAAGAGGAGTGGAGCAGGTCAGAGACGTCCATGCAAAAGCGAACGGCGCCGCTTAACCTGTCTAAGTTCGCGTATAAGAAAGGTGCGACTAAAAACAATATGGAGGCCCGAGCGAGTGAAGATACGGCAGAGCGGACTGAGGCGGAACTGCAACCCTCAGGAGATATGTTTATATCGCAGACCCATGGAGAACCCGAGGTGGCCGGACTACCGGAGCTTTGCGCCTGGATCCAGGAAATCCGCTCGGATCTAAAGGCTATGAGGTCAGAGCTGGCGACCTTGGGGGCTGACCTGAGAGGGGAGATAGCGGAGCTGGGACACCAGGTGGAAGAGGTGGAAGGCCGAATCGATGACCACTCGGAGTCCCTGGCTCCCTAGAGAGGCAGATCGCGGATGAGCGGTTAGGCCAGCAGCTACTCTCCGAAAAGTTGGAAGACCTGGAAAATAGAAGCCGGCACCATAATCTTCGTTTTCGCAGTCTGCCTGAGACCCCAAAGTATCAAAACAGCGAGCAAG
This sequence comes from Microcaecilia unicolor, assembly GCF_901765095.1. Lineage (NCBI taxonomy): Eukaryota > Metazoa > Chordata > Amphibia > Gymnophiona > Siphonopidae > Microcaecilia > Microcaecilia unicolor. The sequence goes on from NC_044036.1 coordinate 239,226,102, forward strand.
TGGTCCAGCAAATCGCTAGCACCCTTCTAGCAACCACAGAGGACCCGGTCCCACCAGAAAAAATAATACTGGATAGAGCGCATTGGGCCCTGGGGGCCAATAGGAAGAATTTACCCAAGGATATTATAGCATGTTTTCAAGACTTCAAAGTGAAAGAGTGCATTATGGCAGCAGCAAGGCAAGCAAAAGATTTTAAGTGGGATACCAATTCGGTGGAAGTATATCAGGACTTGGCGGCTGCCACCTTGAAGAGAAGGGCTGACTTAAAGCCAGTAACGGCTAAGCTAAGGGAATTGGAAATCCGCTATCGCTGGAGATACCTGTTTGGGCTGGCATTTTACAAAGATGGGAAACAGCACCAGGTCAAAACCCCGGCAGAGGCACAGATGATACTGCAAGGGGTCTATCAGACAGCTACACCCTCTGCGGCAGAGCGATCATTACTGACAAGAGATCCCAGGACCCACCCAAAATGGCAAAGAGTGGGTCATAGACGCCTCCAGCGCCAGAAATCAGCGGGACGTCTCACTTGATTTTACACTGTAGTAATGGAAGATAAGACCTCACGTGTCTAGCTGTGTGCTTCTATGCTGAGAGATTGCCAGGAGCTCTGGATTTGGAAGTGGCACGTTGACCCTGTTGGTAGTTACTGTTGGTTATAATGTGTAGAAGGGAAATTTAGAACTTTGTCTTAAAAGGGGGAAGGATAATCGTTATGCTAAAGGCATTAATAGTCAAAAGGTGTGAATGGGTATTAGCGGATCACATACCCCCCGAGTTGCACCATCCAGGTTATGGTACAGGTGCTATGATTTTTGGGATGGGGAAGAGGGAGGAGGGAGGGGACTGGGGGGGAGGGGGAAGGAAAGGAGCTGTAGGGGGTGGGGGTGGGGTAGGGGAGATGGCTAGGAGGGATAGGAGGATAATCTTGGTGTATGCTATAATGATGCTAATAACAGATGATGTTTTCTGCCTATACAATGCTTAAATGTGTGACCATAAATGTTCGAGGGTTGAATACTCCGCAGAAAAGGAAACAGATATTTAGGGAAATGCTGCGCCAGCAGGCTGATGTAATGTTTCTCCAAGAAACTCACCTCAAAAAGGCTCATGAATACTTAATGAGTCATAAACAATACCCATATATAGGATGTGCATCAGCCACAGAGGTCCAAAAAAAGAGGGGAGTTTTGATTGCACTGTCCCGGTCCCTGCCTTGGCAGGTTCACACAACGATCAGGGATAAAGCGGGCAGATACATACTGCTGGTGGTCTCCCTTTATAAGGAGTATTATACTATGTTATGTGCCTATGCACCCAATGAGGGTCAGAAGATATTTTTGCAGGAATTGGAAAGGATTTTGCAAAAGTATGTTAAAGGACATTTGGTGATAGGGGGTGATATGAACCTGACACTTGACCCAAAGCTAGATAACTCGGGAGGGAGGGCACGGTACGCACAGGGAAACAGAGTGGCCTTTAAGTCCTGGCTGGCAAGATGGGGGCTGACTGACTTATGGAGGGACAAACATGGGACTGAAAAAGACTTTACCCTCTATGCCCCTCTCCACAAAACATATTCGAGAATTGACTATTGGCTGGGCGATGTGATGGTGAGGAGTCAGGTCGAGAAGGTGCGCATTGTGCCCTGTAGCTGGTCAGACCACTCTTTAGTGGTGCTAAGAGATAGCACCACTAAAGAGTGGTCTGACCAGCTACAGGGCACAATGCGCACCTTCTCGACCTGACTCCTCACCATCACATCACCCAGCCAATAGTCAATTCTCGAATATGTTTTGTGGAGAGGGGCATAGAGGGTAAAGTCTTTTTCAGTCCCATGTTTGTCCCTCCATAAGTCAGTCAGCCCCTATCTTGCCAGCCAGGACTTAAAGGCCACTCTGTTTCCCTGTGCGTACCGTGCCCTCCCTCCCGAGTTATATAGCTTCGGGTCAAGTGTCAGGTTCATATCACCCCCTATGAGGACCGGAATAAGGCCCATAGGCCGAACCCATTGGAGGTTAAATGAAGCATTGCTTATGGAGCCACAGAATATAGCTGAATTGGAAAAATATATAAAGGAATATATAGAGATCAACGACAATGGGGAAGCACATCCGACAAGTGTCTGGGAGGGAATGAAAGCGGTGTTAAGGGGTCAGATTATCGCATGGCAGGCCCACATCACTAAGGTTCAAAAAGGGAAAGAGGATAAGATTAGAAATAAACTGGAGACTAGTGAGAGAGAGCATAAAGCGGACCCGACAGATATGCAGAAATTGCAGGAAGTACAGCAATCCAGATCACAGCTTAATGATCTACAGATGGCAGAGATAGCAGTGCAGCTCCAGCAGGTGCAACAAGAACATTTTGAGTTTGGTAATAGAGCCAGCCGACTATTGGCAAATAAATTGAAAAAACAGGCCCAAAGAAACTATATATCAGGGGTATATAGTACCTCAGGACAGTTAGTTACTCAAACTGAAGAGATACAGGAATTGTTTCGGGATTATTATGCCCAATTATATAAATCAGAACAGAGGGGGACGAGGGAGGATATTGCACAATACTTGCAGGGGATGAAACTTCCAGGCCTCTCGGAGGAAGAGGTGGAGTATCTGTCCTCCCCTATAACACTTGAGGAGATAGAAAGGACGATTGCAAATTTGCCTGTTTATAAGACGCCTGGACCTGACAGTTTCCCCGCGCTCTTTTATAAGTTGTTTGCTAAGTGGTTAGCACCGCTGCTGTTAAAAGTGATCACCTCCTTTGATAACATAGGGGAAATGCCTTACTCTTGGAGGGTGGCAGAGATAGTTCTGATACAGAAGCTGGATAAGGATCCCTTGAATTGTGGATCATGTAGGCCTATATCTCTTTTAAATGTTGATTATAAAATTTTTACTAAAATTCTGGCAACAAGGCTACAAAAGGTACTCCCAATTCATGATGATCAGGCGGGTTTCATAGAGGGCAGGCAGACGTTTGATAATATAAGATGCCTGCTCCATGTAATTCAGCAAGCCACTGATGAATCAGAACCGGTACTGCTTCTTTCGGTGGATGCTGAAAAAGCTTTTGACCAGGTGGAGTGGCCTTTCCTCTTTGAAGTTTTGAAGCAGATAGGATTGGATGGGAGAATCTTGAATTGGTTCAGCTTGCTTTATACTAATCCCCTGGCTATAATAAAGAAAAATGGGGCTTGCACAGAACCGATAGGTCTGGGCAGGGGGACGAGGCAGGGGTGTGCGGTGTTGCCCCTGTTGTTTGCACTATCCATTGAACCATTAGCACAAAAGATTAGAGAACATGGGAGCATATGGGGCGTGGTCAGAGGTAGGAGGGAGCACAAGATTATGCTCTTTGCTGATGATGTGCTGCTGACGCTGGCGCAACCTAAACAATCACTACAGCAGGTTATAGAGGTGATCTTGCAATATGGGGAGCTCTCGGGTTTTAAAATTAATGCCACCAAGTCCGAGATACTTAACCTTACTGTAACCCCGCCCTCCAGGATAAAGATATATCCTACCATACCTCTGCAGCTACCTCAGATATATCTTATCAAAACGAGGGAGTAAGGTTAAAATATTAAACACTAACCACTCCTTCCTAATTCTGAATTGGGAAGGGGAATGTAATCTAAAAAAATTAAGAAATTCAAACAAGTAAATGAGTTTATAAGTAAAATTAAACAAAATTTATTTTACCACAGAATTTATATATATTTCTTCTAACATAACATTTCAACATGCTAAACTTTTTTTTATCTCTCCTTTCTCTAACAGGTTATCAGCTACCCAGAACTGTCAGATAAGTATAATCTTGTATATTATCAGCTTTTACTTAAACAAATAAGAGATTTATTTAACTATGTTGTGATGACGCTATCTTCTAAGGAATGATACTTTGTGTTGTTTTTTTTTCTTCAGGTTCTTCAGGACGCATGCAGGTAAGTATAATGTCTATGTATCCCAAGTACCTGGGTCTTTGATAAGTCTTTTACTTAGATGTAAATTAAAGGATACTCTCTTTAACACTGTTCTTTTCCTTTCTTCTCCTTGCTCTTTTGTTGGCTGGCCAGCATAAACTTGATGTTGGGTTGGTTTAGGATGTGTTTGATAGAAGATCAGCTTCTTCGCTCCACACACCTACTACTCTACCTTAACAAACTCAAAGGGAAAAAACCTATTCCCTATGCAAATGCTAAAATTGTTATTTTTCTAGCTACCTAATTAAATAAAAATATAATCATGAATCCCTATGCTAGATCCCACCCTCAATTAATTCTCCCAAAATGAATTAAGGAAACCTCAAAGTTGATACAAAAATTAAAGAAATAGGAAATATCAACTTTTTGTTCAGTAATTATTTTAAAATTACATATGTATATATTTTTATTGAATACCCGGCTCAACTAAACATGCAGCTCACAGATTCTAAATGGCTTTTTACCATTTAGACTCCCTTACTTTAAAGTAAATATTTAAAGTGAAACTGTACTGTGCTCTAGTTATTTTCTGAATGAAGTTTATAACTAGACTCGCACACAAAACTCCCATAAATATATTTCTCAGCCTGAGCTCTCAAACACTGAGTCTTAGTAACTCAATAACAATATGTACTCAGTGCCTACCAGAAGCCCAGTCTCCCACTCACACAACTTAGAGCCAAACGACCGCGGGGCTCTTTTAAGTTAACTTTAACCAGACTTTACTCAGGCAAACTATTTTAAGTTACATTTAACCAATTTTCACAACTTTAAAACACTTTAAAGGCTTTTCTGGACGGACTCTCTCATTTACAACCGTCCAGAAGCTGAATACCCACCCAACTGACCACTGAAGGCAGTTTAGAATCTTTCTTACCTTCCCCACGGAGCTCGAGCTAGCCACGAGCTCCCACATTCCAAAAGTCCCCACAACATAAAAACAGCACCTTTAAATAAAATTAAACAGATTTAAAACATATATAATTAAGCAAAATGATAAATCTATATAAATATTAGTACCTTAAGCCTCCACCTGAAAATCCTCCTTTATTTTTACCTGGCACGAGCCTTCTATCCTGCGCTGTCACGAGCCAGCCTTCACGTGAATCTCCCTCTGCACCCGGTTCCTCTCCTTCTCTTCCCAGCGCGTGCAGCGCTAACATCGTCGCTAGCCGCTTAATTAAAAACAAAAAAAACGCTGGGAAAGTGCACCGGAGCACTTTCCCCAACTTCCTCTGCCCACGCCGGTCCGTTATTTTCTTCAGAACCGGCTCTATACTTTTAAAAGAGCCGGTTCCTTTAAGAAAAGGGAATCCTTAGGCCCTGCGTCTGAAACGAGCGTGTGACGTCACTACGTCGACGTCAGACGCCGACGCAGGGCCAATCAGAGCCCAAAACACCTCCCAAGCTTCCTCCACCTTCGTTTCCCGACGCGATCGCGCTATAGCGCCGGCGCGCCAAAAATAATTTGCCCCTGCATCTGCAGACCCGACGAGCAGCTGGGATCCAATGCTCCCGTGCACCCCAGGTAAAATCTTTAACCCCTTAGGGGTTACATTACTATACCCCAGAATGAGGCCCAGGAATTGCAGAATTTATTCCCATTTAAATGGGCATCTAAGGCAATAAGGTATCTCGGGGTCCTGATCACCCCAAGGCTAGAGCATATATATCAGGAAAACTTCCCTAAGAAAGTCAGAGAGCTTTTTGGAGAATTGGATAGATGGGAGGGCCTCACGATATCATGGCTGGGCAGAATCCATGCGGTACAAATGATGCTCTCACCAAAGTTGCTATATTTGTTCTTGGCTCTTCCCATCCCCATCCCACGCACCTTTTCCCATCAGTTAAACAAAAAAGTGTTTGCATATATCTGGAGGAAGCGGCCACCCAGGGTGCGTAGAAGTATGATGTATCAAAGTGTAACAAGGGGTTAAGAAAAGAAAAAAAATAAAAAATACTTACCTGGGGGGCTCTGGAGGGTCCGGGAGCTGCTCCAGGGTGAGTGGACAGTGGCAGCTTGGGGGCCATTGCGGGGTTGCAAGGAGCGGCGTTTTTTTTTTTAATCCGGGATGTGGGGCCGTGGGGGACGCTGCTTGAGGCAGCATCGCCATGTTTTTGACGCCCGGGGACGGTTGAGCACGTCCCCGGGTGTTGAAGAAAGAAGCTGGGTTTCTTCGCCCCGTTTCGGGGCCAAATGGGGCCGGTTTTGGCTTTGGCGCTAGGCGCCAAAGTGAAGAGGAGTGCCGAGAAGAGGAGAAAACGTGCGGGCGCGCTCCCGTTGGGGGCGCGCTACATGCACGAATCGGGATCGCGAGTTTCCCGTTTAGGCCGAAGCCGGGGCCTAAATTTTGGGCCGGCTTCGGAAGTTTTTTTATTTTGGCTCTGTTTCGGTGGGGGGATGACCGGGACCGGATTCGGTGGTTTGGATCGCGTAAGGAGAAAATCAGGAAAACAGGTAAGGGGTTTTTAACCCAAAATTTTAATTGGTTAATTTTTAAATTGTGGAAATAGGGACTTTTATTTTTAAAAAATCAGGGTTTTGAGTTTTTTGAATTTGGTTTTTGGATTTGGGGTCGGGGAATTTTTTTAGAATTTTTCTGTCGTTTTAGATTTTGAATTTTAATATTTTTAGGGGGTCTTTTGGGAAGGGTGCTATTTTATGAGGTTAGGAAAGGGTTAATTTTTAAATTTCAACGTGGTGTGTCCGGGAGGTGGTTTTAGAATTTTTGAGGGGGGGGGGGGGTTAAATTTTTTGGGAATTTTTCTGGGATTTTAGGAGGTTTTTTTCCAGGCGGATATTAAATTTTGGGATTTTTTAATTTTAAAGATATAGGTTAATAGAGAATGGGAGGTTTAATTAGTATGGGAAATTTGGGGTAATTTGAGTAAAATTTTCAGGGGTTTTAAATTAATTGAAGTTTTTCCCATTGATCCCTATGGGAAATCTTTAATTAAAATGGGGCTTGAGTAGTGCTGCTCAACATTCCGCTGGTCAGCAGAAGGATACGGAATGTTGAGCAGCACTACTCAAGCCCCATTTTAATTTCCAATGGGAAATCAGTGCTCAACCGTCCCCGGGCGTCAAAAACATGGCTCCTTGCAACCCCGCAATGGCCCCCAAGCTGCCACTGTCCACTCACCCTGGAGCAGCTCCCGGACCCTCCAGAGCCCCCCAGGTAAGTATTTTTTATTTGTTTTTCTTTTCTTAACCCCTTGTTACAAAAGGCCAAATAAAGGTGGCATGTGGGTCCCAAATTTCTTTCTTTACTACCAGGCAGCACAGTTGCGGGTGTGTACTGAATGGGTCCCGGCTAATACTAAAAAGTGGCTACATTGGGAACGAGCCTGGATGGGAACTAGATTTACAGGGGACATACCATGGAAATCGAGAAGGGAACTCTTAGCAATGATAGGGAGGGTCCCGGTGGGCCTTAGCCACATACTACATACCTGGCTCCAAGTAAGAAAACAGGTTTTCCCGGACAGAAAGTACTTCCTACAGATGGCTATACAAGATGCACCAGGGTTCCCCTTGGGGAGGGAGGAGAAGATATTCCAGATTTGGGCTAAGAGGGGTCTCTATCAATTGGGACAGATTTGGGTTAATGGGGAAATTCGGGCATTCGAGGAATTGCAAGATGAGTATGAATTGGAGGAGAGGGACCTAGTCTATTATAATTGCCTTAGGAATTATATACTCAGGCGAGCAAGGGATGAACTGGAGTTGGTGGAAACTGAATTGGAAAAAACTATGAGACGAGGAGGGGGCAGAGGTGGCATAACACGGATATATAGAGCTCTACTACTGCTCTCTTCCCCACAGGATTTCTATACCAGGAAGTGGGAGACGGCACTCCAAGCCAAATATGCAGAGGACTGGTGGACAAGCAGTTATAGGCACTTACTGAAGCCCTCCATTGCCCAGCCACTAGCAGAAAATGGTTATAAGATCTTTTACTGGTGGTATTATACCCCGGTTAGACTACAGAAGTTTTGCCCGCAATTATCAACAAACTGTTGGAGGGAATGTGGAGGGAGAGGCACATTTTGGCATATCTGGTGGGAGTGCCCAAAGGTCCAAGCATACTGGACGGAGTTTCTGGACAGGGTGAAAGAAATGGTAGGGATTAGCTACCCGAGACGGGCTGAGAACTGTTTACTACATATAAGGCCTGGAACGAGCCCCATACATTGTCATAAGCTGGTCGTCCATGTCTTTGGGGCGGCGAAACTGGCACTGGCATGGGCCTGGAAGCAGCAGGAGACCCCGGCTATGCAGGTGGTGGTGGGTAGGCTACATTGCCTGTATCAAATGTCGAAATTGACAGCTCTGCGAAAAGGACAGCTTCAAAAGTTTCAAAAAATCTGGGACGTTTATGAACAGTGGAAAGGATTGTAAAGAAGTAGGTTAGCATATACCTGAGACGAGAGGAAGGGGGGTGGGGATGAGGGGGGAAGAATTTAAGATGTAAACAAACAATTGAGCTGTATGATGTTTCTATGTTGATGTAATATATCTACCATAAGCTTGTACCAGTTGATGTTGTTTATTCTTGAAAACCAATAAATAAATGATAAAAAAAAAAAGAAATTCCGAGCATAATGAACAATCACATAGAGCAGGATACATTTGAAACAACGAATCTATTAGCCAACTAGGTAACAAAAAGCTACACTGATGCTTGGGTGCATAGGGAGAGGAATGGCCAGTAGGAAAAAAGGAGAAGATGACACTAAGACTGGTGAGACCTCATTTAGAATATTGTGTACAATTTTGGAGACTGCACCTTCAAAATAAATATAAACAGGATAGAGTCAGTCCAGGAAAAAAAAAAAGCTTCTGAGCCCTCTCCTGCCCCCCAACAATGTCTGCTCTTTCCCTCCCCCTTCCCCCAGCCTACATCAAGACCCCCCATGTAACATTCCCTGTCTCCCCAGCTGTGAAGGTGAGCCCCCGGGCTTACCTACATCCCTGGTGGTCCAGCGGGGGCAGAAGCATGAGGTTGCGGCAGCCATTTTGCAGAGGCACCACAAGAGGCAGGAGCGAGGGGGGTGTGTTTCTGCCCCCAATGACCCTGCTGGACCAAGAGGGATGTAGGTAACCTTCATGGTTGCAGGGGAGTTGAGTGGGAGGGGGGGGGGGTCTTGATGCAGACTTGAGAGAGGGAAGGCGGGAACGAGGAGACATTAGCACAGGGGGAGGAGGAGGGCGAGATGAGACTTGGGAGTTTGTTTTTTAAAACAGAAAAAGGTTATGCGGTCCCGTCCCAATATTCAGCCGTGGCCCCGGCTGAATATTGACCAGACCCGCATAAGCTTTGGATGGCCAGGTCACTCAAAATTATCCCTGGTTGAATATTGGGGGGGGGGGGGGGGGGGGGGATGGTCTTTATCTATTTTCATTTTTCTGTGTTTCTTTGTTTCTATGCTACAAAATTCTGGGAGAGATGTAAACTGCAATGTAAATACAGAATAAAATGTGAACAACTGTAATCAAATGCAATCTTTAATCATTTAAACAGATTTTTTACAAAAGTGTTTCCATCCCCCAAACCCCCTCCACCCACTTTATAAGAGCAGAAACCAAATCCACCTCTTGCCCTCCTTTCCCGGTTCCAGTCTACCAAGCAAGTGGGAGTAAAATTTATTTTTTATTTATTAGGATTTATTTACAGCCTTTTTGAAGGAATTCACTCAAGGCAGTGTACAGAATAAGTCAAACATAAGCAATAGACAATTACTGCAAAAACATTTCAAATAACAATACAAAGTATGGCATAATATGCTTCATTACAATGTCAACACAATATGCAATACAACGTTTTAATAGACCGTATTGACTGAAAGCAAAGATGAAACATGTAGATAGACAAAGACAGAGTAACAGAAGCAAATAAATAAGTGAACTAATTTAAAGAAAGTTGCATAGGAGGTGAAAATAGTGCTTGAAAGTTATCTTAGCTAGGGTAGGAGTGGATAAACATGCCCTGCTATAGTATATGCAGCCAGTGTCACTCCTTGTGTGTGTGTATGACTAGCAAGTTAGTTACTTCTTCTATTAACCCATTAGTGCCCAACGTTCCCATATGGGATTTTATTATGGGAACATTGGGCACTAATGGGTTAAAGGCCTGGTTGAAGAGCCAAGCTTTCATATCAATATCAATCTTCACAAGTTAGCCTGGAGAGCAAACTCTCCCTTCCCCCAACACTGTTGTGGAAAGAGAAGGAAGCAAAGGACCAAAGCAGTTAGTGCAAGCACCTAGCTAAAAAGAGATGCCCCTCTATGTGCATCATTTTGCAGTTATCCATATTAAATCTCATTTGCCATTAAGATGCCCATTCTCTTAGCCTGGTAATATTCTACTCATAGTCTGGCTGTGTTTTACTAACTGAATAATTTTGTGTCATCTGTAGATTTGATCACCTCACTCATTGCTCCCCCTTTCAGATCATTTATGTAAATGATGAACAGCACTGGCACAGAGAAAAGTGGGGGAGCATTGTGATGGCACCCACTACTCCAGTAGAGGTTGAAGGGCCAGTGGACCATGCTACTGAAAAGCCAATACTTCTTCCCACTGTGAGTAAATATGATCCTCCTGCCTCCCCTGCAGTGTTATAGGTTCAATACTGGCTTAGAGGGAAGAGTGCTATTCACCGAGTCACAGGCTTCACTCCTCTTTTCTGAGATCTCACAGGATCAGTGGCCAGCTTGACTGTGCTATGGTGATGAGATTGCACAAGGGCACCAGACCGTTTGTCAGAATCTTGACAACCCATCAGATTTTTGATGAAGTTCTATAAAATTTAAAAGCCTGAAAATGTATTACCTGGGGAAGGTCAAAGTTCTCTTGAACTTCAATATCCTCCTGCACTTGGACGGGATTCCCACAGCATGATTTCAAGATTATTGCAAGAAAAAGAGCCCACTGTAACTTCATGGTTCCTAAACTGCAAAAATATATTTTGCTGTCAGAGAGAATATGAAGGCAACCTCTTTCCTCCAGTACTCAAAACTGAACTAGCTCTGAGCTCTACTTGTTGCCAGAGGTGAACAACCCTGTGTGCATGACATATCAGAGTCATTATTTAACCAGCCCAATCAAGATGTAGGTGTAATGCTTGATCTTCTCTGTCTGTCTGAGTTTGCCCCAGATGCAAGAGTTCATGGTTCATTGACCATCTGATGTTTTTAGATTGCAGGACAGGACCAGACAGAAATGGCATTGCATTCTGGATGGATAGCTCAAAGGGACTGATCAATGCAAATTCAGGGCTTAAAGACAATCTAAGGGCAAATTCATTCTTTGAATTGAGTGAATAAAAATAATTGCAAAGAGCGTAACAGAAAGAAAAGCTGTGATTCTAGTCTTAGGGACTTACAAGTGCATTGACTCTGCAGCTCCTCAGTACCTCTCCACCCTTATCTCTCCCTACACTCCTCCCTGGGAGCTCCGTTCATTGGATAAATCTCTCTTATTTGTACTGGGACTTAGCTATGGGTGGGCCTGGGCCCAGTTTTGGTTCAGGCCCACCTAGAAGCGCTACACCCCAGCCATGCAAAATTCAACATCCCTCCCGTCCCCCTCCCACAGTTCTGTCACCTCCACATCTTTCTTACCCTCCCCCACCCCTATGTGTTGGTGCTTGGACTTTATACTATCATGCCGCCTGGCAGGAACTCCACACAGGTCTGTGTCATGGCCTTCCCTCTACTGCATTTCACCCACTGATGCAACTTACATTTATGCAGGAAGGGTAGGATGCGACAGAGAGAGAAGGGCCCAAGCCAACGCAGGCTTGTGTAGAGCTCCTGCTGGGCAGCGATGATAGCATGAAGTTCAAGCACCGCGGCAGGGATGGGGGAGGATAAGGAAGATGAAGAGATGCCGGAACTGTGGGAGAGGAGAGAGGCAATGGGCATGTAAACCACTCTACTCTGCCTTGGCAGTTAGAGTGGTATAACAAGTTTTAATAAACATAAACATGTAAGGAGGTGCTGGAGGGAAGGGAGAGAGGCACTGTATATGCAGGGGTGTGGGAGGGAAGGGAGAGAGGTGCTGGAAATGCAGGGGGCAGGAGAGAGGTGTTGAATATGTGGGGGGGGGGCAGGAGGGAAGGGGAGAGGTGCTGGACATGCAAGGGGAGCTGGAGCAAAGAGAGAGAGAGAGAGGCTGGATATGTAGGGGAGGACTGGAGCGAAGGGAGAGAGATGTTGACCTGCAAGGGGGACTGAAGTGAAGGGAGAGAGGTGCTGGACCTATGGGAGGGGAAGGGGTTGGGGTTAGAAGGAAGGAAGAGAGATGCTGGATCAAGGAGATAAAGGAAGAGGGGGTCAAATGCTGAACCCTCAGTGAGAGAATGAGCCAGATGAATAAGGGGGAAGGGAAGAGAGGAGAGGATCTGGTTGGGGTGGGGTTGGAGAAGAGAGGGACACATTGGTAGGGGGAGGGAGAAAGGGAGCATAGGGAATTATATAGAAGGAGATGATGTACATTGGGTGGGAGCATGTGGACATGGACACAGGTAAGATGCTGTATTGAGATGGCATTTGGGCACAGAGGGACAATGGCTGACACGGGGGGGGGGGAGGGAGATATGGGAATAGAGATACAATGGACACGGAGGGGGAAGGGAAATATGGGAATAGAGATACAGTGGACATAGAAGGGAAATATCAGACAAGGAGGAGAATAGGAACACAGAATGAAGATGCTGGGCATGAGGTACATGGGTGCACTAAGAAATGATGATGGATGTGGGGATATGAACACAGGGAAGATGCTGGACAAGGAAATATATAGACACAGAGATGGGAGATGGATGATGGACATGGAGAGAAAAGAAATGTCAAATGGACAGGAAAGACAGATGGAAGCAAAAACCAGAGACTGGGACCAATATGATTTGAAAAATTAAATGACCAGACAACAAAAAGGTACAAAAAATTATTTTTATTTTCTATTTTGTGATAAGAATATGTCAGATTTGGCATGTGCATCTTGCCAGAGCTGGTGTTAGACATGGCTCGGGCCCAGGGCAGAAATCTGGGAGAGAACCCCAACATTTCTTTTTATGGTGAATTTTATAGGGAAATGTCCTTGCTCTGCTCTGCATCCATTGTTAGTGGAGGGCCAGGAGGTTCTCTGGATGCGGAATGTATTTGGCTTCAATACCATATGTGTGTTGGAGGACCGTGGCTCAATGGGGGGACTGAAGTGTGCAGTGTCTTGTATTTCCCTTAGCCTGTACTGCTACCCTCATTGAATTTATTGGGAGTGAGGTAGAGGTGGAGCATGGGTGCATCAGGTGGCTGGGTTTTTTTTTTTTTGGGGGGGGGGGGGGTTGTCTTTCAAAAAGTTGGCAACTCTAGTGCCCACCCATCCAACCTGTTGGCCCACCCAAAAATTGCCTTCTGGTTATGCCACCGGTCAGAAGCCAGAAATGGTCTAAATTCTCCCTGTTGGAACTGGATAACTTGGTAGCTCTGAGAAGCTCAGTATAAACCCTGAACCTCCAGTTTTGTAACACACACCACAGTCCCCAATATTAAATCTAGGACCTTTCCCCATACAACTCACCATATTAAAATATTATTCAAATCGCAAAATATAAGGAAAACAAATATAAATTCCTACTTTAAATTGACAGTTTCCATTTACTAAATTAAAAGATAAAATGCTTTATTCTACCTTTGTTGTCTGACCATTTTATTAATATTTGTCATCGTCTGCTTTCCTCTGTCTTTTCTTAACTGTCTTTCAAGGGTCTCTAGTCCATCTGCCATGTCTTCCCTCCCTTTCTGTCTTTTTCACTTCCTCTCCTACATCTATCTCTAATTTCAATTTTTTTCCTTTCAGTTTTTTCCATTTATTTTTCTGCCTATATGATTTCCTTTATTTGTACTATCTAGTCTTCAGTCTTCCTCTGTTTACTACATCTACCTGCAGCTAACCATCTCCCTCACCCTAGCCCTCCTTTTCCTCATCCTTTGATTCCCATTCTAGCACTCCCCTCTCTCTCCTTTCTCCCATTCTCCTCTCTCCGCCCTTCTTTTTAGCTCATGTATACGCAAAACATGGAGGTTTCAAGAAAAAAGCAGCGAGTACACATCAACAATGGCTTTTACAGCCATCGGCAACCGTCAGAAAGCAGCAGGAACAATTTACGTGCGTCTAACCATATTCCACGCAAGGGACACAAATAAAAAATATCATCAAAAAACACTGGCCAATGTTGTCTCTTCATAATTTCTCAGAACCTCCATGTTTTGCTTATACACGACCTAAAATATGGGTGAATTATTACAGTGACATCATGCAAGGCCTTTGGGTATTAGAGAAAATTCACAGGGCCAGGAACACAGACCTTGTACCAAATGTGTTTATTGTAAATATATCTGGCAGACCAGTTTCATTAAGCATCCCAAAACAGGTAAACTGTTTTGGCTCACAACTTCAACGAGCTGTGAATCATCACAAGTGGTTTATGGGATCCTCTGCCCCTGTGACAAGTGGTATATTGGCTATACCACTCGCAAGATAAAACAAAGAATTGAAAAGCACATCAGCAATTTAAGAATAAAGAAAAAAGAAGCACCCATGGTAGATCATTGGACACAATTTACAAGACTTCAAGTATACGGTTCTGACCTAAATTCATTTGCCATATGGGGAGGACATAGCAAAGGTGCTGCTAAGTAAGGAGCAGCAATCCATATTTCAATGGAATATGGTAATCCCACATGGATTAAATCGAAAAATCGAAGGGTGCACTTGTAGGTAGAAGTCAGTATGTCATCAATTATGACATATAAAAGAGTAGGGCGCATGCGTTGGCATTTTTTGGTCTAATGGTCTCGAGTGGGATCAAGCTCCATTCAAGGTATGCCATAAATTAAATATAATAAATTTATATGGAATAGTAAAAAGTGAATGTATGAATTTGATAGGTATAAGGAGATCGTGAGAAAAAGATATATGTGCACAGTTGAAAAGTTGTTATACCATTGATGATTATGATTTGTGATTCTACAGACACATTCTACAGACACAGTTCTCCTGAAGATGCCCACAGTGGCGAAACATGGCCCGTGTAGAGGACTAAAGAATTTGAGTCTGAGGACCTAATGAATTGGAATATATCTCGCAGAGAAGAGGAAATATCACGTATTCACTTGATTTTGCACTACACCAGGTATACAAGAAATTAACAACCAGCACCAGGAAAGGCATTATCCAAGGACTATCAACCCTGACGTAAGTACTCATTTGGGTACTCATTTGGGTTCCAGGGCTCTGTCCTCTCCTGGTTCTCCTCTTATCTCTCCCACCGTACCTTCAGAGTACATTCTCATGGATCTTCCTCCACCCCCATCCCGCTATCTGTTGGAGTTCCTCAGGGATCTGTCCATGGACCCCTTCTTTTCTCAATCTACACCTCTTCCCTGGGCTCGCTGATCTCATCTCATGGTTTCCAATATCATCTTTACGCTGACGATACCCAGCTTTATCTCTCCACACCAGACATCACTGTGGAAACCCAGGCGAAAGTATTGGCCTGCTTATCCGACATTGCTGCCTGGATGTCCAACTGCCACCTGAAACTGAACATGGCCAAGACCGAGCTTATTGTCTTTTCACCCAAACCCACTTCTCCTCTCCCTCCACTCTCTATCTCAGTTGATAACACCCCCATCCTTCCCGTCTCATCTGCTCGCAACCTTGGAGTTATCTTTGACTCCTCCCTCTCCTTCTCTGCACATATCCAGCAGATAGGGGTCAGAGACGTCATCCCATGGTTTGAAGGCCATGGCACCAGAGATACGGGTCAGATGTGCAAATATTCTTGAGATTTTTGCATCGCCACTCGCTCGCTCTCAAGGAGGAACTGTGCATTTCTTTATGCCATTATCTTCCTGAGTGTTACCCATCTAACCATTGAATATTCCTTTGGAAGAAAGGATTGTGTATCCCCTAGTGTTTTTTCCCCAGTGTGCCAATCACCCCAAAGATTGAAACACTTCCGGAAGACTCCTGAGGAAGGCGCTACGGCGCCGAAACACGGCTGTGTTGAGTCACCTATTCACAATAAAAATCATTGTTTTAACTAATTTATACGTCTGCCCCATTGTTTGAATAGAGCCTATTTTCCCCACCCCTTTTTTTGTTTTCGCATATCCAGCAGATAGCCAAGACCTGTCGCTTCTTTCTCTATAACATCAGCAAAATTCACCCTTTCCTTTCTGAGCACACCACCCGAACACTTGTCCACTCTCTCATTACCTCTTGCCTTGACTACTGCAACCTACTTCTCACTGGCCTCCCACTTAGCCATCTATCCCCCCTTCAATCCATTCAGAACTCTGCTGCACGTCTTATCTTCCGTCAGGATCGATATGCCCATATCACCCCTCTCCTCACTTCACTGGCTTCCGATCAGGTACCGCATACAGTTCAAGCTTCTCCTACTTACCTACAAATGCACTCGATCTGCAGCCCCTCATTACCTCTCTACCCTCATCTCCCCTTACGTTCCTACCCGAAACCTCCGCTCACAGGTCGAATCCCTCCTCTCAGTACCCTTCTCCACCACCGCCAACTCCAGGCTCCGCCCTTTCTGCCTCGTCTCACCCTATGCTTGGAATAAACTCCCTGAGCCCATACGCCAAGCCCCCTCCCTGCCCATCTTCAAATCCTTGCTCAAAGCCCACCTCTTCAATGTCGCTTTCAGCACATAACCGTTATACCTCCATTCAGGAAATCTAGACTGCCCCAACTTGGCATTTCGTCCTTTAGATTATAAGCTCCTTTGAGCAGGGACTGTCCTTCTTTGTTAAACTGTACAGCGCTGCGTAACCCTAGTAGCGCTTTAGAAATGTTAAGTAGTAGTAGTAGTACTTCATTTGACCAGATGCAGGGCCCGGAGTGGCTGGCTATTAACAGGAGGCAGGGAGGGTTGTAGTGCAATGATGTAAGGTGAACATTATCACTGAGTGGCAAGCTAAACTGGTGTAATGCATAGTACTGAGCACTACGCACACTTATAAATATAAGTTTAAAAGCATAAAAAAAAAACAAAACAAAAAAAAAGAATTGAAATAGTTTGAGAAATATTTAGGTTTCAGTAATTAACATAGAATTAAATTTTAACTGCCAGACCCTCGACCATTCTTCTAACGTTCGGAGATCCCTTCTCATCGTTTCTACTCCCTCCAGGGTATCCACTCTATTGGCTATTTTCGTGTCATCCGCAAAAAGGCACATCTTTCCTTCCAACCCTTCAGCAATATCTCCCACAAATATATTAAACAGAATAGGCCCTAGCACCAACCCCTGAGGAACTCCATTGCTCGCCTTCCTTTCCTCCGAGCGGATTCCATTTACCACCACCCTCTGCCACCTGTCGGTCAAGCAGTTTCTTATCCAGTTCACCACTTTCGGTTCACGACTTAGTTCAACCATTTCAGCTTATTTTATAGACCTCTATGATATCTCCCTTCTGCTGTCTTTTCTCCAAGCTGAAGAGCCCTAGCCACTTTACCCTTCCCTCATAGGGAAGTCGTCCAATCTCCTTTATCATTTTTGTCACCCTTCTCTATACCTTTTCTAAATCCATTATATCTTTTTTGAGATGCAGTGACCAGAATTTCACACAGTATTGGAGGTGCAGTCGCACCATGGAGCAATACAAAGGCATTATAGCATCCCCATTTTTGTTTCCATTCCTTTCCTAATAATACCTAACATTCTATTTACTTTCTTAGTCACTTCTACCACCACCACACACTGAGAAGAGGGTTTCAACGTATCATCAATAATGACATCTAGATCCCTTTGCTGGTCGGTGACTCCTAATGTGGAACCTTGCATCACATAGCTATAGTTCGGGTTCCTCTTTCCCACATGCATCACTTTGCACTTGATCACATTAAACACCATCTGGCACTTGCATGCCCAGTCTCCCAGTCTTGTAATTTTTCACAATCCTCTTAACAACTTTAAATAACTTTGTGTCGTCAGCAAATTTAATTACCTCACTAGTTACTCCCATCTCTAGATCATTTATAAATATGTTAAAAAGCAGCGGTCCCAGCACAGACCCCTAGGGAACCCCACTATCTACCCTTTTCCATTGAGAATAATGACCATTTAACCCTATTCTTCTATCTTTTAACCAGTTTTTAATCCACAATAGAACACTACCTCCTATCCCATGACTCTCCAATTTCCTCTGAAGTCTTTCATGAGGTACTTTGTCAAATGACTTTTGAAAGTCCAAATACATAATATCAGCCTGGTCACCTTTATCCACATGGTTGTTCACCCCTTCAAAGAAATGTAGTAGATTGGTAAGGCAAGATTTCCCTTCACTAAATCCATGTTGGCTTTGGGGGCCATAATCGAACGGGGCGCCCAAGTTTTCCTGAGGGCGTCCTCGCAGGATGTCCTCGGGAAGAGGAGAGGAAACCCTTATTATCAAAACAAGATGAGCGGCCATCTTTCGTTTCGATAATACGGTCGGGGACGCCCAAATCTTAACATTTAGGTCGACCTTAGAGATGGTCTTCCTTAGAGATGGCCGTCCCCGGTTTTCAGCAATAATGGAAACCAAGGACGCCCATCTCAGAAACGACCAAATGCAAACCATTTGGTCATGGGAGGAGCCAGGATTCGTAGTGCACTGGTCCTCCTGACATGTCAGGACACCAACCAGGCACCCTAGGGGACACTGCAGTGTACTTCACAAATTGCTCCCAGGTGCATAGCTCCCTTACCTTGTGTGCTGAGCCCCCCAAAACCCACTCCCCACAACTGTACAACACTACCATAGCCCTAAGGGGTGAAGGGGGGCACCTACATGTGGGTACAGTGGGTTTCTGGTGGGTTTTGAACGGCTCACATTTACCACCACAAGTGTAACAGGTGTGGGGGGGATGGGCCTGGGTCCGCCTGCCTGAAGTGCACTGCAGTACCCACTAAAACTGCTCCAGGGACCTGCATACTGCTGTCAGGGAGCTGGGCATGACATTTGAGGCTGGCAAAAAAATATTTTTAAAGTTTTTTTTAGGGTGGAAGGGAGTTAGTGACCACTGGGGGAGTAAGGGGAGGTAATCCCCGATTCCCTCCGGTGGTCATCTGGTCAGTTCGGGCACCTTTTTGAGGCTTGGTCGCAAGAAAAAATGGACCAAGTAAAGTCGGCCAAGTGCTCATCAGGCACACCCTTCTTTTTTCCATTATCGGCCGAGGACGCCCATATGTTAAGCACGCCCCAGTCCCGCCTTCGCTATGCTCCTGACACGCCCCTGTGAACTTTGGTTGTCCCCACGACGGAAAGCAGTTGAGGACGCCCAAAATAGGCTTTTGATTATGCCAATTTGGGCGACCCTGTGAGAAGGATGCCCATCTTCTGATTTGTGTCGAAAGATGGGCGCCCTTCTCTTTCGAAAATAAGTCTGTTTGTCTCATTAATCCATGCTTTTGAATGTGCTCTGTAATTTTGTTCTTTATAATGGTCTCTACCATTTTGCCTGCAACTGACGTCAGGTTCACCGGTCTATAATTTCCTGGATCATCTCTGGAGCCTTTTTAAAAACTTGGTGTTACATTGACCACCCTCCAATCTTCGAAAACCATGCTTGATTTTAAAGATAAATTGCATATTATTAACAATAGTTCTGCAAGTTCATTTTTCAATTCTGTCAGTACTCTGGGATGAATACCATCCAGACCAGATGATTTTCTACTCTTCAGTTTGTCAAATTACGTCATTACATCTTCCAGGTTTACAGAGATTTCATTCAGTTTCTCTGACTTGTCAGCTTTGAATACCAAATCTTCCTCGGAGAATACTGAAGCAAAGAATTAATTTAATTTAATTTAATTTACTATGGCTTTGGCTTCCCTGAGTGCCCCTTTTACCCCTCTGTCATCTAGTGGTTCAACTGATTCTTTTGCCGGCTTCTTGCTTCTAATATACCTAGAAAAGTTTTTACTATATATTTTTGCCTCTAACGCAATCTTTTTTTAAAAAAGTCATTCTTTGCCTTGGTTATCAGAGCTTTGCATTTGACTTGCCATTCTTTATGTTGTTTCTTATTATTTTCAGTCAGATCCTTCTTCCATTTTCTGAAGGATTTTCTTTTAGCTATAATAGCTCCCTTTACCTCACTTTTTAACTATGCTGTCTGTCATTTGTCCTTCCTTCCTCCTTTTTTAATACCTGAAATATAACTGGTCTGAGCATCGAGGATGGTAATTTGATACAAATTTTTGACCTTTGCAGCTGCTCCTCTAAATTGTATTTCACTGTTCTTCTCATTTTATCATAGACTCCTTTCTGAACAGGGGCGTAGCCATGGGCGGGCCCAGGCCCACCCACTTTTGCTCGAGGCCCGCCCTAACTAGCCCCAACCCAGCATCCCTCGCTGCCTTTACTCCCGCTGATCCGGGTCCGTCCGTCTGTGAGCATTGCCTGCCTCAAATTCTGCTCCTCCCACCACTGCATCGGTCCCTGCAGCTTTCTTTTTTTGGGCCGTCGCCGTCAGCACTGCGATTTACATAGGTAGCTCTGCTCCCCCCTTCCACGTCCATCCAACCCTACATAAACAGGATGTGCATCAGAGAGGGCTGGATGGACGCGGCAAAGGGGAGCAGAGCTGCCTGTGTGAATTGCAGTGCTGCCAGCGATGGACCAAAAAAAAAGCTGCAGGGACCGAGGCAGCAGTGGGGAGGAGCAGAATTTGAGGCAGGCAACGCCCCTGGATGGCCGGACCCGAAGCCATGGGAGAAAAGGCAGCGAGGGTGTTGGATTGGGGCAGGATGGATTGGAGGAAGGCAGAAGTACTGGACTTGTGGGGGGAAGACGGGGGCTAGAGGGAAGGGATAGTGCTGCCGGACTTGTGGGAGGAAGGGGATTGGAAGGAAGGGAGAGAGCTGCTGGATGTAGGAGGAAGGGGCTGGAGGGAAGGGAGAGAGCTGCTGGACATGAGAGGAGGAGGGGACTGAATGGAAGAAAGAACTGCTGTACATGGGAGGAAGAGGAAGAAGGGACTGGAGGGAAGAGAGAGAACTGCTGGATATGGGAGGAAGAGGAAGAAGGGACTGGAGGGAAGGGAGAGAGCTGCTGGGCATGGGAGGAAGAAGAAGAAGGGACTGGAGGGAAGGGAGAGAGCTGCTGGACATGGGTGGAAGGAGGAGGAGGGGACTGGATGGAAGGGAGAGAGCTGATGGACCTGGGAGGAACAGAAGGAAGGGATCTGGATGGAAAGGAGAGAGTTGCTGGATGTGGGAGGAGGAGGAGGCTGGAGAGAAGGGAGAGAGCTGCTGCATGTGGGAGGAAGAGGAGGAGGGGATCTGTATGGAAGGTAGAGAGCCTGGATGTGGGAGCAAGAGGGGGCTGGGGGGAAGGGAGAGAACTTCTGGATGTGGGAGGAAGAGGGGGAGGAAAACTGGAGGGAAGGGAGAGAACTGCTGGAACAGCACAAGGAGGGAGGGAAGGGAAACAGAGATACCAGACCGAGGAGATGATGGAAAATGGGATCAAATACTAAACCTACAGTACATAAGTACATAAGTACATAAGTAATGCCATACTGGGAAAAGACCAAGGGTCCATCGAGCCCAGCATCCTGTCCACGACAGCGGCCAATCCAGGCCAAGGGCACGTGGCAAGCTTCCCAAACGTACAAACATTCTATACATGTTATTCCTGGAATTTTGGATTTTTCCAAGTCCGTTTAGTAGCGGTTTATGGACTTGTCCTTTAGGAAACCGTCCAACCCCTTTTTAAACTCTGCTAAGCTAACCGCCTTCACCACTTTCTCCGGCAACGAATTCCAGAGTTTAATTACACGTTGGGTGAAGAAAAATTTTCTCCGATTTGTTTTAAATTTACTACACTGTAGTTTCATCGCATGCCCCCTAGTCCTAGTATTTTTGGAAAGCGTGAACAGAAGCTTCACATCCACCTGTTCCACACCACTCATTATTTTATATACCTCTATCATGTCTCCCCTCAGTCGTCTCTTCTCCAAACTGTATAGCCCTAGCCTCCTTAGTCTTTCTTCATAGGGAAGTCATCCCATCCCCGCTATCATTTTAGTCGCCCTTCGCTGCACCTTTTCCAATTCTACTATATCTTTCTTGAGATGCGGCGACCAGAATTGAACACAATACTCAAGGTGCGGTCGCACCATGGAGCGATACAACGGCATTATAACATCCTCACACCTGTTTTCCATACCTTTCCTAATAATACCCAACATTCTATTCACTTTCTTAGCCGCAGCAGCACACTGAGCAGAAGGTTTCAGTGTGTTATCGACGACGACACCCAGATCCCTTTCTTGGTCCGTAACTCCTAACGTGGAACCTTGCATGACGTAGCTATAATTCGGGTTCTTTTTTCCCACATGCATCACCTTGCACTTGCTCACATTAAACATCATCTGCCATTTAGCCGCCCAGTCTCCCAGTCTCGTAAGGTCCTCTTGTAATTTTTCACAATCCTGTCGTGATTTAACGACTTTGAATTACTTTGTGTCATCAGCAAATTTAATTACCTCGCTAGTTACTCCCATCTCTAAATCATTTATAAATATATTAAAAAGCAGCGGTCCTAGCACGGACCCCTGAGGAACCCCACTAACTACCCTTCTCCATTGTGAATACTGCCCATTTAACCCCACTCTCTGTTTCCTATCCTTCAACCAGTTTTTAATCCACAATAGGACATTTCCTCCTATCCTATGACCCTCCAATTTCCTCTGTAGCCTTTCATGAGGTACCTTGTCAAACGCCTTTTGAAAATCCAGATACACAATATCAACCGACTCCCCTTTGTCCACATGTTTGTTCACTCCTTCAAAGAATTGAAGTAAATTGGTCAGGCAAGATTTCCCCACACAAAAGCCATGCTGACTTGGTCTCAGTAATCCATGTCCTTGGATGTGCTCTGTAATTTTGTTTTTAATAATAGCCTCTACCATTTTCCCAGGCACCGACGTCAGACTCACCGGTCTATAATTTCCCGGATCTCCCCTGGAGCCTTTTTTAAAAATGGGCGTTACATTGGCCACCCTCCAATCTTCCGGTACCACGCTCGATTTTAAGTATAAGTTGCATATCACTAGCAGTAGCTCCGCAAGCTCGTTTTTCAGTTCTATCAGTACTCTAGGATGAATACCATCCGGTCCAGGAGATTTGCTACTCTTCAGTTTGCCGAACTGCCCCATTACGTCCTCCAGGTTTACCGTGAAGTCAGTAAGTTTCTCCGACTCGTCCGCTTGAAATACCATTTCCGACACCGGTAACCCACCCAAATCTTCCTCGGTGAAGACCGAAGCAAAGAATTCATTCAGTCTCTCTGCTACGTCTTTGTCTTCCTTGATCGCCCCTTTTACCCCTCGGTCATCCAGCGGCCCAACCGATTCTTTTGCCGGCTTCCTGCTTTTAATATACCGAAAAAATTTTTTACTGTGTTTTTTTGCCTCTAATGCTATCTTTTTTTCATACTCCCTCTTGGCCTTCTTAATCTGCGCCTTGCATTTGCTTTGACACTCCTTATGCTGTTTCTTGTTATTTTCAGACGGTTCCTTCTTCCATTTTCTGAAGGCGTTTCTTTTAGCCCTAATAGCTTCCTTCACCTCACTTTTCAACCAGGCCGGGTGTCTTTTGGACTTCCGTCTTTCTTTTCTAATTTGCGGAATATGTATGGCCTGGGCCTCCAGGATGGTATTTTTGAACAGTGTCCACGCCTGTTGTACAGTTTTTACTCTCTCAGTTGCCCCCCTAAGTTTTTTTTTTACCGTTCTTCTCATTTTATCATAGTCTCCTTTTTTAAAGTTAAACGCTAACGTATTTGACTTTCTGTGTACAGTTACTTCAAGGTCGATGTCAAAACTGATCATATTATGGTCACTGTTATCAAGCGGCCCCAGTACCATAACGTCCCTCACCAGATCATGCGCTCCACTAAGGACCAAGTCTAGAATTTTTCCTTCTCTCGTCGGCTCCTGCACCAGTTGCTCCATAAAGCTGTCCTTGATTTCATCAAGGAATTGTATCTCTGTAGCGTGTCCCGATGTTACATTTACCCAGTCTATATTTGGATAATTGAAGTCACCCATTATTATCACATTGCCCATTTTGTTCGCGTCTCTGATTTCTTTTATCATTTCTGTGTCTACCTGCTCATCCTGGCGAGGCGGACGGTAGTACACTCCTATCACCATTTTTTTCCCTTTTATACATGGAATTTCAACCCACAGTGATTCAAAGGTGTGATTTGTGTCCTGCTGAATTTGTAATCTATCTGAGTCAAGGCTCTCGTTAATATACAATGCTACCCCTCCACCAGTCCGGTCCACCCTATCATTACGATATACTTTGTACCCCGGTATGACAGTGTCCCACTGGTTATCCTCCTTCCACCAGGTCTCAGTAATGCCTATTATATCCAATTTTTCATTTAGTGCAATATATTCCAACTCTCCCATCTTATTTCTTAGACTCCTAGCATTTGCATATAGACATTTCAGAGTATGTTTGTTGTTCTTATTTGCATGATGCTTAGTACCTGACACTATTGATTTGACATCTTTTGTCTGATCTTTAGTTGTATTTAAGGGCACCTGGCCTACCACGGTCTGTTGTGTAACCTCACTATCCAGAAACCCTATCTTCCCTGTTTGTGAGGTATCTTTGCAAGATACCTTTTCCCGAACCATGCGCTTTTGAGCGACTGTCGGCCTTCCCCCCATTTCTAGTTTAAAAGCTGCTCTATCTCCTTTTTAAATGCCGACGCCAGCAGCCTGGTCCCACCCTGGTTAAGGTGGAGCCCATCCTTTCGGAATAGGCTCCCCCTTCCCCAGAATGTTGCCCAGTTCCTAACAAATCTAAAACCCTCCTCCCTGCACCATCGTCTCATCCACGCATTGAGACTCTGGAGCTCTGCCTGTCTCTTGGGCCCTGCACGTGGAACAGGTAGCATTTCAGAAAATGCTACCCTAGAGGATCTGGATTTGAGCTTTCTACCTAAGAGCCTAAATTTGGCTTCCAGAACCTCTCTCCCACATTTTCCTATGTCATTGGTACCCACATGAACCAAGACAGCAGACTCCTCCCCAGCACTACCTAAAATCCTATCTAGGTGACGCGTGAGGTCCGCCACCTTCGCACCAGGCAGGCAAGTCACCAGGCGATCCTCACGTCCACCAGCCACCCAGCTATCTATATGCCTAATGATCGAATCACCAACTACAACAGCTGTCCTAACCTTTCCCTCCCGGGCAGCACAGTGTGAGGGAGGAAGGGAGGGCGGAGTGGGTGGGCAGGCAGGCAGGGAATCAAGCAACTAAACCAGATGCTGGAAAGGGGTCTGTGGTTGTGGTGATGAATTGGGAGCTGGAGGGGAAAGCGAAATGTCAGGCCCCACGGCGGTGGACGCTCCTTCCTATACTGCTTCCACAGGGCTCACTTCTCTGGAAGTACTCACTGGGGCTGTGATGGCGAATCGGTCCAGTGTCTGCTGACTAAAATACAAGGTTCGAGCATGAGAGAGAACCATTTTAATCACTTCCTTTCGATGAAGAATTAAGAGATAAAAGGTTACAACTCTGCATAGCTCAAAACAGTGTCTATTGGCACCTGACTCACACCTCTATCTTGCCACTCCCCCCCCCCCCCCCCCCGACGTTTTTGGTATAAGAAAATACCTGAGTTGTAGAATTATGAGCACAAGTTATGTACTATGGAACGGGTTAAAAGGTCAGAGATTGATAAGTCTGTATGACTCTGGAATCTATCAGAGATTGACGAGCCTGCATGACTCTGGGATTTATGATCTCTGGAATTTATGATAACCTTAGGGGGCAAGCAGGCCTGGGAAAGAAACTAGTGCAAACAAACAGGAAGAATGTTGTCTAACAGCTTAAGGAAACCAGATGCTGGAAATCAGATAATAATCTGTGAGAAGGATAGTTTGCAGAAAAAGTCTTGTAAATCATTGTCTGAAACAAACGATATAAGAAGCTGGGCGATATCGTTTTTCAGCGATAATGGAAACCGATACCGCCCAGCTCAAAAACGACCAAATCCAAGGCATTGGGTCATGGGAGGGGCCAGGATTTGTAGTGCACTGGTCCCCCTCACATGCCAAGACACCAACCGGGCACCCTAGGGGGCACTTGTAACAATTTTTTAAAAAAGGTAACTACCTCTGAAGTCCATAGCTCCCTTCCCTTGGGTGCTGAGCCCCCCAAATCCCCCCAAAACCCACTGCCCACAACTCTACACCATTACCATAGCACTTATGGCTGAAGGGGGGCACCTAGATGTGGGTACAGTGGGTTTTGGAGGCGGTTTGGAGCGCTCCCATTTACCACCATAAGTGTGACAGGTAGGGGGGATGGGCCTGGGCCCACCTGCCTGAAGTCCACTGCACCCATTAACAACTGCTCCAGGGACCTGCATACTGCTGTGATGGAGCTGGGTATAACATTTGAGGCTGGCATACAGGCTGGAAAAAAAAACTTTTTAAAGTTGTTTTTTTTGGGTGGGAGGGGGTTAGTGACCACTGGGGGAGTCAGGGGTGGTCATCCCTGATTCCCTCCGGTGGTCATCTGGTCATTTAGGGCACTTTTTTGGGACTTGTTTGTGAAAAAAAAGAGTCCAAAAAAAGTGACCCAAATTCGCGCTAAAAACACCTTTCTTTTTTCGATTATCTGCCGAGGACGCCCATCTCTCCTCGACTGATAAACACGCCCCAGTCGCCTCCGACACGCCCCTGTCAACTTTGGCCGTTTCTGCAACAGATTGCAGTTGAAGACGCCCAAAATCGGCTTTCGATTATACCGATTTGGCCGCCCACAGGAGAAAGACGCCCATTTCCTGATTTGGGTCGAAATATGGGCATCTTTCTCTTTCGAAAATAAGGCGGAAAGTGATTTGCCCAAGATCACAAGGAGTGTCAGTGGAGGAAGCAGGATCAACTTATCCAACTTCAGAAAGAGTATCATGGGGGGGGGGGGGGGAGGGAGAAAGAAAGATTTGAACCCTGGCTACCCTGATTTTCAGCTCATTGTTCTCACCATTAATGTTCTCTCATTTTTGTTGGCCCATGTGCACATGAAAAACATGTTGTATGCAAGTTATCAGCTTTGACTCGATGTGTGTGGTACAGCCTATGTCCACAATAAAGAAAGCCAGCAAAAATTGTGTATGCATAATTGCTAAGCATGTGTGCTCCATTTCTGACCATGTGCACACCTTAGAGGGAACACTGCACACCATTAGGCCATGTTTCATGATGGCAGCAGTTGTAGTAGCTGGATGGTCCTCCTTTGCCCTGTCCCCAAAGCTGTTTATCATCATTGAACCATCAACTTAAGTAAACATGAGATGAACTTCAAACAGACCAAAGAGCAAAAAAAACAAGTGTTGCATTAACTTCATTTTGAAAGGGAAACCCATGAGTAATTATTGATAGAAGAGCCTCCTATTGATCTGCTTTCAGTTGTAGGTGAGATCACATCTCCTTCTCCCCTATCCCCAACCATGTCTGTGATGGTATAACGGCAATACAAGGATCATACAATGGCTACTGCTATCACTACAGCTGCCTCTGATTTTTTTAGAGTACTGTCAGGATGCTGCCCTCAAGTTTAATGCTCACATCAGATTCTGGCAACTTGAGCAATGTGGTAGCACTGTCTAGGCATGGCCCACAGTCCCTGACTGCCAAGAGACCTTGATTCTAAAATGGTACCAATCAGTGAACTCAAATCCCACCTGGTTCATGGACCAAGAAATATCTCACAAGGGTCAAATTTCAAATTTTGGGCATCCTTAGGCAGGTCCAGAGGGTGAGAGCACGGATCCTCCACTGAAGCATGGACAGTTGGGAGTACTTCCTCAGAGCTTGGAAAGCAGAGGGTAGGAGGGGTGAGGGTCAGGTTAAGGTGTCAGGATGGTGCCTCTTTTAAGTTGCACTGCTGGATGGTACTAACGTAAATAGGAGAAGGCTCCTTTTTGGACTATATATTTCTCTGTATTTGGCACTTTCAAATTTGATGCCCTAAGCAGTTGCCTCTATGGCCTAGGCCTAAATCCCTAGTTTATACAAACTCAACAAATCATTCTGTCTCCACCATTAACAGCTCTTGATGTTGCACTTGTTCAGAACATGTTCACTCCATTAAAGGAATGAATTCCTATTAAAAAATATATATCTATCCAGTAGCACTGGGACACCCTTTCTTTAGAAGATGCACAAATTCTGCCTTATGTTATCCATAAATGAATTCCACTATCATTGTGAGGATCCTGAGGCAACATGTGAAAGCCAGTGATCAGCAGTCCTGAAACTCCACTAAACCAGGCACTCTTAACTGGAAAGCAGGGCTTATGGAGATAATCTATCACACTTAATCCATTGATCCAGAGTATGTCCTGTAAAGTGATGCAGAGACTCTTTGTAATATGCTAAAAAGGCTCTTTGATATTTCCTGAACAATTTCAATAGCAATAAATTATAGAGACAGCAGAAAAAACACTTGGGTGAGGCTCTTAATAGTGGCACTACTTGGTTTCTAAAGGAGCCTAACATTGACTCCATTCTTATGCAGTCCGCTCTGGGACCTGTATGCCTGTATGTTTCCAATTAAAATGCAATCTGAGACTGTTCTTGGCACCTTCTTCTGGAGCTTAATCAGAGGAGAGGGAGCTAATAGAGAACACATTATTATTATAGGTAATGTAACACCAAGGAATGTTTAAAAAGCATTAATAACTTAAAAGCATCCAGGGTAGATGCAAGACTTGGTGGTGCTGAACAGGGTCAGGTGACAGCAGGCATGTCAACATTTGACAACTCTTGAAGACATTAGGCATTAAAAAACAAAACAATGTTTTAATCCACCCCTATTGAAATATAATGACATAAAACTTTTAAGAGCTAGGGAAAAAAATCTAATCTTTTTGGGCAAAGATGACTCCATTATTGTAGAAAGATATTTGTCAGTAGTACAACACTCACTAATCTCTTGCCTGTAGTTTCAATTTCATTTTCCATTGTTTTCTTTGGTGAGACATATAAGTTCCCTGTCATCCACAACCCCATACTCATTTCCTAACCTCCCATATACAGGCTGATCCAACGAATATCTGTGGGCATAATTTGTGCACTAAATAGAACTCATGAGTTGTGACGATTTTAGTAGGCCTATGGGGTACTAGTAATTTGTTTTTTGATACTGCTCAAGCCTTTCTCAGTGTTTTATTAATGAGTTATGTAACAATGTTATATTAATATCAGGTGGGAAATGTGATCAGGGGTGTTAGGAATGTGATGAGGGGATTGGGAGCATGATCGGGGGGGGGGGGAGGGGGGATGAACAGCACTGCGGTACCTTTAGATGCGGCCTGGGAGCATCGGGCTATGGTCTTGAGGCCCAATGCTCTCCGACAGTGAAATAACCCCAATGCACCCAGTGTTCACTGCAAGTCGCATTATGGAATTTACATAGTAATGAGCTGCTTTACATATATTTGCATGTTTTGCATCTCATTACTAAGTACAGCTCACTTCTGGGATAACTTCTTTAGTGCTGCATTAGGGCAAGAAATCCAGTGTTACAGCTCTTTAAGTCACATTAAATGGCTAATAACGCGGGCTAATACCCTAACATAGCTTGATAACTTCCCTCTATAGTGAAATTTTGATTATAAACTTAGGCACTCAGCCCTAGTAAATTTCACTGGACAAAATTATTTTTGTTTACATAATGTGATTGGGTGCTGATCACAAAGATGACATCAAACTTTTTCTATAACTATGGTTTTCCAGAAATTTGGTATGACACATCTGTGTCAACCCACCATCACTAGCAACAAGATCATGTTACAGACTGTTATTTGTATTTGACAAATGCTTCAGGCTTTTCTTCCAAAAACAAAAAGTCAAATTGATATCATAAACTGCCATTAGCTTTGAGACCAGAACCACATGACACGGTTCTGTGTGGATAATGTAGTATGAATTTCTGCCAAACCCTACGTGACAGAAATATTGCAACGTTATATTCTGATTCAGGGTGTAATTTCTATTAGATTCATCCAAATTTGTTGAAGAAACAAATATTTTCCTGAAATTTGTGTTTCAAAGAAGCCAATTTAGGAGTATAATTCTCAGTTAGAAGCATAAATCCTTTAAATATTGGGCCCTGGTATTATATTTTTTAGCTTTTTCTCTTAGCACCTCTTTCTTAATTCTGTGCTTCTTATCCATAGATTATATTGCTGCATTAGTGATGACTTGTTAGCTTCCAGTTACTTTTGGTTAAATATTCAGTTGGAGGTGGTCAGAGTGTTTTTTTAAGCACTGACAGCTGTAGGTTAAATTAGCAAAATAGTGGAAACTATTATAAAGAATACAATTATGGAACATACAAATAAACATGGTTTAATGGGACAGAGTCAGCATGGGTTCAGCCAAGGGAAGTCTTGCCACACCAAATTGCTTAATTAGACATGTGGATAAAGGTGAACTGGTTGATGTCACACCAATTTGCTTAATTTCTTTGAAGACATAAATAAACATGTTGATAAAGGTGTATCTAGATTTTATTTATTTATTTATTCATTCATTTATCTATTTTGGCATTTATATCCCACATTTTCCAATTGATATTGCTTCAATGTGGCTTACAAATAAGATAAGGCAGTTACATTTGAAGACTGATCTGTGTTAGTGGCCAGAAAGAAGGTGTAAAGGAGTAAAAGGAGTAAAGGAATAAAAGGAGTAAAGAAGGTGGGAGTATATAAGTGGCAAAAGATTTTGAGAAAGTTCCTCATCAGAGACTCCTGAGAAAATTAAAAAGTCATGGGGTAGGAGACAGTATCCTTCTGTGGATTAGGTACTGGTTACTGGACAGAAAACAGAGGGTAGGGTTAAATGTCGGAGGGTAAATAGTGGAGTGCCACAGGGATCTGTATTGGGACCAGTGCTATTTAACATATTTATAGGGCTTAAAATGTAGACAAAAAAAGAAGTGGAACTGGTGGTGAGGCCATGTCCAGAAGGTGGTAGGGCCATAACCAGAAGTAAGGCCATGACTGTAAGTGGGTGGGTATAATACCCATAATGGTTATAGCAAAGCTGACGCTGAAGACGGCTTAGGGTAAGGAAAATCATTCTGAATATTCAATGGATCACTGCATGAGAGTAAGAAAGTATGACCCTTATGTAGTGACCCTGGATATACTGTTCTTTGCTTTTTTCTAGGGGAGAGTCCTTGAGACAGCCCCTTATGGGCGAAACATGCATGTCGGACGTTTTTACCCTTATAGTATTTATTACTTGAAGTAGCAAAAATAGTGCTTAAGGTACTTTTTGATATATGGTAATCGGGTGAGCTGATGAAGAGCTGGGTGCTAGATACATTACTATTCTCAGGCATTAGTAATGAGCACCGCTGAGGTCACCAATAGAACTGATAAAAGATATAAGTGATTATGAACTGTGATTTTGCATAAACTGAATAAGTGGGAGCCTGTTTCATATAGTTGTAAGTG
Organism: Microcaecilia unicolor; assembly: GCF_901765095.1. Lineage (NCBI taxonomy): Eukaryota > Metazoa > Chordata > Amphibia > Gymnophiona > Siphonopidae > Microcaecilia > Microcaecilia unicolor. The sequence goes on from NC_044036.1 coordinate 239,257,668, forward strand.
GGTGGGGCCAGGTCCAGAAGTTAACTTACCCCTACATGCACAATACTTCATTTGTGGATTAAAAGGAAACTGGTTTGAACATATACTTGGAAAATTCATATAATTAATTTAAAAAATGTTATTAAGGAATACCACCTCCAGTTGGTCAAATTTTCAACCTTATCAACAAATTCTGTCTGGTTAGGTATGTGGGCACTGGCATTAAATATTACCAATGCCCAGCTCAAAACCCTGACTGTGCCAGCCCAGTCTAGAATGTACCTGAGTGGTCAGAGTGAATATTCAGTGGCAGTGCCCGATTAAGTGCCACTAAAAATCTGTGGCCAGGCAGCTTAGCATGGTTTGAATGCAAGAAATTATAATCGTATTGGACTACTGCACATTAACTGTTACTAGAATTTGCCATATATGTTAATCAGACTGATTCACCACATTTAAAGGAAAATGGAGTAACACACTGTTGGGGGCAAATGACCTTTCTTTTTCTTTAGGTGTTGTTACCCTGAAAGATGACTTCCTTTTCTTATTGACTGCTCTGCAACTCCAGCTGGTCAGCCTGTGTTAATCCTTCAATCTTTGACTTATCCTGTTAAGACTGGGTTGAACGTTAGGACTATCAGGAGTAAATCAATCCTGATACAAGATCTTCTTAAGGATCAAGCTTGCCAGATATTCTATGTTAACGAGACATAGTTGAGGAATGGAGCGCAATCCTATGTTCTGCAGTCTTGTTCTTGCAACTATAGCTTTAGTTTGAAAACAGGGTAGATAGGAAATGGGGGGGGGGGGGGGGAGTGTATTGCACTATGGTATAAGAATCATCTTTCTATCACTGATATCTCCTCCAGTATCCAGACACCATCTTAATATGGGTTAATGCTCTCCCTACTTTTTATGACCCCCAGTCCACTAACCAGGTAACTGCACAGATAAAGTTAGGACAGAAAAAGACTATTGATCAGAGTAGTGGCGTAGCCAAGGGTGGGCCCGGATGGGCCCAGGCCCACCCACTTTGGGCTCAGGCCCATCCAGTAGCAGCATATCTATGATGTGGCTGGCAGGGACCCCCAAGCCCCACTAGCTGAAAACTCCCAACAGCTGTCCCTCCTGCCTACCTTGTAAATAGCAGATCTTCGCCTGCAGTGAGCAGTGACTGATACATACTGCTCACTCTGGCCCCACAACCTTCCCTCTGATGTATTCCCATCTATGCAGAAACAGGAAGTTGCATCAGAGGGAAGGCTGTGGGGCCAACATGAGCAGTGTGTATTAGTTGCTGCTCGCTGCCGGTGAAAATCTGCTATTTAAAAGGTATGCAGGGGAGGGGAGGGGATGTTTGAGAGACCATAAGGCATGCAGGCGAGAGAGAGAGAGAGAGAGAGAGAGAGAGAGAGAGAGAGAGACCAAATCACTTGTGGGACAAGGCAGAGTTCTTCTGCCCACCCATCTTGGGCCCAGGCCCACCCAAACTTGGGTGTCTGGCTATGCCCCCTGAGGGAAGATCATTGACCACCAATACACAAACTTCAGAAAATGTAGTAGCAGGTGTACATACTAACTTCTCATTTGCTGTTTTTCATCTGCAATTGGCTTTGCTTCTTCTGTGTTTTTGGAAACTATTTTAAACAAATTTGGGACATTGAACCATTGATTATAAATATATGGAGGATCTGGTTCTCCTTTGTTTACTAGTTTCAGTGCTCCATGTAACCTGAGGGTGATATTTTGGGGTCCTCGTGAGCAGCATATTTTACATGGTCCATCGAGTCTGTCCAACAAGGCGGTCAGAGCTGCACCCGCCACTCTGTGTAGGTTACGATCCTTCATGATTAAACATTAGTATTGCAAACAGGGCAGTTGGCAATTTGCCACCATACCAACCATATATAGGCAATCTTGGAATAATATCGCCCAAATTCTATATATGGCACTACGATAACATTAGTAGCAACATGTTGCTACTAATGTTATCGTAAATATTGTTTAGAGCAGCATAGGGCAAGAAGTCAGTGATATCGATTAGAGAAACATGTTTTAATGTAATTATAATAATTAAAAGTATATTTTTTTGAATTATTACTAGAGCTGTTTTGATATTAATTGTAAACTTGGCTCTGGGATTTACAATATATTCCCTATTTAGATATACTAAAGAATGCATGCCAAAATTTGTGTGCGATCCTCAGATACATGATTGGCATTAATTGGCCTTGATTGGGAGCTTTGTGTGCATCTCACTGTACTCTATTCTATAAAATTGGGCACACAAAAATCATAGCATGCAACCCCCAAAGGAGGCATGGCCATGGGAAGGACATGGGTGGGTCTGGGGTGTTCTCCCAAGATGTGCACAGTGTTTTTGAATCCAGGGCATCCCTGCCTAACTTGCATGCCATGAATTTACACCACGTTTTAGTTGGCATAAATCCTTGCAACTGAAGTTCAGCACAGGAATCAGCTGTAAGTGCTATTCTATAAATGCTGCACAATTCGGAGCACTGTTTATAGAATAACATTCCAATATCTATTTTCTTCAGTGCTGTTTTTTCAGTGCCATTTACTGAATCAAGTCCTTAATGTTTAAACCAACAGTATTGCTAACATTTAAATGACCAATTTCAACCAATCAATTCCCCTCCCCTCTTGACGTGCACAGTGCTTCTTAGCTACTGTGGCTGCCTCCTTCCCCTCTGCTCGCTGCTGTTTCCATAATCTTGCTAGATCTATTTCATGTGTTCTGACCAAGGAAGTTTAATAGGACAGGAGACAGCAGGAGCGTGCTTGGCCAGTAGGCGGAGCTTGTCCCAATATTGAGTTTATTAAAACAATAGCAAATGCGTGAGGTTTATATTGTTTTGCATTCTTTCTGTTAGGAAAGGATTGGGAGGGATTGTAATGGGAGTTTTTCAAGGGGTCTGCGAAGTGGGGAGGGTTATATTTAAACTGTTTTTTTTTTTACATTGCTCAAGAACTTGTTTTGTTATTTGGAACGTTGTATTGTAGATTTCAGTGCTATGCTATGTGACTTTATTTTTCTTATGATTACTATAAAAATATTTCTATATAAAAACAATAGCAAATACTTATGACTGCCTATGTGTGGTACATCTGTAAAAAGTCTAAAGCTTTTCCAGTTGGATAGGCAGTGCCTTAAAAGGTGGAGGATAAAGGATTTTTACAAAATATTTATTTGACAGCCTTTGTATTTATTTGAAAAAGCTTCCCATATGTAGATATATATCATGAAATAAAATGGAAAATCACTAAAACAGTATTAAAAAATTATTTTTGCTGGTAGAAACAGCAGTAATAAACTCTGTATTTTGTGCTAATTTTTCTACACTGTTCTATAGAATACAGTAATACATGGACAAATTTCAGTGAGAATATCATGTTTCCTGATGGGTTTATCTTCGGAAAGAAGTTTATAAAAATGTTTAAATGAGATACACCTAAGAAACATTCCTATTTTGAGTTGGAAATCTTTGAAGTGTTATACTTACTTGTAACTTGGTCAGGAAACTAAATGTTTGGTTAGTAAAGAAATTAGAGTGTATACTGGATCCAGTAGGGAAGCAGCAGTTCTTCTGGTCTAATCCTGTACAATCTAACGGAAGAGTATTTCTTTCTGTTTACCAGTACAGTCAAATAATTCCATTCCACTTAAATAAATAATTTTTTGTTATATATATAAGGGAGTAGTATCTGGATTTATTGTAAATCAAATTGATTCCATTCACAGGAATTCATATTCACCTTTTTGCATTCATTGGTATTATCTTTTAAAGATGATGTTTTATTTTATGTTCACTCTGTCTCTTGTGAGCTGAGCACAGTTAGTTCCCTCGGCTGGCACGTCTACAATCCGGAGGCATTTTGATACTGTGTTACCACAGACGGGTGACATAGAATTAGCGTAGTCGGCAGGATTCTGAATATTTTATTTTAAAAAATGTTTTCAGAATTGAACCAAATAAGAAAAAGTTATGTGCACTGCATTTAACAAGTACATTCACAGGTGAATTAGCTAAGTTTCTTCTCTGTTTCGGTGAAGACGGATCCTTGCCTCTAAACCAGAACCCAGTCACAGAAGAAAAATGGCAGAAGCAAGAGTAGTAGAAATGGAAAGACAATTAGAAGAAATGAGAACCAGAATGGAACAGTTAACTAGAAGAGAGATGCAGCAATTACAACCTCAGCCTATTGTGAACACAGTGGTAATATCAAGTAACAAAACCATACCAGATTTTTTTGGTTTCCCCACCAAATCAGAGGATCTCACAGTGGAAGACTGGATAGACAGTACTAGATCTGCTTTGAAAATTTTAAGGATTCCACCTGAAGATCAATTGGAAACAGTATGTGACCATGTCAAGGGACAAGCAAAAGAAACAATTAAATATTCTCTACCCAGGAGAGGTGCTGATCTGGAGATGTTATTTGGAAAACTAATTGATGTTTACGGAGATAAAGTTCCTTTGGGAATTAGAGTCAAATAATTTTATGCTAGAAGCAAAAAGATGGAGAAACTATAATGGATTACGCTTATCAGCTACAAGAAAAATTGGCTGTGATTACAAATAGAAGTCCAAATAAAATTGGAGATCCAGTTGTAACTTTAAAAGAACAATTTATACTTGGATTAAAAGATAACCTTGTCAGAAAAATAGTTGAGGGAAAATTTGAAAATAATCCACAGTTCTTGTTTGAGGAGCTGATGCAAATTGCAATAAAATGGGCTGAAGAAGAAAAATCTCCTAAGCTAGACCGAGATCCGACTGGTCATAGAATTCTCCAACATGAAAGGAGAGAGATGGGGAGAAGAAATGTTGCATCTTCTGAAATACTTGTGAGTGGTGACAGAGAAGATAGATCACTCAATGAGATAATCAAGAGGCTTGGTCAGTTTGAGAAAAGACAAGAAGAAATGAGGTGTCAAAGATTTGAGTATGAGAGACCCAGACAAAATAGATGGGAGTCTGAATGGAGCGATGTGAGAGGAGATGAAATTAGAATGTGGTAGGTTTAAAACAAATCAGAGAAAGTTTTTCTTTACTCAGCGCGTAGTTAGACTCTGGAACTCATTGCCAGAGAAGGTAGTGACGGCAGCTGGCCTTGCTGAGTTTAAAGGGGGTCTGGACAGATTTCTGAAGGAAACATCCATTGATCGTTATTAAATTTTGGGTTTTTTGCCAGGTTCTTGGGGCCTGGATTGGCCACTGTCAGAGACAGAGTGCTGGGCTTGATGGACCTTTGTTCTTTTCCCAGCGTGGCAGTGCTTATGCGCTTATGATTCTTGAGAGTTTTCTTCTCAATACAGAAGACCTATATATCCCAATGATAGGCAACTGAATGAATATAGAGGAATGGGATCCTCCAGGGATGGAATACCAAGAAGAACACCTGATAGAAATGCTGGGGGTGATGTAGTTTGTTTCAGATGTCAAGAACCAGGTCACATAGCAAGAAATTGTTTAAGCGAAAGAAGATTCACCCATCAGGAATATAGGAAAGAAATGGATCATGAAAAGCCTGGCCCTAGCTTCCAAGAAAAACCCGGTCCTATATCAAAGTCTCCAGTAGATGTTGGAAAGCCTACCGAAGGTACTGCTAAAAACCCAGTGCTTCAGATCCGAAATCAGCCCGTGGAAGGACAACATTCGGAAGCAGACTGGGAGACCTACAAGGAGAGAGCAATTGGAAATTGTCTTATCCTGCCTGTTATCATTGGTGGTATTAAGGCAAGATGCTTAATCGATACGGGTTCAGAAGTTTCTACGATGACTGCCAGTTTCTTTTACCAGAACTTTGAAAATCCTGAACTAAAGAGTTCTGGTGGCATTAAAATACTAGCAGTGAATGGAACAGATTTGCCAATTTTGGGGAGTTTGATAGTAGAAGTGCAATGTTTGGGTTAAACCATCCCTGATAGATGCTTGTTTGTGGTAAGAGATAATCTACAAGAGGAAACCAAAGTGAATTTTGGTGGTGAAAAAATTCAAGGGATAATTGGAATGAATGTTCTAAAATATCTGGAGAATTTATTTGCTGATCTCGCTGGGACGAAAACAGATACTAAAAAGAATGCGGTTTCCAGTACATTGAAGGCCATCCAAGAGAAGAGGAAGTATGATAATCACATGATTGCTGAGAAGTTGGGTGATGTGAAAACAATCGGAAACACAAACCAAGTAATACCTTCTTTGACGGAGAAAATAATTGAAGGAAGTTGTCAAATTGTGAACATTGTGTCATCTTGTAATATGATGATAACAGACATGAAGAAGACATACCTTCCATAGAAATTATTGAGTGCTAATGTGTTGACTAAACCTAAAGAAGGTCGAGTACCAGTTTGGGTTCTGAATGCTGGAAAGAAATCGTTAAAAGTTTCCGAAAAGAAAAACTGGAAGAAATTAAATAAATAAAAACAAATAAAATGTATGCAGGGTAGTCTTTACTCTGATCTCACCATCATTGAAGAGCAAAAAAAGGATGATGACATGAAAGATGTGATACTGGCTCTGGAAACAAACAACAATTTAGATCCTAGGAATTTGAGCTGGGAAGCTAAGAAATTGTGGAGTCATCGAGCAAGATTGGTAAATAACAGATTTCAGAGATGGTGGATTGCTATTACAATTGGTGGTACCCAAGAAAATGAGATATGAAATCTTGAAAATATACCATGATCAAAGTGGTCACTATGGGCCTGAAATCACTGCCAAGAATATCAGAAGGAGATACTTCTGGACAAAGATGTTCTCTGATATAGTGAACTGGATACAATCTTGTAAAAATTGCATCTATTCCAGAGACTGTCCAAAAGAGATTGCTCCTATGCAAACGTTTGTGGTAACTGAACCTCTAAAAGTCATGGCTTTGGACTTTACTGTTTTAGACAAAGATACCAAAGGCATTGAAAATGCATTAGTCATAACTGATATGTTTACCCGATTCACGGTAGTAATTCCTGCTAAAAATCAAACCGCCAGGAACACAGCTAAATTGTTCATTAAAAATTGGTTGAGTGTCTATGGTTGCCCAAAGAGAATCCATTCTGACCAAGGAAAATCCTTTGAAGCGGAAATTATCAAGGAAATGTGTCAATGTTATGGGATAAAGAAGTCTCGTACAACTCCTTACCACCCTCAAGGGAACTCAAGGTGCGAAAGATTCAACAGAACCATGCATCATATATTAAGAACATTGAATGAAAATAAAAAGAAACGGTGGTCTGAATACATATATGAAGTTAACCAAGTTTACAATAGTTCTATACATTCATCCACTGGGTACACACCAGCGTTCCTACTATTGGGCAAAGAATCGCTACTTCCATTCGAAGAAATAATTTCAGATAAGGAACCAGAAATAAAACTAACAGAAGACTGGATAATACATCACAGAAATAAACTCTGAGAAGCAGTGGAGATTGCCCGTTTGGCGTCTGAAAAGGCTGGAGTGAAAACTAAAAGGTGTTATGATTCCAAAGCTCGTCCTGTGAATTTGAAGGTTGGAAATTGGGTTTTGGTAAAGAGACATGGATTCCGTGGACGCCATAAGTTAGAAGAAATATGGGGTCGTGATCCTTATTGCATTGTGGACATTCTTGGCTCTGAAAAAAATGTTTTTAAACTGGAAAACAAGAATGGAAAAATTAGAGTAGTCCACCGAAATTTAGTTAAGTTAATTTACTTAACGGAGTTTGAGTGCAGTGAATGTCCAGATGACAATGGGTCAAATGATAGTAATTCTAGTTCACCCACTAAAGAAAATGAGTTGGTTACAGAGAAACAAACTGGTCCCAATTGGTATGTTGTGACTACTGAAATCAGGTATCCCAATGTTCCCGAATTAGAAGCAGCTTTATCTGAAATATCGGAACAGCCAAATGTTCCCGAATTAGAAGCTGCTTTATCTAAAATATCGGAACAGACAGATGTTCCCGAATTAAGATCTTCTGATAGAAGAAATAAAGGGAAATTACCAGAACATTTACAGAGAGATTATATTCTTAACTGAAAAATGCTATTGAATGGAAAGTGAAGAATATAAACTATTTTGATAGTTCTATAGAGTGAGAAAATGAAATTTTTTTGGAAAGAATCAATTTGATGAGAAAAGGAAAAATTGTGATGTGACAAATGTTGTTCTGTTGTGATTTTTGAGATGATGAAAAGTTGTAAAATTTTAACAAACCAATGGCGAATGTAGCCAGTTGTAGAAATTGGTTTAATTTGTTTACCTTACTGCTGGGAGAGCAGGGGGGTTGGCTGGAAGTGTCCTGGGTTGCCAGGGAGATATTTAACTAGGATGAATTCCTGCACATGAGCAATTTATGCCAAAGAGACCTGCACTGACACCTGAGATTTTAAAAGTGCTAAAAATAAGTTTTAAAAGTATTTGCATTAAATCTAATTGCAGAATTTAGGTGCTAGGAGATTGGATTGGTATGCTATGTACTCAAATTTGCTCAAGCCATATGCAAATTAGTCCATTTTTGGGAGGTTCTCATTTGCATATTTATGGGTAAAAATTACTACTACTACTACTACTATTTAGCATTTCTATAGCGCTACAAGGCGTACGCAGTGCTGCACAAACATAGAAGAAAGACAGTCCCTGCTCAAAGAGCTTACAATCTAATAGACAAAAAAATAAATTGATAGGAATGTTTACAGCCTTAATGTTAGAGCATGGCTCTGACCCAAAATGTGAACTTTGATCCAAAAACGAAGTGTTTATCTAGTGTTTTTGACTAAAAATTCCCATTAGAGTGTCTGTATGTTAATCTGCATTCAAATAGAGCTCTCTGATTGGATGATCAGCTCCTGTTAGAAAAACTGCCCGGTAACAGAGAGAGAGAGAGAGAGCAACTGAAGATTTGGCCAAGAGAGGACCTGCACCTTTGAGCTCGGTGTATAAGAACGGAAAGAAAGAATTGTTGTTTGATCTAAGTTGACTGAAATGATAAAAGAGTGCCTGATTATGTGGTAAATGAGAAAATATGAGTGAAAAGAGATTGGTGGAGATTTACAAGTTTGAGGTTTCTCTACTGAGAAAAGGATCTGAATATTTCAGGATTACTTGAAGTTTATGAAGAATAGAAACGGGAGAATTTCAGTTTAAGAGTGTTTAAATCCTATAAGCTATATAAAGGCTAAGTAGATTTAAGTGCCTGTAAGCAAGGAAACCTTAATATTTGATCTGAGCTAAATAGTTGATCTGAGATAAATAGTTGATCTGAGATAAATGTTTGATCTGAATTATACTCTTTGGTGAAAAGGAGATAAGTTAGAAAAAGAATCTTTGGAAACTAAGAGGACTTTGCTCACATTTTGAATTAGCCAGATTAGTAAACTTACTGAGTAGAGAGGGGAGTGAATCTATGAATGTGTGTGTGGATGAGATCCAGCAGTAGGCTTCAAGATCTCAGCAGCTTGGAAGAAAAGAAGAGTTGCTCTTTTGATAGTCAGGGTAAGGTTATAACAAAGCTACTTAGGAAATTAGAACTGAGGAAATTCAATTTATTTTATTTTTTCATAGTTTAGCACTCAGTCCAGGTTCCAGTTTCAGGCAGGCTGATCTAAAGACTCACACACTGCAGGGAGGCAGTATTTCTCCTATTATTTTTTGTTAGATTAAGTTTAGGGAGAAGAATCGATGGAAGACAACTTCTAAAGGAGAGATCTCTTGAAGACTGCACTGGAAGTTTTCCTTCAGCTAAGTACATGAAAGAAAAGTAAACAACTGAATACAGGAAACTGAGGAAGAGAGAGAGACAATTCACACTTTTTCTGAAACTCCTGTTTACATGGAGGGGCATAATCGAACGAAAACGTCTATCTCCATGGGCGTTTATCTCCAAGAACGGGTCCGTGAAGGGGCGGACTGAACCGTATTTTGGGAAAAAATAGACGTCCATGTTTTATTCGACAATTTGTGAGCTGGGCGTTTTTGTTTTTCAGCGATAATGGAAAATGAAAGCGCCCAGCTCAAAAACGAATAAATCCAAGGCATTTGTTCGTGGGAGGGGCCAGGATTCGTAGTGCACTGGTCCCCCTCACATGCCAGGACACCAACCGGGCACCCTAGGGGGCACTTTTACAAAAACAAAAAAAAAGGTAAAAGAGCTCTCAGGTGCATAGCACCCTTCCCTTGTATGTTGAGCCCCCCAAATCCCCCTCAAAACCCACTGCCCACAAGTCTACACCATTACTATAGCCCTAAGGGGTGAAGGGAGGCACCTACATGTGGGTACAGTGGGTTTGGGGGGCGGTGTGGAGGGCTCCCATTTACCAGCACAAGTGTAACAGGTGGGGGGGCTGGGCCTGGGTCTACCTGCCTGACGTCCACTGCACCCCCTAATAACTGCTCCAGTGACCTGCATACTGCTGCCAGGGAGGTGGGTATGACATTTGAGGGTGAACATAAAAAGTTGTGAAACGGCATATTTTTGTGGTGGGAGGGGGTTTGTGACCACTGGGGGAGTCAGGGGAGGTCATCCCCGACTCCCTCCAGTGGTCATCTGGTCGTTTAGGGCACTTTTTGGGGCCCTATTCATGGAAAAACAGGGTCCAGGAAAAGTGCCCTAAATTCTCGCTAAAAACGCATATTTTTTTTCCATTATCGGCGAAAGGCGCCTATCTCTGATCGGCCGATAACCATGCCCCAGTTCCGCCTTCACCACGCCTTTGACACGCCCCCATCAACTTTGTCCGCATCCGCGACGGAGTGCAGTTGAAAACGTCCAAATTCGGCTTTCGATTATACCGCTTTATTCGTTTTTGTGAGATAAACGTCTATCTCCCAATTTGGGTCGCAATATAGGCGTTTTTCTTTTTCAATTATAAGCTGGATAGTAACATAACATAGTAACATAGTAGATGACAGCAGAAAAAGACCTGCACGGTCCATCCAGTCTGTCCAACAAGATAACTCATATGTGCTACTTTTTGTGTATACCCTACTTTGATTTGTACCTGTGCTCTTCAGGGCACAGACCGTATACCACACAAGTGAACTGAGATTTAATTTTAAAATAAAGGAAGAAGGAGAAATCTAATTAGAATAATTATACCACTATAAGACTAAGATTTGAAAGATTTTGGATAGTTATTTACCTTATAAGTAAGCCCTGTAGGAAAGACGTTTATAAAAATGTTTAAATGAGATACACCTAAGAAACATTCCTATTTTGAGTTGGAAATCTTTGAAGTGTTATACTTAAAGCACACACAAAGACTGGAAACAACTACAAAGAAAATACAAATACACTATCAGACAAACTAAAAGGACCTATTACAAAACCAAAATAGGACCAAACTACAAGGACACACACAAACTCTTCTCACTCGTAAACAATCTTCTAAATACTACCAAGGTCACCTCCAACAACTCAGACACCCCATCAGCAACCAACCTGGCAAACTACTTCAACGAAAAAATCATAAAGCTCCGACTCATGATACCCACCAACATAACGGACTACACAAATATCCTTGAATGTCTAGAACCAAAACCCGGAGAATACCCAGCAAACCGATCATGGACCGACTTTGACACACTCTCACCAAAGGAAATCTCACATTGGCTCGGAAAATACGCCAAATCGCAATGCAAATTAGACATCTGCCCTAACAGCTTAATAAGATCAGCACCCAAACAATTCAAAACAGACCTCTTGAACCACATAAATTACAGGCTTCAAAATGAACTCTTTCCCACAAAGGAAATATCCTACTCACCCCGCTACCGAAAGATGCTAAAAAAAAAGCACAATGGACCTAACCAACTACCAACCAGTAGCATCGATTCCACTCATGACCAAACTCATGGAAGGCAAAGTGACGAAACAACTTAATGAATACCTAAATGAACACTCAATTCTGTACGAGTCTCAATCAGGATTTCGGTCGAATCACAGCACCGAAACTGTACTAGTGTCCGCAATGAACTCATTCAAAAAGGCAATTGCGACTGGCAACAACATCCTCCTCCTGCAATTCGACATGTCTAGTGCCTTTGACATGGTTAACCATGATATACTAATACATATACTAGAATACTTCGGAGTTGGAGGCACAGTTATCAAGTGGTTCAAAGGATTCCTGACCACTACTACTACTACTACTATTTAGCATTTCTATAGCGCTACAAGGCGTACGAAGCACTGCACAAACATAGAAGAAAGACAGTCCCTGCTCAAAGAGCTTACAATCTAATAGACAAAAAATAAAGTAAGCAAATCAAATCAATTAATGTGTACGAGAAGGAAGAGAGGAGGGTAGGTGGAGGCGAGTGGTTACGAGTCAAAAGCAATGTTAAAGAGGTGGGCTTTCAGTCTAGATTTAAAGGTGGCCAAGGATGGGGCAAGACGTAGGGGCTCAGGAAGTTTATTCCAGGCGAAGGGTGCAGCGATACAGAAGGCGCGAAGTCTGGAGTTGGCAGTAGTGGAGAAGGGAACAGATAAGAAGGCACGGGAAGGGGTGTAGGGAAGGACGAGTGTGGAGAGATACTGGGGAGCAGCAGAGTGAGTACATTTATAGGTTAGTAGAAGAAGTTTGAACAGGATGCGAAAATGGATAGGGAGCCAGTGAAGCGACTTGAGGAGAGGGGTAGTATGAGTAAAGCGACCCTGGCAGAAGACGAGACGGGCAGCAGAGTTTTGAACCGACTGGAGAGGGGACTAAGTGGGAGGCCAGCAAGAAGCAGATTGCAATAGTCTAAACGAGAGGTGACAAGGGTGTGGATGAGAGTTTTGGTAGAGTGCTCGGAAAGAAAGGGGCAGATTTTACGGATGTTGTAAAGAAAGAAATGACAGGTCTTGGCAATCTGCTGGATATGAGCAGAGAAGGAGAGAGAAGAGTCAAAGATGACCCCAAGGTTTTGAGGTGAGGAGACAGGGAGAATGAGAGAGCCATCAACAGAAATAGAAAACGGGGGAAGCGGGGAGGTGGGTTTGGGGGGGGAAATGAGAAGCTCGGTTTTGATCATATTTAATTTCAGGTGGCATTGAGACATCCAGACAGCAATGTCAGACAAGCACGCTGAAACTTTGGTTTGGATGCAAGGTGAGATATCAGGGGTAGAAAGGTAGATTTGGGAGTCATCAGCATAGAGATGGTAGGAAAAGCCATGGGATGAGATTAATGAACCAAGGGAAGAAGTGTAGATAGAAAAGAGGAGGGGACCAAGAACAGAACCCTGAGGTACGCCGACAGGCAGAGGGATAGAAGAGGATCCACCAGAGTGAACACTAAAGGTGCGGAGGGAGAGGTAGGAAGAGAACCAGGAAAGGACAGAGCCCTGGAATCCAAGTGAGGACAAGGTATCGAGAAGTATGCTGTGATCGACAGTCTCAAAAGCAGCGGAAAGATCAAGAAGAATGAGGATGGAATATTGACCTCTGGATTTAGCCAGTAATAGGTCATTGGAGACTTTAGTAAGCGCAGTTTCGGTTGAGTGGAGAGGGCGAAAACCAGATTGTAGTGGGTCAAGAATAGCATGTGAGGAGAGAAAATCAAGGCAGCGGCGGTGAACAGCACGCTCAAGTAATTTGGAGAGAAAAGGAAGGAGGGAGATGGGTCGGTAATTAGAGGGACAAGTAGCGTCGAGTGAAGGCTTCTTAAGGAGAGGTGTGACCACAGCATGTTTAAAGGCAGCAGGGACAGTCGCAGTGGAAAGTGAGATGTTGAGAATGTGATAGATAAAAGGAATAAGAGCAGGAGAGATGGCATTAAGAAGGTGGGTGGGAATGGGATCAGAGGAAAAGGTGGTACATTTTGAGGAAGAAAGGAGAAGTGTAGTTTCCTCAATAATAACTTCAGGAAAGGAGGAAAGGGAATGAGGGGAAGGAGAGAGAGGAGAACGGACTAGTGGAGGGAGAGGTGGTGAGGTAGAGAATGCAAGGTTTATCTTTTGAACCTTGTCGTGAAAGAATTCAGCAAGGGTCTGAGGAGATAATGAAGGGGGAGTTGGGGGAGGGGGCACCTTGAGGAGAGAGTTCAATGTGGTGAAGAGAAGTCGAGGGTTAGAGCCAAGAGAGTTGGTCAGTTGGATATAATAATCCTGTTTGGCACGTAAAAGAGCAGATTGGAAGGAGGTCAGCATGAACTTAAAGTGTAAGAAATCATCAAGGGCCCGAGATTTCTGCCAGAGGCGTTCGGCGGAGTGGGTACAGGAACGTAGGTAGCGGATATTAGAAGTCAGCCAAGGTTGGGGTTTTGTACGCCTTATAGGGCGGGTCATCAAAGGTGCAAGAGTGTCTAAGGCAGAAGATAGAGTATTGTTGTAAGAAGAAACAGCCTCATTGACAGACGTGGATGGTGCCACAGTAGAGAGGAGGTTTGAAACATGGGAGGATAGAGATGAAGGGTCAATATCGTGAAGATTCCTAGATAAATTAGATAAGATAGGACGGGACTGGGAGGAAGGAGATTTAAGTGTGAAAGTTATAAGATGGTGATCAGAGAGGGGAAGATCAGAGGCAAGGAAACTAGAGGGTGAACAGTTGGAGGAGAAGATGAGATCAAGACAGTGACCATTTTGATGAGTGTGGGAGGTGGAGCATAGTTGGAGATTAAAGGAGGACGTTAAAGCGAGTAACTTGGAAATATAACAGTTGGAAGGATCATTAGCAGGAATATTAAAGTCACCAAGGATGAGAGAGGGGGAGGAAGGATCATGGAAGAAGGCAAGCCAGGCATCAAAGTCACTGAGAAAGGATGAAAGGGACTTATCAGGGGGACGATAAATGACCGCTATTCGAAGAGGCAGAGGAAAGAAAAGGCGGATAGAGTGGACTTCAAAGGAGGAAAAACAGTGAGATTGAGGTGGAAGAAGGGGTTGAAATCTGGAGGAGGGAGAGAGAAGTAGTCCAACACCGCCCCCATGACCAGCAGGGCGAGGAGTATGTGAAAATAGATAACCGCCATGGCACAGAGATGCGACTGAAGCAGAGTCATCAGGGCAGAGCCAGGTTTCTGTTATGGCGAGCAGATGGAGGTGACGCGAGATAAAGAGGTCCTGGATATAGGGGAGTTTGTTACAGATAGAGCGGGCATTCCATAGGGCGCAAGAGAAGGGCAGAGAAGAGGAGGGGAGTAGAGAAATAGAGATGAGGTTAGAGAGGTCGCGGTGAGGTCTGTAGAGCTGGGATAATAGTTGGTGAGGGGGGCCAGGATTGGGATTGATGGTCACCGGCCGAGAGTAAGAGAAGGAGTAAAAGAGAGCGGAGGAGAGTAGGAGAGGTGTGGCCACGAAGGCGTCGAAGGCGAGAGGTATTTAGGTGGAATGGGGAAGGCAAAATGGAGGGAAGAAAGAGACGGAGATTAAAAGCCAAGAGGGAGGAAGAGGGTAGGAGAGAAGGTGAGGTGATGAAGTCGAGGGATGGGCAGTGAGTTCCTGTAGCGGAGAGAGGTAGGGGGGAGGGAAAACATTAGGAAGGGACAGGGCTAGGAAGAGAATGTGAATAGGGGCCATAAATGACTGAGGTACTTTAGCAACTGGGAAGAAGATTAGATGTAAAGAGAAAAATGCGCGGCACCTAGAGCAGAGGCCCTGAGTGGATCGGAGTGGACCTGGGTGTCACCCCGGAGAAGGCTGTAAGGATATGCAGATGAGCTGCAAGTCCTCCACAGCACCTGAAAGGCAGCCGGTGGTAGAGCTGGGCACCTCTCAGCTGAGGAAAGGCTTATCAGGGGTTAGGCCGAAGCCAGCATTCCTCCCACAAGATCATATCAAGTAACAATGAACGCGGACAGATCACCCCCATGCAAACCTGAGTGTGGAGTTCCTCAGGGATCCCCTCTCTCACCAACATTATTCAACCTAATGATGACACCTCTAGCCAAACTACTAGCCAATCAAAACCTCAACCCTTACATTTATGCAGATGACGTCACAATCTACATCCCATTCAAACATGATCTAAACAAAATCACCAACGAGATCAACCAAAGCCTCCAAATTATGCACACTTGGGCAGATGCATTCCAACTAAAACTTAACGCAGAAAAAACACAATGTCTTGTACTCACCTCACAACATAACACAAAAAGCTTCACCACCATTACCACACCATACTGCTCCCTCCCTGTCTCACAAAACTTGAAAATTCTTGGAGTCACCCTTGATCGAAACCTCACTCTTGATACCCATGTGAAAAACACGACAAAAAAGATGTTCTACACCATGTGAAAACTCAAAAGAGTAAAACCTTTCTTCCCGAGATACATCTTCCATACCCTGGTATAGTCAATGGTAATAAGTCATTTGGACTACTGCAATGCACTGTACATCGGGTGCAAAGAACAGACAATCAAAAAACTCCAAATTGCCCAGAATACGGCCGCCAGACTCATATTTGAAAAAACTAAATATGAAAATGCAAAACCTCTAAGAGAGAAACTTCACTGGCTCCCACTTAAGGAGCATATTGCGTTCAAAATCTGCACGATCGTACACAAAATCATCCACGCAGACGCACCAATCTACATGCTAAACCTCGTAGACCTACCTCCCAGAAATGCCACAAGATTATCCCGCAAATTTCGCAACTTGCACTACCCCAGCTGCAAAGGACTTAAATACAAGTTGATGCATGCCTCTACCTTCTCTTACATGAGAACGCAGTTATGGAATGCATTACCAACAGACTTGAAAGCAATCAACGAAACAACCATCTTTCGGAAATCTCTGAAGACATTCTTCTTCAACAAGGTTTACAATGAGAACCGACAGCCTCACTAACCTGCTTATAATCGAAAGAGAAAAACGCCTGTATTGCGACCTAAATTGGAAGATGGGCGTCTTTCTCCCGTGGGCGCCCAAATCGGTATAATCGAAAGCCGATTTTGGGCGTTTCCAACTGCAATCCGTCATGGAAACGGGTAAAGTTGATGGGGCGTGTCGTAGGCGTGGTGAAGGCGGAACTGGGGCGTGGTTATCAGCCGAGGAGAGATGGGCATCTTTAGCTGATAATCGAAAAAAAAGGCGTTTTTACCATGATTTTGGGTCACTTTTTTTGGACCCTTTCTTTTCATGAACAAGTCCCAAAAAAGTGCCCCAACTGCCCAAATGACCACTGGAGAGAATCGGGGATGACCTCCCCTGACTCCCCCAGTGGTCACTAACCCCCTCCCACCAAAAAAACCCCACTTTAAAAACTTTTTTTCCAGTCTCTATGCCAGCCTCAATTGCCGTACCCACCTCCATGACAGCAGAAAGTGTCCTATCCTCTGACAGCCTTTCCCTGATTGTGATGTGGCTCTCAGGTGAGTGTGACACCTTTTCTGTTATGCGCACTGCAGAGTCACATCAGCAATGCATTGTGGTGGGTGTAGGGTATTGGGCTCCGTGATTTCATTAGCTTGTGTTACAGTCTCACGATTTGGTAGTTGGTAGGCTCTTCTCCCATGGTGCTTTTCCCCCTGCTAACTGGGTCAGTTTTGTTTCCGGTAGTCCATGAGGTAGTGGCCATTTTTGTAAGCCAGTTTTAGATCCCTTTCATGTGTTAGCCACGTTACAGAACTTAGTTCTTACCTTGAATGTGGCTGAAAGAGGGCATTGTACAGCATTCTGCCAGCTCTGACCTACCTCTAATCTCAGTACCAGGGAGACTCGTTGCCAGTGGGCCACATCCTCTGATGTGCAGTTAACTGTGAGTTAAGGTGCTTAATAAAGGACATTTTCAGAGCGATTAGTCTTCAGGTGTAAACTGGTGTGCCAATGTTATACAGCAGCAACAAGTCCTAGAGGCCTGCGTGTATGCAGGTCCCTGGAGCACTTTTAGTGGGTATCGCAGTGCACTTCAGCCAGGTGGACCCAGGCCCATCCCCCCCTACCTGTAACACTTGTGCTGGTAAATGGGAGGCCTCCAAAACCCACTGTACCCACATGTAGGTGCCCCCTTCACCCCTAAGAGCTATGGTAGTGTTGTACATTTGTGGGTAGTGGGTTTTGGGGGAGGGGGGTTGGGTGTTCAGCACCCGTGGTAAGGGAGCTATGCATGTGGGAGGTTTTTCTGAAGTCCACCGCACTGACCTCTAGGGTGCCCAGTTGGTGTCCTGGCATATCAGGGGGGACAGTGTACTACCAATCCTGGCCCCTCCCACGACCAAATGGCTCGGATTAGGACGTTTTTGAGCTGGGCATTTTTAGTTTCCATTATCGCTAAAAAAAACAAACGCCCAGCTCAAAAACATCAATTTTTTTCGAAAATACGGTTCGGTCCGCCCCTTCACGGACCCGTTCTCGGAGATAAACGCCCATGGAGAATAGGCGTTTGCGTTCGATTATGCCCCTCCACGTCACCTCACCAACCCACTCATTTATGAACACGTACCTTCTCTAACTTCCCTATTCACTCTCCTCCTTCTTCTTTTCCCTTCCTAATCACCACACATTACTAACTGAATCTGATTTGCTAACCGAATTGACAATGTTACAAATCTATGTAAGCCACATTGAGCCTGCAAATAGGTGGGGGAATGTGGGATACAAATGCAATAAAATAAATAAAAAATAAATTACTTGTAACTTGGTCAGGAAACTAAATGTTTGGTTAGTAAAGAAATTAGAGTATATACTGGATCCAGTAGAGAAGCAGCAGTTCTACTGGTCTAATCCTGTACAATCTAATGGAAGAGTATTTCTTTCTGTTTACCAGTACAGTCAAATAATTCCATTCCACTTAAATAAATAATTTTTTGTTATATATATAAGGGAGTAGTATCTGGATTTATTGTAAATCAAATTGATTCCATTCACAGGAATTCATATTCACCTTTTTGCATTCATCCGGTATTACCTTTTAAGGATGATGTTTTATTTTTTGTTCACTCTCCAGTTTATAATCGAAAGAGAAAAACGCCTATATTGCGACCCAAATCGGGAGATAGACGTTTATCTCCCCAAAACGAATAAATCGGTATAATCGAAAGCCGATTTTGGACGTTTTCAACTGCATTCCGTCGCGGATGCGGACAAAGTTGATGGGGGCGTGTCAGAGGTGTGGCGAAGGCGGAACTGGGGTGTGGTTATCGGCCGAACAGAGATGGGCGCATTTCACCAATAATGGAAAAAAAGTATGCGTTTTTAGCTAGAATTTAGGGCACTTTTCCTGGACCCTGTTTTTCCACGAATAGGGCCCCAAAAAGTGCCCTAAACGACCAGATGACCACTGGAGGGAGTCGGGGATGACCTCCCCTGACTCCCCCAGTGGTCACAAACCCCCTCCCACCACAAAAATATGCCGTTTCACAACTTTTTATGTTCACCCTCAAATGTCATACCCACCTCCCTGGCAGCAGTATGCAGGTCACTGGAGCAGTTATTATGGGGTGCAGTGGACGTCAGGCAGGTAGACTCAGGCCCAGCCCCCCCACCTGTTACACTTGTGCTGGTAAATGGGAGCCCTCCACACCGCCCCCCAAACCCACTGTACCCACATGTAGGTGCCTCCCTTCACCCCTTAGGGCTATAGTAATGGTGTAGACTTGTGGGCAGTGGGTTTTGAGGGGGATTTGGGGGGCTCAACACACAAGGGAAGGGTGCTATGCACCTGAGAGCTCTTTTACCTTTTTTTTTGTTTTTGTAAAAGTGCCCCCTAGGGTGCCCGGTTGGTGTCCTGGCATGTGAGGGGGACCAGTGCACTACGAATCCTGGCCCCTCCCACGAACAAATGCCTTGGATTTATTCGTTTTTGAGCTGGGCGCTTTCATTTTCCATTATCACTGAAAACCAAAAACGCCCAGCTCACAAATTGTCGAATAAAACATGGACGTCTATTTTTTTCGAAAATACGGTTCGGTCCGCCCCTTCACGGACCCGTTCTCGGAGATAAACACCCATGGAGATAGACGTTTTCGTTCAATTATGCCCCCTCTCTGTCTCTTGTGAGCTGAGCACAGTTAGTTCCCACGGCTGGCACGTCTACAATCCAGAGACATTTTGATACTGTGTTAAGTCTTACCACAGACGGGTGGCGTGGAGGGGCATAATCGAACGGAAACGCCTATCTCCATGGGCGTTTATCTCTGAGAACAGGTCCGTGAAGGGGCAGGCCGAACCGTATTTTTGAAAAAATGGACGTTTTTGAGCTGGGTGTTTGTTTTTTTTTTAGCGATAATGGAAACTAAAAACGCCCAGCTCAAAAACGTCCTAATCCGAGCCATTTGGTCGTGGGAGGGGCCAGGATTGGTAGTACACTGTCCCCCCTGATATGCCAGGACACCAACTGGGCACCCTAGAGGTCAGTGCGGTGGACTTCAGAAAAAGCTCCCACATGCATAACTCCCTTACCAAGGGTGCTGAATACCCAACCCCTCCCCCAAAAACCACTACCCACAAATGTACAACACTACCATAGCTCTTAGGGGTGAAGGGGGCACCTACATGTGGGTACAGTGGGTTTTGGAGGCCTCCCATTTACCAGCACAAGTGTTACAGGTGGGGGGGGGATGGGCCTGGGTCCACCTGGCTGAAGTGCACTGCGGTACCCACTAAAAGTGCTCCAGGGACCTGCATACACGCAGGCCTCTAGGACTTGTTGCTGCTATATAACATTGGCACACCAGTTGACACCTGAAGACTAATCTCTCCGAAAACGTCCTTTATTGGAATAACCACGTTTACTCAAAGTTAACAGCACATCAGAGGTTGTGCCCCACTGGCAACGAGTCTCCCTGGTACTGAGATGAGCAGGTCAGAGCTGGCAGAATGCTGTACAATGCCCTCTTTCAGCCACATTCAAGGGAAGAACTAAGTTCTGTAACGTGGCTAACACAGGAAAGGGAACTAAAACTGGCTTACAAAAATGGCCACTACCGCATGACTACAACAGGAAACACAACAGGGCACACTCTGACCCAATGGCAGGGGGAAAAGCACCATGGGAGAAGAGCCTACCAACTACCAAATCGTGAGACTGTAACACAAGCTAATGAAATCACGGAGCCCAATACCCTACACCCACCACAATGCAATGCTGATGTGACCCTGTACTGCACCCGAGAGCCACATCTGAGCCAGGGAAAGGCTGTGACAGGATCGAACACATTCTGCTGTCATGGAGGTGGGTACGGCATTTGAGGCTGGCATACAGGCTGGAAAAAAAGTTTGTAAAGTGGGGTTTTTTGGTGGGAGGTGGTTAGTGACCACTGGGGGAGTGGTCATCTGGGCTGTTGGGGCACTTTTTTGGGACTCGTGAAAAAAAAGGGTCCAAAAAAAGTGACTCAAAATCGCGGTCAAAATGCCTTTTTTTTTTTCGATTATCAGCTAAAGATGCCCATCTCTCCTTGGCTGATAACCACGCCCCAGTTCCGCCTCCACCACGCTTCCACCACGCCCCGTTTCCACGATGGAGTGCAGTTGGAAACGCCCAAAATCGGCTTTCGATTATACCGATTTGGGCGCCTTTGCGAGATAAACGTCTATCTCCCGATTTAGGTCGCACTATAGGCGTTTTTCTCTTTCGAAAATAAGGCGGATAATAATCTGCCTTGGGGATGCCTGGTGTTATAAATATGGAATATATTGAAATTAAATGGAAGTAAAATTAAACTCTCATTTCATTGGGAGCACATGGAATCACGTCTTCACTTTATCTCTTTTGTAGAAATTTACATTTTAGATACACAAATGGATTATTCTGTTTTTGGCATGTTTCAGAGACACATGGTTTTGTAAGTTAAAATAATAAAAATAAATATTTTGTTCAATGCAGATCTCTCATTTGTTTAAACATAACTAAATGGGCTATAAGCCCTAATACAGTCCATTGTTTTTCTTATATTTTGTTCTGATGATGACTTATACTGTACAAAAACTGAAAACTCTTATCTCTTCTTTCTGGTCGATAATAAAAGGAGATCATTGTGAACACTATCCACCCTAAAAGGAATTGTGATATTGAATAAATAAATGTATGTTTGTGTTCCTAGTCATGCATCCAAATCTTATGTAATCCTTTTAAGAAAGACAGTTAATCGTTTAACTTATTAGTGAAACATAACCACAAAAGGCCAAGGTTTAGATTGTAAGCTACCTACACTGACTACATAGTTTGTAACCTTTAGATTGTAAGCTCTCCTGAGCAGGGACTGTCCTTCCCCATGTGAAACTTGTACAGCGCTGCGTAACCCTGGCAGCGCTATAGAAATGCTAAGTAGTAGTAGTAAAAGGCCAAGGTTGCATTTTCAATATGATAATACTGGAGCCCAGCTAAGAAACAGGTCATTTTGAGTTAGTCTTCACTGGACCAAACTTGCTTTCCTTGTGCTATCACCATCCAGTTGGATAGGCAGTGCCTTAAAAGGTGGAGGATAAAGGATTTTTTTTAATAAATTGACATTTATATCCCACATTATTCCAAGCAAACTCGGATTCAATGTGGCTTACATTTGAAAATACAGTGAGAGAGAATAAGAGAATTTAGTAACATCATGGGAGCAAGTCAATAGATATGTCTGAAACATTTAACAAAGTTGAGATTACCATATATACCCAACTGGTCATTTAAAAGCCTATCATTTAATGATGCCACATGTTCAGAAATCACTGCCATAAGTATAGACAGTTATTCATATATTACCACATGCATACACCAGAATAGGCATCCATACACACACTGCAAAGAGTAAACAAGAACTTCTACAGAGTACATCCAAAACTTATTTTGTATTTCCTCATTTCCATCTTCCAAAATTCTAGACAGCATATGTATAGATCAGTAGGACCCAAAGCAGTCCAAAATAAATAAAGAGAAACAACACAGTTTATACCTAATTGTTCAAACCTAAGCAAAGTACATGTGACAATTACTAATTTGTGAACTGATATTATTGTATGAATTGGTTAGCCTAACAACCATCAGAGGCAGACAAGGTCGTATAATTAAGATTACAATTGTGTTTGGATTTGGGTAATTACTGAGTAAATGCTGTTATCAAATGCATATTTATCTTGTGCATATTCTGAAAACTCACTGGTTTTAGGATACTCGAGGGCCCAGTTCAGAACTGTTGGGCTAGCTGACCTCTTGAGGTCCCACACAGCCTTGTTATAAGTCAGTGATAACTTTGCATTTTTTCGTTGCTGGCTGAGCTGAGAAACCAGAAGTAGATAAGCAGTTATATGCCGTGTATAAGTTTATAGTGCATTTTATAATATACCACTGCATTCCACAAAATAAAAGGAGCATGTTCCCACATACCATCTTTCTCTTTTGATCTATGCACAGAAAAAAAAAAGATTTTAAATACTCCCAGGTTTCAAGTAACTGATTAAAGGGAAAGGGGACTTGATATACTGCCTTTCTGTGGTTTTTACAACTACACTCAAAGCAGTTTGTATAGTATATTCAGGTACTTATTTTGTACCAAGGACAATGGAGGGTTAAGTGACTTGCCCAGAGTCACAAGGAGCTGCAGTGGGAATTGAACTCAGTTTTCCAGGATCAAAATCTACTGCATTAACCACTAGGCTATTCCTCTGTTTGCAGTGTGAGTTGTCAAAACAACACAGACACATAAGAAGCCACACTTTCAGTTCTTCTCTGTCCAGAAGTGGCGCTGTGAGGACTTCCAGAGCAGGACAAATCATTGGTAAGTTATTTGCTGGGAAATTGCTTTTAAACTTAGGAAAGGTAGATTTAGAGTTAAATAGGTTATCTCAGTGTCTTTATTTTTAAGTTACTCTACTTATTTAGCAAAGGCAGTTCAAGGAATATGGTTTTCTTTGTTTAGCATTTAGAGGCCTTTTTATAAAGGTGTGGGAGGGTTAACACATCCCTTGTATAGTTGTATTGGCTCACTCTGCCAATAAATCCACTTATTGCAGTCCAGATCACTTCCCTACTTCATGGCTCAAACTTCAGAAACTGAATTTTGTTCCCTATATACTCTCATTAATCAATAATAGTCCAGGACAATCAGGAAAATCAGCTATTATCAAACCTCTACTTAAGAAGCCCTCGCTAGATCCCCAGGTCCCTTCTCACTACCGACCAGTCTCAAATTTATATTTTCTCTTTAAAAGAAATCATTTTTTTTTTGTCAGTTGTCTTCCTTCTCAGAAAATTCTCTCACCTTGCACCCAGGTTTCAGATCACACCACAGCGCTGAAACTGTTATTGCTGCTGTACTCAGTGAAGTCTATACCCATCTTGACAAACATAATGTTGTTCTTGATGTATTGCCCGACCTCTCTGCCACCTTCGACCTTGTTGATCATTCACTGTTCATATCCCATCTTTCGTCCTTAGGTCTGACAGGGTCTGTTCTATCATGGTTTACATCTTTTCTTTGAGGCCACTTATTCACAGTAACCTCTCAATCATCAGCTTAGGCCTACCCAGTTTTCCCTGCTCCTCCAATCAGTGCACAGCCAGCCTTTAGCCCCGCAGCCGACAGGAAAGAGCAGCTCTTCTCCAGCATCGCGGCACCAGGTATCCCCCCCCCCCCCGGTCCCCCGAGCCTTCCAATCCCCCGGTCGCGTCAGCAAGAAAGCAGTACACACTTTAGATCTGCCCTGAGAAGCCTTTCTCCTTCAACTTCCTGTTCCCGTGTAGGCAGGAAGTTGTAGGAGAGAGAAGGGCTTCCAGGCAGGGACAGGTCTAAAGCAGTGTTTGTACTGCTTTCTCGATGAAGCTGCTGGCGACTTGAGGGATTGGAAGACTAGAGGGAAGGGGTGACAGTCCTGACTGCCAGACGGTTTCCCTCCGACGGAGGCCTTGCACCCCTTCCTCTCATCGTTGCCCTGATATTTTAAAAGCCCCATAAAATTCCCCAAAGTGGCAGACTAAAAAAGCAGAAATCCCTGCCCGGAGGATGTGGACTGGAAACTCGGCAAGAGCAAACTAAGTTCTGATCGAGGATTGTCCAGAGGAAGAGCCTCAGGCAGAGTTGGCTCCGCAGGTGAGAGACAGTCGCCCAGCTCCCATTCTGTTTGGTCATCAGCTGCTCCTGCTCACCAAACGCTTCACTGTTGTGAAGTCTGGAATGAAATCCTGCACTGAGGTTTTTCCCTATTGCTTTCCTTGTATTGAGGGGTAGGAGAAATATACTGGGTCCAGAATTTATTTGTGTTCCAGTGACTGTCTAATTCACATATAATAAGCATTAAAAAAGAGCTAAAACTCATTAAAGAAAAAAAGGGGAGGAAGTAATTGTTCTGAAGTCTGCTTACATGATAAATTTGATCAGCTTAGTTGGGAAGTTGGGTTAAGGCCCTAAAAATATTTATTCCTCCTAATGCTGCTTTGATTGAGTTATGCTAGTAATATTACAGGTTTATTTGTTGCTTAATTGGAGGCCTATGAGATGTTTTAGAGCTCCAGTTATTAATGTAGTAATTATAGAATTTTCCAGATCTAGAATTCTTGAATTTAGTATAGTAGAAAAGCCTTTGATAATTATTGAATTATAATATTCCCTAATTCCTTTAATTTAAAGAGGGGTTTCCTTTGTGTAAGCCTTTGATTATATGATATAAATGTTGATTGCACCTCATGTAGAGAATGTAAATTTTGCAGGTATTTGTGTAAGTTAAAAGAAATTTTGTCATGTTATTGCCATAGCATCTATTATCTAGTAAGTTGCTGAGCTGGCAGTTACTGTGACTTGTCCAAGGTCACACTGTCAATTATTAGTTAAGTCTGGATTAGAAACTAGGAAAATTCTGGTTTATGATCCCCTTTACTAATATTTCTGACTTGCTACTTTTTCCTCTAGGAGCTAATTATTAAGTTAACAGTATCTAACTCAGTGTGAATGTTTTCCATTGTGGTTTATTTTATAATAAAGCGTGAACATCTTACCATTAACAGTGAGCACAGTATTTTAAGCAAGTTTTTAAAGTTCAAATATTTTATTGAAAAGTTAGCATTTAAACAGAAACATAGTAATAAACTGAAATACAAAGAAATATTCAGTCAAACAAAGCGAAGAGCATACAAAAATAATTATTATACAAATAATTTTCTTTTCCTCAATGGGGAAGGCATAGCTATGGGATGGATGAGGGGGAAGGGAAGGGCTGATCATGGGCTCTGGGTGGGGGGGGGGGGGGGTTTAGGGTAGAGATGAGAAGGGCTGATGCCGGGCTACAGGGTTGGATGGAGGGGTAGGGAAGCAAAGTCTGAAGGATATCATGTCTGAAATTATACTGTAGGATCCTGTCATGTGTGTTGAGATGTTTGCCATTATAGTAGACTTACGCCTGGTCAAGTTTAAGATGTGGGATAGTGTAAACTATATTTTAAAATATTGGTTTTTCCATATGTTGATGCTGGGCATACTACTTAGAAATCCATCATCAAGTGCAGTCTAATGCATTATTTTGTAGAAAGAAACACTACTCATACCTATATACACAGTGCCCACCCATATTAGCTCTGGGCCCACCCAAAATGTTAGGTCTGGCTATGCCACTGGCTGGTTGACCACAGATTAGCTCTCAACAAAGGAAAGACTGTTGCCTGTTGGCTTACAGGTGAGTCTCTAGTCCCTCTATCCCTCTAATTATATTTGGTTCACTCATTCAGCCTGTAGACTCTTTCTAGTATCTGGGAGTCATCATAGACTCCCACCTTACATTTGCTCCTCAGATTACACAAGTTTGCAAAACAGAATTTTTTGTTTTGTGTCAACTTCATTCAGTCCGTCGGTACTTTAATACCGATATTTTCCATTCCATGATTCTGGCCCTACCAACCTCTAGAATTGATTACTGCAATATAGTTTATCTAGGTTGCTTTAAATCTCTCATAAAAAAACCTCCAATCTGTCCAAAACGTGGCTATCTGCCTTCTATGCCATGCCCAACGTTGTTAAACCGCTTCTGCAGAAATACCCACTGGCTACCTGTCCAATAGCGTATCACTTTTAAACTTTTGACCCTTTGATTTAAAGCCTTTTGACTTGGTCTCCCTCAGTATCTTTGCTCACTAACCATACCTTACTCACCAGCCTGCCTACTACATTCAATAATTGATTATTGCTTGATTTTACCAGCTACCAAATTTGCTCAGTTAGAGACTACAAGGCGTCCTGCGTTCTTCTTTGCAGCCTCATTTTTTTGGAACTTGCTCCTTTTGCATGTTCATGCTGATCCCTCGTTTAAAACTTGTAAGGCCCACCTGAAGAAACGATATGGATTGCCTTGAAAAGAGAAGACAGAACCTCTATCCACATGGGTGTTGTCTACAGACCTCTGACACAAACGGAGCAGCTTGATAAAGATCTGGTTGCAGATGTCCAAAAGTTGGGAAGAATGGGGAAGTGCTGTTACTGGGTGATTTCAACTTGCTGGATGTGCACTGGAAAGTTCCATCTGCAGAATCGGAAAAAAGTAGGGAGATAGTGGTGTAATGGTATCAGTTTATTATATTTTGCTGGATTATATATACACCAATATATTTGTGTAGCTTTTATATATTTGACACTGCAGCAGAGAAAATAGTTTCATTTCAAGCCCCTCTCTCCCCATCCCTTTTTCTGGGAACTTCTGATAGCTGGGATAGTTAATTACAAACACTTAACAAAGACAAAAGAGAGATATATAACTCTCTCTGCCCTCCCACCTAAAAAGACTGAACAAAAGTTGGGTACCTGGACGCTCATCAGGACATCTCTGAAAACCAAAGACCCAAGAGACCGAAAGTCTGGAGAGCCCATTGAAGACAAAGACTTCAGAGGGGAAACCATAAACAGGACATTTGCTTGTCAAAGGTATACCTGCCCCTCCCATCAGCTTTCAGACATGTGCAGAAAGGAAAGACTTATAATGTGGTCATGTGAACAGACTACATTAACCATAATGCCTTGCAAAATATCCAGGACATGCACACACCATGCTTCTCTGCTAACATTATAAAAGGCCTGGAAACAGCCCAGCTCGCTCTCTTGGAACCTGCCTCCTCCAGTCCTCTTGGAACCTGCCCTCTCTTGGGACCTGCTGCTCTCTTTGGGGTCTGCTGATGCCTTGCCCCTCAACATGTGCTCATCAATCAGCTGGACCACAGCATGCTTGTAACAAGGACTTGTAAGTTAACCTACCTGCTACTTTGTTCTATTTTATGCACAGATTATCTGTAAAGATCTCTTAAACCCTACCTCTCGTGTGCAATTGTATATTAAATCAACCTTTTTGAAGCTAAAAATATGGTCTCTTTGTGTTCTGAGTATATTGAAGCTATATATATTTAATTTATTTAATTTATTGCAATTATCACCTTTGGTTATTGGTGGAGAAATTAATATCCTAAAAGTTATACATACAGCACCTGCTCTTAAATTATAAACAGTAGCGAGTGCTCTCTAGAGCTATTTTCCCCAAAATAAATAATTTCTTGTAACAGTGGATGCCCTTCAAAGTGCTCTGCTCAGACAAATGGTGATGGATCCCAAGAGGGAAGGAGCAACTCTGGATCTGGTGCTCACAAATGGGGAAAGTGTGTCTAATGTCAGAGTAGGTGCCCACCTGGGCAATAGTGATCATAAAATGGTTTGGTTTGATATAACAGATATAACACTCTATAATATAGAGTGGAGGGCAGCCACTCAAAATTCAGTCCTGGATCTCAAGTCATACTGACTTTAACAAAATGGGGACATACCTGAAGAAAGAGCTGATGGGAAGACAGAAGTGGAAAGACAATGGTCCAGGCTTAAAGGAACTATTGAAATGGTTATTGACAATTACTTAAGGAAAGTAAATAAAAGCAAGAAGAAAAGGAAACCGATATGGTTCTCCAAACAAGTGACTAAGAAAATAAAGGCAAAAGAGGTGGCATTCATGAAATACAGGAAAACTCAAGAAGAAGTATACTGGGAGAAACTGAAAGAAGCCAAGAGGGAGATATGTCTAGCAAAAGCAGAGGTGGAAGAGCAAATGACTAGAAATGCCAGGAAGGAAGACAACATTTTTTCCAGGTATATTAGTGAAAGAAGGAAGGCTAGAAATTGAATTATGAGACTGAAAGATGCTGTGGACGGCTTTGTGGCGAGTGTAAAGGGGGTCCGCTTCCTCCTCTTGGGTGGAGCCTGCAAGCCAGCGGGGCTCCCAGGGTTCCAGGACAGAATACTGTTGATACTGGGACTCAGGGGCAAAGTATTTTATTGTCAAGGCAATTTCATACCAAAAATCATAATTAATTGTTCATTACAAAAGGTACAGCCCTCTTAATATAGTCTTCAAAAGAAAAAGGTACAGCCCTCATAAGATAATCTTCAAAAGAAAAAAGATATAGGCCAGGTCCCAAAATCCCTCAGCAAATGTTCAGCTCCTCATGAGTTCAGGCCCTCTACTAGGCCTTAGTTTTCCCTTCCCCCTCCTTCAGAAGGGTTTAGTAAGAGTTCAGAATACTTCCAATATAGGACAACAGTTCAGAACAACTCTTCATGGACAGTCTTTGCACATCAAACCAATACCACAAATCACCTGCCTCTTCACAGCACAGAGGGAACCCTGTAAGGAGCAGGGTTGGTAGTTTCTCCCACCTCTCAGCACCACGCCCGATGTGGCCTCCTCCACTGCCTTCATGTGCTGGGCAGGACAACCTTTGAATTCTCCCACTCCATGGTAACTGGCTCCTCTCCTTTGGGCAGCTCTAGTGGCAGACTACTTCCTTCCTCCACATACTCCATAGAATCTCTCTCTCCCTAAGACTGTCCTCCCTCCTGGTGACTGAGAGCCTCCAGGAAATCTGCTCTCCTCTTCTCACAACTGGGGGGAATTATATACTGATGGCGAAGCCAGGGAAACTGAGCTTCATCCTTCCCTCCCCCTCTAGTGGGGAAGGGAGTAACAGGCTCACCGTGCCTCGAGCCATTGCTCCCCCTGCTGGGGCTGGGAATCTATTCCATCTTTTTAGGACTACTCTCTTTTCTCATTCTTGCAAGGACTTCTGGGACCTGTAGTTCTGGGCTCAACTGCTTCACTGGGGAATCTCTGTGGCTTGCCTTGTCACAAGAGCGATGAAGAAAAAGTGAACATGCTAAACAAGTACTTTTCTTCTGTGTTCACAGAAGCCATGGGACCGGATGGGATCCATCCCAAGATATTGAGGGAGCTTAGAGAGATTCTGGCAGGTCCTCTTAAAGATTTGTTTAATAAATCCTTGGAGATGGGAGAGGTTCTGTGGGATTGGAGAACAGCGGATGTGGTCATGTGGTCTGTCTTCACAAAAGAGGCGACACAGAAGAAGTGGGAAACTACAGGCAGGTAAGCCTCACTTTGGTTATTGAAAAAGTAATGAAAGCTTTACTGAAGGAAAATATAGTGAATTTCCTGTAATCTAATGAGTTACAGGATCCAAGGCAACATGGTATTACCAAAGGTAAATCATGCCAAACGAATTTGATTGAATTCTTTGACTGGGCGACCAGAGAACTGGATCGAGGACAAGTGCTAGATGTAATCTACTTGAATTTCAGCAATGCTTTTGACATGGTCCCTCATAGAAGGCTCTTGAATAAACTTGAAAGGCTGGAGTTAGGACCAAATGTGGTGAGCTGAATTAGAAACTGGTTGACGGACAGACGCCAGAGGGTGGTGGTCAATGGAATTCACTCGACCTAAAGTTGAGATTTGGGCGTCCCCGACCGTATTATCGAAACGAAAGATGGAAGCCCATCTTGTTTTGATAATACGGGATGCCCCGCCCCTTCGTGGCGCCATCCTTAGAGATGGGCACCCTTAGAGATGGTCATCCCTGTTCGATTATCCCCCTCCACGGCAACTAGTTAATAATGCTTGCTTTTCTCTCTCTCTCTCTCTCTTTTTATTCCCCCTTAATACTAAACTAGGTCCTGCAGTGCCTGCTAGATTCTATCTGTTAATGCTGTGGCACAAAGTTTTTAAAACTAAGTGGGAAAGACTATGGAGATTAGTTGATAGCATTTGCTTTTTATATTTTTATTTTGCCTATCACTAACCTACAATTCCTGCTTTAAACTCCAAGCTTTAATTTCCCAAAGCACAAAACAAAATAGTGTTCACTTACCAGAGAAATGTCCTCTTCTCTCGGAACTTCTCTGAAAGTCAATATATGAAGACTCTGTGATCATAAAGGAGCGACTGCAAGGATCAAACTTTTACATCAGGCATGGATGCTGTTCAAAAACACCATCCTGGAAGCCTAGGCCAAATATATTCCACGTATTAAAAAAGGAGGATGAAAGACCAAATAACAGCTGGCGTGGTTAAAAAGTGAAGTGAAGGAAGCTATTAGAACTAACAGAAAATCCTTCAGAAAATGGAAGAAGGAACCGACTGAAAATAATAAGAAACAGCATAAGGAATGTCAAGTCAAATGTAAAGTGCTGATAAGGAAGGCTAAGAGGGACTTTGAAAAAAAGATTGCGTTGGAGGCCAAAGCACTTAGTAAAAATTTTTTTTAGGTATATTAAAAGCAGGAAGCCGGCAAAAGAATCTGTTGGACTGCTAGATGACTGAGGAGTAAAAGGGGCGATCAGGGAAAACAAAGCCGTAGCGGAGAGATTAAATTAATTCTTCACCGAGGAAGATTTGGGTGGGATACCGGTGCCAGAAATGGTATTCGAAGCTGACGAGTCAGAGAAACTTAATGAATTCCCTATAAACCTCGAGGATATAATAGGGCAGTTCTACAAACTGAAGAGTAGCAAATCTCCTGGACCGGATGGTATTCATCCCAGAGTACTGATAGAACTGAAAAATGAGCTTGGTACTGGAAGATTGGAGGGTGGCCAATGTAACGCCAATTTTTAAAAAAGGTTCCAGAGGAGATACGGGAAATTATAGACCGGTGAGTCTGACATCGGTGCCGGGCAAAATGGTAGAGACTATTATTAAGAACAAAATTACAGAGCATATTCAAAAGCATGGATTAATGAGACTAAGTCAACATGGATTTAGTGAAGGGAAATCTTGCCTCACCAATTTACTACAATTCTTTGAAGGGGTGAACAAACATGTGGATAAAAGTGAGCCGGTTGATATTGTGTATCTGGATTTTCAGAAGGCGTTTGACAAAGTACATCATGAAAGACTCCAGAGGAAATTGGAGAGTCATGGGATAGGAGGTAGTGTTCTATTGTGGATTAAAAACTGGTTAAAAGATAGAAAACAGAGAGTAGGGTTAAATGGTCAGTATTCTCAATGGAGAAGGGTAGTTAGTGGGGCTCCCCAGGGGTCTGTGCTGAGACCGTTGCTTTTTAACATATTTATAAGTGACATAGAGATGGGTGTAACTAGTGAGGTAATTAAATTTGCTGATGACACAAAGTTATTAAAAGTCGTTAAATCTCGGGAGGATTGTGAAAAATTACGAGTACCTTACGAGACTGGGCATATAAGTGGCAGATGACATTTAATGTGAACAAGTGCAAAGTGATGCATGTGGGAAAGAGGAACTCGAATTATAGCTACATCATGCAAGGTTCCACGTTAGGAGTCACAGACCAAGAAAGGGATCTAGGTGTCGTCGTTGATGATACGTTGAAACCTATTGCTCAGTGTGTTGCGGCAGCTAAGAAAACAAATAGAATGTTAGGTATTATTATGAAAGGAATGGAAAACAAAAATAAGGATGTTATAATGCCTTTGTATTGCTCCATGGTGCGACCACACCTCAAATATTGTGTTCAATTCTGGTCGCCGCATCTCAAAAAAGATATAGTGGAATTAGAAAAGGTGCAGAGAAGGGCGACGAAAATGATAAAGGGGATGGGACGACATTCCTATGAGGAAAGGCTAAAGCGGCTAGGGCTCTTCAGCTTGGAGAAAAGGCAGCTGAGGGGAGATATGATAGAGGTCTATAAAATAATGAGTGGAGTTGAACGGGTAGATGTGAAGCGTCTGTTTACGCTTTCCAAAAATACTAGGACTAGGGGGCATGCGATGAAGCTACAATGTAGTAAATTTAAAATGAATCGGAGAAAATGTTTCTTCAATCAACGTGTAATTAAACTCTGGAATTCATTGCCAAAGAATGTGGGAAAGGCGGTTAGCTTAGCAGAGTTTTAAAAAGGTTTGAATGGCTTCCTAAAGGAAAAGTCCATAGAGCATTATTAAATGGACTTGGGGAAAATCCACTATTTCTGGGTGTAATGGAAGTGAATTTTAAAGGTTGTTTTTCAGCTCTGTCTTGACCGACCAGTGCACTCAGGGTCTGTATTGTTGATTAGAAGTAATTCTGTTTAAAAATGATTGTTTAACTTTGATTGGGTGAAAATAAGTTGGAATGCAGAAGATAAGACACAGCTCTAATTAATTTGGTATGTAAAGGTGAGGATGGCGCTTGCTTTCCAGGTCCAGCCTGGCCACCTAGAGTTGGAGAGCATGTGACCACGTTCCCACATTATGGCTTGTTTATGTAAACAGAGAAGCATTCTGTAATTTTCCTTAGAAGCATTCTGTAACTTTCCTTAGCTCTGACTATGAGTTCTAAGCCTTATAAAAAGGGGAGTTCCTTTCAGTGAAAGGGGGGCTCATCTGTGAGTGGACACACTGTGCAGAGGATCTGTTCCTGGTCCAAGAAGCTCCTGGCTCTCGCTGTGAACAACCTCCCCCCCACCCGCAGCTAATGTTAAAAGCCTGGATGATGTAAGGACCAGTGATGTATGTATTATTGCCTCTTTTCCTGGTCTAAGAACTCTTAGCATTGCTTAGATGTAGAGACCAGTGATGTAATGATTGTTTAGTTAATCATTGTATGTATATAGCTAATCATTGTATATGTGCTAACCATTGTATATATCTTAATCATTGTAGATTTTAGCTCCTCTAATAAAGGTTTCATTTATCTAATACGAATCCAAAAGAATCCACAGTAATTACTGAGTAGTCGATCCAGCTTATAATCGAAAGAGAAAAACGCCTATATTTCAACCCAAATTGGGAGATGGGCGTTTTTCTCACAAAGGCCCCAAATCGTTATAATCGAAAGCCGATTTTGGGCGTTTCCAACTGCACTCCGTTGCGGAGACGAATAAAGTTGATGGGGGTGTGTCGGAGGCGTGGTGGAGGCGGGACTGGGGCGTGTTTAGCAGCCGAGGAGAGATGGGCGTCTTCAGCTGATAATCGAAAAAAAAAGGCGTTTTTACCGCAATTTTGGGTCACTTTTTTTGGACCCTTTTTTTTCACGAAGAAGTCCTAAAAAAGTGCCCCAACTGCCCAGATGACCACTGGAGGGAATCGAGGATGACCTCCCCGGACTCCCCCAGTGGTCACTAACCCCCTCCCACCAAAAAAACCCCACTTTAAAAACTTTTTTTCCAGCCTCTATGCCAGCCTCAAATGCCGTACCCACCTCCATGACAGCAGAATATGTTCGATCCTGTCACAGCCTTTCCATGGGTCAGATGTGGCTCTCGGGTGCACTAAAGGGTCACATCAGCATTGCATTATGGTGGGTGTAGGGTATTGGGCTCCGTGATTTCATTAGCTTCTGTTACAGTCTCACGATGTTGGTAGTTGGTAGGCTCTTCTCCCATGGTGCTTTTCCCCCTGCCTACTGGGTCAGAGTGTGCCCTGTTGTGTTTCCGGTAGTCCATGAGGTAGTGGCCATTTTTGTAAGCCAGTTTTAGATCTCTTCCATGTGTTAGCCACGTTAGAGAACTTAGTTCTTACCTTGAATGTGGCTGAAAGAGGGCATTGTACAACATTCTGCCAGCTCTGACCTGCTAATCTCACTACCAGGGAGACTCGTTGCCAGTGGTGGGGCACAACCTCTGATCTGCAGTTAACTGTGAGTAAACACGGTTATTCCAATAAAGGACGTTTTCGGAGAGATTAGTCTTCAGGTGTAAACTGGTGTGCCAATGTTATACAGCAGTAACAAGTCCTAGAGGCCTGCGTGTATGCAGGTCCCTGGAGCAGTTTTAGTGGGCTCAGTGAAGTTCAGCCAGGTGGACCCAGGCCCATCCCCCCCCACCTGTAACAGTTGTGCTGGTAAATGGGAGGCCTCCAAAATCCACTGTACCCACATGTAGGTGCCCCCTTCACCCCTAAGAGCTATGGTAGTGTTGTACATTTGTGGGTAGTGGGTTTTGGGGGAGGGGGGTTGGGAGCTCAGCACCCGTGGTAAGGGAGCTATGCATGTGGGAGCTTTTTCTGAAGTCCACCGCACTGACCTAGGGTGCCCAGTTGGTGTCCTGGCATATCAGGGGGGCCAGTGTACTACGAATCCTGGCCCCTCCCACGACCAAATGGCTCGGATTAGGACGTTTTTGAGCTGGGCGTTTTTAGTTTCCATTATCGCTAAAAAAAACAAACGCCCAGCTCAAAAACGTCCATTTTTTCGAAAATATGGTTCGGCCCGCCCCTTCACGGACCCGTTCTCGGAGATAAACGCCCATGGAGATAAGCGTTTCTGTTCGATTATGCCCCTCCACGTCAGTGAAGCAGGCTGTAAATTCATAGCAGTACACTGGAATAAGCAGTATAAAATGTTTTATACTTTTTGGGGATCTTGCCAGGTATTTGTGACCTGGATTGGCCACTGTTGGAAACAGGATGCTGGGCTTGATGGACCTTTTGTCTTTCCCAGTATGGCAATACTTATGTACTTATGTACTATATAGTTATGACTTTTGCACAAGGTTTTAATTTTCTGTTTTTCACATTTTGTTCTGGGATACTCTAATTGGCTTGTTTAATAGTCATTAACACAAAGATACAAGTGTAACTTTTGCATTCCGTTTATAGGTTGCAGAAGAGAAGGTCCAAAAGTACACACAAAAGCAGCACAAAAAGAAGCACAAAAGGACCTTCAGGAGTGGAATAATCAAAAGTCCTTTAAGAAACAGACCCAACATACGTCTGTGTCGGGAGTCAAAAGAAGTAGCAAAGACGTCTATAATCATCATACAGAAATGCAAGTAACGTTGAATGAAAAACACCGTCGGCCCTTCTATATTGGAGTTTTCCAACATACAGTATTAAAAACCCTAATATCAAGGTAGTAAAGCTTGTAACCGCATCTCAGAACAATGCATCGTCAATCTCCAAAGTTTCAGTGAATCCACCAAAAAGGCATTTTTCATTCAACGTTGCTTGCATTTCTGTATGATGACTATTGCTGTCTTTGCTTTTTTCGAGAGATTGCACTTCTTTGAACCTTCAACCAAGATGTGCGGTGTATTAGCAGATATTTGTCCTGCTAGCACCACCTGCCTACAAAGTTATGGTTCACATGTCCATATATTACATATAATATTTCTTTGGTGCTAATCATTTTTATAGCACTAGCATGTGCATAAATAATCACTTTATGCTCTTTCTCTTTTCTTGGGACAGACACTAGCATATTATTAAGCTTTCCTGATTCGGTATATATTATTTGTGACCAGCAGACAAGTTTGTTGTACTGCATAGTTATTCACTCTGCCATCACTTTGTAGGTGTATACACTTTTCTTATTGAATTAGATCAAACTTTTGTCCACATGATTTGTATTTTAGCACTTTGCATTCCCTGTCTTTCTTTGGTAGTATTTTGGTTTTATAATTCCACGGTGTACCTGTTATATTTCTCATATCGAGAATCTCACTGGAGTTTGCACTTCACACAATCACGTTCTCTCTTTCTATACCTTTTAGTTGCTATCATGTTATTTCTAATCTGGTTGTATATATCTCTACATACATATTTTTGTCTGGTGGCATTAATTTTGCTTCCTCTTTTTCTACTCTCATGTATCATTTACTTTGGCTGTTTTTGTTTGGCAGTATGTCATTCACCCTGTTTCATTTATCTATTCTACTTTTTAAATATTGTTTATTCACCTGTAGATATCTTTCATCTGTATGGATGTCAGAGAAATTGTATCTATACTGATGTGATTTCAGTGATACATTTCTATTGATTAATCATTCATGTATGTGAAGAACTTTTTAGTTAAGACTTTTTTATTCCACTTTTACTTTTATAATACTGCATTTATTAATTAGTACACTGGATTCATTTTAGACTTATATTTTGTGCAAAATTGATGCTGTTATGCTTATTGTTTGTACAATATTTTATATATGCATATTAATTGTGTTATTATGTGTTCATTTATGTGTTTTAACCATTTGATATTCCATGTGTTTGTGGCATTTTAGTTTCTACGCAACATTTGTCTACCAATTTTTTTAAATATTATTTAATGTTGTATTTTTCAATGTTCTCATTTTTAATTTTTTACCCTTGATCAGTCATAAATGTTTGCATGTTTTGTTTTTGATAGTATTTGACCCCTGACTCAGCCCCTCGAGCCAAAACACAGTCCATGTCGGGTCTTTTGATTTCTCAATAAAGAATCTCCTGCCATCGATTATCACTTTGTTGTTTGTGTGTTGATTTGTTGTTCTGCGGAGTGTGGACTCTTTCCTTCCATCCTGCTCTATAGAGTGTGGAACCAGGATGGCAATTACTAGTTACCCAAAAATCAAAGAATTTAGTTAACATTGTAAACAGCAGGGTACTTATTTTGAGTTCATATTGCATACTAGGTAAAACAAAAATATATACCATATGCAAGCAATACACTGAAATCAAACTAGCTCATGGAATAGACTCCATAATTAAATCAGACCTTAGACGGTTAGAATGCTACATTTTTCTTTATTGCATTTTATATAAAGTTCCCATGGTCTTTGTAAGTCAAAGTTTGTAGACAAGGAACTTACCAGTAACTAGTAACTAATAGGGGAAGCTGAAGATTTGATATTGGATTAGAATATGTGAACACTGATTTCACGTCCAGGCATTCTTTCTATGTTTCTGCTCACAAGTCTTATACATGCTTATACATGTACTATTCCAGTCTTACAACATTTAAATATAATTTTATATTCTGGAAGGAAAGTATAGAAGGAGGAGAAGTAAGAAGATAGAAGGGAAAAGCATGCTCATTTTTTCAAGCTTCTGTTCTGGCTGGAATATTTTGAAGTAACTTGCAAACTGGTGGCTGGCTTCCTCTGTAAGAAGGAAACATGGCATTACTTGAGAGATAGGTACTGACACTCTAGGTTGAGGCTTTCATTTTGCAGGAAACCAGTAGT
This sequence comes from Microcaecilia unicolor, assembly GCF_901765095.1. Taxonomy (NCBI): domain Eukaryota; kingdom Metazoa; phylum Chordata; class Amphibia; order Gymnophiona; family Siphonopidae; genus Microcaecilia; species Microcaecilia unicolor. The sequence goes on from NC_044036.1 coordinate 239,295,704, forward strand.
ATGAAACCGTCCAACCTTTGTAGACCTGAGGTCTTTGCAGTGCTACCGTAAAGAGAGAAAACAAAGCACAAAGGGCCTCATCTAATAAAGATTTCTTTTTCCTTAGGTATAGGATGAGAAAATATCCCTCTGGAAGAATAACCGAAAGAATGTTAAAAAAAAAAAAAGACAGGAAGAGAGCCTGCCTCTTTCATCACTGCTAGCAGTCTCCAGTTGCAGCTACACAGCCCCCAACTCTGGTTAGCAGGTGCATAGAACAGGCTTGGCAATGATCGAACCCTGAGGAGGCTGTACTGCACCCTGCTCTGAGATGCTTTTGATTTCTAGGAATTTTAGCAGATCATGTTTGTTTTTAAACACTTTCTGTAGGAACATTCACAGTGGAAAGCAGAGCAGAATTTAGGCTGGTCTGGGATGGGAAGATAATTTATACAGATAAAGGCAATATTCAGTCGCTAGCCATATAAGTTTTCAATATAACATACATATTCAGTGATGGCACTTAATATATTTATCACCACCAAATATATGTATAACTATATAGTTATAGGAATAATCCCGTGTCAAAATTTACCATATTGTTTTTAAATTTAAAAGAGTTGGGGGGGGGGGGGGGGGGATTCTGCATATGCTGATACTATAGAGGAGGAAAAGGAGGGGGATATATTGACTGATCCAGCTATTAAATTGGTCGCATGCCTGCCCCCCCCCCCCCTTCATCTTGAAGCTTTATAAAGAAATCTTGGGCTCAGTCCTAACTTCTCCAATACATATCTTCCCAATTTCTATCAAAGCTCTGCTATAAATTGCTTACTAGATTGAAGTTATTCCCTGAAGCCTCTAACTTGTCCTGTGTGTGGGTCTTGACAAGATTGAAGCTATAAGGTGGGGTGGGGGCAGACAGGGATACCTTTCACTCCAGTTGTAATACAGTTGTAATAGGGAAAGGAATCAAGTTCTAAAAGGTTTGGGGACAGTGACAATAGGGTCCAGGCCTGTGGCTTCGCATGACCTGGCAGAAAATTGCAACCAGTTTGCCTCGTTCCTTGTTAAAGCCCATTGTCTGAAAACAATGCAATTTTATGCAAGGTTAAACCAGTGGGGGCCCTACCATTAGGTCAACTGAGGCGGGGGCCTTAGGTGGCACTCTTTATGGAGCGGCATCTTTCCCCCTTCCTTCCTCAACTCCCCTCCCCAGCCTACCTTCTTTTTTTGTTTTTCAAAAGTTGATGGTGACAGCGGTCCCCATATGCTGCTCTGTTGCTGGCACCTGCATTTCCTCTGTACTGTGGACTGCCTCTCTGACATAAGTTCCTGTTTCCTCGGAGGCAGGTAGCAATACAGTGGAGATGCAAGTGGCGCAGCGTATGGGGATTGCTGCCACCACTGACTTTTAAAAACAACATAAAAAGAAGGTAGGCTGAGGGAAGGGGATTGAGGGAGCAAGAAAGAAAGGGAAGGGGGGAATGCCAGACCGAGGCTGCGGGGGTGGGGGAGAGGGAATTGGCAGAGAGAATGTGGAAAAATGTTGGACTGGGGGGGGCAGGGCCCCATTTCATCCCTGCCTCAGGTGACAGATTGCTTTGGGCTGCCCCTGGGTGAAACTAACACTTTACCGTGAGGTGCTAATGGCTGCAACAATTGGGATTATTGCCAACCTACACTTTTCTAGAAGCTTCTGGGTTGAATAACTATTGGGATTAATCAGTGGAGCACTGTACAATGTGGATAAATGAGCCCTTCCTTCCCCCAAATCCTTCAGTCAGAAAATACTATCTTACCTAGACAGGTTGGCAGCCCTCTGTGGAGATGGAAAGAAAGAGAGACACATCATGAAATGGTCTAGTTAGTTGCAAATATATATTCAGTTTGCCAAAGCAAGTATTTTTAATCACCAGATTCTTTGTGCCCTAGATAGAACACAAAAGGAAACTTGTGTCCCCCAAATCCTTTTTATTTTATTATTTTTGTTATTTTCTCAGATTTCTGAGTTGATTGAATTGGTTGAGAAATTCCTCCATAAAATCATGAAACTGATTTTTACAGCTCTATAATTTGTGTTCTGTTCTCTCTGGTTCTGCAGTTTGGGGATGAGGGAGAACAGCTCCTTCAGATCTTCCCTGGAGGGCAACAGGGGACTATCAACAGATGTTCTAAGATGTTAACTCAAGGTGAACTAGAGCTGGCAGAGTAGCTCTTAGTGATGAGAAAACCCAGAGACCCTAGTTCCAGTCCCATGCCACGTGTCCTTAAACAAATCCATCTGTAAACAATATTATTTTATTTTGTTAGTCCTACAATTTATATTTTTCTAAACGCCTCTACTTGTTGTAACCATTTGGATTGTTTTTAATTTTTCTCTAATTTTGAATTTAATTGTAAACCACCATGATACGTTCTCAAATGATGGTATATCAAATACAATAAATAAAGTAAGTTACTACCAAAACAAGTTGACTCAAGTTCAAAGCATTCTTAAACCTGCTTAAAGCTTAGATTGTTATTTCTGCAGAGGGACCCAAGAATAGAAGGCATTTGGGATAGTTTTTAATATTTAGTTTTGGCCCAACTGTTTCCTCCTGCTACCTTGGGCTTCCAACTCGATTGGAGCTTGCTCCTTAGGCTATGGCGAAATAGGCCATCACTGACAACTATCAGAGTATTGTCCCTTATTCATATCTCACTATTTGTAGCCTCTGCACTGCACTGACATTCTGCAGCTGGGAGTCATGCACAAGGCTTAGTCCAATCAGTAGATGCCATCATTGACCAATAGGAAATCTACCTCTACAGCATCTCTAGCTGGCATGCCCAGGGCCAGGGTTGCCAGCTGGCTCCATGTTTACCCAGCAGAGTTGCTCCCCTGTTTACTAAGTTGCACGGCAATGCCGACACAGCCTATTCAAAGTGCAACTTAGTAAATCAGGGTGGTTATTGTCTATTTCTGGTTCTTGACCTCTCTTCCTTATGTGGTTTAGAGTAATTATATCTCCCTCATACACCCCCACTCTCTATATATTTTAAATTATGTAACCTTAAAGATTGAGACCATTCTTTTCAAGATCAGAGTGGAGGAGTAGCCTAGTGATTAGTGCAGTGGACTTTGATCCTGGAAAACTTGGTTTGATTTCCACTGCAGCTGCTTATGACTCTGAGCAAGTCACTTAACTTTCCATTGCCCCAGGTACAAATAAGTACCTCTACATACCTTGAATGTAGTTGCACAAACCACAGAAAAGCGGTATATCAACTCCCATTCCTCTTTGCACATTAGTTCATTTGTTAGTCTTAACTACATTGGACTATTGCAATTCAATTTATGCAGGTATTAAGCGGTGTCTCCTAAGAAAACTACAAACTGCACAAAACATGGCTGCCTGCCTTATATATAGATCGCTGTGTTACGTTAAAGCATCTCCTCTTCTTAAGGATCTACATTGGTTACCTATCAACGAAAGAATTTCATTTAAGCTCTGTGTTCTTGTTCATCAGATTCTTTATAGTATTTTACCATCTTATATGATAGTTCTCATTAAGTTATCACCACAAAATGCCACCTCATCATCTATAGAATATCTCATATTACATTTCCCAAGTTGTAAATACTTAACCTACAAAACTATCCATAATGTTAATTTACATAAGTACATAAGTAATGCCATACTGGGAAAAGACCAAAGGCTTATCAAGCCCAGCATCCTGTCCCCGACAGCGGCCAATCCAGGTCAAGGGCACCTGGCAAGCTTCCCAAATGCACAAACATTCTATACATGTATATCAGACACTCAGTTGGTTATATGTTGTTTAGAAGTTTACTTAAAGCCCACTTCTTTAAATCGGTGTTCAGTTAATATGAAAAGACATTTTTTTTAAATAGTTGTGTTCTTGTATTAATATTAATTGTCTTGTAATGCTTCTTCTTAATTTGTTGTGTAAGCTGCATTGAACCTGAGCTTTCTTGGGAAAAATGTGGGGTAGAAACATCATAAAACCTAGAATTCCTCTTGTTCATAAGTACATAAGCACTGCCACGCTGGGAAAAGACCAAAGGTCCATCAAGCCCAGCACTTTGTCTCCGACAGCGGCCAATCCAGGCCCCAAGAACCTAGCAAAAACCCAGAATTTAATAACGATCAATGGACTTTTCCTTCAGGAATCTGTCCAGACCCCCTTTAAACTCAGCAAGGCCAGCTACCGTCACTACCTTCTCCGGCAATGAGTTCCAGAGTCTAACCACACGCTGAGTAAAGAAAAACTTTCTTCAATTTGTTTTAAACCTACCACATTCTAATTTCATCTTGTGTCCCCTAGTTCTATTATTGTTAGAAAGCATAAACAAACGCTTCACATCTGTCCGCTCTACCCCACTCATTATTTTGTAGACCTCTATCATATCACCCTTCAGCCACCTGTTCTCCAGGCTAAAGAGTCCTAGCCATCTTAACCTCTCCTCATAAGGTAGTCGTCCCATCCCTTTTATCATTTTTGTCGCCCTTCTCTGCACCTTCTCCAATTCCTTTATATCTTTTTTGAGACGAGGCGACCAGAACTGAACACAATACTCCAGGTATGGTCGCACCATGGAGCGATATAATGGCATTATAACATCCTCATGCTTGTTTTCCATCCCTTTTCTAATAATACTCAACATTCTGTTCGCCTTATCAGCCGACGCAGCACATTGAGCGGAAGATTTCAACGTTCTATCCACGATGACTCCCAGATCCCTTTCTCGGTCCGTAACTCCTAAAGCGGAACCTTGCATGACATAGCCGTAATTCGGGTTCCTCCTTCCCAAGTGCATTACTTTGCACTTGTCAATGTTGAACTTCATCTGCCATTTGGACGCCCAATCCCCCAGTCTCACGAGGTCCTCTTGTAATCTTTCACACTCCTCCCGCGACGAGACGACCCTGGATAACTTTGTGTCATCTGCGAATTTAATTACCTCACTAGTTACTCCCATCTCAAGGTAATTTATAAATATGTTAAAAAGCTGCGGTCCCAGCACAGACCCCTGAGGGACCCCACTAACTACCCTTCTCCTATCTTAATTCCCACCTTCTAATTTATTTATTTTATGTAGGGCCGCATTTCAATTTAAATTTTTAATCGCGATTAATTGTGTGATTAAAATTTTATGATTCTGATTAATCAAACAATTAAAGGTATTTTATGTATTTTTATGTATTTATTTCCCCCCACTGCAGCTCCTTGTGACTGGGCAACTCACTTAACGCTCCATTGCCTCAGGTACAAAATAAGTACCTGAATTTAGTATGTAAACCACTTTGGTTGTAACCACAGAAAAGCGGTATATTAAATCCCATCCCTCTTCCCTTCCCTAAAGGAGTGGTAATCTCCCTCCTTCCCACCCCCAGATCCAACATTGATGCCTGGATGTCTCAGTGCCATCTGAAACTAAACATGACCAAGACAGAACTTCTTATCTTTCCCCCTAAACCAACCTCTCCTCCTCACCCATTCTCTATTTCTGTGGATAACACTCATCCCCTTCCTGTCTCATCAGCTCGTAACCTTGGGGTCATCTTTGATTCCTCCCTCTCCTTCTCTGCACATATTCAGCACACTACTAAAACCTGTCGTTTCTTTCTCTATAATATCAGCAAAATTCGCCCTTTCCTTTCTGAGCATACTACCAGAACCCTCATCCATACTCTTATCACCTCTCGCTTAGACTATTGCAAGTTCCTTCTCACAGGTCTCCCACTTAGCCATCTCTCTCCTCTCCAATCTGTTCAAAATTCCGCTGCACGACTAATATTCCACCAGTGTCGTTATGCTCATATTAGCCCTCTCCTCAAGTCACTTCACCGGCTTCCTATCCGTTTCCGCATACAGTTCAAACTCCTCTTATTGACCTATAAGTGCATTCACTATGCAGCTCCTCAGTACCTCTCCACTCTCATCTCTCCATAGATTCCTCCCCGGGAATTCCGTTCACTAGGTAAATCTCTCTTATCTGCACCCTTCTCCTCCACCGCTAACTCCAGACTCCGTTCCTTTTATCTTGCTGCACCATATGCCTGGAATAGACTTCCTGAGCCGGTATCAAGCTCCATCTCTGGCTGTCTTCAAATCTAGGCTAAAAGCCCACCTTTTTGATGCTGCTTTTAACTCCTAACCCTTAGTCACTTGTTCAGAACCCTTATTTTATCATCCTCATTTTAATATTCCTTTATCTCTTGTTTGTCCTGTTTGTCTGTCCTAATTAGATTGTAAGCTCTGTCGAGCAGGGACTGTCTCTTCATGTTCAAGTGTACAGCGCTGCGTACGTCTAGTAGCGCTTTAGAAATGATAAGTAGTTGTACTAGTAGTAGTAACATCTCTCCCATTCTCTTTCTTCTCTCCCTCTCCTCCTCCCCCAGGTTCATTATCTATCTTTCTTTCCAACGGCCTATTATCTATATCTCTCTCTCTTCTTCCATCCTTTTGTCCATCATCTTTCCACCCCCCTCCACCCTCATAAGCAGCAACACAAACTTGGTGGTTAGCTGCAGCAAGCTCATCTTGTGACTGCTGGAGCTCACCGCCTTGGCCATAGCTTCCACTGGCAGCCCCTCCCGTTCTGCTCATGGGAAGGTAGCTCACGCCCTTCCCCTCACCTGAGGTTTGGCATCTGTCCCCCCCCCCCCCCCCTCAATCCCCCACCCTGCCGATCTATCTTAAAGGAGATCTTCTGTTGGTCCCCTGCAGCAGCAGTGTTGTCTGCAGCCTGGAGTGGAGAAGTAGCCTAATGGTTAGTGCAATGGCCTGAGAACCTGGGGAACTGGGATATATTTCCACTGCAGCTCCTTGTGACTGGGCAAGTCACGTAACCCACCACTGCCCCAGGTACAAAATAAGTACATGTATATAATATGTAAACCACTTTGATTGTAACCACAGAAAAATGGTATATCAAGTCCCATTCCCTTTCTGTTTGCTCCAAAGCTTTCCCTCTGGTTTGTCTTGCCTACTCTGATATCACTTTCTGTTTTTGCATGGGCAGGACAAGTCAAAGGAAAAACTTTGGACCAAGTTGCACATAGCATATGTACAATGCTTCTGCTGCCAGGAATCTACAGAAGACCACCTTTAAGGTAGACCAGCACAGGAAGGGGGATGATGTATCACGGGCAGCTAGAAAGATGCCAGATCGCGTGCTGAGGATGTGGGTTGGGATGGAAGAGAGTAGAAGAGATGTTTGGAGGAGACAGGAGATGTTGCAACATGCTAACTTTTTTTTTTTTTTTTAAATAATCGCAGAATTAACTGCGATTGAAATGCAGCCCTAATTTTATGTAAACTGCCTAGATATTATTTTTAATTAGTGGTATATTAAATAAATTTAAAATATGAAATGTTTTGCTTTTCTTAGGGAATTAAATGGAGAAATCAGAACTACAAGTCCATGCATGGAATGGAGTAAACCCAGGACTAGATCAATCCTGTCAGGTGAAGCTGAAGGCAGTTGGCAACCTTACCCATGTTATGGAGCTCTGATCTAGAACTGAACCCAAATATTCTGAGTGATAACAAACAGCAATTGCCAATGAGTCACTGACCCACCCTGGGGAAGTTTATGCTAACTCTTGTGCTTGTACATTTTGACTTGTTTAAATAATCATAAATGCAGGACTGTGAATCCCAGAATTCCAAACAGCATTATGGGAGGCAATTCTATAACATAGCTGCTAACAATTATGCACCTTTTACATGCATAAATGTTTAGAATGATGGCATTTACTCAAATACATGTGCACATATGTGCATAAATGCCATAATTCTGCCTATGGGTGTGGGGGGGGGGGGGGGAGTTATCAGCTACCTAAACACTAGTCTATTGTTACCCCGCCCTCTGGTGACTGAATATGCAGGGTAATATCCTGAGAAATATTGCTGATGAGCCCACTTCAATTCCAAGCAGGGCCAGCATTAGGGGGTGGCAATGTTGCTTAATGTTTGATTTATTCTTGTACACTGCCTTGAGTGAATGCCTTCAAAAAGGGGGTAAATAAGTCTTAATAAATAAACAAACCAATAAGGCAATTGCCCTGGGCCCCCATACTACATGGGGCCCCAAACCTGCCTCATGTTAATGGAGGCATAGGCTGAAGGCCAGCTTTTAGGCCCTCTCCATGGTTTCTGCCCTGGCTCCCTGAATGTCTAATACCAGCCCTGATTCCTGGTTATTGGAGCAAGCACTGAATCTGTGTCACTGTCTTGCAGGGTGATAATGGTGGCAGGAACTGTCCTAACACATTCAATTCTCTTTTAATGGTTTCTCAAAACTCTCAGAGGTAGTCAATCACATACAGTCTTACCTTTTGCAGGAACCATAACAACGTCATCTTCAGTGAGATTCCTGGACAAAATTAAATCCCTGTATTTCTCCAGGATTTCAGAACTCACATCAGGGCTTCTTCCTAAAGTTAAAGGTCAGAATCAAAGTTAGTCAAATCTGTATTTTAATACACAAAAGGAAAGATGAGTGCAGCAGTAAAGAAGATATGGAAAACAAATTGGATAAGAGACATTCAGAATGGAAGTAGGGTTGTCACCTCACTCCTGCCAACCTGAAGAGACTGATGCAGCACTGATTTATTTCATTGCACATGTGGACTCATTGTAATTGTAAACTTACTGTTAGGAAAATTAGAATGCCAGCTCCTCTCTTCTGGGCATCCAGTGAAGATAGACAAAAAAGACCGAATCAACCTACTTGGATTAAGTTGGGTGAGGTGACAGCTTATGAAAAGGGCGATATGTGGTGGGTAATATGAGGGTTAATTCTATAAATGGTGCCTAAAAAATCAGCACGAAAAAACCCACTTAAGTGGTATTATATAAGCCGCGCCTAAAGCTTGGCATGGTTTATATAGAATACACACTTAAATGGACAGTCACATGTGAATTTAGGTGCGGCTATTTGCACCAATGAAAATGTGGGGCAAATGCCTGAGCCTAGATTTACGTGTAGAGCACCATTATTCTGTAATTATGCATGTAACTGGAAGCCAAGCACCCATTCCAACCTGAAATGCCCATGACGACCCCCCCCCCCCCCCCCCCCCCCCCCATTTCTGTGCCCTCTTTTTTGGAACACATGTACATTTTAGACACTGATCCTGCACCTAACTTTACACATTTTGGTCCTAATTAAATTTAATTAGTGTCAATAACTACTTGCTAAAAAGCCAATTATTGGCACTAATTGCTATTCAATTAAATTGTGTGCACAAATCTGGAACAAGCCTAAATTTTTGTGCGCAATTTTTGGCGATCTTTACAGACTCAGGGGGATGATGTCTATTTGATAAACCACCTTGGATGATTGTCAGTAAGGCAGTATATAAACTTTTTAGAAAATATACATAAGTAGGTAGAGAGTAAACAGTGAACTCATGGATAGGTGGTAGTATATGAATATATTTAAAACAAAATGGTATGGTGCACAAGGCAAAATTTTTAATTTTGTTTAGTTTCCCATGTCATTTCTAGGATTTTTCATTTATTTTTTTCCTTTCAGAGGCAAAGTCTTCAATAGTGTGCACTGTTGCTCAATAATGCTGGAGAATGTGGTAAAAGCAGTTAGTGTATCTGGGTTTAAAAAAGTTTTGAATAGATTTCTAGAAGAAAAGTCCATAAATTGTTATTAAGGTAGACCTGAGGAAAGCCACTACTTATGCCTGGGGGTCAGAAACATGGAATCTTGCTACTTTTGGGATCCTGTCAGATATTTGTGATCTGGAGTGGCCATGGTTGGGAACAGGATATCTTTGGTCTGACCCAGTAGGGCAGTTCTTATATTCATATGTCGATAAATAGGGCACAATGGTGGTGTATTATTAATGGCACAGGAAAAGAAAAACAAAATTTCAGGTTCTTTCCTGTCATTTCAGTTTAAAAACAATATGAAATGACATGGGAAATGTCATTATCATTACCCATGTTTTTTCAAGTACACAACTCTGCAAAATGGACAAAATTTTTCTTTTTGCCACCATTTCATCCCTGTTTGACTTTCACAAGTGTTTCAGACTTATCAGTTACAGGTTTTTGATGGTGCTGAGCAGAGATAGCAAAGTTGCCTCTGTAGAACCTACGCTATAAATGTGAAACAAACGCCATGTAAGTGTTCCAAGAATGAGTATGGTCTTCCTTCAAATGTATCTTGCTTTACAGTAGTTGGGTTGCTAGCAGCAGCAGCTATTCTGATACACAGTCAGTAGCCAGTTCCGGAGTTTTGCTTTTGCCATGTTCTGCCCAGGTAAATAGGAAGTTGCAGCAGAGGGAAAGCTCCGGGAATGGCCACAGAAGGTGGATATTGAACCTGGGGGAAGGGGAAGAGATGCTGGACCATGGGGATCCCCTGTAGCTAGGCAGGACTGCAAAGATCAGACCAGACCTTCAGACTCTAAGCTAGAGAGACATCCCATGGAGATGAGTCCACCTCATGTTCAGGCAGTGACATACAGCTGCATAATAAGACCCCTTTCCATCAGCTAGAACTTAGCTTGCCTCTAACACCTCTTTCGGAGACTTTGAGACGCATTCAAGCCTGAGTTTCAAGAGCATGACAGTAAATATGTCTGAAACTCAGATGGAAGGTACAGCATTATTCACTCTAGTAATGTAACACAAATTATTCCTTTGTAACACGTACCAAAGACGGTCGTTGTGATGATTCCCTGATCCATCTGCATCACAAAGCAATACGTTTTATAGTCTGTTTCCAGCACTCCCATGTTGCCGTTCATCCCATTATCTAAATCAAAGAAAACAATGTCATAGCTGTAATAGTAAAGTTCATCTGGGGACAAAGCTCTTATTTTCACAGAATGTGGAAAACTTAGCAAATGGATTTCCAAACAGATACAAAATCTACTTTTTCACTAAAAAAGGAACAAAATGAAACAATATTCAAAGATATTTAAAAGGCCTGATTAGGGCTGCTGAATATCCACAGTTAGGGCCTAAATTGAAACCGCTAACTTCTGGGTGTTCCAGGAGCGGAGTCAGAATTTATATTCAGCCCATAACCACATAAGATAACTGCATAAAACGGACTGCATAAAAAGCAGACCTGTCTTTATGTGAGATTAAGAGCTGAATAATGCACTTAACCACATAAGTTTTAACCAGCAACACACAACTGGATTTTCAATGCCAGTGCCCGGACATCTGGGAATACAGTTGCCGGTGGACAGAAAACTCTGACCACAGCTGACTGAATATCAGCTGGTGTATATTTAATGAACTCTTGGTGTGTTTGGAAAATATTGATACTAAGGGTGCACTGTACATATTTTAACATCAGAAAGTTTATTAAGTATTACACATATGAGTCTACAATGACACCTTGTGAACTCAAAAAGGAACATTGCAATGGCTGTGAAGAGAGCTGCAACATGTTCTTTGTGGCTCATGTGTATGGGAAGGAAAGTGGCAGAAAGCCTGAAAAGTCCTGGAGGTTGTGGGTAGTGGCTCCAGATGACACTAGCCTTAAGCACTGAAGAAGGATGCCTTGAGGAAGGGCAAAAAATTTAAAAAGGAAATACAGTTTCAGGAATGTGCAAGATTGTAGTATATTATATAGCAGAGCTGGTGGTTGGGAGGCGGGGCTAGTGCTGGGCAGACTTATACGGTCTGTGCCGGAGCTGGTGGTTGGGCGGCAGGGATAGTGCTGGGCAGACTTATAGGGTCTGTGCCACAGCTGGTGGTTGGGAGGCGGGGATAGGGCTGGCCAGACTTATACGGTCTGTGCACTGAAGAGGACAGTACAAATAAAAAAGTAGCACATATGAATTTATCTTCTTGGGCAGACTGGATGGACCGTGCAGGTCTTTTTCTGCCGTCATCTACTATGTTTACTATGTACTATGTTTAGTAATCTTTGTTTTGTATAAAGTCAGTTATGAGAGAAACTTTTGCATTCAATTACAGTGAAATGCTAATCATCTGGCATTACTAGGCTCCCAGGTGCTATCATTGAGGACTTCAATCATTTGCCCCTGCTGGGCTGGTGATCATGCAAAAAAAGCCTGTTGTCCACTGTAAATGCAATCTATGATGGTGCCAGTGTTGTAAAATGCTATTTACTCTTGCAGAACCTAATTCATCCATTTTGGTTACATAACAAAGAATGTCCTAGAGAGCAACCAGCCAGGAGTTTTCTATTTGTGACACTCTTGGTATCTCCCAAGTGCCAATGTGCTATTTAAAGATGCTATAGTTCTGTATCAGATCCCTTTATTATACTGACTTCACCGTAGCCCCTTATCACTTTTTGTCTATCTGTGATTTCTCATTAAGGGGTTCCCATCCCAATACTCGGCTAATTTTTTCTTGGAGCAGATCCCCGGATATTTAGGGTCTTTAATGATCAGCAAAATAGCTTGGGATGAAAAAAACTATTGAACATCTGTGGTAAAGGTAGCATAAATGATTTCATTTCTACCTGTGCTGAAAGGTATTTGATGGTACTATCAATCTAATTCACACAACTGATCTGGTATTGGCAAAAAAAATCCACCTTTAAATCCAGGCTAGTACTTATGGTAAGGTATTAATTTACTGAGTGTATTGTAAGCATGCCATACAATGTTCTTAAATAGTTAATAGGACACATGGAAGCTCAAAAAGAGAAAAACGTCCAAAAAGTGTCATAGAGCACCATTTGGATGTTTTTCTTCTCAAAACATCCGAATTGGTATTTTCGAAACCAATGTTGCAGATGTTTATCTATGCAATTTGTCTGCAGTGTGTCCAAATCACAAGTGGGCATGTGAGGGGGTTTCTGAGGTGGGATTAGGGCATGCCTAACACTTGGATGTTTTACAGCCATAATGGAACAAAACAAAAATGTCCAGAACTAAAATCAAGATGTTTTGGTCTACACCTGTTTTCAGAATGAATAAGACACATAAAGGTGCCCTAAATGATCACTGAAGGGAATTTATTTTTGTTACATTTGTACCCTGTGCTTTCCCACTCATGGCAGGCTCTATGTGGCTTACATGGGGCAATGGAGGGTTAAGTGACTTGTCCAGAGTCACAAGGAGCTGCCTGTGCCTGGAGTGGTAATTGAACTCAGTTCCTCAGGACCAAAGTCCACCACCCTAACCACTAGGCCACTCCTCCACCCCATCAAGGGTGGAATCAAGGTGATCCCCAAATACCCTTCCCAGTGGTCATTGACCACCTCCCCCCAAAAGTGAATAAAAATATGACGTACCAGCCTCTATGACAGCCTCAGATGTTAAAGTCAGGTCTATTAGAGCAGCATGCAGGTCCCTACAGTAGTGGAGTGGTCGGTGCAGTACACAGTGGGGACCCAGGTCCCTATCTTCTTCTACCTGTCCCACTTGTGGTGGAAACTGTGACCTCTCCCAAAGACACCAAAACCCTACTGTACCCACATATAGGTGCCCCCTTCACCCATAAGGGCTATTGTAATGGTGTACAGTGGGAGACAGTGGGTTTTGGGTGGGTTTTGGAGGGCTCAGGGGACAAGATAAGGGAGCAAAGGTGAGATGTGCACCTGGGAGCATTTTCATGAAGTGCACAGAAGTGCCCTCTAGGGTGCCCCATTGCTCTCCTGGGATGTCTCACCCGTAATTGTCTTGTCTGTCTGTATTATTTAGATTGTAAGCTCTTTTGAGCAGGGACTGTCTCTTTGTATCAGGTGTTCAGCTCTGTGTGCGTCTGGTAGCGCTATACAAATGCTAATAATAATAATAATGTCTAGGAGACCAGTCTACTAAAAAATGCTGGCTCCTCCTACATCCCAATGGCATGAATCTCTACATTTTGCACTTATTCAGGTTTTTTGTTGTTGTTTCTTTTAATGAACCAAAAAAACAAAACGTCCAAAGCACAAAACCTTGTTCGAAACAGTATTTTCAAAAAAAAAAGATAGACATTTTTCTTCTTCTTTTTTTTTTTTTTTGAAATGTCCAAATTCAGACTTAGGTGTCATATTGAAAATGCCACTCATTGTGTGCTCTGGAATTTTTGTACACTGCAGTATGTATGTAATGTAACTTGTTTAAGACTTACTTTCATAGGCCCAGGTGCCAGGTTTCCCAATGGTCCTGTACAGTACAGTTTGTTTCTGACAGCTGTCACCTCTACAAATACAAAAAGGTAGATAAACACTTGACCATTCAGCAGTGTTGCGCTATGTAGACAACTCAGATTGACCTCCCTTCTTGCACTAGTAGTTTTCAGTTTCGGTGTTGGTATTTAATATGGGTGTGTAGCCCCCAAATTTGCATTTTGTTTAGTTTCCTGTGTCATTTATGGGAATTTTCACTTTGTTTTAGGGTTTTGGTTTTTTCATTTCACCATCAATGTTGGAAAGAGTGCACACTTTTTCACAGAGAGTGTGGACTCTTACCAAAGAGTGCACACTGTTTCCAACACAGGAAAAAAAAATGAAATTTCAGAGATTTTTTTCCCTGTCGTTTTGGGTCATTTTCCACATCATTTCAAAAGAATGATGATCCTTAGTATTTGTTTATCCATCTTAATAGCTAGACTATCCCTGGAAGGCTACAAAGCAGTTTACAACATAAGGGGCCCCTTTTACAAAGCTATGGTAAAAGGGGCCCTGCAATAACATCAACACATGGATTTGCCGCACACTGAGGCTCCTTTTACTGCAGCGTGTTTTTTGTTTTTCTTTTTAAAGGAAATGGCTGTGCAGTAAGTACAAAGTTGCTGTGCTGACATTTCCTGGGGGAGCCTTTACCGTACTAACCAGTGGTTAAAATAAAAAAATATTTTTGGTTGCACCAGAAATGACACATGCTGGGGGTGGCACTACCGCTGGCTCCTGCGGTGAACCGTGGTAGTGCAGGATTGGCATGTGACAATGCCATTGTAGCTCTACCACAGCATTTTAAAAGGGCCCCAAAATTTACAATGCAGAGGTAAACAATGTCACAAACAGAATAAAACAATCATAAGTGTTTTTTCAACAACAAAACTTGGATAGTCTATAAAAAGAAAGTAATTCACCAGCCAATTTAACATCGAGTGGTAATTTGTCTCAAATAGTAGGCTCAAACAAGAAAAAAACATGATGCATAGTAGTGACCAAATGAATCCATCAGGAATAGGATAATATTGACAGAGATTTTAGAAAGCCATGCACTAACACAGCCTCTCTTTGCTGTGGTGTTTGATGGTAGTCCATCACAGAGCAGTTTGCCCAGACTGCCAAAACAGTCCATTTCTGAATGGTCAGCCTACAACAGCTGGTATCCATTGAGTACAGGAGATTATCCTGCTTATTTTCAAAAGAGATCGCTGGCCATCTTCTGACACAAATCGGGAGATGGCCGGCCATCTCCTGAACCCGGCCAAATCGGTATAATCGAAAGCCGATTTTGGCCGGCTCCAACTGCTTTCCTTCGCAGAGCCGGCCAAAGTTAAAGGGGGCGTTTTGGAAGGGTATGGAAGGCCTGCTCTAGTGAGCATTTTGCCGGCTTCACTTGGTCCATTTAATTTTAGGACCATGCCTCAAAAATGTGCCCCAATTGACCAGATGGCCATGGGAGGGAATCGGGGATCACCTCCCCTTACTCCTCCAGTGGTCACCAACCCCCTCCCACCCCCCCAAAAAATTAAAAAACATTTTTTTGCCAGCCTCTATGCCAGCCTCAAATGTCATACCCAGCTCCCTGACAGCAGTATGCAGGTCCCTGGAGCAGTTTTTTGTGGGTGCAGTGCACTTCAGGCAGGTGGACCGAGGTCCACCCCCACTACCTGTTACACTTGTGCTGGTAAATGGGAGCCCTCCCAACCCCCCCCCCTATAACCCACTGTATCCACATGTAGGTGCCCCCCTTCATCCCTTAGGGCTATGGTAGTGGTGTAGAGAGTGGGTTTTGGGGGTATTTGGAGGGCTCAGCACCCAAGGTAAGGGAGCTATGCACCTGGGAGCAATTTTTGAAGACTACTGCAGTGCCCAGTTGGTGTCCTGGCATGTCAGGGGGACCAGTGCACTACAAATGCTGGCTCCTCCAATGACCAAATACCTTGGATTTTGCCGGGTTTGAGATCGCCAGCATTAGTTTCCATTATCACCAGAAACCAATGCCGGCCATCTCTAAAGCCGGCCCAAATGCTGAGATGTGGCCAGCTCCAACCGTATTATCGAAATGAAAGATAGCTGACTATCTTATTTCAATAATACGGTTCGGACGCCACTTTATGGCGCCGGCCATATAGATGGCTGGCGCCGTTCGATTATTCCCCTCCACGGGCCCTGATAATACTACATATCAACAATTCACATTCATATGAATGTTTTGTACTCAGTCAAGATTTTCCACACTGTAGAGTTTATAAGACTTCAGAAGGCATTTGATCTACATAATAGCTTCCAAAGAAAAGAATATTATTTTTGCTATTATAAAATTGTATTTAGTCAGACTGAAAAATTATAGCAATTGACAAAAGATTCTGACCAACATCTCAAAAGCTCTGCTTATTTATAGTTGTATGCTCTGACCACTAGAAAGGATAACTCTAGACCTTGAAAATCACAAACAGGTCTGGTTTGGGGATATTTTGACAGAGGAAATTATTAATCATACTCATAAACAATATCCACATAATATTTCTAATATATTTTTATCTATTAAGAGGAGAAAAAGACCTAATAGAATAATCACTCTCCTGGACCTACAACAGACTGTCAGGGCAGTCTCTAATCAAGTCTAAAAAGCTCCTCCAAAGACGCATGATACAGATTAACTGGGTTCTTAGACAGAAATATGAATATATTCTGTAAATAGCATGACGCTTCTGAGGTGTACCGCTGCACTAGTCCTTAGCGTATTGTTCTTGGGCAGTGTAGATAGTCCAAATGTACTGACCAGTGAGGTCTACCACTGCATTAGACCTTAACAATCTTCGAGGGCCATCAATAGGTCAGGGTATTCATAATGAATATGCAAGAAAAAGATTTTTGTATAATGGAGGTAGTAGACATGCAAATCTCTCTCATACATATTCATTAACAAAAATAATGAAATGGGAGAAAACTTTAAATCCCGACCTCAATATATATATAAAAATAAATATGAAAAAAATCATTAAAAAACTAGAGATCGGACCCTGTACCTCATTTCCCCAGTTCTATCTTAACAGTTTATAGACTTTGCCTCCAGGAATTTGTCCAAATGTTTCAACCCAGCTGCATCACCTGCTTTTACCACTTGCTCTGGCAATGAGTTCCAGAGATAACTATGTGGTGAGTGCAAAACTATTTCCTCCTACTTGATGTACTGCTATGTAACCTCATGGAGTGTCCCCAGTCTTTGTACTTTATGAAAGAGTAAACAATCAATTTGCATTTGCCCATTCTACTCCATTCAGAATTTTATAATCCTCTGTCATATCTCCCCTCAGCCATATAATCTCCAAGCTGAAGAGCCCTCAACTTTCCCATGGCTTCTGCATCATGTCCTCAGTTTATCATGCATCATGTCCTCAGTTTATCATTATCAAATTCTAAATCATGTATAGTCTAAGAGTTTTGTGGTCTAATAACCAAAGTTATCAGGCAAGCAAAACCCTTTACTAAAGCTCCATTCCTCTTTTCCTCATTCCACAGGAAGGGTTGCTAACTGGCATCATTTTTCAGAACAGGTTTTGCCAGTTAGCTGGATTTTTTATTTAATTTATGTAGATTTAGTTAATGCCTTTTCAATGGTATCTCAAGGCAAGTTACATCCAGGTACATTAGGTATTTCTCTCTCCCCAGAAGGGTCACAGTCTAAGCCCATACCTGAGGCAATGCATTGACTTGCTGAAAGTCACAAGGAGCATCAGTGTGATTTCAACCCTTGCTTCCTTTGTTCTGTACCTGCTCCTCTAACCAAGAGGATTTCAATCCAGTCCTTGGGGCATACCCAGCCAGCCCTCAGGAAACTTGAAAACTAGAAGTGAAGACCAAGACTTTACCTTATCCCTCTTGGGCAGTGTTCTTAGGTACACTCCATACTTACATAGAGAAGCTCATGTCAACCTTGAAATTGCCATCATCAGTGAGTTCGAAGTGAAAAGTAGGCAAAGACATTCCTCTCATCATTGTTTGACGCTCTTTGTTATTAGTTGCTGCAGCAATTGCATACCATTTTCCTGCAAACTGGAGGTACCAGGCACAGTGAGCAATGACTAAAAGACCACACAAGTACCTACAGTACATATCCTATTTGGGCTATAACAGTTCTATTTTTGACATTTACTGTCCTGCCAGATTCCCAAGAAGACTGCTGTAGAGTTCAAAAGTATTAACTGGATATCAAGTCTGGGTATGGTTGAACCTGGTAAACAGCTAAAGAAGTTGCTCAAGATCTTTTATCTGTGCTGCCCCTCCTGGGTTGGGTTCCTTCTAGCACTGTTACAGAAGTGCCCCAAAAGCTTCTTAGAAGTCTTATCTATGCTTTCTGAGTAGCTCTTCTGCAAGTAACAGAAACTGACACCTCCCCAACTCCATTCTACTAAACTTTAGCATTTTATAACCTTGATAGATATATGCAGCACTGTTCAATGGCAAAAAGCATTCAGGTACTATAATGTAGGACCTGTGGGATTTTGTCACAAACAATGTGCATAGGAAAAATCCCTCAGGCTCCACCAATGGTAATTACCGTGGAAAGTGTGAAGACATTGAGTAGGAGAAATGTATTTTAGTGGTCTCAGAAACTGCCTCTCAAAGGGAACTGGGAGTATCTTATTGGTAGACACAAAGAAACAAGGAGGAGATTTAAACTGGATGGAAGTTTTAGAAATATCCAGGGCTTTTTTAGAGGGGGTACTTGGGGGTACTGAGTACCGGCACCTTTTCTATTTTCTGCTAAAATTGACCCATGGTCCCCAAGTTTTAATGAAAGAGCTCATACTCTACACACAAATTCTGCCTTGTCATAGATTCTGTGACTGGTTGCAGGGGGCCTGGCTATTGTGGGGTGGGTCCCTCAGTGATCACCCCCATCCCTGAAGGGTGGCCTGGCATTTGAGTACCGGCACCTTTTTCACTAGAAAAAATGTACTGAGTGTATCTGTTATATTGCTACTACATACAGCTAACAGCTTCACCCTATGTGGACTAGAGCAATTTTGTTTTTTGAGAAAGGATGGAAGAACTCTACATTTCTCATAAAGGGAATAAGAAACTCTGCTGTAATACTGCCTCTGCCAATATTGTTTTGCAATGAAGTACTGAAACACTTTAAGTAAAAGTTTATTCTGGGTTCAGAATACATCCATCTGTGGTCTGCAGTTATTGAGAGAAAGGAGTGAGCAGCGAGTGAATGCAATACAGCTTCTTTAGCCTTCTGGTACCTTTTCCAGTCTGCATTACAATAAGTACATGTTGCCAAAAGCTTACAATCTAAGTGAGTACCCGAGACAATGGCAGATAAAGTGACTTGCCCTGGGACACAGGAAGTGCAGTGGGAGACCCAGGTTTGGACTTTTGTTTTCCTCTCATTTCTCTAACCAATAGGTCTTGCCTTCTCTAAGTGCCAGGTCACCTCTTCTCCTCCCATCACCCCTTGTCCATCCCGAAGCCCATCTCACTGTTTTCTAAAGTAGAAAGGGTCCTACTTTTCATTTATAAAAGCAACTTTCATTAAACATCCTGTCTCTATAATTCTGGTGTGGTTCTGTTTCCCTTTGGTTCCTATCCTATGCAAGCAGCAGAGACACAGAATAAAGGGCAATAAGTACAGGGTGCGTGACAGACATGAGGTGAACTAGCAGGATAATAAATGATAAAGGTGCAGAGCTTAATTTCAGGGTGAAAAGCCTGGAACACAGTTCCACCTTTTTTTTTCAGTGCAGAGAAGCACAGGTGTTCAGTTTCAGCTCCTTCCTTCAAAGCAACCTGGAGGGAAGGGGATGACTCTAGGGCAGAACAGAAAACAATCTGTACCCTAATTCAGACCCTTTTCTCCTCTTGCTCTACCTATGTGCCCCTCCTCCAGTTCCACCTCTTTTTTGTCTACAAATGAAGCCCTGTAAAGTTGTCCTGCTCTCTACCTGCATCTGACCATAACTGAACTGTTATTGCTCCACCTTCAGAAACCTTGGGTTTTTTTCCACCTCCATCCAAATCCTTCAGTACCCCCCCCCCCCCACCCCACCACCCACCATGGTGACTTCTGAAGACAAAAGTTTGACTTCTGAAGACAAAAGTTTAAAAGTAAATTACCTGGCTATTATCAAAATTATCCATCACCCTAGGAGGAGGAGGAACATCAGCCCATGCCTGGAGCACACAGGTCAGGAGCAGCCCAACACTCAGAGCCAGAATGGAAGACATGGTCTCAGGTTTCCTTTCCCACTTCGTACACCAACTGAGGAACTGTTTGGTAGCTGCTGAGAGTGTTCTGGTCCCTGCAGAGAGCTCTGTATTTATACCATTTGCTGCAAGGAAAGAAATTCTATCCCTTTATTTGAATAACTTATAGACGAATGGAGGAAATTAGAGATTTTTTCTTGGGGTTTAGGATGTCCATCAACATAAATCTTAGATTGATAAAAGTAGGCTGTGAGGATTAAGGTTAGGATTATGAGCAGAGTTAATTCCCCTTCGGTGCCTTTACTTGTCTGGTTTGAGAAATTGGACTTGTACCTCTGTACTTGAAGCAGTCCTGACCTACTGTTCTAGCCAGTGAAAGTGGAAATCACATTTTTAATGCAATGTGTGTAGTGCACAGCTAACTGGCCATATAAAATAGGGCAACATACAGTAGGAACACCATGTATGTTGGAAACAGGATGCTGGGCTTCATGGACCTTCAGTCTATCCCAGTATGGCAACAGTTTTGTACTAAAAATGGTTTATTGCTCTGTTATGATACAAAATCCATTGTGCTTCGCCAGTTTTGGTGCTATATTTAATTTTGCTAGTCAATACAGGAAAACTTGTCTCAAAGCTTCTCTTATAAATATAACTCATACTGTGAAGAAGTGTGTGTTGGGAGGGGGGAGGAGGCTGTGAGGGCTACAGTCCTGTGTACCTTCATGTGCTCTTTTTGATACTGTGAAAGACAGTGTATATTTAGTTTAAATCACAGGAATTTGCAGAATTGGCAAATAATTAACAGTTTTTGCTAAACAAATTTGCTAAATAGACACTTTTGTTCTGTTTTCACAAAAGAAAATCCTGGAGAAGGACTGCGATTGACTGGCAAAAGTACAAATGAGAATGGAGTGGATATAGCACCATTCACGGAAGAGAGTGTGTATGAACAACTTGAAAAGCTAACAATGGACAAAGCTGTGGGACCGGACGGGATCCACCCCAGGATATTGAAGGAGCTCAGAGAGGTTCTGGCAGGTCCTCTTAAAGATTTGTTTAATAAATCCTTGGAGAAGGGAGAGGTTCCATTGGATTGGAGAACGGCGGATGTGGTCCCTCTTCACAAAAGTGGTGATAGGGAAGAAGCTGGAAACTACAGGCTGGTAAGCCTCACTTCGGTTATTGGAAAAGTAATGGAAGCGATGCTGAAGGAAAGGATAGTGAATTTCCTGGAAGCCAATAAGTTGCAAGATCCAAGACAACATGGTTTTACCAAAGGGAAATCGTGCCAAACGAATCTCATTGAATTCATTGACTGGGTGAATCAGGGACGTGCTATAGACGTAATCTACTTAGATTTCAGCAAAGCTTTTGACACGGTTCCCCACAGGAGGCTCTTGAATAAACTTGACGGGCTGAAGATAGGACCCGACGTGGTGAACTGGATTAGGAACTGGTTGACGGACAGACGCCAGAGGGTAGTGGTGAATGGAATTCGCTCGGATGAGGGGAAAGGTGAGTAGTGGAGTGCCTCAGGGATCGGTGCTGGGGCCGATTCTATTCAATATATTTGTGAGTGACATTGCTGAAGGGTTAGAAGGTAAAGTTTGCCTTTTTGCGGATGATATTAAGATTTGTAACAGAGTGGACTCCCAGGAGAGAGTGGAAAACATGAAAAAGGATCTGCGGAAGCTAGAAAAATGGTCTAAGGTTTGGCAATTAAAATTCAATGCGAAGAAATGCAAAGTGATGCACTTAGGGAGTAGAAATCCACGGGAGACGTATGTGTTAGACAGCGAGAGTCTGATATGTACGAACGGGGAGAGGGATCTTGGGGTGATAGTATCTGAGGATCTGAAGGCGACGAAACAGTGTGACAAGGCGGTGGCCGTAGCTAGAAGGTTGCTAGGCTGTATAGAGAGAGGTGTGACCAGCAGAAGAAAAGAGGTTTTAATGCCCCTGTATAAGTCGTTGGTGAGGCCCCACCTGGAGTATTGTGTTCAGTTTTGGAGGCCATATCTTGCTAAGGATGTAAAAAGAATTGAAGCGGTGCAAAGAAAAGCTACAAAAATGGTATGGGATTTACGTTACAAGACGTATGAGGAGAGATTTGCTGACCTGAACATGTATACCCTGGAGGAAAGGAGAAACAGGGGTGATATGATACAGACGTTCAAATATTTGAAAGGTATTAATCCGCAAACGAACCTTTTCCAGAGATGGGAAGGCGGTAGAACTAAAGGACATGAAATGAGATTGAAGGGGGGCAGACTCAAGAAAAATGTCAGGAAGTAATTTTTTACGGACAGAGTGGTGGATACTTGGAATGCCCTCCCGCGGGAGGTGGTGGAGATGAAAACGGAATTCAAACATGCATGGGATAAACATAAAGGAATCCTGTTCAGAAGGAATGGATCCTCAGAAGCTTAACCGAGGTTGGGTGGCAGAGCCGGAGGGGGGAGGCGGGGCTGGTGGTTGGAAGATGGGGCTAGTGCTGGGCAAGACTTCTATGGTCTGTGCCCTAAAAATGGCAGATACAAATCAAGGTAAAGTATACACAAAAAGTAGCACATATGAGTTTATCTTGTTGGGCAGACTGGATGGACTGTGCAGGTCTTTTTCTGCCGTCATCTACTATGTTACTATCCAGCTTCTTTTCGAAAGAGAAGGCTGGCCATCTTCCGACACAAATCGGGAGAAGGCCAGCCATATCTCAAGGCCGGCAAAATCGGCATAATCGTGGAGCTGGCCAAACTTCAAGGGGGCGTGTCGGCAGGGTACAGAAGGCAGGACGGGGGCGGGATACGAGATGGCCGGCTTCGCCCGATAATGGAAAAAACAAAGCCATCCCTGACGAGCATTTGGCCGACTTTACTTGGTCCCTTTTTTTTCAGGTCCAAGTCCAAAAAAAGTGCCCAAACTGACCAGATGACCACCGGAGGGAATCGGGGATCACCTCCCCTGACTCCCCCAGTGGTCACTAACCCCCTCCCACCCTCAAAAAAACAACTTTAAAAACTTTTTTTGCCAGCCTCAAATGTCATACCCAGCTCCCTGACAGCAGTATGCAAGTCCCTGGAGCAGTTTTTAGTGGGTGCAGTGCACTTCAGGCAGGTTGACCCAGGCCCAACCCCCCCCCCCCCCACACCTGTTACACTTGTGGTGGTAAATGGGAGCCCTCTAAATCCCCCAAAACCCACTGTACCCACATGTAGGTGCCCCCCTTCACCCATAAGGGCTATGGTGTATAGTTGTGGGGAGTGGGTTTGGGGAGGATTTGGGGGCCTCAGCATCCAAGGTAAGGGAGCTATGCACCTGGGAGCTATTTTAATGTTTTTTTTTTAATTTTTAGAAGTGCCCCCTAGGGTGCCCGGTTGGTGTCCTGGCATGTCAGGGGGACCAGTGCACTACAATTGCTGGCTCTTACCACGACCAAATGCCTTGGATTTGGCCGGGTTTGAGATGGCCGGCCTCGGTTTCCATTATCGGCAAAAACCAAGGCCGGTCATCTCAAACCTGGCCATCTCTGACATTTGGCCAG
The DNA here is from genome assembly GCF_901765095.1 of Microcaecilia unicolor. NCBI lineage: Eukaryota > Metazoa > Chordata > Amphibia > Gymnophiona > Siphonopidae > Microcaecilia > Microcaecilia unicolor. The sequence goes on from NC_044036.1 coordinate 239,319,574, forward strand.
CCCCAACCGTATTATCGAAACAAAAGATGACCGGCCATCTCGTTCGAAAATACAGTTGGCCCCGCCCCTTCACGGTGCCGTCCTCGGAGATGGGCGTCCTTAGAGATGGCCGGCCCCGTTCAAAAATGCCCCTCCATGTATATAGAGCAAAAGACTCAGCCATGTAAGACAGTATCCCCCTCATTTTGTAATAGAGCACCTAAAGTTAGGTGCCATTTATGCATCAATGTTGTAAAATATTAGCATATATACATCTATAATGCATGCTTACGTGTGCAAGTGTGAGCTGTGTACTCAGTAATATTCTATAATGTGAGCATTCAAATGCCTTAGTGCGTAAATACAAGGGGGGGCATACATATGTTGCAATACAATACAAGCAGGAGGACTAACCAGCTTATAATCGAAAGAGAAAAACGCCTATATTTCGACCCAAATCGGGAGATGGGCGTTTTTCTCGCAAAGGCGCCCAAATGGGTATAATCGAAAGCCGATTTTGGGCGTTTCCAACTGTACTCCGTCGCGGAAACGAATAAAGTTGACGGGGGCGTGTCAGAGGCGTGGTGGAGGCGGGACTGGGGCGTGGTTATCAGCCGAGGAGAGATGGGCGTCTTTAGCTGATAATCGAAAAAAAAAAAGGCGTTTTTACCGCAATTTTGGGTCACTTTTTTTGGACCCTTTTTTTTCACGAACAAGTCCCAAAAAGGTGCCCCAACTGCCCAGATGACCACTGGAGGGAATCGGGGATGACCTCCCCGGACTCCCCCAGTGGTCACTAACCCCCTCCCACCAAAAAAAACCCCACTTTAAAAACTTTTTTTCCAGCCTGTATGCCAACCTCAAATGCCGTACCCACCTCCATGACAGCAGAATGTGATCCTGTCACAGCCTTTCCCTGGGTCAGATGTGGTTCTCAGGTGCAGTACAGGGTCACATCAGCATTGCATTGTGGTGGGTTTAGGGTATTGGGCTCCGTGATTTCATTAGCTTGTGTTACAGTCTCACAATGTTGGTAGTTGGTAGGCTCTTCTCCCATGGTGCTTTTCCCCCTGCCTACTGGGTCAGAGTGTGCCCTGTTGTGTTTCCTGTTGTAGTCCTTGCGGTAGTGGCCATTTTTGTAAGCCAGTTTTAGTTCCCTTTCCTGTGTTAGCCATGTTAGAGAACTTAGTTATTACCTTGAATGTGGCTGAAAGAGGGCATTGTACAGCATTCTGCCAGCTCTGACCTACTGCTAATCTCAGTACCAGGGGACTCGTTGCCAGTGGTGGGGCACAACCTCTGATCTGCAGTTAACTGTGAGTAAACGTGCTTATTCCAATAAAGGACGTTTTCGGAGACATTACTACTACTACTACTACAAATCATTTCTAAAGCGCTACTAGATGTACTCAGCGCTGTCTTCAGGTGTCAACTGGTGTGCCAATGTTATACAGCAGCAACAAGTCCTAGAGGCCTGCTTGTATGCAAGTCCCTGGAGCACTTTTAGTGGGTACCGCAGTGCACTTCAGCCAGGTGGCCCCAGGCCCATCCCCCCCCCACCTGTAACACTTGTGCTGGTAAATGGGAGGCCTCCAAAACCCACTGTACCCCTAAGAGCTATGGTAGTGTTGTACATTTGTGGATAGTGGGTTTTGGGGGAGGGGGGTTGGGACTCAGCACCCGTGGTACGCCCAGCTCAAAAACATCCATTTTTTTGAAAATATGGTTCGGCCCACCCCTTCACGGACCCGTTCTCGGAAATAAACGCCCATGGAGATAGGCGTTTGTGTTCGATTATGCCCTTCCACATCACTCCCACAGATCCTACCTCCTGGCGAGTGCCTGCCCCTGCTGCGATTAGCAGCCAATAAAACCTGTTGCCACTACCAAAGCCTTCGGAGGTGAGGCGCTGTGAGTTCAATGGAGAGGGCCGGCGGCGACCTCCGGGGGGGGGGGGGGGCGGCGGCGACCTTGGGGGAGGGGTGGTGGCGAACTCGGAGGGAGGGAGATGCCCTGGAACTCGGAGGGAGGGGAGGGGCCTGGAACTCGGAGGGAGGGAGGGGGGCCTGGAACAGGGATGGAGGGGCCTGGAACTCGGAGGGAGGGAGGCCGGCCTGGAACTCAGAGGGAGGGAGGCCTGGAACTCGGAGATTCTCTCTCTCTCTTTCTCTCTCTCTCAATTCACTCTCTCTCTCTCTTTCACAAAGACACACACACACTTTGTCTCTATCTCTCTCTGAACTCACTTTCACACTCTCTCTCTCTCACACAGGCACACACACACACACACACTCTCTCTCTCACACACACACACACACACACAGAGTGGGAAAGCGACGCCGGGAAAGGATCCCAGGCATGTCGCTCACACACACCACACATACAGTGAACTCATTGAAGTCCAACAATAACGCACCATATCCCATATAGGTTACAGGAAGAAGTATGGGGGAGGGGGAGCAGGCGACTCATAAACGAGCCCTGCTTTGCTGCCTCAAACAACTCTGTCTCTGTCTCTCTCTCTCTGAACTCACTCTCACACACACTCTCTTCTCTCTCTTCCACACAGACACACATACACTTTGTCTCTATCTCTCTCTGAACTCACTTTCACACTCTCTCTCTTTCACACAGACACACGCACTCTCTCTCTGTCTCTCTCTAACACACACACACACACAGAGCGGGACAGCGACACTGAGAATGGATCCCAGGTACGTCGCTCACACACACCACACATACAGTGAACTCATTGAAGTCCAACAATACTGCACAATACCCCATATAGGTTACAGGAAGATGTATGGGGGAGGGGGCAGGCTACTCAAAAACGAGCCCTGCTTTGCTGCCTCAAACAACTGGCTAAGGAGAAAATGACCCTCCACTCTCACAGGGACTCCTAGCAGCTCTCTCTCTGTCTCTCACACACACACACACACACACACACATATACACACTGTCACTCTCTCTGTACCCACAACTTTTCCCCACACCCTTTCAAGCACTACACATTACGTTCATTAAATTTTTCATTATATGTCAGAAATAAAAAATATTGCCCGTTTTAATGGGCTTAACAGCTTGTGAAATAATAATGTAAGAAGAATTGTCAAACATCTTGCTTGATATAAATCATATTGGCAGGAGCTCAAAACAGAACTGACATAAACGCTGCAAGTTGAATGCATAAATGTCACATTTAGCACACCCACTTACACCTACCATTGACCTGGCATAATAGGTGTAACTGAATGCACATTGACCAATGATGACTTATGCTAGTATAATATAATGGAATTTGGGTGCCCAGATGCCATTATATAATCACTCAGCATGTGACATCAGGGTGCCTAAATTCTGGTGCCTAGTTATAGAATTGCTCCCATATACTAGATAAATATTTGAAACAAGCAAAAACGCCTGTTTCGGAACAAATGAAACAGGAAGGCTATCATCTAAGCGTTTTCTCGTCTTTCTCCCCTGCCCTCCCCTCCATGTCCAACAATTGTCCCCTCCCCTCCATGTCCAGCGATTCTCCCTTCCCCTCCTCTGCCCTCCCATCCCATTTCATCCATGTCCAGCGATTCTCCCTTCCAATCCATACCTCAGGTCGCAGCGGCGGCAGGCTCGGCTCGCATCGCCTCCAGCCTTCCCTTGCCTTCTCTCTCAGTGTTCCGCCCTCCTCTGACGTCATTTCGTCTTTCCACGAGGGCGGGACATTGAGAGGGAAGGGAAAGCTGGAGGCGAGCTTATGTAAGCTCATTAGCATACGGTTACAAACCCAGCCAGCCAGCCATCCAGGGAGGCAGATTGACCAATTATTATATAGAGATTGTTGTGTTGGCAGGGGCCATGTTGGTCTATGTTCATCAATGTTGTAATGGGTTGTGTGTAATTGATATTCTTATGTATGTTGTATTGTAAATTGCTTAATGAACTTGGTAGTTTATAAATTATAAATATATAAAATGAAATGAACTTATATCCATGTATACATTTTTTGTTGGGAAATACCAATCTGTGCTTCTTCTTGTTCTTGATGGGGTATGGTTGTTTCATGATTCCCAGAGAAATATACATAATTTTCACATTTCCAGAGTGAGGTTGCACATGCTCCTGGGATTTCCAGGGTGGAGGGCTACGTGGTCTGCAGATTCCTGAGGAAAGTGGATACACATGCTCCTGGATTCTTCCAAAGGCAGTAGTTCCCAAACTTTGTGTCAATAATTTTTTCATGGCAGCCCTAAGTCAAAAGAAATACAGTAACACAGCGTAACAGTTCTGCATATTAAGTAGTTAGGTCAAAACAATTAAATGGAAGGAAAAATAATATTTTATTCTTGAATAACTATAATTACTAACGGGATGTGTGTGACTGTTGAGCACTGCACAACTTCTCAAACCTTGAAATCAGATTCGACACTGCCACTTAGCAGAGGATATTCATCTTTTATTAATATCCACCTTGTCTTATGTCTAAAATCAAACAAAGTCAAGTACTTTATTGTTTAAATAAATAAGCCAGTTTTCTTTTCTTTTCTTTTTTTAACTGAGACCATATACAAATTTGTATCTATCTTGCCAGAAGTAGCAACAGAAGCAGATGAACAGTCACAATTGTTTTCTTTACTGTCTTACTTATCAGCTGGCCAAACTGGTGTGACAATTATTCCAGGAATTCCTTTGCCAAAAACCAGTAGCAGGAGTGCCTCATTCTTAAATATCTAGGCACACCTCTCACTATGCCCAGTGAATCCAGAAACTGCAAACAGAAATCCCCAGAAGCCTTTACTTGGAGGTATCTGAAACTAAACTGCTCCATTCAGAGGAAGATTGTGCATAGGCTGGACAGTCCCCAGTATTCCTCTGCCACAGATGTACTTCACTTCATGGAAATAAACAATCCATCTAATAGTTTGGTTTCTTAACAGTAAACAGACAAGGTTTACAAAGCCATGAACAAACTATCAAATATAGACTTTATTTTGAAAATAGCAGCCAGCAGAAAAGCTTAAGTTTCAGTGACAGAGATTACTTCTCCCCAATCTCTCCCAAACCTGACGGCGGCACCGGTAATTGGAGAGTAAAACCAATGCAGGGCGGACTTCTACAGTCTGCGCCCTGATCGTGGCGGAATAAATATGGATGGACTTGAGTGTAAATTTTAAGGGCCTTCGACGTTAACTTCAGAAATTTTAGTACAAGAACAGTGCTGGACAGACTTCTACAGTCTGTGTCCTGAGAACGGCAAGGACAAATCAAACTCAGGTATACATATAAAGTATCACATACCATGTATAATGAGTTTATCTTGTTGGGACTGGATGGACCGTTCAGGTCTTTATCTGCCGTCATTTACTATGTTACTATCCAGCTCATTTTCGAAAGTGATCGCCGGCCATCTTCCGACACAAATCGGGAGATGGCCGGTGATCTCGCAAAAGCGGCCAAATCGGTATAATCGAAAGCCGCTATTTTGACATCATCGCCGCTTTCCCGTAGCAGAGCCGGCGAAAGTTCAAGGGGGCGGCAGCGACGCGAAGGCGGGACATGGGTGGGCATAGGTAGGGTTATGAAATGGCCGGCTTTAGCCCATAATGGAAAAAAAACCCGGCGATAAAGAGCATTTGGCCGCTTTTACTTGGTCCCTTTTTTTTCAGGTCCAAGCTTCAAAAAGGTGGCCGAACTGACCACATGACCACCGGAAGGAATCGGGGATGACCTCCCCATACTCCCCCAGTGGTCACCAACCCCCTCCCAGCATAAAAAACAGGTTACAAATACTTTTTTGCCAGTCTCTATGCCAGCCTCAAATGCGTACCCACCTCCATGACAGCAGAATGTGTTCTGTCCTCCGACAGCCTTTGCCTGCTTGTGATGTGGCTCTGAGGCGAGTGTGGCACCTTTTCTGTTATTTGCACTGCAGAGTCACATCAGCAATGCATTGTGGTGGGTATAGGTATTGGTATTTGGTAGGCTCTGCTTTTCCCCCTGCTTACTGGGTCAGAGTGTGCCCTGTTTTGTTTCCTGTTGTAGTCCATGCGGTAGTGGCCATTTTTGTAAGTACATAAGTAATGCCATACTGGGAAAAGACCAAGGGTCCATCGAGCCCAGCATCCTGTCCACGACAGCGGCCAATCCAGGCCAAGGGCACCTGGCAAGCTTCCCAAACGTACAAACATTCTATACATGTTATTCCTGGAATTTTGGATTTTTCCAAGTCCGTTTAGTAGCGGTTTATGGACTTGTCCTTTAGGAATCCGTCCAACCCCTTTTTAAACTCTGCTAAGCTAACCGCCTTCACCACTTTCTCCGGCAACGAATTCCAGAGTTTAATTACACGTTGGGTGAAGAAAATTTTTCTCCGATTTGTTTTAAATTTACTACACTGTAGTTTCATCGCATGCCCCCTAGTCCTAGTATTTTTGGAAAGCGTGAACAGATGCTTCACATCCACCTGTTCCACTTCACTCATTATTTTATATACCTCTATCATGTCTCCCCTCAGCCGTCTCTTCTCCAAGCTGTATAGCCCTAGCCTCCTTAGTCTTTTTTCATAGGGAAGTCGTCCCATCCCCGCTATCATTTTAGTCGCCCTTCGCTGCACCTTTTCCAGTTCTACTATATCTTTCTTGAGATGCGGCGACCAGAATTGAACACAATACTCAAGGTGCGGTCGCACCATGGAGCGATACAACGGCATTATAACATCCTCACACCTGTTTTCCATACCTTTCCTAATAATACCCAACATTCTATTCGCTTTCTTAGCCGCAGCAGCACACTGAGCAGAAGGTTTCAATGTGTTATCGACGACGACACCCAGATCCCTTTCTTGGTCCGTAACTCCTAACGTGGAACCTTGCATGACGTAGCTATAATTCGGGTTCTTTTTTCCCACATGCATCACCTTGCACTTTCTCACATTAAACATCATCTGCCATTTAGCCGCCCAGTCTCCCAGTCTCGTAAGGTCCTCTTGTAATTTTTCACAATCCTGTCGCGATTTAACGACTTTGAATAACTTTGTGTCATCAGCAAATTTAATTACCTCGCTAGTTACTCCCATCTCTAAATCATTTATAAATATATTAAAAAGCAGCGGTCCTAGCACGGACCCCTGAGGAACCCCACTAACTACCCTTCTCCATTGTGAATACTGCCCATTTAACCCCACTCTCTGTTTCCTATCCTTCAACCAGTTTTTAATCCACAATAGGACATTTCCTCCTATCCCATGACCCTCCAATTTCCTCTGTAGCCTTTCATGAGGTACCTTGTCAAACGCCTTTTGAAAATCCAGATACACAATATCAACCGACTCCCCTTTGTCCACATGTTTGTTCACTCCTTCAAAGAATTGAAGTAAATTGGTCAGGCAAGATTTCCCCACACAAAAGCCATGCTGACTTGGTCTCAGTAATCCATGTCCTCGGATGTGCTCTGTAATTTTGTTTTTAATAATAGCCTCTACCATTTTCCCCGGCACCGACGTCAGACTCACCGGTCTATAATTTCCCGGATCTCCCCTGGAGCCTTTTTTAAAAATGGGCGTTACATTGGCCACCTTCCAATCTTCCGGTACCACGCTCGATTTTAAGGATAAGACAGTTTTAGATCCCTTTCCTGTGTTACCCACATCAGAGAACGTAGTTCTTACCTTGAATGGTGCTGAAAGAGGGCATTGTACACCATTGTGCCAGCTCTGACCTACTGCTAATCTTAGTACCAGGGGACTCTTTGCCAGTGGGGCACAACCTTTGATCTGCAGTTAACTGTGAGTAAACGTGGTTATTTCAAGAAAGGACTTTTTCAGAGAGATTAGTCTTCAGGTGTGAACTGGTGTGCCAAAGTTATACAGCAGCAATAAGTCCTAGAGGCTGTATGCAGGTCCCTGGAGCAGTTTTAGTGGGTGCAGTACATTTGTGGGTAGTGGGTTTTTTTGGTGGGGTTTGGGGGGCTCAGCTCCCAAAGTAAGGGAGCTATGCACTTGGGAGCTTTTCTGAAGTCCACCGCAGTGACCCCTAGGGAGCCCGGTTGGTATCCTGGCATGTCAGGGGGGGCAGTGCACTAACAATGCTGGCTCCTCCCATGGCCAAATGCCTTGAATTTGGCTGGGGTTTGAGATGATCGACATAACTTTCCATTATGGCTAAAAAACTAAGCCGGCCATCTCAAACCCCGGCCAAATCCAATGCATTTGGCTGGCCGGAAACGTATTATCGAAACAAAAGATGGCCGGCCATCTTTTTCGAAAATACAGGTCTGGCCAGCTGTTTGCGGCGCCGCCAAAATGTATCACCAGCGATTTATTTCGCCGGCGCCGTTCGATTATTCCCCTCTATGTTACTTTACTATGTATCCCAACAATAGCAACAACAATCCTAACATTCATAGCAAAATTCAAACAACAGAGCCAAACAATTTGTTGTTTTTAAATTTAAGAAATATATTTTTGAAGGATGATTCTGATTGGCTGGCCGGGACTCGGAGGTTGGTGTGCAGCCGCCTCTGTCGCCCCAGCCTAAGACCGGCCATGAAATGAACAGATAAGTCTCCCTGGCTCACCTGTGACTATATGGTACATAACCTTCCCACTCCTTCAACCTCTGGCAGTTGCAGTGCCTGGGATTAACTGCTGGGTGTGTGTAGTGCGTGGCTTATAAACTCCCATCTCTCCCTTCGGCACCCCTGCAGGTTTGCCACGGCCTACAGTTTGGTAAACATTGTCCTGTACAGTTTGGGAAACACTGTCCTAAGGGAACAAGTAGAATGTGAAGTGATCAAATCAAGCTTATGGAGTGGTCAAGTGGTTGTGGTTAACATTCAATGCAAACAAGACAGGGTCATGTATTTAGGATGCAGAAATCCCAGAGAGGCATACATAGTGGGGAGAGGAGTGGAGGTAAGAAGCCAATATTCACCAAACACAAGAGAAATCTTGGGGTAGTGGTGTTTGATGATCTCAAGTGAGATAGCATGGTTTAAAGAAGTGGATAATGAAGAGGCATAACTAGAAGGTCTGGACTAATATGTCATATTGACCAATAATTTGTGCTTACCAATAAAAAACAAAAGGAAGATAATAATGCCTGCCATTCATGAGACTTCTCATTTTTTTTTCATAGAAAATGAAGCAGATAAAGACCATATGGCCTATCCAGTCTGCCCATCCATACCATCTCCTATCCCTTCCTGTCCCATGAATATCCTATGTACTTCTCCAAAACATTCTTGAATTCTGATACAGTCTTTGTTTCCACTACCTCCACCAAGAGGCCATTATATGAATTCACCATCATATCTATGAAGCAGTATTTCTTTAGGTTACGTCTGAGCCTGTGCCTTTCACCTTCATCATGCCTCTCCTCTCTATCAGAGTTTGGCAGGAACAGAAAGAAAGAAAGAAAAAGAAAGAAAGAAAGAAAGAGAGGTTTCACAGTGCTAATTAAATTTATTAAGCAATAAGCATTAAAATTAAAGAGATTATCAGGTATCTCACCTAAAAGCCAGATAGTTGAGAAGTTTGGGATTTAGAGGTCAGAATTAAACCTTTCCTTTGCAGGAGTTTGGTTCACTTCCAGCACCTGGAAAGTTAGAAATAAGTGGTATGTCCTTTTGTTTGAGGCCAACCCTGCCTCCAGCTGTGGGGGTGCTTATCTCCCAAAAGTGTCAGCTAAGTGCTGTTATCAAGGGAATTCTTTGCAATAATTGTGGTGCTTTAGTTTCAAGGCCAATCATCTGGAGACTTAAAGCTTGTCCTATCTGTCTTCAGCTATCTACTTTAAAACAAGAGCTCTGTAAAGTAATGCAAGAATTAGATGTAATTAAAGCAACTTATAGGACTGTGCAGAATCATAACTTCTCACCACTGCCTCAAAGAATAAAACCACATAAGAACAGATGGTTCACAGTAGGCTCAGGCAGACTTCATCATGTGACACAGAAACATCCGCCCGCACAAGTGTTGCCACTACAAAATTCTTTTGCTCCACTACAGCACTGTGATGTTCCTGAAAATAAAACTGAAGCGGGAAAAAAAAAAGAAAAAGCAAGGAAGGGGGAACAAAAAGATGAGAAGGTACCCAAAGAGAAAACACCCTCACAAATCACTAAAACCAAAACACATAATAGGAAATGTAGATGGAAAGCAATGACCACAAATGCTCGCAGTCTAAACAATAAAATTCATGACCTTCAAGCCCTGATTTTGGAGGCTGACTTGGACATAGTTGCAGTCACAGAGACATGGCTCAATGGTTCACATGAATGGGATGTAAACATACCAGGCTATAATCTTTTTAGGAAGGATAGAGAGGGACGTAAAGGTGGAGGAGTAGCTCTGTATGTGAGAAAAGATATCGCAGCAACTGAAATGACAGGGAACTGGGGAAAGGAAGAAGCGATATGGATCACCTTAAAAAGAGAGGATAGAACCTTGGTCCACGTGGGTGTTGTCTATAGACCCCCGACACAATTGGAGGAACTAGATAAAGATCTGATCGCTGATATTCAAAAGTTGGGGAAGAAAAGAGAGGTGCTGTTGTTGGGAGATTTTAATCTGCCGGATGTAGATTGGAAGGTTCCGCCTGCAAAATCGGAAAGAAGTAGAGAGATTGTGGATGCTTTCCAAAGTGCTCTGCTCAGACAAATGGTGACGGAACCCACGAGGGAGGGAGCCATGTTGGATCTGGTGCTCACGAATGGGGATAGTGTGTCAAATGTCCGAGTGGCTGCACACCTGGGAAGCAGTGACCATCAAACGGTTTGTTTGGATATAACGGCTCATGTGGACGGCGGCCACTCTAAACTCAAAGTCCTGGATTTCAAGCGAGCTGACTTTAACAAAATGGGAGAATACCTGAGGAAGGAGCTGATGGGCTGGGAGGACATACGAGAAGTGGAAGGACAGTGGTCCAGGCTAAAAGAAGTAATAAACAGGGCCACAGACCTTTATGTAAGGACAGTAAATAAAAGCAAGAGAAAAAGGAAACCGATATGGTTCTCAAAGCAAGTGGCTTAGAAAATAAAGATTAAAGAGTTAGCGTTCCAGAAATATAGAAAATCTCAAGAGGAGGAACACGGGGAGGAATACCGGATGAAACTGAAAGAAGCCAAGAGAGAGGTACGTCTGGCGAAGGCGCAAGCGGAAGAACAAATGGCTAGAAATGTAAGGAGGGGAGACAAAAACTTCTTCAGGTATATTAGTGAAAGGAGAAAGACTATAAAGGGAATTGTGAGACTAAAAGATACAACGAAACGCTATGTAGAAAATGATGAAGAAAAAGCCAATTTGCTAAATAGATACTTTTGTTCTGTTTTCACTGAAGAAAACCCTGGGGAAGGACCGAGAGGGACTGGAAAAAGTACACCTGAGAATGAGGTGGATAGAGCACCATTCACGGAAGAGAGTGTGTATCAACAACTTGGAAAGCTAAAGGTGGACAAAGCCATGGGACCGGACGGGATCCACCCCAGAATACTGAGGGAGCTCAGAGAGGTTCTGGTGGGTCCTCTTAAAGACTTGTTTAATAAATCCTTGGAGACGGGAGAGGTTCCGAGGGATTGGAGAACGGCGGAGGTGGTCCCTCTTCACAAAAGTGGTGATAGGGAAGAAGCTGGAAACTACAGGCCGGTAAGCCTCACTTCGGTTATTGGAAAAGTAATGGAAGCGATGCTGAAGGAAAGGATAGTGAATTTCCTGGAAGCCAATAAGTTGCAAGATCCGAGACAACATGGTTTCACCAAAGGGAAATCGTGCCAAACGAATCTCATTGAATTCTTTGACTGGGTGACAGGAGAATTAAATCAAGGACGTGCTATGGACGTAATCTACTTAGATTTCAGCAAGGCTTTTGACACGGTTCCCCACAGGAGGCTCTTAAATAAACTAGACGGGCTGAAGATAGGACCCGAAGTGGTAAACTGGATTAGGAACTGGTTGACGGGCAGACACCAGAGGGTGGTGGTGAATGGAGTTCGCTCGGAGGAGGGAAAGGTGAGTAGTGGAGTGCCTCAGGGATCGGTGCTGGGGCCGATTCTGTTCAATATATTTGTGAGTGACATTGCCGAAGGGTTACAAGGTAAAGTTTGCCTTTTTGCGGATGACACCAAGATTTCCAACAGAGTGGACACCCCGGAGGGAGTGGAAAACATGAAAAAAGATCTGAAGAAGCTAGAAGAATGGTCTAACGTACGGCAATTAAAATTCAATGTGAAGAAATGCAAAGTGATGCACTTAGGGAGTAGAAATCCAAGGGAAACGTATGTGTTAGGCGGGGAGAGTCTGATAGGCACGGACGGGGAGAGGGATCTTGGGGTGATAGTATCTGAGTACCTGAAGGTGACGAAACAGTGCGACAAGGCGGTGGCCGTAGCTAGAAGATTGCTAGGCTGTATATAGAGAGGAGTGACCAGCAGAAAAAAGGAGGTTTTAATGCCCCTGTATAAGACGTTGGTGAGGCCCCACCTGGAGTATTGTGTTCAGTTTTGGAGGCCGTATCTTGCGAAGGATGTTAAAAAAATGGAAGCGGTGCAAAGAAAAGCTACGAGGATGGTATGGGATTTGCGTTCCAAGACGTATGAAGAGAGACTTGCTGACCTGAACATGTATACCCTGGAGGAAAGGAGGAACAGGGGTGATATGATACAGACGTTCAAATATTTGAAAGGTATTAATCCGCAAACGAATCTTTTCCAGAGATGGGAAGGCGGTAGAACGAGAGGACATGAAATGAGATTGAAGGGGGGCAGACTCAGGAAAGATGTCAGGAAGCATTTTTTCACGGAGAGGGTGGTGGACGCTTGGAATGCCCTCTCACGGGAGGTGGTGGAGATGAAAACGGTAACGGAGTTCAAACATGCGTGGGATATGCATAGAGGAATCCTGTGCAGAAGGAATGGATCCTCAGAAGCTTAGCTGAAATTGGGTGGCGGAGCAGTTGGGGGGAAGAGGGGGTGGTGGTTGGGAGGCGAGGATAGGGGAGGGCAGACTTATACGGTCTGTACCAGAGCCAATGATGGGAGGCGGGACTGGTGGTTGGGAGGCGGGAAATACTGCTGGGCAGACTTATACGGTCTGTGCCCTGAAAAGGACAGGTACAAATTCAAGGTAAGGTATACACATATGAGTTTGTCTTGGGCAGACTGGATGGACCATGCAGGTTTTTTTCTGCCGTCATCTACTATGTTACTATCCAGCTTATAATTGAAAAAGAAAAACGCCTATATTGCGACCCAAATCGGGAGATAGACGTTTATCTCACAAAAACGAATAAATCGGTATAATGGAAAGGCGATTTTGGACGTTTTCAACTGCACTCCATCGCGGAAGCGTACAAAGTTGACGGGGGCGTGTCGGAGGTGTGGCGAAGGTGGAACTGGGGCGTGGTTATCGGCCGAGGAGAGATGGGCGCCTTTTGCCGATAATGGAAAAAAAGTATGCATTTGTAGCTAGAATTTAGGGCACTTTTCCTGGACCCTGTTTTTTCACGAATAAGGCCCCGAAAAGTGCCCTAAATGACCAGATTACCACCCGAGGGAATCGGGGATGACCTCCCCTGACTCCCCCAGTGGTCACTAACCCCCTCCCACCACAAAAAATGATGTTTCACAACTTTTTATTTTCACCCTCAAATGTCATACCCACCTCCCTGGCAGCAGTATGCAGGTCCCTGGAGCAGTTGTTAGGGGGTGCAGTGGACTTCAGGCAGGTGGACCCAGGCCCATCCCCCCCCTACATGTTACAATTGTGCTGCTTAATGCTTAGTCGTCCAACCCCCCCAAACCCACTGTACCCATATGTAGGTGTCCCCCTTCACCCCTTAGGGCTATAGTAATGGTGTAGACTTGTGGGCAGTGGGTTTTGAGGGGGATTTGGGGGGCTCAACACACAAGGGAAGGGTGCTATGCACCTGGGAGCTCTTTTACCTTTTTTTTTGTTTTTGTAAAAGTGCCCCCTAGGGTGCCCGGTTGGTGTACTGGCATGTGAGGGGGACCAGTGCACTACGAATCCTGGCCCCTCCCACGAACAAATGCCTTGGATTTATTCGTTTTTGAGCTGGGCGCTTTCATTTTCCATTATCGCTGAAAAACAAAAACGCCCAACTCACAAATTGTCGAATAAAACATGGACGTCTATTTTTTTCGAAAATACGGTTCGTTCCGCCCCTTCACGGACCCGTTCTCGGAGATCGCCCATGGAGATAGACGTTTTCGTTCAATTATGCCCCTCCATGTTATCCCCTTATTCCAGAGCTTCCTTTCCATTGAAAGAGACATGCCTCCTGCACATTTATGCCATGGAGGTATTTAAATATTTTGATCATGTCTCCCTTATCCAGCTTTTATACCAAAGAATACATATTGAGATCTTTAAGATTCTCCCCATATGCTCTTCCTTGAGAACCAACTCCATTCTGTTTAATTCTTTTTAAAAGATAAAAACAATTTATTTGCATTGACCCATTCTACTTTACTCATCATTTTATAGACCTTTATATCTCCCTTCAGCTTTCTCTTTTCTATGCTGAAGAGCTCTAACCTTTTTATCCTTTCCTCACAGGAGAATTATTCCATCCATTTTATCATTTTGGTTGCTTTTTTCTGTACCTTTTCTAATTCTACTGTATCTCTTTTGAAATGTAAGAACCGCAATTATACAGAATCCTTAAGATGTGGCTAAACTATGGAGCAATACAGAGGCACTGTGATATTTAGTATTCAATGTTCCTTTTCAAATAATTCCTAACATTCCTTTTGAGGATTTGGCTGCCACCACACACTTAACAGAAGATTTGATTATATTGTTCAATAGGGGATCATTTTCGAAAGTGAACAACATCTAAAAAGTGGCATAAAGCAGAATTTCGTCATTTTTCTCACCAAAACACCTAAATCTGTATTTTTGAAACCCATTTTACAGATGTGTTTCTCTGCAGTTCTTCTGCAGTGCATCAAGTCTCAAGGGGGTGTGTCATATGCATGTTAAGGGCGGGATTTGGGTGTTCCTAACACCTGGACATTTTTCAGTCATAATAGAACAAAACGAAAATGTCCAGAACTAAAATTAAGACTTTTTGAGCTAGACCTGTTTTAATAATGA
Organism: Microcaecilia unicolor; assembly: GCF_901765095.1. NCBI lineage: Eukaryota > Metazoa > Chordata > Amphibia > Gymnophiona > Siphonopidae > Microcaecilia > Microcaecilia unicolor. Next base: position 239,334,656 of record NC_044036.1, read on the forward strand.
CTAAGCCACAAAAAAATGCCCTTAATGACCAGATGACCATTGGAGGAATAAATAAATGTCCCTCCCTTACTCCCCCAGTGGTCACTGACCCACTCTCATCCTCCAAAAATGTTAAAAAAAACCCCAATACATACCAGCCTCTATGACAGCCTCAGATGTTATAGCCAGTCCTATTAAAGAAGCAAGCAGGTCCCTGGAGTAGCCTAGTGGTTGGTGCAGTGCACTATAGAGAAGGGGACTCAGGCCCACAATCCACTCTAACTGTTACACTTGTGGTGGAAAATGTGAGCCCTCCAAAACTCACCAAAAACCTACTGTTCCCAACTGCGCACTACTACATAATAGCCCTTTATGGCTGCAGATGTCACCTATATGTGGGGACAGTAGGTTTTTGGTAGGTTTTGGAGGGCTCAATATACAATATAAGGGAGCACTGGGAGCTTTTTGGTGATGTCCACTGCAGTGCCCCCCAGGTGCCCCATTGCTCTGCTGGGATGTCTGTGTGACCAGTCTACTAAGAATGCTGGCTCCTCCTGCATCCCAGTGGCTTGATTTTGTATGTTTTTCAGTTGGACTTTTTTATTTCAAAAATGGACCAAAAAGATAAATGAACAGAGCACAAAAAACATCTAGCAAGTGGCCATTTTAGAAAAAAAGAGAGAGAGACATTTCGATGTTTCAAAAATAGCTATATTTGCTATTCGGATTCTTGACATTATGAGCAAAACGTTCAAAATTGGACTTAGACATCATATAAAAAAATGCCCCTCAATGACACCTAGATCCTTTTCCTGGGTGGTGACTCCTAATGTAGAGTCTAGCATCATATATCTATAAATATTAGAGATGTTCAGGCAAAAAAATCATTTTGTTTAGTTTCCTGTTTCATTTTGTTTTTCATTTTATTTCAGCACAATTTTGTTAACTAAGAGGTGCTGCTGCTGCTGCTGCTGCTACTGTTCAAACATATATCTGTATATCATTAACATAAGAACATAAGAATAGCCATACTGGGTCAGACCAATGGTCCATCTAGCCCAGTATCCTGTTTTCTAACCAGTAGCCAAGCCAGGTCACAGGTACCTGGCAGAAACTCAACTATCAGCAAAATTCCATGCTACCAATCTCAGGGCAAGCAGATGCTTCCCCATGTCAGTCTCATTAGCAGACTATGGACTTTTTCTCAAGGAATTTGTCCAAACCTTTTTAAAACCCAGATACACAAACTGCTGTTACTACATCCTCTGGCAAAGAGATCCAGAGCTTAACTATTCGTTGAGTGAAAAAATATTTCCTCCTATTTGTTTTAAAAGTATTTCCATGTAACTTCCTCGAATGACCCCTAGTCTTTGTACATTTGGAACGAGTAAAATATCAATTTACTTCTACTCATTCTTCACCACTCAGGATTTTGTAGACTTCAATCATATCTCCCCTCAGCTGTCTCTTATTCAAGCTGGAGAGCCTTAACCTCTTTAGCCTTTCTCATGGGCGTAGTTTGACTGTTTCATTTGGGGATTTGGGGGGGGGGGCAAAGGATGGGGCAGAGCATATTAGCATATTCATTTACATATATATATATATATATATATATATATATATATATATATATATATATGTGTGCAAATGAATTTGCTAATATGGATGAAGGAAGAGAAAAAGAGCTGGCTTTTTTGGGAAATAACCATAATGAATATGTATGAGATATCAAGACAACTCTTTCTCCCTTCCTTCCTTCCTTCCTTCCTTCCTTCCTTCTTTCCTCCTTACCCAGCACTCCCTCTTCATCTCCAGTAGTATTTCCCCACCCCCTTTCCCATACCATACCAGTGTTGACCTTAGAAATGCATAGGCTCTATATGTAGATCCTTCAAGAGGTAGTGTGTCATGATTTAGGCTCTACACCCTTTCTGATGTTTTGGTGCCACCTCAGTAAGGCCAACACACAATCTCTCCACTGCAAAATGCTATACACAATCTTGTGCAAAAACACACTCATAACCTTACTAAACCATAACAGCACTAATTCCAAGGACAGGACAAGCTACAACCGTATGCGTGAAAAGGCAGAACTGTAATTGCACCAGGCTCTAAAACACCAATACACTACCTCGTGAAAAAAAAAAGCAAAACAAAAAGGGCTGCAAATACTACATGCTACCAGAATACTGCACCTTGATCACACATGAAAAACACATGACACAACAGACATGACACAAGGAACTAAAAATAAAAAAAATATGAAGGCAAAATACTGAACTGGAAAGTTAACTGAAGAAGTCAGACTCGGCATGCATCAATACCAGAAAAATTGAAACTTGCATGCAAAATATCACAGATGCACATTTCAAAAAGCTGACATATTCCAATTAATAAATTCTGAATAAAATACTTTTTTCTACCTTTGTTGTCTGATCATTTAGTTTTTCTATTCGCTTTGGTCCCAGTGTCTTCTGTTTTATGCAGTGTCTTCTTGCCATTTGATATTTTCTCTCACCATGACCACCATCCTCCTGTGTCCTTATGCGTCCTGTCTACCATCTGTAGCCCTGTCCCTAACCTTCCTCGAGTTTTAGTATCTGCCCTCAATGTGTTCCAAACCAGCCCTTAAACTCAGCAGTTTTCCCTCCATCCATATCCAGCATTTCTCCTTACTCCCCTCCATCCATGTGCATCTACTTCCTCTGTCTTCCCTACCATCCATCCACGTCCAGCATTTCTCCTTTCTCCCTTCCCCTCCATCCATGTGCATCTCCTTCCTTCCTTTCTCTTTCCTTCCCTCCATCCTTGTCCAACATTTCTCCTCTCTTTCCTGCCCTCCACTCCATCCATGTCCAGCATTTCTCCTCTCTTCCCTCCCCTCCATCCATGTGCACCTCCTTCCTGACTTCTCTCCCCTCCCTCCATCCATCCATCCAGCAACTCTCCATTCTCCCCTGCCCTCTCCTCCATCCACCCATATCCAGCAAATGTCCTCGTCCCCTGCCCCCTCCATTCATCCATCCATGTTCAGCAACTCTCCTCTCTCCCCTGTCCTCCCCTCCCCTCTATCCATCCACGTCCAGCAACTCTCCATTCTCCCCTGCCCTCTCCTCCATGATCCAGCCATATCCAGCAAATCTCCTCTCTCCCCTTTCTCCTCCATCCATCCATCCATGTCCAGCAATTCTCCTCCTTCCCCTGCCCTCCTTCCATGTCCGGCAACTCTCAATTCTCCCCTGCCTTCTCCTCCATCCATCTCCAGCAAATTTCCTCTCTCCCCTGTCCCCTCCATCAATCCCTGTTGTCCAGCAATTCTCCTCTGTCCCCTGCCCATCCTGTTTCCACCCATCCCCTTCACCATTCTATCCAGCGTCTCCCCCCCTCTCTCCCCCTTCGCAGCATCTTCTCCCATAAAGAACGACAACATGGATGCAGCAGCTCACAGCTTTGCTTGCTGTGTTTTGAGTGAACGGCGACGGCTGCGTGGGGGAGTGAAAGCAATGGACTAGATAGGAGCCAGCACTTCCACTTGCCTCATCTATCTGTGCTACATTTTGTGACGATGTGGATTCATGAGTGCCAAGATCTCCTACTGCTGCAGTCTAAGACCATAAGAAAACCAAGCTGAGTCGGAACAATTTCCATCAAGCGAGCGGGGGTTGTAAAAGAAACAAGCAGGCACGCTCGTCTCCATCTGCTTCCCTGCTCTCTCTGCGTCCTGCCTTCCTCTGATGTCATTTCCTTTCGGGTGGGATGCTGAGAGAGCAGGGAAGCAGATGGAGACGAGCGTACCTGCTTGTTTCTTTTACTACAGTGGTGCCCCGGGTAAGTCGTTGTCGTTTGGGGGGCATTGCCCCCCCCGCCCCCGCCCCCCCCCCTCAGTCTACGCCCATGGCCTTTCTTCATACGAGAGGAGTTCCATCCCTTTTATCATTTTGGTCGCTCTTCTTTGAGCCTTTTCTAATTCTGCTATATCTTTTTTGAGATACTGCGACTAGAACTGAACGCAATACTCAAGGTGCAGTCACACCATGGAGCAATACAAAGGCATTATAGTATTTTTGGTTTTATTCACCATCCCTTTCCTAATAATTCCTAGCAACCTGTTTGCTTTTTTGGCCACTGCTGCACACTGAGCAGAAAAGTTCAGCGTATTATCAACAATGACACCTAGATCTTTTTCTTGAGTGCTGATCCCCAAGATAGACCCTAGCATGAAGTAACTATGATTTGGATTATTCTTTCCAATGTGCATCACCTTGCATTTGTCCACATTAAATTTCATCTGCTATTTGAGTGCCCAGTCTTCCAATTTCCTAAGGTCTTCCTGCAATATTTCACAGTCCGCACGTGTTTTAATAACCTTGAATAGTTTTGTATCATCTGCAAATTTAATCACCTCACTTGTCATTCCAATTTCCATTTCATTTATAAATATGTTATTGCTTGAAGATGGAGCCTGCAAAATGCAAAACCTTGCCTGAGACCAGCTCATGAGCACTGAAATGTATTCATAAATGGGAAGTAATATAACTTTGATTGTGGACATGAGAAGAAGATATCTGGAAGGTTACAGTGGTGAAAATAACTCACCCTTCATTCTCTAAAAAGCAGAAGCAAAGGAATAGGCAATAAGGACAAAGCTAAGAGTGAATGAAGGAAGCATAGATTAGCGATACTACAGGCTTTGAGTTATCCATGCTGCTCTGAGCAGGCTACAGCTCTTCAGTAACCAAACAGGGCTGGATAAATTATGAGTTTCCACAGACAAAAAGGGCAGGGGAATGTTATGGGAGAATATCTCTTCTGAGTATGTTCTAGAATTCTGAGGAGGTAGGGTGCCCACCCAAGGGCCCAAATGAAGAAGCCTGTATAAGACTTCGAGAGACAGAAGAGGAACCCAGTCTGTACAATGTCTGGTACAAAAGAGCAGGTGATGGAGAGTGAGAAATACTTGTATAGAGAATGTTTAGTTTGTGAAATACTTTTATCTTTAAATTTGGACCTAGCTTTTTTTTTCCAGTCTTAAACTCTGATTTTTTTTCCTTTTGTGCTGACTTTTCTGTGTGTCATTTTGTTTTGGGGGATTTCACCAAATAAATGTAATTTTTAGAAAAAGAGACGGTTGGACTTGTGTTTCTAGAGTGGAGTGGAACATAAGAACTCAAGAATTGCCTTACTGACTCATATCTGACAATTTTAAGGTGGCAGCCAAAGCCAGAAGGATGTTTTGATACTTGAGAGAGGAATGGCCAGCAGGAAAAAGGAGGTGATAGCCCTCTTGTCTATCAAGGCAAGTATCCTGTTCCAATAGTGGCCAATCCAGGTCACAAGTACCTGCCAAAATCCCCAAAACATAGCTAGATTCTGTGCTATTTACCTCCAGGGTTAAGCAGTAGCTTTCCCCAAGTCTACCTTAATAACAGTTTATGGACTTTATCTGCAAGAACTTGCCCAAACCTCTTTTAAAATACAGCTACACTAACTGCTTTTACCACATCCTCCAGCAACAAATTTCAAAGACAGATTGTACATTGAGTGAAAATATATTGTACTTCATAGCATGTCCCTAGTCTTTCTATTTTTTTTTAAAGAGTAACAATCGATTCACATTTATTCATTCCACTTCATTAATTATTTTATAGACCTATATCATGTCTTTCTTCAGCTGTCTCTTCTCCAGGCTGAATAATCCTTAATCTCCTTAGCCTTTCTTCATAGCCATTCTATCCTATTTATCATTTTGGTCACCCTTCTTTGTACCTTTTCTAATTCTGCTGTATCTTTTTTTTTTTCAGGTATGTCAACCAGAATCGTGCATCAAGTTTCAGTTTAACCATGGAGCAATATATAGGCATTAGTATATTCTTTGTTTTATTTTCTATTCCTTTTCTAATAATTCTTTACGTTCTCTTTGCTTTTTTGACAGATGCCAGCTATACACTGAGCAGAAGAAAGCGTGTATTGGAGGTCAGGCAATAAGGATCATCGGAGCATTGCCATCCCTGCTTATCTCATCCTTTTCATAAAAGTAGTTCTGCCTGAGTGAACCTAGAATCCCACTCATGAGGCAGATGATTATGCAAGCCATAAACACCAATGGTTGTAAACATTTATTACTGAATAGATAGTATTAATAACTCATCAGTGTAAAATATTCCCAGCCCGATGTCTTTGATCTCAACAAATCTCTCACATTGAATTCATGTTAGGAACAGTCCAGACAATATTCAGCCTATGGCAGTCAGCATATTTTTAAATGTTGGCTGACATGGACTGATTGAGACTGGGATATTCAGTGCTAAGACATACCCAGATACAGGTGTTGAATATCTGGTTCTTTAGCAGGCACCAGAAGTTAGCCAGGCACTGCCAATATTCATAAAGGAGTCTGTGATACAAAATAGTCAATCCATGGCACAGAAGACTCGACATGGCTGTGTTTCGGTACTAGGCCTGCGTCAGGAGTCAGCAGTAAAGACACAGTTGTAACTCTGGTGAGCAGAAGTAACCTTGATAGGTGGACTTGAAATAAACCGAGATAACTACTTTGCAAGACATTCAGATGAAGCATGCCTGTATCACAAAGTTGAGTCTTCTGTGCCACAAATTGACATTTGATGCCATGGATTGACATTATTTGGTATCATAGACTCCTTTCACCATAGATTATATGTTTTAAATAAAGACATCAGTTGTTGTCTTTCCTTGCTTCTTATCCATGGAAATGAAAACTTGGCCAGTTTACTATTGCACTAAAGGTGGCCCTCAGCACGCAAGGAAACCCACGCACTAGTCATAGCATAGGTTACCTTTTAGCGCAGCTCAGTAAAAGGGCTCCTTTGTCTTTTCTATTGACTCCAAAGGGGTTGATATTTAATGGGGTTTAAGCAGGCAGGAGAAGCTCGGGTGGACATCCTAGAATACTCAGTGACACTTAACCGCACAGTGCCACTAAATATCTCTTCTGACAGCTGCAGTACTGTGCAGTTAATACTGTGGCAGTCTGTGGGCAGAGTTGGGATGAGCCAGCAGTTATGCGGGCACTGGCCATATTAAGTCCTGGTGACTGCATAGCTAAGTGGGCCTTTTACAAAGGCGTGATATCATTTTTAGCACGCGCTAAAAATAAATGTGCGCTATAAACTAGAGATGCCCATACATCTCTAGCGTTTAGCATGCACCAATCATTAGCAAGTGCTAAAAACACTACTGCACCTTTGTAAAAGACCTCCTAAGCGAGCAGATAGGACCACACAAAAGGCAGTCCTATCTTTGCCAGCGTAACTGTGACAGTGCTAACACTGGTCATTGGCAGGCACTTCAGGCTGACCCATGCCCTGGCAAGGAATATCTGGGTCAGATTCAGTCTATGATGGACAGTGATTTTAAAACTGCTGTCCACTGTGGGTTGAATATCACAAGGAATATATTTTATGGTAAGAAAGTGTAAAGAATGTGCTTTTCACTATTTTGAGAAAAGATTACAGCAATTTTCTATGGAGGCAGTCCACCTGACTATCAACCTGTGTCTACCTCTCCCCTCTTCCACTCACACAAATGAACTGTTTATTACTGGTACTACAAGGAGACTTCCGGTGGAGCTGCGAGCCAAGATGGCCGCTGTAATGTGAGCTCCTGCAGGCAACGACCAGGGATCCTATCGATTACGACAACTCCAACCCCCAGAACAAGACGGAGTGGACGGGTTATTGTGGAGGAGTGTCCCAGGCACATAATTGAGAACCGCGAAGCCGCTTGGCAAAGACGGCGCGGTGAAAATCGGCGATCGCGCGTCTGACCGCAACCGCGTGGAGTCGGGGCCGGAGGCGGCCAGCGGGAAGCAGGGAGCGGAACTACGGGCCCGATGCTGGCGGGAGACCTGGAGGCTTAAAAAAACAAGAGGGCCTCGCTGGTGTGCTCTGGAACGGGCGATTGAGAGTGCAGGTAGGAGCAGCCAGATGCGGGTGAGGCGGAGGACGGATAAGAGTGTGGGGCACGAGGAGCAGAGGACAAGGTAACGTGCTATCTGGAGAAAATGGCGGAGAGCTAATGGGCAGAGAAGCACGGGGAAACAAGAGCAAGGAACACAGCACCAGTCACTGTAAATGAAAATGTGCTAATTGAATAATAAAGAGAAAGAGGAATACTTAGCATAGAGACAAAGACTAATAAAACAGTATCCAGCACATAATAAAAAGCCGAGTCAACCCACTGCAGCTGAGAAACTGGGACAAAGAATAGTATTAAATCAGTCGAATAGACTACAGCTGCCCCTTGTATTATTGTATGGCGACCAGAAGCTCCAGGAAAGAGCCTGAGAAGAATAAGAGCGGGGGTACAAAGATGGCTGACAAAAATTCCCCACCGTCACCATCAGTGAGTTCCGTTTGGGCCACGGAAATTGTCACGGAGGTAAAAATGGCGGTAGAGGAAACCATGAACAACAAATTACAGCAAATAATTGACAAGCTTGAAGGAATGGATCAAAGAATCACCACGTTTACTAATGAGTTCCAGGAGGTTCAACAGCGACTGGGGGAGGTGGAAACCTCCTCGGAGGAGGCCTCGAAATCCATCGAGCATCTACAAGCAATGATGACAACCTTGGAAGATAAAGTGGATGACTTGGAGAATCGATCTCGAAGGAATAATCTTCGGCTGGTAGGCATACCAGAATCAATACCAGAGGTGGAACTGAGAGGTTTTTTGGAGCCATGGCTCACCAAGATTTTGACTAACCAAAGTACCGCGGGACCAATCAAGATAGAACGAGCACACCGTTTGGGTCCAAGAAAAGAGTCTAACACAAGGCCAAGAGTGGTCATATTGCGAATGCTACACTATCAACATAAGATGGATGTGTTAATAGCTCTTCGGAAAGGAGAGAAGCTGGAGGTGGACGGACATAAGATACTGTGCTTTCAGGACTATTCTACCAAAGTTTCCCTCCAGCGCAAGCAATACTCGCAAATCTGTGGGCGACTACATAAAATGCAGATAAGGTTCAGTTTATTGTATCCAGCAAAATTGAGAATCCAGCACAATGGTTCAGTCAGATTTTGTGATACGGTGGAAGCCGCCCAAGCATTTGTGGACCGGCTGGAGGATGAAAGGCCGAGAACGTCGAGCACAACCTGAATAGTGCGGTGGATAATAAAAGAGAGACTGGTACTACAGTAAGAGGAGGAGCAGAAGTGGTGAGGAGTCCAGAGACTATTTGATGCAGAGTTATAAAGTTTTGAAGTTGTTGATATTGTTTGTAAAGTCAATAAGGTAAAATGAGGGGGAAGGGGTTAAATAACATATAAGCAAGGTTGGTCTAGATGGGATCCCGGGTCGGAAGCACGGAAGTAGAGCACTATAGGTGCTAATAAGAGTGTGGGGAAGTTGGGTAGTAGGGGGGAGGATGGGGGAGGGAGGGGGGGAGGGATAATGAGGAGCAAGAACTTCATGGTTACAGAGGAACAGGGGAATACAGGCAACACAGTAGGTGACACACGAGGAAAGCACCCATGTGGAAACAGGATCAACTACAGGAGGGGGGGTATAGGCTGGGATGCCCTCCCCGTTCATTCAGAGAAGGAATCAAGTTAATATTACAGCTAATTTACGATAACACTTAATGGCCCTTAAGGTAGTGACATGGAATGTAGGAGGTATTTCTTCGCCGATAAAAAGACAGAAGATACTCCAAGCACTCCACAAGCAAAAGGTGTCAATAGCATTACTCCAAGAAACGCATTTAAGTGCCAAAGAACATGAGAAACTATGCCGTTGGTGGGTGGGCTCATATTATGAATCCCCAGCGCAGGCAAAAAAAGCGGGAGTCATAATTCTAATCAAGAAAGGGGTGCAAATTACTACACACAAAGTAATAGCTGACGATGCGGGAAGATTTGTAATAGTACATTTAACTGTAGAACGTCAACCAGTAGTTGTATGTAATGTGTATGCTCCTAACACGTATAACAAAGCTTTCTATAAACAACTTTTACACCATTTAATAAGTTTTGAGGGAACACCCATACTAGTTGGGGGAGATTTCAATGCAGTAGTGGATCCCAAACTGGATAGATCACAGGGGGGAAGAAGAGGAGCAGGGACGGAATCAAGAGGACTGGATGTGTTAAGTGAGGTCCTGGACCTGGTGGATGTGTGGCGAACATTGCATCCCGTAGAGCGTGATTATACTCATTTGTCTCGTGCACATGCCACCATGTCGAGGATTGATTATATATTTATATCTCGTTCACTATTTACTAAAATATGTAGTGCAGAAATAGGCCCCATTAAAATATCAGATCATGCAATGGTAATGACCGTATGGGAGCCTTTGGAGAGAGAGGTTAGACAGTTCCAGTGAAGGTTCCCTATTCGGTTATACAAAGATCAGGGATTCCGAGATTTTATAATTAAAAAGTATAAGCAGTTCCAAGACACCAATCAGGCACATACGACAACTCCTATACTTTATTGGGATACGGCAAAGGCAGTACTTAGGGGGGAGATAATCGCATATACTAGCCATCAAAAAAAGGCAAGGGAGAAGGAACAGATTTGGCTAGAGAAGGAAATAACACGGGTACGGCGGGAATATGGACGCCAACATACTGTCACATTAAAAGCCCAACTTTTAGAACTGCAGCAAACCCTGAATGAGAGACTTCATAGTAAGGCCCAACACAACTATGGTTCTTATAGATATCAATTATATAAATATGCTAACAGAGGGGGAAAGATGTTGGCTAGGTTAGCAAAACCCAGGCAAGGCCCCCATAAAATAAACGCACTATATTCGTCAAATGGAATTTTAGAAAATAAAGATGCCCAAATAAACAGAATTTTGCAAGATTACTACAGGCAGCTGTACGATGTCCCAGACCCACCTCCGATGGATAGCACAATGTATCTGGAGGGACAAAATCTTCCGAGAATAGATATAGAGAGCCAAGATATGTTAAATGCCCCCATAACGGAAGATGAAGTATCATGGGCCATACAGCAGGGACCTTTGGGGAAAGCCCCGGGACCAGATGGGTATAGAGGAGAATTCTATAAAATGGTGAGGGATGAAGTAGTGGCACCCATCACATTAATGTTTAATGCCATAGTGCAAGAAAAACAAATGCCCAACTCCTTGAGGACAGCTCAGATCATCGTGCTCCCAAAACCTGGACGGGACACACAGAAACCAGAATCTTATAGGCCAATTTCGCTACTCAATTATGAGGCTAAATTATTTGCCAAGGTTTTAGCAAATCGATTATCGCGAATTCTGCCAGATATCATTGAAGACTCACAGGTGGGATTTGTACAGGGTCGAAATATTACAAAAAATGTGAGAAAGATATTGGTAACATTGGAGGCGGTAGCGGAGCGGGCCACGCCGTCGGTGCTGGTCAGCTTCGATGCCGAAAAGGCATTCGACAGGGTAGTATGGGACTTTTTGTTTGGAACATTAGATGCGTATGGAATAACAGGGTTTTTTCAGGAGGCAATTAGAGCATTATACTATCTTCCACAAGCCCAGGTGTGGGCAAATGGAATATTGTCTTCTCCCTTTCCCATTTGTCGGGGAACAAGGCAGGGATGCCCACTGTCACCTCTACTATTTGTATTAACATTAGACCCATTGATTAGAAATATTCAACAAACACCCGATGTACAGGGAGTTAGGATGGGCACGGAAACTTTTAAAATAGCAGCATTTGCTGATGACTTATTAGCACATGTGACTCAGCCAGAGGAATCATTACCAGCTCTCATTGAGTGTATGGCAGAGTACGGCGACTTTTCAGGTTTTAAGCTAAATCTAGAGAAGTCTGAAGCGATGCAGAGGGAGGGAGCCCACGTTAGAGAATGGCAAGGACAATTACCGTTAAAATGGGCGGAGGAATCGTTCAGATATTTGGGAGTGCGCTTGACTATGGATACTACTAATCTATATAAAATCAATATAGAAAAGTTGTTACAGGACACCAGCAGATCTCTCGAGAGATGGAACCATCTGCCCCTGTCCCTAATAGGCAGAATCAATATGTTTAAAATGATTATATTCCCAAGGTGGCTCTACATATTGCAGGTATTGCCACTACATACACTGGGTAAAGACATCAGAAAGTTAAATAGAATAATTCGAAAGTTCCTGTGGGGGGGGGGGGGGGGGGGGGGGGGGAAGAAATCAAAAGTTCGTTTTGAATATCTGTATGATGGCTGGATTCAGGGGGGAGTGGGATTACCCTGTATAAAACGATACAATCAAGCATGCCTGTTGCGACATCTTAGGGATTGGCTGCTCAATACAAACCAGTATACGCCGACTAGATGGGAGGGAATACTATTTGAGCCCTGGCACTTGAATTTTATATTGCAGGCCAAAACAAAAAATTTACCATTAAACTTTCGGAAAAGCATATTGCTACGGCCAATGAGAAGCATTTGGCGATCGCTCATGCAGATGTGGAGGCAAAACCCCAATGTTAGCGATCAGCTTCCACTAAAAGGAAATGGGGACTTTCCACCAGGAATGGAGAAAGGTATATTTGATAGGTGGTCGAGGGCGGGGATTACCTTGCTCGAACACCTAGTTAATGAGGAGGGAGGGTTGTATGGCTTCCAGGATCTGAAGCAGAGATTGTCCTTAGCCAACCAGGATCATTACTCATATAGACAATTACATCATTACTGGTGCAGTATGGACCAAGAAGCAATAGGCACGAAGCTTGGCTGCAGGCTTCGTGAATTTTTAAAGGGAGATGCGCACGGGCAGGTATCAATATCGAGTTTACATAGAGATTTAGTATCACTAAGTCCCCCCCGTACCTACGAGATACTTAAAGAGGCATGGAGCAAGGATCTGGGATACGAATTGAAAGGAATAAATTTTGCAAAATTGATAAAAGATATACCAAAACAAGTAGGTGGGGCAGAGTTACAGGAGAGTCAATATAGGGTAATACACAGGGGATACATAACGCAAAATCAAGCAGCAAGAGCGGGTTGGATAGGCGAAGCTCAATGCTCCAAGTGTAATAGAGAAAGTAATACCTTTTTGCATGCATTCTGGAAATGTACTCGAATAAAATTATTTTGGAGAGCGATACAGAACTATATTGAACATCTCATAGGGCAAAGATTACTCCCCTCTTGGAGAGGAGTGTTGTTGAACAAAAGGGATGCATATGGGATATCAAACAGACATATAGAGCTATTTTTATGCAAGGCATATGCAGTGGGGAAAAAATGCATACTTAAACACTGGGTGCAAGAAGATCCACCCTCCTTTTGGTACTGGAGAAATAGGATACATGAATTAATGCTTTGGGAGGCTAGGACGGCGTATGGTAATCCAAAGAAAAGAAAGGAATTTATTAATATAAGGAATAAGTATTTGCAAAACATATCCCACAAAGCACGAAGTGCGGTGCTAAATAGACTTGGAACGCCTTAGCAAATGGGGTGTTCAGGAGATAAGCACTTCAGGTTGTAAATGGGTATAGTCCTGTAATAGATATTGGAAAAGACTAGACGCTATGAAGTACAAGATTATTGTGAAGATGTTAACCGGGGGGGGGGGGGGGGAGAAAATGATGATAGAAAATATTGATGATGCAGTTATGATGTATGTATGCAACAGTGACCTGTTATTAGGTTAACGAAATGTTTGACTTTATGGACTATGTTTACAATGTGTATTGTCATCAATAAAAACCGTTGAAATATACTGGTACTACAAGGAACAAATGTCTCAGTTTTGTCCACTAAAAATCTGGTGATAATCTTTCTTGTGTCACAAGGCAACGCTTGAAACAAATCTATCAGAGTTCATCAAACAGTGCTAACCCATGTAACTTTATCTTTAAACCAGGGTTTATAGCGTTTATTTCATTGTGAATAATTGACGATGCTCATTTTTATCTCAGCATTGCATACAAAGATGGCGCCAAGACTATTTGATAGCAAATGCTAATAAGGGATATATGCCATTTACTGAAAGATTGCAATGGAGATAAATCCCAGAGACAATGGTGGAATCTCATAGTAGCATGATGGGGTTTCCACTGGTCATGTTCTTTGCTTCCGGAAGGACCATAGCATTTAACTTCATTTTCACATGGACTGGTCCTAGCTGGAGCCCAGGTCTGTCAGGTGAAAATGCAATCTGAGCTTGTTCTTGGCATCTTTTTCTGGGAGCTTATTCTGAGGGACCTGACAGAGAACACATTATTATTGTTTGTAATGTAACACCAAAAACCATTCAAAGGATCATCAGTTAAGGAGTGATGAAGAGCATCCAACAGAGAGGCAAGACTTGGTGGCGCTGGACAGAGTCAGATGGCAGCAGGCATGCCAACATTTGAAAGCATGTGCGGAGATCTGGGGTTAGAAAAAGGATGAGGTCTTAATTCTACCCTATTGAAAAACAATGAAGCATGAGACATTTCAAAATCCAGAAAGAAAAACATAGTCTGCTTTTGGACAAAGCAGTAGATATTTCCTTCGTAATAAGGGAACTTTATCATCTCTTACAAGTTCAGCGTTTGTTAGTGTCTTGCTTGTAATCTTTAGAAAAATATTCCTTCCGAGAGAACTGTACTTGATCACTGTCATCCACAAACCCATAGCAAGTACTGCAATTATCACTTACTAACCAACTGCCTTGTCTTCTTTACAAAGTGTGATGGAGTGTATAAACCTCACAGCAAGATTAAACAACTTCAGCAACACAGTGAGTGCACAAGTTCATTCCTCATCTGTGCCACTCTGTAACATACTGCAGACTCTCATAGTACATGTCACTTTTCTCTCTCCATGATCAACTCCCCCCCCCCCCCCCCCCATGTCCAGATCCTACCAGCTACATCAGAGAGGAAAAATAAGCACAAGTTCCCTTCCAAATCACAGGTCAAACCAAAATGGTCCTTTTATATGAACATGGCAGTTCATATAAATTACAATTGCAAAATTACAATTACAATTTTCAGGTATAAATTACAATTGCAAAGAAAAGCTACGAGAATGGTATGGGATTTGCGTTACAAGATGTATGAGGAGAGGCTTGCGGACCTGAACATGTATACCCTGGAGGAAAGGAGAAACAGGGGTGATATGATACAGACGTTCAAATATTTGAAAGGTATTAATCCGCAAACGAACCTTTTCCGGAGATGGGAAGACGGTAGAACTAGAGGACATGAAATGAGATTGAAGGGGGGCAGACTCAAGAAAAATGTCAGGAAGTATTTTTTCACGGACACAGTGGTGGATGCTTGGAATGCCCTCCCACGGGAGGTGGTGGAGATGAAAACGGTAACGGAATTCAAACATGCGTGGGATAAACATAAAGGAATCCTGTTCGGAAGGAATGGATCCTCAGAAGCTTAGCGGAGATTGGATGGCTGGTGGTTGGGAGGCGGGGTTAGTGCTGGGCAGACTTATACGGTCTGTGCCCTGAAAAAGACAGATACAAATCAAGGGGCTGGTGGTTGGGAGGTGGGGCTAGTGCTGGGCAGACTTATACGGTCTGTGCCCTGAAAAAGACAGATAGAAATCAAGGTAAGGTATACACAAAAAGTAGCACATATGAGTTATCTTGTTGGGCAGACTGGATGGACCATGCGGGTCTTTTTCTGCCGTCATCTACTATGTACTATATTCCGCAATTACTTCCGGGTTCAATGCAGATTACAATAAAAGCAAACCAGTCAATCAAACTGGGAAGTTACAAAATAGGAAACCAACAAACTACATCATTAAAGAGACACAAGAAGTTCTAAATTAATTACCCAAATAGTGAGTAGATAAGCAAGCTTTCAGTTTCTTCCTAAATGTTTTTGCCATGCAGATCAGCTATCTGGAAACTGCCTTCCCTCAATGTAGCTATGTATGCAGTGTCTTCCACAACACCTATCCTTTCAGTTGCACTGAGAAGAGGCATTTCCAGGAACATGTTTAGCTCAGGGGAGGAAAAGCATGCGTATAGATTGCATTTTCAGATCTGTGCACCTACTTTTCCACCAAACGTTTGCTAGCACAAATGCACATACCAGTGATTGCATGCGCTTTGGTACCCAAAGCAAGCTACAAAAAAGAAAGTATGCACATACTGCTGGGGATGTCAGCACAGGAGCTCTGTGTAATCATGTGTTTAGGGCCAAATGTGTATGTGTAAGTATGTGTGTGTGTAGGGAGCAGGGTCTATGTATGGGGTGTAGGATCTGTGGGGGGAGCAGGATGTGTATTTGTGAGTGCAGTGCTATGTGTGGGGTGGTACTGTCAGTGCCTTTATTGCACTGGTACAGCATACTGGCACCTTTTTTTTACCTCTCAAGCAGTGGCTTACTAAAAATCTCTGAATCGGCAGCGCAGCACCTCGCGTCTGCAAAACAAGCAGATCACTTCTGGCCTTCCCTATTTCCACGAGGGCGGGACACAGGGAAGGCCCGAGGTAATCTGCTTGTTTTGCAGACATGAGGCACTGTGCTGCCAATTCAGAGATTTAAAAAATGCAGGCGGCCGGGTGGCAGAGAGAAGGGGGCTGTCCAGAGAGCTGAGGGTAAGCAGGTGGGGACTGGGTCGGGGGGAGGCTAAAAAGGGGGGTCTCAGATGGGAGAAGGGGGCTGGCAGGCAGTGGGAGAAGGAGGATGGATGGGTGGGCAGGCGGGAGGGAGGGAGAATCACTGGACATGGATAGCAGGGGAGTAGTGGGGAGAGGAGAATTGCTGGACATGGATGGCAGGGGAGGACGGGGGAAGGTGAATCGCTGGACATGGATGAGAGGGGAGGACAGGGGCAGAAGAGAATCGCTGGACATGGAGGGGAGGGCAGGGGAGAGAGAAGACATGATGCTGGACATGGATGGGAGGGGAGGGCAGGGAAGTGAGAATCACTGGACATGGAGGGGAGGAGAGGGCAGGGCAGAGTGGAGAAATGATGGAAATGGATGGCAAGGAGGAGAGCAGGCGAGAGAGAATTGCTGGACATGGATGGATAGAGGGGAAGGCAGGGGAGACAGGAGAAATGCTGGACATGGACGGAGGGAAGGAGAGAGGAGAAATGTTGGATATGGATAGAGGGGAGGATAGAGAAAAGAAGATGCATATGGATGATGAGAGAAAAGGAAGAGAGGAGAAAAACTGCGTATGGATGGAGAAAATAGGCAAAAGCTGGAACTGTGTTATACCTCCTCTAGTCAATTCAATGGAGGACCCAGCTTTTACTTATGGATGTAGGGCAAGAAATGAAGAAGAAAGGAGGAAAGTAAAGAAATAAATGGAAAGGAAGCCCTGGAAAAAAGAGTTAAAAGAACAGAGAGCAGCAGAATCAGAGACTGGGGCCAACATGATCAGAAAAAGAGTCACCAGACAACAAAGGTAGAAAAAATCATTTTATTTTCATTTTAGTTTTTGGAATATGTCCAAATTGAGAATTTACATCTGCTGTCTTATTTTGCACTGGGTATACTGGAGCTGTAACAGCTTACAGAAATTATTTATAATGAAAAGAATCACAAGTTATTTTTTTCTCCAATACTGGTATAAAATTTCAATGATGCCTATTTATATGTGTCATGGCTGGTATAAGGGGTGTGGCTATGGTGGGTGTGGCTACCATAGGGGCAGAGCCAGAGTTGGTGACTCCACCTACAATGAGTACCGGTACCTTTTTTCCTACAAAAAAAGCACTGGGTACTGTTGTGTATTGTCAGGTTCTCAGGTTCAGAGCCCGCGGGGCCGGGCTCTGGAGCAAACGTGAGCCCTTGGGCTGCTGACGAGGAGCGACAGCAGCAGGCAAAACCCACCAACCAACACTGGGTAAGCACACCGGCAGGGACTGCAGGCACTGCCCAGCGAACCGGAACACATGGACTGGAATCCCCCGGACTGGAGGACACAGGACTGGAACACACAACGGACTGGAACACACTGGACTGGAGCACACCAGACTGGAACACCCTGGACTGGACCCCCGGACTGGAGGACACAGGACCGGAACACGGGACTGGAGCACACTGGACTGGTCCAACAGCTTCACCTGTACTTAGCTACTAAGCCCCCCAAGAGTTGAGCTCCTGGGTTCGAGTAGCCGACAGGACTTACTGGATACCGGATGACATAGGGACCAGGACTGGAAACAGAAGTGCTCCTAACCCTAAACTGATCTACGTGCTCCCAAGCCCTAAACCAGCAGGAGTGTTCCTAACCGTAAACTGACAAAAGGACTTCCTAAGCCCTATACTAAACAGGAGCTCCTAATCCCTGCTCAAGAAAGGGACTTCCTCAGCCCTAGACTAACAGAGCAGGGAACTAAACACAAAGCTAACACAGGTGCTACTAAGCACCAAGCTACAAGCAGAGCTTTACACTAATAAGCTAAACACAGAACTAACCAGCTACCTAAGCACTGCTCTAGCAAGCTAGATACAACTAACAAGGTGCTTCCTAAGCACTACTCTGGCAAGCAACCAGAAGAGCTCCTAGCACTAAAAGGGAAGACAGGGGAGCCACAAGGAAAAAGCAGTGAAGCTAACACATAAGCCAAAAGTGATTCTAAATCACCAAACACCAACAGCAAAGACTGCAATGCTCCCAATAGCACAAACACCAGAAGTACTTCTAACAGCAAACTCTGCAGTGTTCCTAACAACACCAAACCCAGGAGTACTTCTAATAGCAACAGAGCTTCCAAAGCCCTACACATAGCAATGCTTCCAAAACCAAGAGGGAAAAGCAGGGGAACCAAAGGGAAAAGCAGGAAAGCTAAACACATAGACACCAGTGCACACTGCACTAACACTAACCTGGACCTTAGCAAAAGCAAGCAGGGACCCTAGACACAATGTCAGAAGTGCACACTGCACCACCCTACCTAAAGCAAACACAACTGTTGCAAAGGCCCTGAAGGAAACAAGACCACTTCCTTATCAAGGCCCTCCCTGATGATGTCACACTCCCTAGACCTAGGCAAAAGCACACTGACCCAGAGAGGCCCAACCCACACCAATGCAAAACTGTGAAACACTTGAAGCCAGTACACCCAAAGAGAGTTAGAGCAACTCAGACTACCCACACAGGTGCAGTATAGTGAAACAATTAGAGCCCTGCTGCTGGAAGCTGCCAGCACAGAGAGACAGAGCCAGCTCAGAAAGGACAGAGAAAGAAACAGAAGCCAGCTAAGAAGCTGACTCCCAGGAAAGAGGTAAGTTTGAGAGGGGTTCAGACCCCAATCATAACAGCACCTCCCCCTCAAGGCTCCCGTGTCCCCACGGGAGCCCCAGGTCTCAAAAGACAATTTAGGTCTCCATGGGTAGCTGTGATGAAATCTCCCAATGGGTTTCACAACATAAATCTGGATGGCTGGGCAGGACGTGACAAGTACATCTGGAACTAGGAAACCAGAATGGCTTTGGCCTCCACGAGGCTCTTTAGAACGGCTGCTAGGCAGGATCAGAGTCTTGGATGCAACAAGCGGAGTTCTATTCAACAGGAACCATCTCCTGAAGGAGTCCACAACTTCCTTGACTTCCTGGCACTCCACTGTAGCAGCCAGAACTGGGCTACAGCCCACACCCATCCTGGAATCTGAAGCCAGACAGGAACTCGAACTGGACTTCAGACTAGACCTTGCCCCTTGGCTGGAGCTGGAACTCAGAAGGAGTTCAACATCTTGGCTGAAATGGGAACTCTGAGTAGACTCAGCATCTTGCATGAGACTGCAACCTGGTCCGGCCTCAGCATCTTGGCCGGAACTGCCACTCAACTCGGACTCAGCATCTTGGCTGGACTTGGTACTCAGCATAGACTCAGCATCTCGGCTGGCACTGGAACTCGCTCCGGACTCAGCATCTTGGCCGGAACTGCAACTTGACCCGGACTCAGCATCTTGGCCGGAACTGGAACTCCAACTCTCACCGGACTCAACATCTTGACCGGAGTTGCAACTTGACCCGGACTCAGCATCTTGCCTGGAACTCCAACTTGGCACGGACTCAGCATCTTGGCCGGGACGGCAACTCTCACCGGACTCAGCATCTTGGCCGGGACTGTAACTTGACCCGGACTCTGCATCTTGCCCGGGACTGTAACTCAATTCTGATTCGGCATCTCGGCTGAACTCTGCACTCGGTGCAGACTCAGCACTCATCGTGGACTCGTCATCTTGGCTGGGCTCTGCACTCGGTGTAGACTCAGCACTCATCGTGGACTCATTGTCTCGGCTGGACTCTGTACTCAGTGCAGACTCAGCACTCATGGACTCATCACTCGGTGTAGACTCAGCATCCCGGCTGGGACTGCAACTCGCTCCAGACTCAGCATCTTGACTGGAACTACAACTCGATCCAGACTCAGCATCTTGACTGGAACTGCAACTCGATCCAGACTCAGCATCTTGACTGGAACCGCAACTCAATCCAGACTCAGCATCTTGACTGGAACTGCAACTCGATCCAGACTCAGCATCTTGACTGGAACTGCAACTCGATCCAGACTCAGCATCTTGACTGGAACTACCACTCTCAGCATCTTGACTGGAACTACAACTCGATCCAGACTCAGCATCTTGACTGGAACCGCAACTCAATCCAGACTCAGCATCTTGACTGGAACTGCAACTCGATCCAGACTCAGCATCTTGACTGGAAC
The DNA here is from genome assembly GCF_901765095.1 of Microcaecilia unicolor. Classification (NCBI taxonomy): domain Eukaryota; kingdom Metazoa; phylum Chordata; class Amphibia; order Gymnophiona; family Siphonopidae; genus Microcaecilia; species Microcaecilia unicolor. The sequence continues at coordinate 239,355,283 of NC_044036.1, forward strand.
TACCAGACTCAGCATCTTGACTGGAACTACAACTCGATCCAGACTCAGCATCTTGACTGGAACTGCAACTCGATCCAGACTCAGCATCTTGACTGGAACCGCAACTCAATCCAGACTCAGCATCTTGACTGGAACTGCAACTCGATCCAGACTCAGCATCTTGACTGGAACTGCAACTCGATCCAGACTCAGCATCTTGACTGGAACTGCAACTCTCAGCATCTTGACTGGAACTGCAACTCGATCCAGACTCAGCATCTTGACTGGAACTGCAACTCGACCCAGACTCAGCATCTTGACTGGAACTGCAACTCGATCCAGACTCAGCATCTTGGCAGGCAAAGCCCTTCAGGCTGGACTCAGAAGTTTGGCGGGAAAAATCAGGAAGCCACCTTCTTTCAGCTTGGGCTTCAGGAGTATCCCGCAGGGCTGGATCCGAGAGAAGCTGGAAGCGATAAAAGAAGAGCTTGGTAGCAGGGTCAATAGCAGAAACTGGGTTCTCTTCGAACCCAAGCCAGGAGACACGCCTTTTCTCTGCTGCAGCTTCAGGAGTATTCTTCAGGGCTGGATCAGACAAAAGTGCAACCCGGTAATCCTGGAGTGTCAGAAACGGATCAGATCAAAAATGGGGTTGGAACTGGGATCCAAACTTGTACTAGGAGGCTTGGTTTGAAGCGCCACTTGAACTGGACTCCGAGGCTTGCGTGGAGGCGCCACTTGAACTGGCATCGGAGGCTCGGTCAGCAGCGTCCCTCGGACTGGACTCTGAAGCTTGGCTGAACGCGCTGCTCGGACTGGATTCAGAGGCTTGTCTGGGTGCACTGCTTGAACGGGACTGGACCCCTGCTGGGCCCAGAGCGTGGAATTCCCAAGACGTCTTCTCTCAGCGACAGCTTCCGGAGTATCCCACAAAGCTGGATTCAGGACAAGGCTGTGGCGATACTCTGAGAGCGTGATGAAAGGGTCCATATCTGAAACTGGGCTTTCAGTGATTCCAAGCCACCGGACACGTTTTCTCTCAGCTGCCGCTTCAGGGGTCTTCTTCAAAACAGGATGAGACAACAGTTTCCCACGATACTGACGAAGAGTCATAGAAGGATCAAGAACAACGATGGAGCTGGACCCCAGCTGGGTCAGCTGGGCGGGGGTTCTTGCCGGGCTCATGGCCTTTGCAATCTGTCAGGTTCTCAGGTTCAGAGCCCGCGGGGCCGGGCTCTGGAGCAAACGTGAGCCCTTGGGCTGCTGACGAGGAGCGACAGCAGCAGGCAAAACCCACCAACCAACACTGGGTAAGCACACCGGCAGGGACTGCAGGCACTGCCCAGCGAACCGGAACACATGGACTGGAATCCCCCGGACTGGAGGACACAGGACTGGAACACACAACGGACCGGAACACACTGGACTGGAGCACACCAGACTGGAACACCCTGGATTGGACCCCCAGACTGGAGGACACAGGACCGGAACACGGGACTGGAGCACACTGGACTGGTCCAACAGCTTCACCTGTACTTAGCTACTAAGCCCCCCAAGAGTTGAGCTCCTGGGTTCGAGTAGCCGACAGGACTTACTGGATACCGGATGACATAGGGACCAGGACTGGAAACAGAAGTGCTCCTAACCCTAAACTGATCTACGTGCTCCCAAGCCCTAAACCAGCAGGAGTGTTCCTAACCGTAAACTGACAAAAGGACTTCCTAAGCCCTATACTAAACAGGAGCTCCTAATCCCTGCTCAAGAAAGGGACTTCCTCAGCCCTAGACTAACAGAGCAGGGAACTAAACACAAAGCTAACACAGGTGCTACTAAGCACCAAGCTACAAGCAGAGCTTTACACTAATAAGCTAAACACAGAACTAACCAGCTACCTAAGCACTGCTCTAGCAAGCTAGATACAACTAACAAGGTGCTTCCTAAGCACTACTCTGGCAAGCAACCAGAAGAGCTCCTAGCACTAAAAGGGAAGACAGGGGAGCCACAAGGAAAAAGCAGTGAAGCTAACACATAAGCCAAAAGTGATTCTAAATCACCAAACACCAACAGCAAAGACTGCAATGCTCCCAATAGCACAAACACCAGAAGTACTTCTAACAGCAAACTCTGCAGTGTTCCTAACAACACCAAACCCAGGAGTACTTCTAATAGCAACAGAGCTTCCAAAGCCCTACACATAGCAATGCTTCCAAAACCAAGAGGGAAAAGCAGGGGAACCAAAGGGAAAAGCAGGAAAGCTAAACACATAGACACCAGTGCACACTGCACTAACACTAACCTGGACCTTAGCAAAAGCAAGCAGGGACCCTAGACACAATGTCAGAAGTGCACACTGCACCACCCTACCTAAAGCAAACACAACTGTTGCAAAGGCCCTGAAGGAAACAAGACCACTTCCTTATCAAGGCCCTCCCTGATGATGTCACACTCCCTAGACCTAGGCAAAAGCACACTGACCCAGAGAGGCCCAACCCACACCAATGCAAAACTGTGAAACACTTGAAGCCAGTACACCCAAAGAGAGTTAGAGCAACTCAGACTACCCACACAGGTGCAGTATAGTGAAACAATTAGAGCCCTGCTGCTGGAAGCTGCCAGCACAGAGAGACAGAGCCAGCTCAGAAAGGACAGAAAAAGAAACAGAAGCCAGCTAAGAAGCTGACTCCCAGGAAAGAGGTAAGTTTGAGAGGGGTTCAGACCCCAATCATAACATGTATGTCTTCTGGGTGTGGCAGGGGATGTGTGTGCATTGGAGGATTAGAATGGTAGGCTGGGTCGTGTGTTATGGTAACAAGGGGTATGGGGGTTGTGTGTGGATGCCATATTTTATCACAGCTTTGCAACTCCTTCCCCTCTGTAATGTCACATTTACATACACTGTATGACGGCAAATCTATAAACCAAGCACTAACATTTAAGTATGCATCAAGTGCATATATCTTTAGAATGCTAGCATATATGCACATTGTGATAACCCTGGGCTAGGAGCCACTTACAGCCCTCCGGATGGCCATTTCAGGCTTGTCTTTCACCACAGTTCAGGTCAGGGTAGTAAAACAAGCTAGTCTGGGTTTACTCCCATCTCTAGATCATTTATAAATATGTAAAGAAGCAGCAGTCCCAGCACAGACCCCTGGGGAACCCCACTAACACCCTTCTCCAGGGGCATAGACAGACCTCGGTGGGAGGGGGGCCAGCGCCCGAGGTGGGGGGGCACTTTTAGCCACCTCCCCCGCCACCAACCCCCCCGCCACTTTGGACCCCCCGCCGCCATAACTGCAACCCCCCACCACCACAACCTCACCCCCCCCCCCCCCGCCGCCGCATCAGGTACCTTGTTTGCTGGCGGGGGTCTCCAATCCCCGCCAGCTGAAGAGTCTTCTTCAGCGCCGGTCGACTCTGGCGCATTCGTAGTGTGATCTTCTGTTTCTGACGCCTTACATCCTGCACGGGGCTACATGCACGGTGCAGGACGTAAGGCGTCAGAAATAGATGATCCCACAGCGAAGGCTCCGGAGTTGACCAGCGCTGAAGAAGACTCTTCTGCTGGTTGGGTTTGGGGACCCCCGCCAGCAAACAAGGTACCTGATGTGGGGGCGGGTGGCAGCGGGGAGGGGTCAGATGTAGAGGGGGCCAGGGCGTAATCTGTGGGGGCCCATGCCCCCGTGGCCCCACCTAGCTACGGCTCTGCCCTTCTCCATTGAGAATACTGACCATTTAACCCTACTCTTTGTTTTCTTTTAACCAGTTTTTAATCCACAATAGGACAGTACCTCCTATCCCATGGCTCTCCAATTTCCTCTGGAGTTTTTCATGAGGTACTTTGTCAAAGCGCCTTCTGAAAATTCAGATACACAATATCAGCTGGCTCACCTTTAGCCACATGTTTGTTCACTCCTTCAAAGAATTGTAGTAAATTGGTGAGGCAAGATTTCCCTTCATTAAATCCATGTTGGCTATGTCTTATTAATATATGCTTTTGAATATGCTCTGTAGTTTTGTTCTTTATAATAGTCTCTACCATTTTGCCCAGCAGCAAAGTCAGGCTCACTTGTCTATAATTGCCCAGATTACTTCTGCAACCTTTTTTAAAAATTGGCGTTACTTTGGTCACCCTCCAATCTTCCGGTACCATGCTTGATTTTAAAGATAAATTACATATTACTAACAATAGTTGTGCAAGTTCATTTTTCATTCTATCAGCATTCTGGGATGAATACCATCCTGTCCAGGCAATTTGCTACTCTTCAGTTTGTCAAATAGCACCATTACATCTTTCAATTTTGTAGAGATTTCATTCAGTTTCTCTGACTCGTCAGCTTTGAATACCATTTTTGTTACCAGTATCTCTCCCAAATCTTCCTTGGTGAAGACCGAAGCAAAGAATTCATTTAATATCTCCACTATGGCTTTGTCTTCACTGAGTGCCCCTTTTACCCCTCAGTCATTTAGCAATCCAACTGATTCTTTTGCCAGCTTCTTGCTTTTAATATACCTAAAAGAGTTTTTACTATGTGTTTTTGCCTCCGATGCAATCTTTTATTCAAAGCCCCTCTTTGCTTCCTTATCAGTGCTTTGAATTTGACATGCCATTCCTTTTGCTGTTTCTTATTATTTTCAGTCGGATCCAGTGGTGTGCTGGAGCCGGCTCGCTCCGGCTCGCAAGATCCGGTTGTTAAATTTTGGCCGGACTTGCGAGCCGGTTGTTGGAAAGGGCGAGTCGGCTCTCCCTCCCTCTGCCCTCCGGATCCGGTCCCTCACAGATCCTACCTTGACTATCAAATTCTTCGGGGCAGGCAGTGTTGCCTGCCCGCTGCTATCGCTGACTTTCCTCCGCCGCCTGTTTGCGCTTTAAAAATGGCCGCCTAGACTTCCAGAGGCGGCCTCGCGAGACTTCTGTAAGTCTGTGGCCATTTTGAAGCGCGATCGGGCGGCGGAGGAAAGTCAGCGATGGCAGCGGGCAGGCAACACTGCCTGCCCCGAAGAATTTGATGGCCAAGGTAGGGTCGGTGAGGGACCGGATCGGGAGGGAGGGAGGGAGGAAGCAGGAGAATTTGTGAAACAAGTCGGGAGGGGGTGGCAGGGGAGAGGAGGGTCACTGGTGGCATGGGTGGATGGAGGACAGGGGAAAGAAGGGTCACTGCTGGGAATGGGTGGATGGAGGGCAGGGGAGAGGAGGGTCACTGCTGAGCATGGGTGGATGGAGGGCAGGGGAAAGAAGGGTCACTGGTGGGCATGGGTGGATAGAGGACAGGGGAAAGGAGGGTCACTGCTGGGCATGGGTGGATGGAGGACAGGGGAGAGGAGGGTCACTGCTGGGCATGGGTGGATGGAGGACAGGGGAGAGGAGGGTCACTGCTGGGCATGTGTGGATGGAGGGCAAGGGAGAGAAGGGTCGCTGGCCATGGGTGGATGGAGGGAAGGGAAGAGAAGGGTCGCTGGCCATGGGTGGATGGAGGGCAGGGGAGAGAAGGGTCGCTGGGTATGGGTGCATGCTGGGCAGGGGAGAGGAGGGTCACTGCTGGCCATGGGTGGATGGAGGGCAGGGAGAGAGGAGGGGAGAGAGAATAAATGCTGGACATGGATGGAGGGGAGGGAAGAGTGAGGAAGGAGATAAGATAAGGGAAAAGGAAGAGAGGAGAAAAACTGCACATGGATGAAGAAAATAGGCAGAAGCTGAGGACCAGAAATGAAGAAGAAAGGAGGAAAGGAAAGAAATAAATGGAAAGGAAGCCCTGGAAACAGAGTTAAGAGGACAGATAGCAGCAGAATCGGATACTGGGCCAGCATGATCAGAAAAACAGTCACCAGACAACAAAGGTAGAAAAAAATAATTTTATTTTCATTATAGTGTTTGGAATATGTTCCCTTTGAGAATCAGATGCTCAACATGAAAAGTTTATATTTATTTACTTATTTATGGTTTTTTATCCCACATTAAACATGAATTAGATTGGAACCTGGGATCATTTAATTTTTTTTTCCTGGAGAGAGTAATGCATTGCCCCCCCCCCCCCCCCCCCACTGGCTACAGCCAGCTCTGCAATTTTGGGGGGGCGCAGAGGTGGATTGGGGGGGGGGCGCAGAGGTGGATTGGGGGGGGGGGCGCAGAGGTGGACCGGGGAGAGAGCCTGTTGTTAAAAATTTACCAGCACACCACTGGTCGGATCCTTCTTCCATTTTCTGAAGGATTTTCTTTTAGCTCTAATAGCTTCCTTCACCTCACTTTTGTAATCATGTCGGCTATCATTTGGCCTCCCTTCCTCCTTTTTTAATACATGAAATATAACTGGCCTGGGCTTCCAGGATGGTGTTTTTGAACAGCATCCACTCCTGATGTAAAATATTTACCTTTGCAGCTGCTCCTCTAAGTTTTTTTTTCTCCGTCCTTCTCATTTTATCATTGTCTCCCTTTTGAAAGTTAAATGCTAACGTATTGGATTTCCTGTTATCAAGTGGCCCTGCCACTATTACCTCCTACATGATATCGTGCTCTCCACTAAGCACTAGGTCTAGAATTTTTCCTCTTCTTGTTGGCTCCTGTACCAACTGCTCTATAAAGCAGTCCTCAATTTTGTCAAAGAATTTTACCTTCCCAGTATGCCCTGATATTACATTTACCCAGTCAATATTGGGGTAATTGAAATCAAAAATCTATTAAACCTTTCTACTATTTAGAACCCTGTATTGCAGGTGTGAATTCACGTATATTTATGAAAAATACGTGGAGAAAAAAAGACTTCAGAAACCACAGGAAAAATTCTCTTTAAAGCAATACTTTTCAAAGTTAAGAGAACTCCTTTCTTCAATCACTAGTCTTCACAAAAAAAACTCCACTCTTCTTATTCATAAAATACCTGTGCATACACCTTAAACAATACAAAAAGGTAGAGGCTATTTATCACGCCACAATTACGGTGAATCAATTCAAAAATATAACTTAGCTTGCATCTTCTGAATATCAATTCTTTTCCATAATGTCCAATACTTATACGCCCAAACACAAACCCCGCCCCTGACACCCCCACCCCCGCGTCATCACGCCCGCCCCCGCCGTCATCAACCCCGCCCCCGCTGTCACCGGCCCCGCCTCCCACGTCACCGGCCCCGCCTCCCCGTCATCGGCCCCGCCTCCCACGTCATCGGCCCCGCCTCCCCGTCATCGGCCCCGCCTCTCACGTCATCGGCCCCGCCTCCTACGTCATCGGCCCCGCCTCCCACGTCACTAACCCCGCCCAAAACGTCATTAACCCCACCCAAAAACGTCACTAACCCCGCCCCCCCGCGGCCGAAAAAACCGCACTGAAGGCCAAAAACAGCCCAAAAAACCGCAACCCGCCGCGGGCAAAAATTTCCCGCGGCGGGTCGCGGAAAACCGCCCAATTGGGCGGTAAAACCGCCCACCTGGCAACACTGCTCTGGGCAGCTGTTCCTCTTTTACTTGATTACCCTCCAGGAGCCCCTCCCCTGCCTTGTTAGAGCTCTCCCCTCTGGCCTGATGGGGAAGATAATCTCTGTACCAGGGTTTGCCCCGGGGTTGCTGGGAAATGTAGTCTCTGCCTCTCCTCCATTTTACAGGGGTCACTAACCTTTCTCTGCTCTCTCTCAGGGGATGGTGGGTAATGTAGTCCTTCTCCCTCCCCCCTTGCATAGGGGGCATTACTACTTCTCGTCTCACTCTCTGTGGCTGGAATGGAGGCAAGACTCTGTTCGGCCTTCTGCTCTTGAGCCTCCTCACTTCTTCTCCCTCCACTTCCATCTCATCCACCCCCAGGTCCTCTCCTTCACACTTAACATACAATGCTACCCCTCCACCTATTCAATCCACCCTATCACTACTTATCCTATCCTATAAAAAGCACCTCCAACGTTCTGAAGCCGGCAGCGTTGCAGTGAAGCCTGAAGTCCTGATGTTCGTAGGTAGGAATCGCTTTGTAATAGCTCCGCCCTCCACAGGAATTGATCCACTCACTGTCATAGCCCCGCCCTCGGAGCCCTCCCGCCCTCGGAGCACAGCTGATCAGAACAGCCAGCTGCCAGGCTTCGTAATAGCTCCGCCCTCCACAGGAATCGCTTCGTAATAGCTCCGCCCTCAAAGCTTCGTCATCGCTCTGCCCCCCACAGGAAGCGCTCCACTCGCTGTCATAGCCCCGCCCTCAGAGCACAGCTGATCAGAACAGACAGCTGGCTAAGTTGCTCGCGCGTGTTCCGCCCTCCCGCCCCTCGCACCGTGTACCTCCCGCACTCCGAGCCCTCCTGAACACAACAAAGAGCCACCTCTCACTCAGTTCCTCGCGCTGCTCAACAAACAACTGCCCGAATCTGTCCGTCGTGCTGAAATCCTCCTCCAGCTTAAAACCTGACGCCTAACTCGCTTACTCACGCAGAACTCCTAACTGGACAAACTGCTCTGACAGAACTCCACCTGCAAAGACACTGGCCGTCACTACACCAGCACAGCTGCCGAATAAAGAAAACCTGACCCTGTGCTGCTTTGCCTCGCATGTATTCAAGTCTCCTACACTACTCCAGGCTTCATCACTGTGGGAACAGGAGGTGGTAAGGTGCTGGGCTGGGCTGCAGTGGTGTGGGGAATAGGCAGAGTTGATTTCATGTCACTATCTCAACACAACACAATTAAAATAACAATCCCTATCAAAACATTCATTCCAGGAAACAAATACCTTGCTAGCGCCCGTTTCATTGCTCTCAGAAACGGGCCTTTTTTACTAGTTACAATATAATTTGTACCCTGGTATGACAGTGTTCCACTAGTTATCCTCCTTCCACCAGGTGTCAGAGATGCCTATTATATCTAATTTTTCATTTAATGCAATATAGTAGATGACGGCAGAAAAAGACGTGCACGGTCCATCCAGTCTGCCCAACAAGATAAACTCATATGTGCTACTTTTTGTGTATACCTTACCTTGATTTCTATCTGCCATTGTCAGGGCACAGACCGTAGAAGTCTTGCCCAGCACTAGCCCCGCTTCTCAACCCAGTCCCGCCTCCCCCTCCGGTTCTGCCACCCAATCTCAGTTAAGCTTTTGAGGATCCATTCCTTCCAAACAGGATTCCTTTATGTTTATCCCATGCATGTTTGAATTCCGTTACCGTTTTCATCTCCACCACCTCCCGCAGGAGGGCATTCCAAGTATCCACCACTCTCTCCATGAAAAAATACTTCCTGACATTTTTCTTGAGTCTGCCCCCCTTCAATCTCATTTCATGTCCTCTAGTTCCCATCTCCGGAAAAGGTTCGTTTGCGGATTAATACCTTTCAAATATTTGAACATCTGTATCATATACTACTACTACTACTATTAGCATTTATATAGCGCTACCAGACGCACGCAGCACTGAACACTTGACATAGAGAAACACAGTCCCTGCTCAAAGAGCTTACAATCACCCCTGTTTCTCCTTTCTTCCAAGGTATATATGTTCAAGTCAGCAAGTCTCTCCTCATACGTCTTGTAACGCAAATCTCATACCATTTTTGTAGCTTTTCTTTGCACCGCTTCAATTCTTTTTACATCCTTAGCAAGATACGGCCTCCAAAACTGAACACAATACTCCAGGTGGGGCCTCACCAATGACTTATACAGGGGCATTAAAACCTCTTTTCTTCTGCTGGTCACACCTCTCTCTATACAGCTTAGCAACCTTATAGTTATGGCCACCGCCTTGTCACACAGTTTTGTCGCTTTCAGATCCTCAGATACTATCACCCCAAGATCCCTCTCCCGTCCATACATATCAGACTCTCACCGCCTAACACATACTCTCCCATCTTATTTGTTAGGCTTCTGGCATTCACATATAGACATTTCAAACTATGTTTGTTGTTCCTTTTTATAACTTGCTCAGCAGTTGACCGTGATAATTAGCAATCTTTTGTCTGCTTTTTATTTAAAGACACCTGGTCCACTATGGTCTCTATTGCAACCTCGCTATCGGATTACCCTATCTTCCCTGTTTTGGTGATACCTTGTTCTGAACCATGCGCTTTTGAACGACTGTCGGCCTTCCCCCAGTTTCTAGTTTAAAAGCTGCTCTATCTCCTTTTTAAGGCATGACTCCCCCTTACTTTCCCATTGGTCACTGACCCCCCTGCCACCCCCAAAGATGTGAAAGAAACCATATATACCAAGTTCTATGACAGCATCAGATGTTATGGCCAGTCCTATTGGAGCAGTAAGCAGGTCCCTGGAGTAGCCTAGTTGTCGGTTCAGAGCACTGTAGCGAAGGGGACCCAGGTCTATATCCTGCTCTAACTGTTACACTTGTGGTGGAAAATGTGAGCCCTCAAAAACTCACCTGCAGGCATAAGGACTATTCTAGTAGTGTATAGTTAGGCCACAGTAGGTTTTTGGTGGGTTTTGGTGACTCCCTGTACAATATAAGGAGGTAATGGTGAGATGTGTGCCTGGGACATTTAATGTGAAGTTGACTGCAGTGTCCCATGCTCTGCTGGGATACAGGGTACTTACTGCTCTGCTGGGAAGTCTGTGTGGCCAGTCTACTAGGAATGGTGGCTCCTCCTACATCCCAATGGCTTGATTTTTTGCTTTTTTCTCTTGGACATTTTCTTTTTTCTAAAATGTTTTAAAAAGATAGACCCACTAAGCAGAACAACAGTTAGCAAATGACCAGTTTCTTAACAAAAAGTTAAACGTTTTTCTGTTTTGAAAATGGCCATTTTTGCTACTGGATTTTTGGATATTTTCTGCAAAACATCCAGATTTAGACATCATATTGAAAATGCCCTTCCACATTTACTCCTTGGATAAAGTTGCCCTAGCTGAGGAGGCATGGGATTCAATACAAGAAATCTTGCTTCTTAACAGACCTACAAGGGCATATATTACTTCATATCAAAAGGTTGTGCAAAGTTTATCTGCCAAATGGGACCCAGATCATCTGACCCATAAATAGTTGAATGATTTTAACTCTAAATCAAATCTCATGGCAATGATCAACATCTGTTAATGAAGTGGTTGCCCTCTTTAACCCACTCTGCTGTCCTCTGAGAACAACAGTATAAATTCTTAACCAGACTTTATGTTTCTCCTCAACTAGCTCATTTGGCTGGATTTTCATCTGATGGGAAAGGTTTATTTATTTATTTATTTATTTCAATTTCAAACAAGAATTCCAAACATAACCACTTGTACCAAAAATACAGAGAGAATTTCAAAATACCACATTTTCAGTGAAGAAACATAATTATACCTCTTCCTTAAACCACCATAAATTGGAGGAGTGGAACAAAATTTATAGGGAGAAAAAGAAGTTATATAAAAAAGTTTAAAAGGCCTAGTGTGATTAGCCCACATATACATACTTAAATCAGCTAACTCTCTGATAGAACATTCCCTCTAGAAATTTTCTTCAGGTCCAGAAAGGCTTTCAGTTGTTCTGGTGTATAAAAAATATATTTAAGTCCTGCGACCCGGGGGGCGTTTCTAAGATGGCGGATTTGTGACCGCGTTTGGGAAGAGAGCTCTTTGCTGCACGAGTGAAATAGATTTTTCCTACCGCAAAATGCCGCATACAAAGCGGAAAGGAGCTGTGAGGATTCCTCCGCGACCCGCAGCTGCTTCCTCTCCACTTCAAGGCAGCATTGAGCCCTTCCTTTCGCGTTCGTCTCATAGATTAGAGACGGAGACGCCTGCTTTAGGGGCAGCCGGTGGAGCGGTTCCCCTACTGGGCCTTGAAACATCGCTATCTCCGCCTCCAGAATCAAGCTGTCCTCCGTGTCCGGCGTCTGTGATGGTGGAGGGAGCAAGCACCCGAGACCCCATGGAGGTGATCAAGGTTGCTGCAAGCGGAGACCCTTTACCACAAGAAAGTAGCCGAGAAAGAGGAGTCCCTGTGTTTGAGGGACCCGGAACAACTCCGGAGGTGAATCTGGAGAGGATATGGCTGATGCTGGGAAAAATCGACTCTACTCTTCAAAATACATCTGAAAAGGTAAATACTTTATCCCTGAAATTTGAAGACATGGTGAAAAATTTAGAAATGGTGAAAGAAGAGCTGACTACACAAGTTAAAGATTTAAAAAAAGATGTTGGTCAATTGCAAGAATTTAAAATCACGGTAATGAAAAACCAGTTGGCAATGCACAGAAAACTCGAACAGATTGAGAACTTCAATAGAAGACTAAACCTCCGAGTACTGAATTTTCCTAAAATTCCTGGTAAAACACCTATTGACTTATTTAAAAAATACTTGTTGGAAAATTTGAAAATACCGCAAGAACTTATTCCCCCTATAAGTAAAATATATTACTTGCCAGCAAGATTTGCGGGGAAAGAAGGAAATAAAGATGGCCTCGGAGTAGAAGGAGTAGATCTCAACAACTTATCAGCAATTTTAGAACAATCTATTGAAATTGTTCCGGAGAGGGCTACCCTCTTGGTTTCCCTGGTATTTGAACAGGACTTTAACACAATATTTAAGTTGTACTTTAAATATTCAAAAGAACTGTTCTTTGGAAACAAATTGTGGATATTTCCTGACGTTACTAAGGTAACTCAGGAACGGAGAAAATTATTTTTACTAATGAAACAGGATGTCATTAAGTTAGGTGGCTCATTTTTGTTAGCATATCCTTGCAAATGCTTGGTCAAGCTCAGTGGGATAAAGTATGTATTTTATGACCCAGAACAGCTGAAATCCTTTCTGGACATGAAACAACTGCATGCAAATATAGTAAAATGATGAGAGACGAATTAGTGCACATAAACCGCGTTATGTATAATTTGGCAATAATACCTTTAAATCTCCACTGATTATGTAACTCCCCCCCCCTTAATTGAGGTCTAAGAAAGCTGTTAAACTTATTCTTGTTTAATTTTTTTTTTACTTTAAAAATTTAAAATTGGCTGTTTTTCTGTAACAAGTTTTGCACTTGTAAGAAATTAAAAACTAATAAATAAAAAAAAAAAATAAAAAAAAATATATTTAATTCCTAAGTAACATACTTGACACTTGCACAGATAAGCTAAAAGAAAAGAACCCCCCAATTTCTTAACTTCATCTCTCGTTACCAAAACCCCTTTTCTTCTTTCTTGTGTAGATTTTGTACCATCTGGATGTATCCAAAACCTTTGTCCACAAAATTGAGTCTGTTGATTCCAAAAATATTTTATTTATTTATTTATTTATTTGCTGCACTTGTATCCCAACATTTTCCCACCTATTTGCAGGCTCAATGTGGCTTACAAAATGTTATAGCAACATGTACACATTATAGGATAAGAATTTCAAAATATAGATAAAGATGGGTACATAGAATATCAAAGCAATCATATTAACGGAATAATAATTTTACAAATGTTACAAATAAGAGTGCATAAGTAAATCATATTGGATTGGAAGTGGATTGAAAGGTCAACATAACATAATATAATGATATCAGGACAAGATATAATATTCAGTCGTGAGGATGTAATTAGGATGAACAGATAGGAGGGTTCCTTACTAGTTGTGATTGGAATAATTAGGAAATCAGATCGTTATGGGGAATCTTTATTGTACGCCTTTATGAATAAGTAGGTCTTTAATAACTTTCGGAAGGTTGTCAGGTCGTGTGTTGTTTTTATGGTAATCGGTAATTCATTCCATAGTTGCGTGCAGGTGTATGAGACACTGGATATTTAAGTCCTCTGCAATTGGGATAATGAAGGTTTAAGCAGGTGCGTGATGAACTTTTATTGTTTCTCTCTGGTAAGTCAATTAGGTCTGACATGTATGATGGGGCATCTCCATAAATGATTTTATGGACCAAGGTACATATCTTGAATGCAATACAGTCCTTCAGTGGGAGCCAATGCAGGATTTCTCTAAGGGGTCTGGCACTTTCATATTTCGCCTTGCCGAATATTAATCTGGCATAGTCTCATAATCGCATTTAGGTCCTGCTGAAAGACAAAAGAGACTAATAAAGTTGATCTTTCAGATGTCCCTGAGAAGGAATCTTCTACTATAGCAGACACATCTTAATTGTCCTCTTTCCTTGATTGCGTTTGAATTTGGCCCCATGTCATCTCCTGTAGCTTATTAGAGGCATTAGGCAAATAGTAAATCCTATTAAAAAGAAGCATAGCCAAGATGGCAGCGTGAGTGTTTGCTTGTGTTCACCTCTATTTTCTTTTGCTGACATTTTCTTGTTTCTTTCTTCAAAGATCATGTTGCACACCAAAAGAAAAGGGGTGGTAAGGGGCTTAGGAGCCGACTCTGTGGGTGCTATGGGTGCTTGAGCACCTCCAATATTGAGAACATTCCTTGTATGTGTCCAAGGAGGGGTTATTTCCATTGTGCTTAGCACCCCCAATAATTTTGAAAAGTTGGCTCTTATGGTAAGGGGTGTACCCCTCCCAGCGACCACCTCCTCATCTGTCCAGCAAAGTTTGGATGGGTACACCATCAAACTCCTGCAACTTGAGTCAAGTGATGACAGAAGCCCTGCTGCAAGTCTGCGTGAGGGAGTGCACAGTTTGCTGGTGTTGGATGCATTATTGTTGCCGCCGACAGTCAGCCCTCCACTGTGTCCAGCGAATATTCAGGATCTTCCCTTAACTGTTCTGGAGGTGGAAGCTGCTATTTCAGTGAACCTTGAGGAGGTAGCCAGACCTAACGAGAAGTCTGCTGTGAGAGAGAGCATTGGAGCTTTTTGAGAAGCAGCACCCATGGTGGTTACCCTAGAAAATGTTTGGAAGGTTCTTCAAAGTCTTGATTTAACAGTGAAAAAATCCACGCAAGAAGTGGCAACCTTGTGAGTAAAGCTGACTCTCTTCCCCTTTCTTTGGAGATGGTTAGGAAGGACTCTGCTGAACAAGTCAAACAAGTTCAAACAGAAGTTAAAGATATTAAGGAGACCGTATCTGCAGTGTTAAAAGACAAAATTTTGATATACCATAAGATTGAACAATTAGAGAATTGTAATAGAAGGCTTAATCTTCGGGTATTAAACTTTCCTAGGGCCCTTGATTTATCTCCTCTGGAACTTTGTAGAAAAGTTTTGTTTGAAAATTTGAAGGGAAATGTTTGAAATGTTCACATTTACATGTCAATCTAGCTCACATGTTTTGGGAATGTTCCTTTTGAGAGTATGTTCTTTCCTACCTGAAAGCAATAACTGGCTTACCTTTGATTTAATATTTGACAATGTGGTAGGCCAACCATTTTTGTGAAAGGGGGAATGAAGATTGCTTCAGAACGCTTAGCCAAATAATGTATATCATTTATTAAAGTTGGAAAAATTAGATGTAAAAAATGCTACTCCTAAATTGTAGAAATTATTTCAGGTTACATGTTCTCCTGTTTGGGAAGTACTTCCTCAGAAAGTGCATAGGGCCAGATTCTATATATGATACCTAAAAAGATCCAGCAGAACTAAGCATATTCTATAAAATTTACGCGCAGTATATAGAATACACTTAGTCGATAACATAGTGCCTAAATCTACGCGCATTCATTTACACCAATAAAAACCTGGTGTAAATCCGTGCATGTAGATTTAGGCTCACAAACCTGTATTCTGTAATTACGCGTGGAAATTTTGAAACGCCCACAAAATGCCCATAAATATGCCCATAAACATGCCCCTTTTAAGCTATGTGCATTTATTTTGAACTGCGCACTTTGCAATTTAGGTGCTTAGTGCTTATGCTTAGTGATTTCCATGCATAGATTGTAATTATTGCCAATTAGCGCTTGTTATTACTTGTTAAGTGCTGTTAAAACACTAATTACCTTGTTCCACCAATTAAGATACTCGCATATCTCCACGTGGAATCTAGGCGCCATATATAGAATCTGGGGATAGTACTTTGTGATAGAGTCTTGAGATATCGAATAACAGTGCACCCTGGGAATGTAAGGGAGCTGTGGGGGAGGGGGCTTTATGATACTGAGGGGAGTGAGTGGGGTTGCTATTTCTTGTTTCTGCAACTTTGTTTATTCATTTTTGCCATTGTAATTCTTTCGGTGTTAATAATAATTTTTTAAAATGTACATAAGAATAGCCATACTAGGTCAGACCAATGGTCCATCTAGACCAATGGCCAATTCAGGTCACAAGTACCTGATAGAATCCTAAATAGAAGCAAGATTCATGCTATTGATCTGTTTATAGTGGAGCCTTAGGGAAGGCCATAATAGGGTCTTCCCCTGATAACTACCCAGTCCCAGAGTAGGCTGTGATATTCTTCTCTCTTATCCTTCCACCTGTCATATGGAATATAATAGTTTGGACAGGTGAAACAATAGGGTTTCTGTCTCCTAACACTTACCTAAAGAGTATCCACGTACTTGGAGAACTCAGTAGATCCCATGGAGCAGAAAATAATAATAACAGGAAGTGGGAATATAAACCAGGCTTATCCAAAGAACTGGAACCAAACAAAATCTATATAGATATTCAAACAATGTTTATTAATATTTCATTAAAATGACTCGATACAACGTTGTGTTTCGGCCTGGTGGCCTACATCAGGAGTCTTATATTCATGATAAAAATAAAACATATGAATTGATGATATGAAACAAACTCAAGTCTCAATTGATAATTAAAAAACTAGAGATAAAAACATAGCAATGGTCTTGAAAAAGACCGTTAAAAGGATGCACCATCTGTCACTGAAGTCTGCGTGAACATGATAGGATTGCCCACCAGTCCAAAACACAACGTTGTGTCGAGTCATTTTAATAAAATATTAATAAACATTGTTTGTTTGAATATCTATATAGATTTTGTTTGGTTCCAGTTCTTTGGATAAGCCAGGTTTATATTCCCACTTTCTGTTATTATCCTAACACTTACCCCAAGATACAGTGGACCAGCCATTCCCAAGATATAGTGTGACAGAGAGATCAGAGGCTAGTTTCCTTCCAAAGGGATAGTTTTTATTCCAGTATAGATAATAACAAAGCAATCAGATGATAAAGTAATTAGCCAATGAACTAATTAGGCAATAAAACAATTAGGCAAAATAATTAGGCAGGGTGATCAGACAAGGTAATCAGGCAAGGTAATTAGGTAAAGTAATTAGAGAATTAGATAAAGTAATTAGGGAATTAGGTAAGGAATTAGGTAAAGGAATTAGGGAATTAGGGAAAGCACAACAAATAGAAATATTTGTTGTGGGAGGAGGAGATATCACTGTGGTAAAAATGCACTACTACTACTACTACTTATCATTTCTATAGCGCTACGTGGATGGTCTCTCAGCCTCTGTTTAGATGTAAGACAGGAGTGCCTTATATGCAGTCGATTGAGCATCAATCCCCCTCCCGTCAAGTCTACAATTTGCAATTTCAGCCAATTTTATTGTAACATTAGCTAATTTCTGCCTTACCATATTGGTTACATTAAATGGAACACACTATCTGAATGTTTACAGAACACAGCATAATGTTTATAGAACTTCAGCACCTCCAAGGTTCTTTTACAGAACATTATAGATGCCATTATGTTATAGGAATTTCCCCAGTACCCATGTTTACTATAATGCTATCTAAGACCTAAAAGCATCTCCGCTTTCAAACTATGTATGCTCTCTCAGTGTCCTTGTGAATGTAGAATTAGTGGCACCATTTCTGCCAGGGCAGGGGAAGAGCACTCCTTGCTGGAGCAGTTTGACCTCGAAGTACAGAAAGATGAAACTGTCAGGCTTTCTAAGTTTGAACCTTTAGACAGAAAGATGCAGCTTTAAGCATAAAGTACACAATGCCGTAGCGAAGGCGGCAGACCCGTCCGGCGTGCATTCTTACTTACTTTAGAAGCAAGGAGCGGACAGGCGGGAGGGCCGATCCGCCCCCGAGTCCACGTCGCTGGGAGCTGCGTCGGCTCCATTGGTTCCTTGCTCTCTCTGCCCCGGAACAGGAAGTAACCTGTTCCGGGGCAGAGGGAGCAAGGAACCAACAGAGACGACACCCCCCCAGCGGCGTGCACCCGGGGCGGACCGCCCCACCGCCCCCCCTTCCTACGCCACTGAAAGTACAGAAAATGCAGTGCTCAGACATTTTAAGTCTGAGCTTTTAACTTATGCATTTCATGGGTCACTACTGACCTGTCAGTGGTTAGAAAAAGAGCAAATCAATTCAGATCGCAGGGACAAGCAATGGCTTTCCCAATATCTATATTTATTTATTTTGCACATTTATACCCCACGTTTTTCCCACAGTTTTGCAGGCTCAAAGTGGCTTACAATGCACTGAATGGCTATTGCCAGGTCAAAGATGAGATGGTTACAATCAAATTAGATAGAATAGAGGAAACTGGGAAAGTAGATAACAGGGAAAGGGTAAATGTGTCTAAAATGGTCCGTAGATATGATGGTAGGAAGATCTGCAGGTTATAAGTTGAATCTGAGGAGTAGGCTGAACCTCTTCTGGCTTGAAGAGAGGTACATCAACTGGACACACTAAGAGGAGGAGTGACCTAGTGGTTAGGGTGGTGGACTTTGGTCCTGGGGAACTGAGGAACTGAGTTCGATTCCCGGCCCAGGCAGCTCCTTGTGACTTTGGGCAAGTCACTTAACCCTCCATTGCCTGCCACATTGAGCCTGCCATGAGTGGGAAAAAGTGCAGGGTACAAATAAAAAAAAAAAAAGATGACCCTGCTTGATGGAAATGGAGTCCATTAACTGCCACTCCTGCTCCCATGGCAACTGGCGCAGTGACCCACACACTCTCCGACCTCTTCAGTGAGAAACAGCTGAGAGAGAAGTGGAAACCGAGAAGCATACAAATCAGGCCACCTCTGCAGCTGGGATCGGCAGGGCAGCTCCCTCCAAGAGTACTCAACAGCGCCATCACAACCTCCAAACGGCCAGCAACCGACCAAGTGGCAGGCCGGCGATGGGAGAAGAACCACTGCGCTGAAGAAGCCAGCGGTGCAGAGGAACAGTGAGAAGCCCTCATCCTCCCTGTCTCATCTGCCCGCAACCTCAGAGTCATTTTCGACTCCTCCCTCTCCTTCTCTGCCCATATCCAGCAGACAGCCAAGACATGTCGCTTCTTTCTCTATAACATCAGCAAAATTCGGCCCTTCCTCTCCGAGCACACCACCCGAACTCTCATCCACTTTCTCATCACCTCTTACCTTGACTACTGCAACCTACTCCTCACTGGCCTCCCACTTAACCTTCTATCCCCCCTTCAATCCGTTCAGAACTCTGATGCCCGTCTTATCATGCGCCTCGACCGAGATGCTCACATCACCTCTCTCCTCAAGTCACTTCACTGGCTTCCGATCAGGTACCGCATATAGTTCAAGCTTCTCCTACTAACCTACAAATGCACTCAATCTGCAGCCCCTCATTATCTCCTACCCTCATCTCCCCTTACGCTCCTACCCATAACCTCCGCTCACAGGACAAATCCCTCCTCTCAGTACCCTTCTCCACCACCGCCAACTCCAGGCTCCGCCCTTTCTGCCTCGCCTCACCCTATGCTTGGAATAAACTCCCTGAGCCCATACGCCAAGCCCCCTCCCTGCCCATCTTCAAATCCTTGCTCAAAGCCCACCTCTTCAATGTCGCTTTCAGCACCTAACCATTGTACCTCTATCCAGGAAATCTAGACTGCCCCAATTTGATTGACTGCACTTTTTTGTCCTTTAGATTGTAAGCTCCTTTGAGCAGGGACTGTCCTTCTTTGTTAGATTGTACAGCACTGCGTAACCCTGGTAGCGCTTTAGAAATGTTAAATAGTAGTAGTAGTAGTTTATGGACTTTTCTTCCAGGAACTTATCCAAACCTTTTTTTAAACCCAGATACACTAACTGTTGATACCACATTCACTGGCAACAAGTTCCAGAGTATTCATTGAGTGAAAAAATATTACCTCCTGTTCGTTTTATAAGTAGTACCATATAACTTCCTTGAGCGTCCCCTAGTCTTTGTACTTTTTGTAACAGTAAAAAATTGATTTAAGTTTACCCGTTCTACACCACAAAGAGGGGCATAATCGAATAAGGTGCCCAATTTTTCCTGAGGGCGTCCCCACAGGATGACCCCGTAAAGGGGTGGGGAAACCGCTATTATCGCAACAAGATAGGTGTCCATCTTTCGTTTCAATAATACAGTCGGGACGCCCAAATCTCAACATTTAGGACGACCTTACCTTCGGTGCTGAGCCCCCCAAACCCCCCCAAACCCACTCCCCACAACTGTACACCACTACCATAGCCCTAAGGGGTGAAGGGGGGCACCTACATGTGGGTACAGTGGGTTTTGGGTGGGTTTTGAAGGGCTCACATTTACCAGCACAAGTGTAACAGGTGGGGGGGATGGGCCTGGGTCCGCCTGCCTGAAGTGCACTGCATCCACTAAAACTGCTCCAGGGACCTGCATACTGCTGTCATGGAGCTGGGTATGACATTTGAGGCTGGCATAGAGGCTGGAAAAAAAATTTATTAAAAAGTTTTTTATGGTGGGAGGGGGTTGGTGATCACTGGGGAAGTAAGGGGAGGTCATCCCCGATTCTCTCCGGTGGTCATCTGGTCAGTTTGGGCACCTTTTTGAGGCTTGTACGTGAAAAAAAATGGACCAAGTAAAGTCGACCAAATGCTCGTCAGGGACACCCTTTTTTTTTCCATTATCAGAAGAGGACGCCCATCTCTTAAGCATGCCCCAGTCCCGCCTTCGACACGCCCCCGTGAACTTTGGTCATCCCCGCGATGGACTGCAGTTGAGGGCGCCCAAAATTGGCTTTCAATTATGCTGATTTGGGCGACGACCCTGAGAAAAGGACACCCATATCCCGATTTGTGTCGGAAGATGGGCGCCCTTCTCTTTCGAAAATGCCCCTGTAAGTATTTTGTAGACCTCTATCATATCCTCCTCAGCCTTCTCTTCAAAGCTGAAGAGTCCTAAGCTCCAGAGCCGTAGCGAGGGGAGCTGACACCTGGGGCGGGTCGCCGCTGCGCACCCCCCCCCCCGGGTGCAGCACGGCGCACCCTCCTCCCGCTGGAGCGCACACCCCCGGAGCACATACCCCCCCAGAGCGCATACCTGCGGCGAGGGACAGGCGGGAGGGCCGATCCGCCCCGACTGCACGTTGCTGGGGTGTGTCGGCTCCGCACTGGTTCACTGCTCTCTCTGTCCCGGAACAGGAAGTAACCTGTTCCGGGGCAGAGAGGGCAGTGCACCAGCGTGGAGCCGACACCCCCCAGCGGCGTGCACCCGGGGCGGACCGCCACCCCCGCCCCCCCTTCCTATGCCACTGCTAAGCTCTTATGCCTTTCCTTATATGAGAGGAACTCCATCCCCTTAATCATTTTGGTCATCCTTCTTTGAACTTGTTCTAATTCTGCTATATCTTTTTGAAGATACCGCGACCAGAATTACACACAGTACTCAAGGTGTGGTCACAGCATGGAGCGATACAGAAGCAATATAATATTTTTTGTCTTATTTTCTATCCCTTTCCTGATAATTCCTAGCTTTCTGTTTGATCTTTTGGCTACCGCCATGCATTGGGCGGAAGATTTCAGCATATTGTGTACGTTGACACCTAGATTTTTTTCTTGGGTGCTGACTCCTAAGGTGGATCTTAGCATCAAGTAACTATGATTTGGATTATTCTTCCCAATGTGCATCACTTTGCATTTGTCCACATTAAATTTAATCAGCCATTTGGATGCCCAGTCTTCCAACTTGCTAAGGCCTTCCTGCAATTTTTCACAATCCCCATGCATTCTAACAACTCTGAATAGTTTTTTGTCATCTGCAAATTTAATCACCTCAGTCATCGTTCCCATTTCCAGATCATTAATACAAAAGCACTGGCCCTAGTACAGATCCTTGGTGCACTCCATTATTCACCCTCCTCCACTAAGAGAATTAGCCATTTAACTATACCTTCTATTTTCTAATTATCAGCCAATTCCTAATCCACTACAGAACATTGCCTTCTGTCCCATGAATCTTTAATTTTCTCAGGAGTCTCTCATGAGGGACTTTGTCAAACGCTTTCTGAAAATCTAGATATACTGCTAGCATTAAAATTCTGCCTGAGTGAACTTAGCTTGTAAAACTGAGAGACAAAGCAGTTTTGGCAAACTGGGCAAAGAAAAAGGTCCATTTGAATGTTATACTGCCCTGGATTGAGATCTCTATAAGAGATCTGGAATTCTAAACGGATGCATACCCATGAAGGGTCTGATTGTGAAGGTCCTGACCAAGTGTCAGTGATATTGCTTGGAGTGAAGGTGTAATAGCTAAGTGCAGTGTGTTTGAAAGTAGGAGCAAACAGTGACAACTGTTGTAACAAGCAAAACACTTTTATTTTTTTTTTTTATTATTATTTATTCATTTAAACAATATTTACAAGAAACATCTTGCTTAGGAAGGTGTCATATAACTAGGAACTGTTATAAAAGGAAAATACTCTCAAAAACAAGCATATAAATCTATACACTTTCAAATTTATAAGACACTCAAGTCCATAATTGGAGATCCAAGATTTCAGGTAATCTAAGGGGAGAATTATAATATAGGAAAAAAAAAAGTTGCTGGGTAAATCCTTCTCTGCTAAGAAATTATACATTATTCTTTAAAGCTTCTCCATTTTAACTGAGGCTACTAATGCTGACAGATGTTCAGGTTCAGTAAATACATATTTCTTTCCCCCTAGCCTTACTATGCACTTGCAGGGGTACCTTAAAAAGAAGGCACCCCCCAAGTGCAGAATTTCTGGCTTAAGGAGTAAGAATTGTTTCCTCCGTTGACGTGTCTCCTTGGAGACATCAGGAAATAACAATATTTTGAGACCCAAAAAAGGGTTCTCTTTATTACGGAAAAAAAGGCGGAAGATCCAATTCTTATCAGGTAGTAGGGCGACAGTCGCTACCAAAGTAGTGGCTGTGACCAATTCAGAGTCAGAAGTCTCAAGCAAAAGAGAAACGTCAATAGGTTTTTCAGTCTCTTGATTCAAGTTCCTTTCTGGGACATAATAAACTTGGGAAAAGGGTGGAAAGTCCTTTTCCTGAATATTCAAATTTTCATGGAAATAACGTTTCAACATATCAAGAGGAAGAACATTTGGAATCCTAGGAAAGTTAACGAATCTCAGGTTATGATTTTTGGTATAATTGTCAAAAACCTCTGTTTTCCGCCTGAGATTAGTTACATCTTTTACCATCAAAGTTTGTAACGTTTCCATCTTCATAACCCTTTGATCAATTTTTTCCATTTTTTCATTTAAAACTTTAAACTCTTCCTCTTTTTTTTTCAGGTCACTTTCAATAGTCTTTACTCTTGGTAAAAACTCTTCAGTTTGCTTAAGAAAACATTGTCCCAGGTTGGACATTAAATCCCACAGAGTATCTAAAGTCACATTCTTTGGCTTGGCCACTAACTCTTTAGGAAGTTCAAACCTTACTGAAGACTGTAAATCTGCTGCACTTCGACCCTCAGTTTCTCTCTCCTCAATGTGGTGATGATATGGGCAAACTTCCCTCCATTCCTTCCCCCGATGGTGAAGACGCTTCTCCCCGAGGTTCTTCCGGGTTCCCTACTCCATCCGAGGGAGACCCCGTCGGGTCAAAGAGGAAGGAACTGGCGCCAAGCGGTTGAGGAGGAGGAGTGCGTGCAGCGGGGCTTAAAGTTGTTTCCAGTCCGGGGGAAGCCAATATCTCCCGTTCGCCGGCGTTCCCGATTGGAGGCGTTCCGCCTTCTTGTATAAGTTCCCATGGCCTCATGAATCGATCCAGAGGACCAGGTAACGGGGATGAATGCGGGGAAGCTCTGCCCGCGATTTTCCCTCGACGTTTAGGCATCGTAAGGAGCGAGGTCTAAGGCGTCCTAGCAGGGCGCAGCCATCTTGGGAGCAAAACACTTTTAGATCAAGGAACTAGGTAACAGAATAAGGAAAAAAAAACAATAGATAGGGAAAAGAATCATCCCTTGTTTTACCTAGTTGGAAACCCCAGTAAAATTAATAGTTGTTTTTGAGTAACTTAGAAGAACCTCACAATTATAGAAGAGGGTGATAACATCTTTTATTCGATTTATTCAGCCAGGTTAGTAGGTATACCAAAGAGAAAGGAGAGGAGAAAGAAGACCTTGAGCTTCACCACAAGCAAGGACAAGAATGAATACATGAAAGAAAAACCACAAATAAGTAAAAGACAATTTACACAGAAAAAAAACAGAGGAAAAAAAAGAATATTTACCTTTTGGGGGTTGTGCTGGAGTTTCTCCAGACTCTGTTAACATTTATCTGAAAAAGAGGGAAAGACAAGGAAAGAATTAATTCCTTGTTTACATGTACAAATATAGGTAAGTACAAAAAGCTTATCTTAAGTAGATTGCAGGATTATTAGTATGATACTATGTTCCCGTGAAATGCAAAAAAGTAATTAATGAGAAAGGGAAAAGGCCTCTGTACCCAAACCTCCACCCTATATATTTTTTTGGAATAAGGTATGGAGGAAATAACATCAGCATAAAAATCCTTTATCTCTTATACTGTTTATTGCTAAAAACTTCACAGGAATGACAACTCATGGATCCAAAAAAAGAAGTGAAAAAATACTTAGCTTAAACTTCTAAATAGTAGGCACAACATGCAGAATGGGTCAATCACACCGACTGTGGCCAGAGTTTCGCTACCTTGGGCTGTCTCAAAGCATGCATGACATCCGTAACTTTAGACACTGCATGTCTTCAATGTTTAAGGATCCTTAAACATTGAGGGATCCTATTCTATCAGGTGACGGAACATATAGATAGGTAAGAGATTAAGTAGAGTTAGAAAGTAAGGTGACTAATTTTAAAGAAAGTTGCACATGAGGTTAGAGAGATGGTTAAATATTATCCCAGCTAGGGTAGGAGTGGATAAACATGTCCTGCTGCAGTATGTGCAGACCATGTCGCTCCTTGTATGTGTCAGTGAGACTAACAAGTTAGTTACTTCTTCCATTAAAGGTCTGGTTGGAGAGCCAAGCTTTCACCTACTTCCTGAAGTAGAGATAGTCTTGCGTTAAGCTCTAGCCTTTCAGGCAGTGCATTCCAGAGTGTGGGGCAGTGGCATAGCCACAGGTGGGCATGGGTGGGCCAGGGCCCACCCATTTAGGGCTCAGGCCCACCTGTTTAGTGGTAGCTGGTGGGGATCCCAAGTTCGGCCAGCTGAAGACTTCCCCCTGATGGTAACAAAAACGCTACTCTCCATGATACTGGCACCTAAGCATGCTCATTTTTCAGCGCATACCTGCTGCAGACTGCCAAGGTGGAAAGAAGCATTTTCCCGCCAGCTGAGATTTATTTTATTAATTTCTTTATTTAGATTTTGCTCACACATTTTTCAGTAGTAGCTCAAGGTGAGTTACATTCAGGTACACTGGATATTTCTCTGTCCCAGGAGGGCTCACAATCTAAGTTTGTACCTGAGGCAATGGAGGGTTAAGTAACTTGCCCAAGATCACAAGGAGCAGCAGCTCCTTGTGATCTTGGTTATGGGGGGGGGGGGGGGGGGGGAACACTTGGTGCCTACCCACTTCTTGCCTAGGCCCACCCAAAGTCTGTTGTCTGGCTACGCCCCTGGTGTGGGGGCTCCTCCAGAGAAGGCTCTCTTGCGGGTATCATATCGTGCAATGTCTTTTGGAGAGGATGTAGTTAGCGATAGTCCTTGAGAAGACCTTAGGGTCCTTGGCAGTGTGTAGAGAGTCATCCTGTTCTTCAAGTACTCAGGGCCATTTCCTTTAAGGGCCTTGAAGATCAGAATTAGAGTTTTAAATTTAGCCCTGTATTGGCAGCCAATAACGTTTTTGTAAAAATGGTGTGATGTGGTCACGTCACTTGCAACCTTCTACGAGTCTTGCTGCAGCATTCTGAATCAATTGAACCTGGTGCAGGACCTTTAAAGTCAGACCGTTGAATAGTACATTGTAGTAATCCGGTCTTGATGTTATCATGGCATGCACAACTGGGATAAGATTTACCTTCTCGGTGTAAGGAGAGAGGCAGCACAGCTGTCACAGATAGTAGAAGCAGTTTTTGAAGGTTGCTTGGATTTAGGGAATCAGAGTAAGTGTTGAATCTAATTGTATTCCAAGGTTCCTGACTTGTGATTTGAGGGGGAGTTCATACTTCCCAAAAGAGGTATGTATCCACTTGTGTTAGGAACCCAGAGAAGCTTGCTTTTACTTGGATTCAGGCAAAGTTTGTTGTGTTTAGCCCATTCTTGAATTGATGTTAAATTGGTAATCAGTTTATTCAAGGCTGTAGGTAAGTCATGTTCAGTGGGTATGAGTAGCTGCACATCATCCACGTAGATGTAGAACTGAGTGTCCATTGACAGAATCAGCTCAGCTAGTGGCTTGAGGCATATATTGAACAGAATAGGTTACAATATCGATCTTTGTGGTATCCCACAGGTCAGTGCCCATGGTGGCGATGAGTTGCTGCCAAACATTGTGAATTGTTGCCTGTCTGATAGATAGGATCTGAACCACGCAAGTACTGTTCCATTGATATCTGTTTCTGTCAGTCGTGTTAGCATGATATCATGATCCACAGTGTCAAAAGCTGCTGAGAAATCTAGCAGTACTAACACCAAAGTGAATCCCCTGTCTTAGTTTCTGTGAAGATCATCTAGTAGGGATACGAGGACCGTTTCTATTCCATAACCGGGTCTGAATCCAGATTGACATGGATCTAGCCAGTTTCTTTCTTCTAGCCAGGCATTAAGTTGAACACAGACTGTTCTATAAGTTTTCCTAGAAATTTGATGTTGGATACTGGCCGGTAACTTTCAAGTTTGTCCTGGTCTAGGTTGTTTCTCTTTAGCAAAGGATGAACCACTGCCCTTTTTAATGCTGTTGGTAGTTGCCCATTAGAAAGAGAGGCATTCACAATTTTTGTGGCACCTTCTATGAGGCCCACACTTACCTGCTGCACTATCTTTGATGGGCAAGGGTCGAGGGAGCAAGTGGTTGGTCAAAGGTCTCTTAGGATTTTGTCAAGGCTCTCCTCTGCCATTGAGTTAAAAGTGTCCCATCTGTCTCTATCAGGAGGGGGTGAGTTTGTGCACTCCTGGTTAACTGACTGGAGACTGGGTGGGACTGCCTATAAATCCTGGCAGAGACTTTTAAGTTTGTTGGCAAAGTATGCAGTAAAATCATTGCAGTTCAGTTTAGACTGGGCAGGCTGGTTCTGTTGTAGGGGTTGCAGTAGGCTGTTTACTATGTTGAACAATTGCTTGGTTGAATTGGCAGCCTGTGCAATGCATTGAGAGAAATATTGTTTTTTGTTTGCTGTTAAAGCTTGGCTGTACTTTGTCATGTGCTTCCTACAGTTTAGCCTATCTTCATCTAGGTGGGATTTATGCCATCTCCTTTCTAGTTTCCGTCCTTTACATTTAAGGATCCAAAGTTCTGGAGAAAACCAAGGTGAGCATTTGTAAGTGGGGTAGGTGAGCGTTTGTGAGTGGGACATAAGACCGTTTTAGTGGTGCTGTTTTCTCTAAGGTCTTGGCTAACTGTGTATTCCAAATCTCAACCTGTTCTGACACTGTAGTTTTCTTTTCATCCACATGTGGATAGTCCAAGGCCTCTAGGAAATTCTCAACGGTCAACATTTTTTTGTCTCTGATCTCCTTCCAAACTCTGGGAGGTGCCATTTGTTTCAGGTGGTCACTTAGGAAAAATTTAATTAGGAAATGGTCTGACCATGATAGGATTATTATTTCAATACTGTTATCCCATAATTCAGGAATGTCAACCCCTTTGTAGAATAACCTTTCTGCTATGTTGCTCACAAATATATTGAACAGAATCAGCCCCAGCACCGATCCTTGAGGCACTCCGCAACTCACTTTTCCTTCCGCCGAATTGATTACATTGACCATCACTCTCTGGTGTCTGTCTGTCAACCAGTTTCTAATTCAGTTCACCAGTTTGGGTCCTGTCAAGTTTATTCAAAAGTCTCCTTTGAGGAACCATGTCAAAGGCTTTGCTGAAATCCAGAGTGATTACATCTACCGCACGTCCAATATCCAATTCTCTAGTTGCCCAGTCAAAGAATTCAATCAAATTCATTTGGAACGATTTACCTTTGGTAAAACCATGTTGCCTCATATCTTGTAACCCATTGGATTCCAGGAAATTCACTATCCTCTCCTTCAGCGCTTCCATTACTTTTCCAATAACCGACGTGAAGTTTACCAGTCTGTAGTTTCCCGCTGCTTCTCTGGTGCCACTTTTGTGAATAGGGACCTCATCCGCACTTCTCCAATCCTGTGGAACAAGTTGTTCATAAACACTTTCTTCTGTGAAAGGTGCAATATCCACTACATTCTCATATGTACTTTCACCAGCCGATTACGGTCCTTCTCCAGGATTTTCTTCTGTGAACACAGACCAGATGTATTTGTTTAGCATGTTCACTTTTTCCTCATCACTCTCCACATAGCCATCCACAGCATCTTTCAATCTCACAATTTCATTTTTAGCATCCCTCCTTTCACTAATATATCTAAACAAAATTCCCGTCACCCCTCTTTACATTTCAAGCCATTTGTTCTTCTGCCTATGCTTTTCACCATACATATATCTCTCTTGGCTTCTTTCAGTTTCATCCAGTATTCTGTTCTGTGTTCCTCTTCTTGAGCTTTTTCTGTATTTCATGAATGCCAGCTCTTTTGCCTTTATTTTCTCAGCCACTTGTTTGGAGAACCATATTGTTTTTCTTGCTTTTATTTACTCTCCTACATAAAGGTTAGTAGCCATTTTAATAGCTCCTTTCAACCTGGACTACTGTCTTTCTACTTCTCATATGTCCTCCTATCCCATCAATTCTTTCTTCAGGTATGTCACCATTTAACTAATGTCAGCATGTTTGAAATCCAAGACTTTGAGTTTTGAGTGGCTCTCCTCCACTTTAGCTATTATATCAAACCAAACTATTTGATGATCACTACTGCCCAGGCAGGCCCCTCACTCTGTTGTTAGACACACTTTCCCCATTTGTGAGCACCAGATCCAGTGTCATTCCTTCCCTCATGCGTTCTGTTACCATTTGTCTGAGTAGAGTGCCTTGAAAGGCATCCACAATCTCTCTACTTCTATCCAATTTTACAGATAGAGCTTTCCAGTCCACATCTGGCAGGCTGAAATTTCCAATTAACAGCACTTTTCCTTTCTTTCCCAATTTTTAGACATCTACAACCAGATCCTTATCAAGCCGCTCTGATTGCGTTGGATGTCTATGGAGAATACCCATGTGGATAGAGAGCCCATCTTCTCTTTTCAAGGTGATCTATATTGCTTCTTCCTTTCCCCAAGCCCCCTGCATTTCAGTCACTTTTTTTGTTTCTCATACATAGAGCTACTCCTCCACCTTTTTGACCATCTCTATCCTTCCTGAAGAGATTATAACCCGGTATGTTTGCAACCCATTCATAGGAGTCATTGAAGCATGTCTCAGTGATAGCAACAACATCTAAATCTACCCCTACCATCAGGGCTTGCTGGTCATGAACTTTGTGGTCATTGCTTTCCAGCTACATTTCAGTAGTAGTCTCATCTTCTCTATAGTTTTTAGTTTAGTCTCACCTTCTACGGTATTGCTAAGAAGTGAATTGCTAAGATTATTGTTTTCATTGCTTTCTTTACTACTGTCACAGCTTGTCTTTTACTGGGGGTGACTACCTGAATTGATCTGCTTCCAACTGCCACCCCCACCTTCTAGTTTAAATGCCTAGAAACAAATTGTCTGAATGTCAGAATTCTTTTTCCTGCCACAGTGAGATGCAGTCCATCATTACAGTATAGTAATTTGTTTTTCCATATATTGCCACATCTACCTTTGTACCTTAAACCTTCTTGGTGACACCAGGCTTTGAGACATATTGAAGTTCTCAGTATTTTGTAATCTTTCCTCGCTATATCCATAAGTAGGTAGAACTTCAGAAAAAGCTACAGTCTGTACCAAAGGTTTTAACCCCTCCTCCAACTCCTGAAAAGCTCTTTGGACTACAAGTGAGGTATTATTGGCTAAATCATTTGTTCCCAGGTGGATAACAACATCAGTGTTAGAACCCTTAGACTCTTCTCTGATTATAGTCAGTATTAGCCTGGTACTCCTGCTAGCTGAGAATCCTGGGAGGCATTTTACTTTATTCAGCCCCCTGAACTGTGTTCCAAAGTTAACTCAGATAACTACTGACCTTTTCCAGCTCCTGCATAGCAATTAAAATGACTTTACTTTTAAATTCACTACTATCCAATGATCTCTTATATTTAGTTTCACTCCTTTACTTTTCATTTGCTGTCACTCAAACATCTTTGACCTTTGTTTTAAAATATCATTCGCAACACTTCATTTTCTTCTCACAGCTTTCTCATACCACAGCTTCTACTATTTTCTTAACACCTTCTCACACAACACACCCCACATATCATCTCCCTGTCATATACCAACCCCAACTGCCAAATTGACTTTTGTGGAATCTTAATGTCCCCACTTCTGCCACATGACATCAATGAGGCATTTTGTGTCAGTGCGAGCCTCAGGGCTGAGTTCCCTAACATGATATCCCTTTCCCTGCATATTTATAAATGATCTGGAAATCAGAACAACGAATGAGATGATTAAACTTGCAGATGACACAAAACTATTCAAACTTGTCAAAACACATTTGGATTGTGAAAAACTGCACGAAGAACTTAGGAAACTGGAACACAGGGCATTCAAATGGCAGATGAAATTTAATGTGGACAAATGCACAGTGATGCACAATGGGAAGAATAATCTGAATCATAGTTTCCTGATGCTAGGGTCCACCTTAGAAGTCAGATCTAGGTGTCACTGTAGACAATAGACTGAAATCTTCAGCCCAGTGTGTGGTGGCAGCCAAAAAAGCAAACAGGATGCTAAGAATTATTAGGAAACTAGGAAAAAAGCCCGTTTCTGTGAGAAATGAAACAGGCGCTAGCAAGGTTTTCCTCAGAGTGTATGTATGTATGAGAGATGGAGTATGTATGTCAGAGAGAGAATGAGAGAGAGAGAGAGAGAGAGAGAGAGACAGAGTGTGTGTGTGTTTGTGTGAGAGAGAGTGTATGAGAGACAGAGTGTGTGTGTGTGTGTGTGTGTGTGTGTGTGTGTGTGTGTGTGTGTGTCTGTGAGCCTGAGCCGTGGGGGAGGGGGAAGAGGAAGTCTGCACTTATACCTGAAGCGGGGCGGAAGCAGCTCATCTGAATATGGAAGTAATTGTAAGAATAGCGCGTGTGACCATGTGTGTGAGCAAAATGCATTCTTTTATGACCGAGAGAGAATAATTGTATGAATCTGTAAATGTATGGATGGGTGACCGAGCGTATGAGTGAATTATTTCAGCAGTTCGACAGGGTGAGGCGCATCCCAATTTCCAGTCCGGGCTGAGTGCGCATGCGCAGCGTCCTGACAGGAAGACGCGAGGCCGAAGCCAGCCACTGGACACTCACTCACCGACACGCAGGGGCTGGAGCTGGTGGTAGGGGTGGGAGATCGCTGTACCATTACCAGAGTCATCTAGCTGCTCGGCGTCTCGGGACTCGCATTCTCTATTTCCGCTGCCAGTCACGACTCGGAAGCTCCGCGTTCCACCGTTGTTGGCCCCGGTGGCAATGAGGACTCTTTCCTCCCTATCCCACCAGCAGCGAGAGATGATGTGGGGGAAGGGCGTCAAGGCTTGGGTGATGCACCGTGGGGGAGGGGCTTGGTTGATGCAGCAGGGGGGCGGAAGTGAGAGCTGCTTCGTAGGCAGGGGGAGGAGTAGGGAAACACGCTCCGCGTGTTTCCCTACTCCTCACCCTGCAGTGACGTCAGTTGAGGCTTTACTCCTCCCCCTGCAGTGATGTCAGATGAGGCTTCAGAGACTCAGCAAGTGACGGACACAGGCAGCCAGGTTTTAGAACGTTGGAGGTGAGAATTATTATATAGGAAAAGATGCAAAATAAGACCAAGAATAGTATAATGCCTCTGTAGCTCTCCATAGTGCAACTTCACCTTGAGTATTGTGTTCAATTCTGGTTGCCATATTTCAAAAAAGTTTTAGTGGAATTAGAAAAGGTTCAAAGAAGAGTGACCAAAATGATAACAGGGATGGAACTCCTCCCATATGAGGAAAGGCTAAAGAGGTTAGGTCTCTTTAGCTTGGAAAAGAGACAGCTAAGGGGCGATATGATTAAGGTCTATAAAATCCTGAGTGATGTAGAACGAGTAAAAGTGAATTGATTTTTCACTCTTTCAAAAAGTACAAAGACCAGAGGACAGTCAATGAACTTGCACGGAAATTCCTTTAAAACAAATAGGAGAAATATTTTTTCACTCAAAGAATAGTTAAGCTCTGGAACTCATTGTCGGAGGATATGGTAACAGCAACTAGCGTATCTGGGTTTTAAAAAGGTTTGAACAAGTTCCTGGAGGAAAAGTCCATAGTCAGTTATTGAGATGGACATGAGGTAAGCCACTGCTTGTCCTGGGATTAGTATCATGGAATGTTGCTACTAGTTGGGTTTCTACCAGGCAGTGGGGTAGCTACGGGTGGACATGGGTGGGCACAGGCCCACCCATTCTTGGCTCAGGCCCACCCAAGACAATTCAGCAGTGGCTGCCTTGCTCTCCTCTCTCCCTCATCTGGATCCAGCATTTGCCCTCACTCACTTGCTCACCCACGGCCTGGCAACTCACCCTCTTTCTAAACCTCCCCCTTCCCGGTATACCTCATCAACTTCAAAGGTGGGGGAAGCAACACTCATCTGCTGCCTGCGCATGCCCTGCAGGCTTCTCTCTGCCGCATCCCACCAGGAAGCAACATCAGTGAGGGCAGAATGAGACAGAGGGAAGTCTGCAGACTCAGCACAATTAGTGGATGCATGTCACTGCTGCCGCCTGTGAAGTAGCTAAGATACATGGGAGATGGTCGGATGGCTGTGGTGGCAAATGAGAGATCTGGGGGCAAAGGAGAGGGAGCAAGATATAGGATAAATGGAGGGTGGTTTGGGAAGGCCCACCCAACTGTGGGCCCATCCAAAATAACAGGTCTACCTACGCTTCTGCTTCCAGGTATTGTGACCTGCTGGATTGACCACTGCTGGAAGCGGGCTAGATGGACCATTGGTCTGACACAGTATGGCTGTTCTTATGTTCTTATGAGTACATAGGGCCATTTATAACCAAAGGAGCCACACTTGCTTCCTTATTTTTTCCTTTCCTTTTCCTGATATTAAGACACACAAATTCAAACGAGTAGAGTACCTCCTCAGTTTATTCCTCTGTTGGCTTCTCCAGTGGCTCCAAAGGGGGTAGTTGTGCTCCTTTGGACATGTGTCAGAGGGCTGTGTTCCATGGCAGGGCTAGCTTTTAAAAGGTGTTTCTGGTGCCACTCCAATGACATCACAAGGTATTGCTCATTAATGGGGACAGGGACAGGAAACCAGACAAGTCTTCTTTCTGTCTCTAGGTTACTCCTTTACAGGGCACACTCCCGTCCCTCTCCAAATATTTTATACTTGAGTTAAATTCTAATGCAGACACAGGATTGGGCAGATCTCTCTACAAATATTTTATACTTGAGTTAAATTCTAATGTGGAGACAGGATTGAGCAGTCTGAGAGGGATTCAAGGCAGTAATTAGAGAGCACTTGCTTCAACTAGTAGGTGGAAGAGGCTTCGAGAACTTCTTGCATTACCAGGACCAGAGATGCTTAGGTTATCTTCAACTCATAAAAAGTCTTTTTCATATGTTGGATCTTACTTATGGAATTCCTGGGTTGATTGCTTCTCTGATTTGTCATCTTATTATGCCTTCCATAAACTCTTAAAGACTTTATTGTTCAGACAATGTTACGATATTGAGTAATGTAAAGATTGTTAAGGATAATTCTAACTTTTTTTTGGGGGGGGGGGGCATGTATTTGTAGTAATCTATATTCTTTTATGATGTATGTATGTAATTATTGTTTTTATCGTAAACCACTTAGGCACAAATAGTATGTAGCGGTATATTAAGTCAATAAAATCCAATGTAAAGCTGTACAATTGAGAGAGATCAGTAAGCTAGAGGGGAGGAATAGACAGCAACCTATCTATAGCCTTCAGAAGTAGATAGCTGTACTAAGAGAACAGCTGAAGGTTTTATGGGCAGAAGAAATACATCAAGCAGGGACTGTTTCTTACATGTTTAGTGTACAGCACTGTGTATATCTAGTAGCACTATAGAAATGCTAAGTAGTGGTAGTAGTAAATAAGGCTCATTAGATGTTGTTTGAAGAGAGCAACAGAACTGGTAAGCTCCGGGTCCATCATTTTAAAGAAACAGAAGGTTCACAATGCTATACTACAGCTGAAAAGACCATGTGGAGTGACTAATGACCCTGATGGATTAGAGTCCTTTTTTGCAAAACACTATCAGGGGTTAAACTCTTCTGAGTTTGCCAGTGAGACTTAGCAGGTGATGCAGTATCTGGAAGACACCCAACTCTCTAGTATCACAAATGGACAAATGGAAATGCTAGAAGGGGAGATTTTGGAAGGGGAAATTCTCAAGGCAACTAAAGAGCTAAAACCTGGAAAGGAGCCAGGGCTGGATATAAATCTTTTGCTTCTGTGTTGGCAGCCCCACTAGCTGCACTCATTAATTTCATCCTGACTGGGGAGAGTTTGGTAGAGTCTATGACAACAGCAAGTATTACAGGGATCCATAAGTAAGGTAGGGACCCAATGCTATGTGAATCATACAGGTCAATATCTCTGCTAAATTTAGATGCCAATATACTGGCAAAAATACTAGTTTCAAGGCTGAACAAAGTTATTTGTCAGATTATCTATGGGGACAAATCAGTATTTATCCCTGGAGGACTTGCAGGAGATAATGTGAAGAAACTGATCAACTTGGTGAGCTGGGCTCAGGTCCACCAGACCTCCACTAGTTCTCATAGCAGTGAATGCTGAAAAGTCATTTGATAGGGTGGCGTGGATATTCATGATTTTAACATTAAAGAGGATGGGGTTTTGGACCTAAATTATTAAGGTAGGTTGAAACTCTCTATACCGACCCCAAGACTAGAGGTGGAAGCTCTCTATATGGACTCCAGCCTAAAGTCTGAATGAACAGGGGGTAATTTGAGATATTCTACCTTAAAAGGAGTACCTGGTGGGGTTGCTTGCTCATGCCTTTGCTCTTTGCTGTGATGGTAGAACCACTGATGGCGAGGCTAGCCTCAGATTAACCATGAGGCAAAACAAGCACATGCTTAGGTCACCAAGGGAAGGGGAGCACCACAGAGTTTTTTTTTCCCCCATAGCTATCATCCTCTTAACTCTTTCACTATCATTTGCTACACTTATTATCTAACATAGATTTCAGTGGTTTTGTAATCATTATAAATATATATGATGTTTTGTTTCATACAATAATGATATTTCTCAGTACTTATTGAGTCTTAATGTTTGTCACTTAAGCAATGGAAGGGCCAAGGGGCACCACTGTTGGGCTGCGCTTAGGGCATCAGTTGACCTTAATCCAGCCCTGGGTAAGGCTAAGGGCTAATGAGAACATGATTGACATTATTATGGGTACTAAGGAATATAAGATCTCACTTTTCACTGATGACATTATGCTTACAGTGGGGTGCCTTGAGTAATCTTTTAGAAATTATAAGGGAAATGGGGTCCATATAGAAGGAGCACTGGAGGAGCTTTAAAGAGTAAAATTTACCCTATTGTTTAAATCTCTCTGCAGATCTCAAGAGATGGAGTAGGCTATTCCACTCCTGGCAAGGAAGGATCTCATGTCTGAGGATGATGCTCCTACTGAAGTTCTTATATCTCTTCCCAACTGTCCTCGTACCTATTCCTGGAGCTGCAGAACCTTACCAAGAAAATGTACAATCATGTCTGGCATAAGAGGAATCAACTTGCTTGCAAGATCCAGGTAGCAACTAGGATAAAGGAAGACTGGTGCACCAGACCTGAAGAGGTACTACTGTGTTGCCCAAAGCAATGGGTGATGTGTGAGGAAGCTAGAGTTCAGTACCCATATTTGCCCTCTGGAGGCTCTTATTGACTCCCTGAGGATCAGATTAAGAAATATATCACAATAGAACCTTGTGTAGAACTAACAAGGACAACTTGGCAGAAAGTATGAAAGGTAGTGCTTGGGAGAGGGATGATATCTCATTTTACAACCTTGAAGGTAGCTTCCCTGATATCCCTTGGAAGAGCAGGTGCAGGGCTGTAGAGTTAGGTGATGCTGAAATTACAACTATAGGGCAGCTTTATGAGGGTAGGACATTCAAATCTGTTAGTTAGTTAGTTAGTTAGTTAGTTAGTTAGTTAGTTAGTTAGTTAGTTAGTTAGTTAGTTAAAAATTTATAGTCCACTTCTTCTACAATTCTGGGTGGTTAAACTACCAAACATATAAAGTAAATGATAACAGTACATGTAGTCATCAACATACTGTACATCTGTAATAAAGCCTTCCACCCCCTTTGAGACTGCTTTTAACGCTTAACCCCCTATTCATCTGTTTAGTGCCCATATTTGTTTTAATCATTCCCACAACAAATAATTCCCTAATCCCTTATTTGTCCTTTTTGCCTGCATTGATCGATTGCAAGCTCTGTTGAGCAGGCACTGTCTCTTACGTATGTTGTGTACAGCACTGCATATGTTGAGTTGTGCTACAGCTTGCTCCCTTCTCCAGCCGCCCCCCCCTACATGTTACATCCGTGCTGATTTTCACTGCCCTCCTGCACGAGTCTTGCACCTACTCTGAGTCCTGTCTGTTCCGCCCGCTCTCGCCCATCCGCTTGGTTGCTCGTTTTTAAAGCCCTGAGGTGTTCTCCCTCTGACACCGGCAATTCACAAAGCCAGCCTTCTGCCTGCATCGGGGCCTCTCCCTCAGACGCGTCCCACCTCTGCGGAAGACAGGAAGTTGCATTGGGGAGGTGGGACGCGCCTGAGGAGAGGCCCCGATGCTGGCAGAAGGCTGGTTATGTGAATTGCTGGTGTCAGAGGGAGAATGCCTCAGGGCTTTAAAAACGAGCGACCACACGGATGGGCAAGAGCGGGCGGAACAGACAGGACTTGGAGTAGGTGCAAGACTCGCACAGGAGGGCAGTGAAAATCAGCACGGACGTAACATGTAGGGGGGGGGCAGCTTGAGAAGGGAGCAAGCTGTCCAAGGAGGTTTAATAGACAAGAGTGGAACTCAGCCTATCTAGTCCGTTGTAAGCCTGCCAGGGAAGTCAGTTTGGTTACTCTGTTTCTACTTCCCTGCGCAGTTGTCATTGCTGTTCACTCAAAACTTATGAGCTACTGCATCCAACTTGTAATTTTTTATTTTTGGTCCATCTAAAGCAGTTTCAGTTGGATAGGAAGTGCCTTAAAAGCTGGAGAAGAAAAGAAATAACAATCGAATATCACTAAAACAGCTTCAAAAATTATTATAGCCGGTGGAAACCACAGTTATAAACTATAGGTTGAGCTCATTTTTCTTCACCGTTCACTGAAAGGGACACAGGGGCACTACTAGAAAGGGGGGGGGGGGGGGGGGGGGGTAAGTAGATAGGGCCACAGAGAAGGCACTACTGGAATGGGGAGGAGGAGATAAGGACACAAAGAGGCAGTACTGAAAGGGGGGACTGGGAATATGGGGAGAAGGGTGAGATGGGGAGAAAGAGGTAATACTGGAAAAAGGGGGGACACAGGGCAATGTTAGAAAAAGGGAGAGATGGAGACACCAGGAGGGCAGATATTAGAAAAGGGGGAGATGAGGAGACCAGGTAGGCTTGTGCTGAAAAGGGGTGGGGGGGGGGGAGATGGGGACACAGAAAGGGCAGATGCTGAACTTGGGGGTAGGATAGGGACAAGGGACACAGAAGGGAGATACTAGACAGGACAAATAGTGGTGCAGAGGAAAGAAGGATGGTGCACTTGGCGACAGAAGAAATGTCAGATGGGCAAGAGACCCTGAAAAGGCAGAAGAAACGGAGAAAAACAGAAAAGAGACAGTGAGACCAAAGCAAATTAAAAAATAAATTGTTCAAACAGTAGAAAAAGGTATTTTATTTTGAATTTGATTTTAGGAATATGACAGTATTTAAAAACGCACATCCCTGATGTCTTCAAATTAGCAACCCTGCAGGGGTCCGAGTGCACAGATTTTGATGGGTAGAATCATGGACTGCAAATCCCACATGAATTTGGGATGTCAGTTCACACTAGGACTGGTTGAAAAATCTCCCTTCTGGAGCTCGATCATTTGGCAGCTCTATGCACAGCTATTTCATAGTAGGGACATACGTCAAAGAGAAAATCACAAAGCTACGAACTATGATACCCAACAGCACAACTGACTATGCAAACCTCCTTGAGTGTCTAGACCCAATACACAGGGAATATCCTGTAGATAGATCATGGACAGACTTTAACTCACTATCAATAGAAAAGATCTCCCAATCACTCAAAAAATATGCCAAATCACAATGCAAACTAGACATATGTCCTAGCAATCTCAAAAGATCTGCTTCATAACAATTCTTAACAGACCTCACAGACTACCTAAATTACATGCTACAAAATGGTCTCTTCCCAAAAAACAGAGGAAATATACTACTCACTCCGTAACCTAAAGACGCAAAGAAAAGCACAAGTGACATAAGCCCAGTAGCATCTATCCCACTAATAACCAAACTTATGGAAGGAGTAGTGACAGAACAACTCACTAACCAGGATTTCGATCAAACTACAGCACAGAAATAGTACTAGTGGCTCTAATGAATAAATTTAAACAAACAATCGCAAAAGGCAATAATATACTTCTCCTACAATTTGATATGTCCAGTGCCTTCGACATGGTCAACCATGTAATTTTATTACACATCCTGGAATACTTCGGAGTTGGAGGAAATGTCCTCAATTGGTTTAAAGGATTCCTAACATCAAGATCATACCAAGTACTACTACTACTACTACTACTACTTAACATTTCTAGAGCGCTACTAGGGTTACGCAGAGCTGTACAAATTATCAATTAAGGACGGTCCCTGCTCGGAAGAGCTTACAATCTAAAGGATGAAATGTCAAGTTGGGGTAGATAAGTTTTCTGAGAAGAGGTGTAGTGATTAGGAGCCGAAGGTGACATTGAAGAGGTGGGCTTTGAGCATTGATTTGAAGATGGGTAGGGAGGGGGCACGGCGTATGGGCTCAGGGAGTTTGTTCCAGGCATGGGGTGAGGCGAGATAGAAGGGACGGAGCCTGGAGTTGGAGGTGGTGGAGAAGGGTACTGAAAGGAGGGATTTGTCTTGAGAGCGGAGGTTACGGGTAGGGACGTAAGGGGAGATGAGGGTAGAGAGGTACAGAGGGGCCACAGATCGAGTGCATTTGTAGGTGAGTAAGAGAAGCTTGAACTGTATGCGGTATCTGATTGGGAGCCAGTGAAGTGACTTGAGGAGAGGGGTGATATGAGTATATCGGTTAAGGCGGAAGATAAGACGTGTGGCAGAGTTCTGGATGGACTGAAGGGGGAGTAGATGGCTACGTGGGAGGCCGGTCAGGAGTAGGTTGCAGTAGTCAAGGCGAGAGGTAATGAGAGAGTGGATGATAGTTCAGGTGGTGTGCTCGGAGAGGAAGGGGCAAATTTTGCTGATGTTATAGAGGAAGAAGCGACAGGTCTTGGCTATCTGCTGGATGTGCGCAGAAAAGGAGAGGGAGGAGTCGAAGATGACACCGAGGTTGCGGGCAGATGAGACAGGGACGATGAGGGTGTTCTCAACTGAGATAGAGAGTGAAGGGAGAGGGGAAGTGGGTTTGGGTGGGAAGACAATAAGTTCAGTCTTAGACATATTCAGTTTCAGGTGGCGGTTGGACATCCAGGCAGCAATGTCGGATAAGGAGGCCGAGATTTTGGCCTGGGTATCCGCAGTGATTTCTGGTGTGGAGAGATAAAGCTGGGTGTCGTCAGCATAAAGATGATAGTGGAAACCATGAGAAGAAATCAGGGAGCCTAAGGAAGAGGTGTAGATTGAAAAAAGAAGGGGCCCAAGGACAGATCCCTGAGGAACTCCAACAGAGAGCGGGATAGGGGAGGACGACGAACCATGAGAGTGTACTCTGAAGGTACGATGGGAGAGATACGAGGAGAACCAGGAGAGGACAGAGCCCTGGAACCCAAGGGAGGACAGTGTGTCAAGAAGTAGGTTGTGATTGACAGTGTCAAAAGCGGCGGAGATGTCGAGGAGGATGAGGATGGAGTAGTGACCTTTGGATTTGGCGAGGAATAGGTCATTGCAGACTTTAGATAGTGCCGTTTCTGTTGAGTGTAGGGGCGAAAGCCGGATTGGAGCGGATCGAGGATGGCATGAGAGGAGAGAAAATCAATACAGTGGCTGTGAACGGCGCGTTCAAGTATCTTGGAGAGGAAGGGTAGGAGGGAAATGGGGCGGTAGTTGGAGGGACAGGTAGGGTCAAGTGATGGTTTTTTGAGGAGTGGAGTGACCACAGCATGCTTGAAGGTGTCCGGGACAGATGCAGTGGAGAGAGAGAGGTTAAGTATATGACAGATGGTGGGGGTGATGGTAGGAGTGATGGTGTTGAGTAGGTTAGTGGGGATGGGGTCAGAGGAACAAGTGGTGGCTTTCGAGGAGGAGAGGAGATGGGCGATTTCCTCTTCGGTGATAGCAGGAAAGGAGGAGAAGGAGGCCTGGGTAGGTTGGATGAGAGAGTGAGATATAGGCTGAAGAGGAGGAGAGGGAGTAGTGGTGAATTCGAGGTTGATCTTCTGGACCTTGTCACGGAAGTAGTGGGCCAGAGATTGAGGGGAGAGTGAAGGGGGGGTGGGAGCAGAGGGCACTTTGAGGAGGGAGTTGAGGGTGGCGAATAGACGACGAGGGTTAGAACTAAGGGAATTGGTCAATTGGATATAATAGTCCTGCTTAGCGAGGAATAGGGAGGATTGGAAGGAGGATAGCATGAATTTGAAGTGAATGAAGTCAGTAAGGGTGCGAGATTTCCTCCAGAGGCGCTCAGCCGAACGGGCGCAGGAGTGAAGGTATCGGGTGCAAGGGGTCAGCCAGGGCTGGGGATTGGTACGTCTTGTGGGCCGGGAGGTGGACGGTGCAAGGGTGTCTAGAGCAGAGGAAAGAGTGGCATTGTAAGTGGAGACAGCTTTGTCAACGGATGTGGAGGACAAGATGGAAGGGAGGAGATCAGAGATAGTAGAGGATAAGGTGGAGGGGTCAACAGCCTGGAGATTTCTGGACGTAGTAGTTAGTGTTGGGCGAGAGTGAGGGGGAGGGTGCTGAAGTGTGAATGTGATAAGGTGGTGGTCGGAGAGAGGAAGAGGTGAAACGCAGAAAGTGGAGGGTGAGCAAGTAGAAGAGAGGACGAGATCAAGACAGTGGCCAGATTTGTGAGTAGGGGTGGTGGGGCTCAGTTGGAGGTTGAAGGAGGAGGTAAGAGTGAGGAACTGAGCACCATATGAATCGGAAGGGTTATCAGTGTGGATGTTGAAGTCACCGAGAATGAGGGATGGGGATGAGGGCTCAAGAAAGACGGAGAGCCAGGCATCGAAGTCGGTAAGGAAGGATGGGAGGGATTTATCAGGGGGGCGGTAAATGACTGCAACTCTGAGTGGCAGTGAGTGGAATAGACGGATGGAGTGAACTTCAAAGGATGAGAAGCTGTGAGACTGAGGTAGGTGGAGAGGTTGGAAGCTGCAGGCGGGCGAAAGTAGTAGTCCGACGACGCCACCGCGGCCGACTGGGCAGGGCGAATGGGAGAAAAGATAACCTCCGTGGCATAGGGCTGCGATTGAGGCAGAGTTGTCCGGGGTGAGCCAGGTTTCAGTTAGGGCGAGCAGATGAAGGGAATGGGAGATGAAGAGATCGTGGGTGAAGGGAAGTTTGTTGCAGATTGAGTGGGCGTTCCACAGGGCACACGAGAACGGGAGGGAGGAGGGGAATAGGGATGAGATTGGAGATATCGCGGGATCATTTGCATAGATGAGATGTGGACAAGGACAGGTGTGGGGGACCTGGGTTGGGATTGATGTCACCCGCGGATAGCAGGAGAAGGAGCAAGAGAGTGCGGAGAAGGGTGGGTGAGGAAGGGCGACGAAGGCGACGAAGATGGGATGCGCTTAGGAGGAAAGGGGAAGGATTCATGGCAGGAAGGAGGTGTTGAAGGTTGAGAGCTAGGAAGGAGGAGGAAGACAGTAGGGATGGAGAGGTGGTGGGGGACAGGGGTAGGTAGGGGAGGGCGGAAGAGGACAGGGATGGGTAGTGAAATCGTGTGGAAGACAGCGGTGAGAGGGGGAAAAGATTAGGGAGGGACAGGGCAAGGAATAGGATGTGAATGGGGGCCATGGGTAGTGACTGAGGTGTTCAAAGGGAAGGTAGGTGGGCTGGGAGACAGGCAGGTGATGGTAAGCAGTCGGGCAGGAGAGTGAAGAGCTGGTAGGAGGATGGGCTGGGAGGCAGGCGGGTTTCAGGGTGGGTGGTAGACAGTCAGGTGATTGGTGGTAAGTCAATGATTGGCTAGTAGTCAGGTGATTGATGGTAAGTCAATGATTGGCTAGTAGTCAGGTTGAGTGGCAGGCTGGAGTGGTTTGAAGCAGGAGCTGGCGGACTAGGACAAGCTGATGCAGACAGACTGGAACAGGCTGGGACAAGCTGAAGCAGACGGACTGGAACAGGTTGTATCAGGCAGACTGGAGTAAGCTGGCTGGAGGAGAGGGCCTGGAGTAAGGGAGTAGCT
This sequence comes from Microcaecilia unicolor, assembly GCF_901765095.1. Lineage (NCBI taxonomy): Eukaryota > Metazoa > Chordata > Amphibia > Gymnophiona > Siphonopidae > Microcaecilia > Microcaecilia unicolor. The sequence continues at coordinate 239,398,038 of NC_044036.1, forward strand.
GGAGCAGGCAGGCTGTAACACGCTGGATCAAGTAGACTGGAACAGGTTGAGGCAGATGGACTGGAGCAAGCAGGGAGAGCAGGATCGGGTGGACTGGAACAGCTGGATCAGGCAGATGGACTGGAGCAAGCAGGGAGAGCAGGATCGGGCGGACTGGAACAGCTGGATCAGGTGAACGAACGAGCAAGCAGGAAGTTGGATCAGGCGGACTGGAGCAGACAGGAAGAAGCTGGATCAGGCAAACTGGAGTAGGCAGTCAGGAAGCTGGAGCAGGCGGACTGGAGCAGGCGGACTGGAGCGGGCAGGAAGAAGCTGGATCAGGCGGACTGGAGCAGGCAGGAAGAGGCTGTACCAGGCGGACTGGAGCGGGCAGAAAGAAGCTGTACCAGGCGGACTGGAGCAAGCAGGAAGAAGCTGGATCAGGCGGACTGGAGCAGGCAGGAAGAAGCTGAACCTGGCGGACTGGAGCAGGCAGGGGGAAGCTGCATCAGGCGGACTGGAGCAGGCAGGAGGAAGCTGCATCAGGCGGACTGGAGCAGGCAGGAAGACACAGGATCAGGCAGACTGGAGCAGGCAGGAAGAAGCTGTATCAGGCGGACTGGAGCAAGCAGGAAAAAGCTGGATCAAGCAGACTGGAGCAGGCAGGAAGAAGCTGGTTCAGGCGGACTGGAGCAGGCAGGAAGAAGCTGGATCAGACGGACTGGAGCATGCAGGAAGAATCTGCGTCACGCAGGGAGAAGCCGGATCAGGCGGACTGGAAGACGCAGGGTGAAGCCGGATCAGGGGGACTGGAACACGCAGGGAGAAGCCGGATCAGGCGGACTGGAAGACTCAGGGTGAGGCCGGATCAGGCGGACTGGAACACGCAGGGTAAAGCCGGATCAGGTGGAGGCAAGTTGCAGAAACCGGCTGGGCTCAAGCATCCCGATGGCTGCGCAGCAGCAGCTCTGGGGGAACCAGCCTCCCAGACAGACGCCGTCCTGTGGTTCCCGACCTCCGTGCACTGGCCCTGCTGAAACACGGGGATCGCCCGCAGTGTAGGGCCGCCGAGCACAGCCGTCCACACAAGGGCCGCCGAACTCGGCCGCCGTCCCCCGCGCCCTGGTCGGCCAGCAAGCGTCTTGGTCCGTGCACTGCGTCCAGGCCCTGTGAACCGCAGCACACGCCCGGGCTGTTCTGGCCGGGGAGCACAGCGGCAGCACACAGGACCTCGGGCTCAGCGTGCACTGCAGACGCCGACGCGGGACTCCGAAGTCTGGGGTCCCTCGGGTGCTAGGGCCCCGGCAGAGAGAGGCGGCGGGAGACCTGGGACGGCCGGACGGCAAGGCGAGGGACAGGTCGCGACCACGCGGCCACGCGATCAGCCTCGGGTCGGTTTCTCGCGCCGGAGGTCGGCGAGGCAGTCGCGGTCCAGCGATCCACCACCTGGTTCCACACAGCTCCGGCGCCGTCCGGCACGGCAGAGGATGGCCCAGGATGGTCCAGGTGGGTCCAAATCCCCAGAACCTCAGGAGCTCGTTACGAGGCTCCTTACCTGTCGGCCATCTTGACCATCTCGTAACAACTAACGCAGAGACATCACCCCCATGGATACCTGAATGCGGTGTACCACAAGGATCCCCACTCTCACCAACCCTCTTCAACCTAATGATGACACCCCTAGCCAAGCTATTAGATAATCAACATCTCAACCCATACATATATGCAGAAAATGTCATGATCTACATCCCATTTAAACAAGACCTAAAGGAAATTACTAATGAAATCAACCAAAGCCTCCAAATCATGCACTCCTGGGCGGACGCATTTCAACTGAAACTCAACGCAGAAAAAACAAAATGCCTTATAATCACCTCACAACACAATACACACAAATTCGACACCATAACCACCCCAAACATAACCCTCCCTGTCTCAGACAACTTGAAAATTCTGGGAGTCACCATTGATCGAAATCTCACACTTGAAAGCCATGTGAAGAATACAACTAAAAAAGTGTTCCATGCCATGTGTAATCCGTTGGGTTGGTCGTGAGCCCTTGGACCCTGGCCGAGGCCAGCAGAGCGCCGACCCAGGCCAAGGGGAGACCGATCCACCACCACACACCCCAGCTACACAATACCCCTAAGCCACCCTCCCTTGCGGACCTCAGGAAGAAAGGGAAATAGGCATACAGGCGGGCCTCGTGGCCGATCTGGAACCCAAGCGCACAGAGCCACGCATGCAGGCCTCACGGCCGAACTGGAACCCAATCACACACAGGGAGGGGTGAAAGAACCCAGAGGGCTTCCCCCCCCGGGGCCCCCAGATGCCAGACACACTCTAAACACCAGCAATAGGGCAGAAGGGGCAACAACAGAACCAGAGTGAAGCCACGCCCTCCCCGGGCCTAGCGCAGGACAGGGGAACTAAGACAGCAAGCCAAATGAAAGGGTGAGATAGGCCCCAGCCAGGGGCCAGAGGTACAAGACCCAACCGAGGGCAGAAAGCCTTTGCCTCAAACCACAGAAGACAGAGGCAGAGGCACAGAACACAAAGGGTTAAGCTGATAGAGCCAGCAGGCACACGAGGGAGAGCGAGAGCTCCTAAACACAACAAACAATCAGAGAGAAAGCTCCCAATGAGGGGAGCACGGCCTACAGAACAAACACACTCTCAGAGGCACAGTACATAAAGGGTTAACTCATTGAGCCAGCCGGCTGGGACACGGGGAAGAGAAATCCTAGAGAAAACAAACAACCGGAGAGGACGTTCTCAGACAAGCAGCTTAGCTGAACCGAAGGCTGAGCAAAGCCCAGCCCCCACTGACTAACAAGCAGCTGGCTTCCCACAGAGAGCTGCACACAGTGAAGAAAAGCCCAGCTGGAAGCAGGTGAACTGATAGCACACACACACACACACACACACACACACACACACGGGAAGGAAAGCAATCCCTGAACCAGGGGCGTAGCTACGGATGGGCCTGGGTGGGCCCAGGCCCACCCAATTTCAGTCCAGGCCCGCCCACCCAAGCGCACACACACTGCAGCAGCAGTAGCGCATACCACTGCAGAGACGGCACCCACTCGCGCTCTGACTCAGCTGATCTCTCCAGGTTCCTTCCAACCCGATTTCGGCTCAGGCCCGCCCGCCACCCAAGCGCACACACTCACTGACTTCAGCAGCCTAGTGTACTACCACGTCGCACCGTCGCGGGCACCCGCTCAGGCTCAGCTGATCTCTCCAGTTGCAGGTCGCATCAGGCGTCGTAGTTGTTTTCCATCCTACGCGGACATGGCTGTGCGTGGCGGCGGGCGTGCTCAGCCTCGCTCTCGCTCCGCTCAGCCTTGGCTCCGTCCGCTCGCTCCTCGTGGCAACTCAACTAACTGGCATCTGACTCCAGTCCCGCCTATACGGGAAGCAGTATAGAGGAGGCTTCCGGGGTAGCACTTTCATTACTGAGATGCTGCTGGCGGGCCTTGAAGCTTGGAGGCATGCAGAAGCGGAACGGGCATGGAGTAAGGAAGGCAATTCTGCACTAGTCGGGTGGGGTGGTGGGGTGGGAGATGGAGGGAGAGCGATTCCAGCCAGACCGAAGGGAAAGGGGGGTTGGGAGAGGAGGATGTGATGCCAGCTCTAAGGGGAGAGGGGGTGGAGAGAGGGATGCTAGACCCTAGGGAAAAGAGTGGTGGAGAGAGGAAGGAAAGCAATGACAGGGGAATGGGAAAAAGGGGGGGTGGAGAAAGGAGTGAGAGTGATGCCAGACCAAAGGGAAGTAAGAGGGGGAGGGGAGAGAAAGGTGGGATGCATGAGGGAGGAGACTGGGAAAAAGCTGGATCTGGGGAGGGGGAGAATGAGTTGCAGTACTATGAAGCAGGGGAGAGAAGAGGGAGAGAGATACTGGCCCCTGGGTGGGAGTGCAGGAGAGAGAAGGGTGAGGAACATGGGAAGGGGACACAGAGGGCAGATTCTGAACATGGGGGGGGACAGGGATGGGAACACAGAGAGCAAATGCTGAACACAGGGGGAATAGGGACAGGGACACAGAGGGGAGGTTATGGATAGGAGAGATAGTGAGTCAGAGGAAATGACAGTGGACATGGAGAGAAAAAAGTAAAATAGGAGATAAGCAGCAGATGCATATGGATGGAGTACAGAGAGAGGAGAAATAAAGATGGAGAGAGGGGGGAGATACTGGAATGAATCATGTAAAAAGGAGAGGGGGAGACAGGCAGGGTAGAAGGGAAAGAAAAGGCAGGCAGTGGATGGAGGAGGCAGAGAAAGCTGGCAGACACCATATGCAAAGGGGGAAAGGGCAGACAGTGGATGGAAGGGGCAGAGAAAGCAGACAAGCTGGATGAAAGGGAGAGGGAAAGAGAACAGATGTTGGATGGAAGGGAGAGAGTGAAGAGAAGGCAAGGAAAGCAGAAACCAGAGACAACAAAGGTAGGAAAAAAGAATTATTTATTTATTTGCCTTAGAATAAAGTAGTATATTGTAAAGTAGTATTGTAGAAAATGAAAATAAGGTGATATGTTTGTTGGACTATTTTAATACATTTTTGACCAACTTTCAGAGACCAAAACCTACATCCTTAGGTCAGGACAGGACAGGACCGTAACAGCAATATACTGTACTGACCTGAGAAAGGAGGTTTTGGCCTCTGAAAGCTAATTGAAAATGTATTAGTCCAATAAAAAGGTATTATCTTATTTTCTATGTTTTGTTTTATTCCTGTTTTTTAATTTGTAAAGTGTTGATTGGTATTTGTCAGTTTTTTCAAATTTACTTCTGCTATCTTTATATTTTGCACAGTACTAGGAGACATGCATCACTATTTCTGTGGTGTTGCATTGTATGCGGAATCTGGCCTCTTGGGGATTCAGTTTAATTTTTGTCTACATATTTCTATTTTAGTTTGTGGTTACTTATTCTATACTTCGTGAAGATGTATCTGTGCTCTATGTTTGTGAAAAAGACATGGTTTTCTGTTGGCAGGATCATTTTGACTAATGTCTTTTTTAGTTTTACAATGGGTGTATTGATGTTCTAGTGCTCACTGCAATGTTTAAGATGCTGTCTTTCCTAGGTACATACTTGCTGTGTGACTCATAGATTATTAGTAAAAATAATATTTTCATATAGAGGAGGAGGTGTTAAAAAATGATCGGCCCCAGGTGTCAAATACGCTAGGTACGCCACTGGCTCTCAGTTCTATATTTTTAAATGTTTGTTATAAAGCAATGTTTGAAGGATATATGCCATTGCTGTTATATTGCAGGATCTTGTCATGAGATGTTTTCCATTATTGCAGACTTAAGTCTGGTCAAGTTTAAGATATGGGATAATGTAACTGGTTGTTTTTTCCATTATGTATGTATGTGGTTTATAATGATGAAGACTACTTACAAATCCATCATCAAGTGTATTCCAAGGCATTATTTTGTAGTGTCCCAAGAAACACTTCTCATATGCATAATGCCCACCCATATTAGTTCTGGGCCCACCCAAAATGGTGGGTCTGGCTACGCCACTGCCCTGAACAGGGAACTCAGATCAAGGTCAGAGCACTGAGCATGTTCTGACAGAGGACTGCCCGGCTTTCGAGTCACCACATGAGTAACATCAAAGCAGAATGGATAGTCACATGCAGGCTTAAGTACTACCCACTGACGTCAGCACAAACCCTGGCAGCCAATCAGGAATGAAGTCCACCCCTTTCCCTTGCCAAACCGGTAGAATCATAACACCTTGTGGAAACTCAAAAGAGTGAAACCTTTCTTCCCAAGGGCCATTTTCATGAAACTGGTGCAGTCATTGGTGTTAAGTCACCTAGATTATTGCAACGCACTCTTCGCTGGCTGTAAAGAACAGACCATCAAAAAACTTCAAACAGCCCAAAATACCACAGCCAGACTCATATTTGGGAAAACAAAATATGAAAGCGCTAAACCCCTAAGAAAGAAACTATACTGGCTACCACTGAAAGAATATACTGCATTCAAAATCTGCATGATTGTTCATAAAATCATTTACGGAGAGGCCCCGACGTACATGCTAGACCTCGTGGACCTGCCACCCAGAAATGCTAAGAGAGCTTCCCGCACCTTTCTTAACCTACACTTCCCCAACTGCAAAGGAATAAAATACAAACTAACACACGCGTCTAGCTTTTCTTATATAAGCACACAGATGTGGAATTCTCTTCCAATACATCTAAGAACGATCAAAGAATTGACCAATTTCCGCAAATTCCTGAAGACATACCTCTTTAGCAAAGCCTACCATGAGAACCCTTAACTAACTACAACACAACACCTAACCAAAATGGCACAGCATGTATCTTTCAATAACGACTTGTCCAAACCTCCTTCTATTCCTTTACCTCTATGTAACACTAATTGTTTTCTTTAATCTGGTATAGATATGCTATAACAGGTCTCTGTAAGCCACATTGAGCCTGCAAATAGGTGGGAAAATGTGGGATACAAGTGCAATAAATAAAATAAACGATGTAGAGAAGGGGACACTGCCAACAGATGTAGAGAAGGAAAGGAAGAAGACAAGAGGCGAGAGAAGAAATGGAAAGGCCAACCTAGAACATGGCAAAAAAGACTGGGATCAGCCAAATTCCCAGACAACAAAGATAGAAGAAAATTATTTTTATTTAATACTTTGTAAGGACTGAGATGTACCTGCTTTGTAAAAGGTACATTTTTTTCTATTTTTATTTTGCAAAGTACAGGAGAAAATGCATTTCTGTTTCTTTTTTACCAGTATTGCACTGTTTATAGAGTCTGGCTTCCTTGGGCAGAGAGGAGGGGGGTCTCTATTTCAATTTTTGTTGTTTTGTTGTTGTTCTTGTTGTTGTTGTTGTTGTTGTTGCTCTCTATTCTATATTAGATTGGTAGCATGGAATGTTGTCACAATTTGGGTTTCCTGCCAGGTGCTTGTGACCTGGGTTGGCCACTGTTGGAAACAGGATACTGGGCTAGATGGACCATTGGTCTGACCCAGTATGGCTACTCTTATGTTATATAGATGAGGGTCTGTCCATGTTCTGCATGTGTGACTGAGGTGAAGGATTCTGCTAGCATGTAGTGCCTGTGTAGCAGTGCAGCTTGCTCCAGTTTCCCAATAGTAGATATATTGGTGCTCCAGAGCCCAGTGTAATATATATGGTACTGTCTTTTCATAGGTAGGTTAGGGCTGTTATGGTGTGGTGAGTTTTGTGTTCTAGGGCAGTGTTTCCCAAATTGATTCTAGAGTACTCCGTTGCCAGTCAGGTTTTCAGGCTATCCACAATAAATATGCATGACATTGATTTGCATATACTGCCTCCATTACATGCAAATCTTTTTCATGCAGATTCATTGTGGATAGCCTGAAAACCTGAATGGCAAGAGGGTGCTCCAGGACCACCTAGGAAACACTTCTCTTGTTCCCACTGTAATATTTATAGCACCGTCTTTTCATACGTAGGTTAAGGCTGTTATGGTGTGGTAAGTTTTCAGTATAGGTTTTGGGTGTCTTTTTGCAGGGGTTTGTGTTATTTCACAAAGTGTCTTGCCCTGTTTGAATGTAGGCTGTGGGGCAAGGGCCACCTTTGGTGGCCTTTGTCACCCAAAATAAAAATGCTCAAGACTAGTGTTCTTCACATCTTGTAGAGTCACCTCACAAACAAAAGCCCATTTGATTTAAACAAGGTGTCTAGTGGAAGGAATGTGTGTGCTATTCCTGAGGTTATGGTCACGATTTGAATATTTGTACTTTGTAGTTAAGAAGACAGGTAGCCTGCTCTGGCCAGTCCAGGGACCTCTTCTGCATCCTGCCTCCTGATGTAACTTACTGTTTCCTTGTAGGCAGGACGCAGCAGAGACAGCCTGTATTAATCCATGCCTGCTACAGCCCCTGAGCAACAACACAGACACTGTTGTCTAGCTGATACCAACCAGCGCCTATTTTATAAAAGTCTGCTCCCCCTGAGATCAAAACCTGGCTACGCCTCTGATTGGAAGGAGACAAACCTGTTCCCAAGAACGACTGAGTGAATCAGGGGTTGTCAGTCTGATCCACAGCAGTCGCTGAGGCACAGATTGCCACGCCAAAAGGGATTAATCATGGAGACCTAATCCTGTTTCTCTGAGTAACAGAGTGAAGCTGCAGCCAAAAACCAATCCTTATCAGGCAAAAAACCTGAAAGCTGGAAGCAGTGAAGCTGGTGAGAGCTGATGCCTTAAGTCAGGGGTTCTCAACCCAGTCCTCAGGGCACATCCAGCTATTCCAGTTTTCAGGATATCCACAATGAATATGAATGACATAGATTTGTATGCATTGCCTCCTTTGTGTGTTTTCATTGTAGAGGACTGAATTGAGAACCCCTCTGGAGACAGAACCCCCTCAGGAGTAACAGGAGACAGAACCTAGCCAGGGTCTTATCCAACTATCTGTCCTGAAAGGAAAATAAACTCTTGAGAACATAGTAACATATTAACATAGTAGATGACGGCAGAAAAAGACCTGCACGGTCCATCCAGTCTGCCCAACAAGATAACTCATATGTGCTACTTTTTGTGTATACCCTACTTTGATTTGTACCTGTGCTCTTCAGGATATCAGAACAAAAAGCCACAAGAGAGTAAAAGAGAAGATATAAATGTCAGTGGAGTACAGAGGAACTTTCACCACTGAGAAATGGAGGAGTAAAGTATTGGGTTTAACCACTGCCCAAAAGACCATTCTAACTGGTATAAGAGGGAGGTTACCAAGTAACTTCAAGGAGGATTAAAGCATTGTATAGGACAGTAAGGATAAGAACATAAGAATAGCTATACTGGGTCAGACCAATGGTCCATCTAGCCTAGTATCCTGCTTCCAACAGTGGTCAATCCAGGCAGAGACGGACTGAGAGTGGTCTGGGCCCCCGGGCACTGAGGGTGGTCTGAGCCCCCTGCTCATCCACTGCCTGACACACACCCCCTACCGCTGCACTGCTGCCCCCTACTGCCGCAGCCTATGCCCCCGCTAACTGGTCCTACCTTAAGGACCCTGGAGGTCTACTTGTCTCTATGGGGGGGGGGGGGGCATGTTCTTTCCTGCCTGTTGTGCTGCTGCTATTCCCCTACCTGCCGGCGCCACTGTTGTTTTCAAAATGACGGCCGAGACTGAATTGCTAAAACTTCCGCAGGAAGTCTCAGCCACCATTTTTAAAGTACGGTGTTGCCAGGCAAGGAGAATAGCAGCAACACAACGGGCAGGAAAGAACATGTTCCCCTCCACAGAGGCTACTAGATCATCAGCGGCGAACCTTTAAAGGTAGAACCAGGGAGGGCTGTATTGTGTGGTGGGCATCCAGGCAAAACCTCTGGGCCCCCTAGAGTCTCTGGGCCCTCAGGCACTGCAAGGTTGCCCAAATGGTCAGTCTGCCCCTGAATCCAGGTCAAAATACCTGGCAGAAACCCAAATAGTAGCAACATTTCATGCTACCAATCCCAAGACAAGCAGTGGCTTCCCCCATGGTTACTTCTATTCAGTCTGAAAGGAGGGATGAAAGATGCATGAGTTTGGAGTATGGCTCAGAGGAGACCAAAAGTTTACCAATCCATTGAGACATTTTGATTCAGTTTGTAACTACTTTACTTTACTTTTATGGACTATTTGCTTTAATATTTTCTTGTCCCTATTTTTGTACATATTTTACATTACTGGAGAGCCCAAATTTTATTAAAGCTAAGTATGGTCTTCAAGTAATTTATTTATTTTATTTGTTGCATTTGTATCCCACCTTATCCTACCTCTTTGCAGGCTCAAAGTTGCTTTTTGCCTTTTTAATGTATTGTGCCTAACTAATAATAATTAAGGGATCAATATTCAATGTAGTTTAAGCAGGAAGAAGAGTTTCCTGCCTGCCTAAACCTCATTGAGCTGGCCAATGGCTGCTGATATTAGTGGCACTTAACTGGGCAGTGCTGCTGAATATCAGTTATGACCACCCAGCACAATCTGGTCAGTGTTGGAGTAGACCAGAATTGGGATGGACTCAATAAATTATGTGGACACCGGCAATAATCAGTGTAAGTGACCGCACACCTAACCAGGTAGAAAGGACCACATAAAATACAGTCTTATATTTGCTCAGTTAGATATGTAGATACCAGCAATGAATACTGGCCAGCGCCCACATAACTTCCAGGTTTGCCTTCTGTCTCGCTGCACCCTACGCCTGGAATAAACTTCCTGAGCCCCTACGTCTTGCCCCATCCTTGGCCACCTTTAAATCTAGACTGAAAGCCCACCTCTTTAACATTGCTTTTGACTCGTAACCACTTGTAACCACTCGCCTCCACCTACCCTCCTCTCTTCCTTCCCGTTCACATTAATTGATTTGCTTACTTTATTTATTTTTTGTCTATTAGATTGTAAGCTCTTTGAGCAGGGACTGTCTTTCTTCTATGTTTGTGCAGCGCTGCGTATGCCTTGTAGCGCTATAGAAATGCTAAATAGTAGTAGTAGTAGCCCAGATAGTCAGTGTCGATGTCAGGACATGACCCAGCATCTGGGTCTAATTTAACCAACAGTGATCAGCACTTAAAAAAAGACTAACCTCCCCTGCCTCAGTATTGACCCATAACATTTTAAGATTGCCATTAAGTGCCTTTGTGCTGTGAGAGAGAAGTTTTGGGAGAAATGGAGTACATTTTGGCTATAATAACCATTAAATTGTTTGTGCACCAGCCTTTGGAGTATCCCTTAGTCCTGCTAATATAAGAGGTCCGCTACACAACACAAATAAAAAAAACCCTCTCTGTTTTCTATATCCCCAAACCACTTTGGTAATTAGAACTTAAACCTCCACAACACCTATTCACCTGTCTGCTGAGCTCTCAGCCTGCTTCTTGGAGGCAGAAAAGAGGCAAAAGACAGTTTTCCCTCATAAACCCTTACAATTTATAAACTTTAACTTCACAACTCCACCCAAGACCACTTACCAGATGGGAAGAGCCAACAATACAGTCACTCCATTTGGGATTTTATTTCCCTTAGGTACAGAGGCATCCTGTTACCAGTCCCACTGAATTGGATAGGTCCCAATTAAAGATTGATCATAACAGCAAAACCCCTGTTGTGTGAGAATTATCAGGTAGTCATTAACATACCGCACACATCATTGTCACATGTCACATTTCAACTTTATTTGATATACTGCATATCACAGAAGAAATATCTGCGGTTTGCAATAATTATGGAAACCCCAAGGTCCTGGTGTAAAGGTGTTCACAGTGACATCTAAAGGCTCCAACAAAAATATTATACGTTTACTTTACAATGATATCACTAGTTGCTATAGAGAAGGAGTTTTCATTATGATCAGTATTATATTGGAGGGAGTTTTGGAGTGAACTTGTCAGGGTGAATGATATATTAGTCTCAAAAATAATATTTATTTATTTTTATTTTATTATTGATTATAGAAATTCAGTTTTAGTTTAGTTTTTATTTTGCAAATCAATTTTTATTTTAGCTTCCAGTAAGTCACATTTTAGTTTCTATTTTCCTTTAGAGTTTAAAAAGGCTTCAGAAGCATGGTGATCTCTTCTAGCTTTGATCATTCACTGGCCAGAAGTGTATCAATTCCAGTTTCATTTACATCATTTTTCAGCAATATTAATCACTGAATCATGTAGAAGCTGCTGTTCCAAATCTTTCCACATATTTCTTTAAGTTTCTGGCTCAGCTTTGATGATTTCCTTAATTTAACTTTTTCAATGATCTTTGAATAATGAGCCCAGCATAGGTGCCTTTGATATGCTGTGTTTTGAAGAAAAAATAAGCAAAGTTTCATCATTATCTTTGTCATCTTCATTATCTATTTCACTTTGCACAGCTAGGTCATTGTTTCACTGTCTTCATCATGTGCAGTTTTAGCAGATTCTCTTTCTTGCCGAGTTTTGATTGCTTGAACCATGTAGAAGTCACGGCAGCCATTTTTAAGGCAGCCGCTAAGGGCAGGAGGGAGGAGATATAGACCTGCAGGGAGGGTGGGGGGATTTGGTCTCATCAGGGGTGGGTTGATAGGGGGAGAATGGGATCAAAGAGGAACCAAACAATTTTTTTAATGTGGGTCCTGGCTAATATTCAGCACCAGGACCTGCCTATCTACCCCAGCAAATGTAGGACAGCTTTCAAGGAGAACTGCCGGCTCCTCCCCAACTCAGCTCACTGTACCACACCTGACATGCCCATTTTTGATTGGCTAATCAGAGATAATATTCAGCTGCACTGCCTGATATTCAGCAGTTGGGTGGCCAGGAGCCATTTAAGTAGACAGGACCCTTTCTTGCCTGCTTAAATCACTTTGACTATCGAGTGGACTAAATATGTACATAGGCATGGATTAATGGGGCAAAGCCAATATAGATTTAGACAAGAGAAATCTTGCCTTAACGATCTGCTATACTATTTGAAGGTGCCAATAAACATGTGGATAAAGGTGAACCAGTTGATATTGTGTATTTGGATTTTTAGAAAGCATTTCATAAAGTTCCTCATGAAAGGTTCCTGAGGAACTTAAAAAACCATGGGATAGAAGGCAATATCCTATTACGGATTAAGAAATGGTTCAAAGGTAGAAAAAAGAATAGGGTTAAATGGTCAGCATTCTCAAAGGAGAAGGGTAAATAATGGGATTCCATGGGAATATGCGTTGGGACCGCTGATTTGTAACATATTTATAAATGGCCTGGATACAACAATAATTAGTAAAGTGATCAAATTTGCTGATGACACAAAGTTATTCAAAGGTGTTAATCACAAGAGGATTCTGAGAAATTGAAAGAGCACTTTACGAGACTGGGAGACTGGGCATCCGTTTGGCAAATGAAATTTAATGTGAGCAAATGCAAAGTGATGCATATAGGAATAAGCAACCCAAACTACAGCAATAATGCAGACTTCCACATAAGGAGTCCTTGGCTCAGTAATCAGTGGCATAGGAATTATTAGGAAAGGAATGGAGAACAAAACTGAAAACATTTTAATGCCTTTATATCTCTCCATGGTGCAACTGCACCTTGAATATTGAATACTGTGTGCAATTCCTGTCATATCTCAAAAAAATATATTCAGTAGCTGAATTATAAAAGGTGCACAGAAGGGTGACCTAATTGATAAGGGGGGTGGAATAACTCCTCTATAAGGAAAGGCTAAAGAGATTGGGGCTCTTCAACTTGGAGAAGAGACAGCTGAGGGGAGATATAATAGAAACCTATAAACTTATGAGTGGCACCGCATGGGTAAAACTAAATTGCTAGGGGGGCACACAATGAAGTTAGTATATTTAGAACAAATCAGAGAAAATATTTCTTCACTCAGCATATAATTAAACTCTGGAATTCATTGGCAGTGTAGCAGGGTTTAAAAAAAGGGTTGGACACGTTCCTAAAAGAAAAGCTATACCATTATTAAGGTGGGCTTCAGGAAAATCTACTGCTTATTCCTGGGATAAGCAACAGGGAATCTAAATCTATATTTACTTTTTGGGGATCTTGCCAGGAACTTGTGACCTGGATTGGCCACTGTTGGAAACAAGTTACCCGGCTCGATGGACCTTCAGTCTGCCTCAGCACTGCAATGCATATGTACCTAGGTACCTAAAAAAGTTTTTTAAAAAGATATTTCAGTCAGCTTTTTAATTAGCTACCCTTCCTCATCTCCTTCCACCACCATCCTCACCACTGCTTCTGCTTGTATGCAGGAAAAGCAGTAGCAGTGGCACCTGGGATGTATGGGTGGTGATGGGGAGGGGGTAGAGACAGAGAGAGGAGGGAGATATTAATGGAATGAGGGCAAGAGGGGAGAACAAGAAAAACTGGATGGAAAGGTGGTGAGAAAAAGAACAGATGCTGGACAGAAGGGGAAGAGAAAAAACAGATGCTGGATGGAAAAGGGAGAAAGAAAGAGGGCAGATAGATGAAAGGGGAGTTAAAATGGGCAGTTGTTAGATGGAAAGGGGGGAAGAAAGAAGGCAGATGCTAGATGGAAGGGGAGAAAAAGAGGGCAGAAGGCAGAAGCTGGCTGGAGGGGGAGAGAAAGAGGGCAGATGCTGGATAGGAGGAGGGAGAAAAAGAGGACAGAGGTCAGATGCCACTTGCAAGGAGGGAGATGCCACATAGAAGGGGGAGAAAAAGAACACTGAGGGAAGATGCTGGATGAGTGAGGGAGAGCAGATGCTAGATAGATAGAGGGAGAGAAAGATGGCAGATGCTAGATGGATGGGGATATAAAGAGGGCAGATGCTAGATGAATGGGGAGAGAAAGTGAGCAGATGCTGGATGGATGGGGAGAGAAAGAGGGCAGATGCTGGATGGAAGGGGGAGAGCAAGAGGGCAGATGATGGATAGAAAAGGGAAAAGAATGAGGATAGAGTTAGTGAAAGACTAGGGAATAAAAGGAAGTAGAATAGGAGAGTTGAGCTGAGAAAAGAGATGGAAAGCAGTAGATAAACACAGTAAAAAGAGGGGAATTGAAGACTGTATAGTAAGAATGAATTAAGTCTAGATGGAGAGACAGAAAAATAAATTGAATGAAAAAGGAGGCGAGAGAAAAAATGACAAATGGACAGGAAATCCTGGCAAGAGAAGATAGAGGAAAGCAGAAACCAGAGACTGGGCCCAACACAATTAGATAAAGTAAATGGCCAGACAAGGTAGAAAAATGAATTTTTTTTTTTAGTTTAGGATAAAGTAGTTTAGTAGCCAGTTATGAGGGCCTCAACTGAATATTGACCATGACCTATGTAACAACAAAAAAAAAGAAATTCCAGAAGCTCTCTGATTCTCTTCTCCAATCCCGAACCCCTCCCCTTCAATCCCAGGACTCTGATCCCCCTCCCCTTCAGGGTACTCTGATCCCCCTCCATGACCACCAACCATGCAAAATCTCCCTACCTCCTCCCACCACTCCAATATGCAGGATAGCCCCCCCCCCCCCCCCCACCTGCAATTCCTGGCGGTCCAGTGGGGGTGATAGGGGCAGGAGCAAAGCCCACTTGTTCCTGGTTTCCTAAATGGCTACCACAACCTCTCATGGCAGCCTTGTAAAACTACCAAAGTACTACCCAAGTAGCATGAGGCTGCTTCAAGAAGTCGTGGTAGCCATTTTGATGAGGCAGCTGCTAGGGGAATGAGAGAGTGGGCTTCACTACTGCTCCCACTACCCCTGCTGAACCACCAGTGATTGCAGGTAGGCCCAGGGGGCCTATACTGCACACTGGAGGGGTGGAGTTTGCATGTTCGAGGGAGGGGGATCAGAGAACTATGATGGGGGGGGGGGGGGGGAATTCAGAGTCCCAGGATCAGAGAGGGAGATCAGGACTGGAGGAGAGAATTGGAGGGCCTCTGGAATTTTTTTTTGTTATGCGGATTGGATCCCAGTCAATATTCAGCCATTGTCGGCATACTAAGTGACTGAATTTAGGACAGCTTTTGAGGTGTCCTAAATTCACCCACTTAGCTATGCAGATGTTGAAACTGAATATTGCCGGCACCCACATAACTTGTAGTTTCTCTAC
Source organism: Microcaecilia unicolor (assembly GCF_901765095.1). Classification (NCBI taxonomy): domain Eukaryota; kingdom Metazoa; phylum Chordata; class Amphibia; order Gymnophiona; family Siphonopidae; genus Microcaecilia; species Microcaecilia unicolor. The sequence goes on from NC_044036.1 coordinate 239,413,588, forward strand.
CACCCCTGATCTGACCACTTTTTTTTTGGCCAATCAAAACCAATATTCAGTAGCACTGCTAGGTTAAGTGCTGCAGAATATCAGTGGTTGGGTAGCCCTTAGGGATTTACGTGGGCAGTGTGTATAATACCATCAGTAACAAGTACTGGGGGAGACAGTTCGGGGAGGCAGTGGAGTCCTTTCCTATTGTGTACGAAAGTGCCCCTACTGTCTCTCTGGGTTTTTTTTTTTAAAGAAGGGTGCTTGTACAGATGAAGCAATGTTCCCTCTAAGCTGCATTAAACATCCAACAATTGAGTATATTTCAGAGTAGCTATAAACATATATCTAAACTGCAGGCGAATAAGTAGGGAAAGTATGCCGAGCATGACTCATGAAATTCCTTCCGACCTCCCTGCGAGTGTTTATGCATGTGTGGGTGTGTAGGTGTGCATTCATGCATCTGTATTTGTATCTGTAAGAAATGCTCACAGGGTAATGTAATGGAACATTTTTGCTCGTGAACAAAAATTTTTGCTCACATCAACTCACTCCTTAGAGGGAACATTGGTCAGGAAGTCTCAAGTTCTGCTAGTATTTTAGAACAGGATCTGCCAACATAATGCCTCTTCTAAAATACTTGAAGAAATAGATGTTTTTGCACCAGTTATGTGTGGAAGGAGCATCTATTTTAGAGCCATAAATCTCTAAAATATTAATGGGTCAATACAAGCAGTTAAATGTTTATGTGCCAGCACATACACATTTATATTATGAAATAGCAACTGAAACACTTATGTGTCAGTCAGAACATAAGCATTTATGTAGGCCATTTTAGATACATAATGTTTATTTTTCCTGAAGCAGTCATAGAGTCTGGTATCTCTTGCCAGCTTCACTTTGGGGGGGGGGGGGGGGGGGGCAGGGGGAGACGGACACAAACCACTGGGGGATTAAAGGAAGTGCTGCTCAATACAAACAATTTTGTGAAATCTAGATGTCTCGGGTAGCAGTTGTAAATCCTGATGTCAATCTTTTTGGACATAGACATGGATTCTTTCCTCCCTTTTCCTTTTCTGTCCTCTGCTTATTGTAGTTCTTTTCCTTTCTTATAATTGGAATTATACTATTGTAAGTCACTCAGAAAGAGTACCTATAGTACGGTATATCAAAATAAATGAAACTTTAACCCTTCTGAAATGGAGCATATATATTTATATTTTAGTTCCACCCTAGTTCCTCTCATAACAAGCCCAGTCCATATCCCTTTGCAATATATACACTTCAGTTTTAGATGTGTATATCTTGTCTTTGTAAAATCGAGGTTTAGACATTTATGCCTTATAAATGTCTAAATGCTGGTTTAGGCACACCTAAAATGTGAAAAGCAGTTCTAAAATAAGCACATTGACCAGATAGTTACTGAAATAAGATCATTGCATCTTTTAAAAATCCAGGCCTAATCCCACAGCATAATGTGATTCTGTTCAATTAATCTTCCTTCCTCAAATTAGGGAATCTTCTGGACCTCCTAGAAGCCCCTAATACAATAGGAAGACATCTCCTAATGATTCTTCCACAAGTACAGAAAAAAAAATTGCAATAAACTCAGAACAGATATCTGTTAAAATTTTTATTTAACTATTTGGCACTTAGAAGGGAGTACATTATTATAATGAGATAAGCATGATCCTGTTGGGAACCAGCCCTAGGGCTGCCAATGCAAGGCCAGACAGAAGACGTGAGCAAGAGAGTCTGTGTAAGACAGGGTACTGAACAGGGTCTCTATATCTGGGCTCCATCCCAAGTCATTTCTTACAAGTCACACCCCTTTGGCACAGACATCCATCATTTAAATATAGATTTTTTTGCATTTGCTTTAGGACTGAAATTCTAGGTATTATATATTATGTTATTAATTTTCCTCCACTAAAAGGTATACTCTGTCTCAGGATCTTTAACAATTCTTTTGGTTTTCAAGCTGTTCCATGTTGGAACTCTCTTCCAATAGAATTTAGACATCTTAATTCTTATCCTCTTTTTAGTCATTCAGTAAAAACTTATTTCAGAAATATCTTGTTTGACAAGATTATATTTTTTGGTACTTTTTTAATGTACTGTTTTGGCTTGTAGTATTGTTGTATCTTGTGGGATGCAGCAGAATATAAATTCTAGATGAGATTCGATTTTGCTGACTGGTTTAGCCAACAATTGTGCGATGAACATAAAAGGGAAAGGTGAAGAAGAGACAGAAAAGCATGACTGTCCTTTCAGAAATCATCTTGCAGCTCGAACAGCTTCTTCTGATCTCACTGGTTACCTCTGTGAGAGAGAAACACTGCAGCTAATGGTCTGCATGGCATTTTGAGTTACAGATCACAACCCTATTCTCAGAGAGACCCAAGTTTAAATCCTAGTATTGGCCCTTTGTGCATAGAGTCTGCAGGTCTCTTAAACCCACACAGTGTTCTCATTAAGCTTCTTTTTACCCCAGGCTTTTTATTCAAATGTCGATGGTAGAGCAATCTGTTGTTGGCCAGTATGCTTTGAGATTAAAGCTGGAGAATTTCATCCTGATCTGAAGTGATCTGGTAGAATCAGTCCATACTTACAATAACTACTTGAAAATGCAAGGAGTAAAAGATGAGTGGAAAACAGAAAATCAAGTAATTTGGTGCAAGTAGGGATGGGCAGCCAGAAATGTTTTGTTTCATGTCCTTTTTAGGAATGTTTTTTTTTGGGGGGGGGGGCATTTGCTCATTATGGGGTCCTTTTACTAAGCTATGGTAAAAGGGGCCTGTGCTAGCGTTAGCACATGTTTTTTATGCACGCTGAGGCCCCCTTTTACTGCAGTGGGTAAAGGGCTGTCTTTTTTCACAAAATGAAATGGCCATGCAATAAGTGAACCACTTGCTGCATGGCCATTTCAGGGGGGGGGGGGGGGGGGGCACTTACCACCAACCATTGAGGTGTTGGTAAGGGCTCCCGTGCTAACCCAGTGGTAACTGCCAGGTAAGCACCAGTGCTACAAAAATAGAAAATATTTTTGAAGTGTGCACCCTCTTTGCAAAGAATGCAACATAACTTCTATAATGAACAAATGCCCAGGAAAAAAAAAATTCCCAGAAACGACATGAGAAACAGCACAAAATGAAAATGTGCAGACTGCCCATTCCTACTTGTTCCAAATTACTTCATTTTCAGTTTTCCACTCATCTTTGCAGAGTGCACACTATTATTGGCAAACAAAATAAACACAAAAAGATGTGTGTGTGGGGGGGGGGGGGGGGGGCTTCTGCTTGTTTTCATTTGTAAATGACATTCAACTATATTGGATATTTTGTGGAGATTTCCCATGCCATTGCAAATGACAGCCCATGCAGAGGAGCAAGTATCTCCTCCTGTATTATTAACTGAGAGGCCATTTTACTAACGCTTACTGTGTGCTAAATGCCAAGAAGCCCATTTTATATCTATGGGCTTCTTAGAAGTTAGTGCACCTTAAGCTTTAGTAAAATAACCCCTGGGTTTGCAGAATCCTGAAAATGCATTCTCTGGTTCATAAAGCAAAACTTTTATAGTGAAATTAAGCAAACATTTATTTATTTATTTATTTTTTATTTTTTTTTATTTTTCATCATACTCCTAACTTTATAGTATTAGGCATTTCACTCATACAATAAAAATACAACCCAAGTCAGATTCAGTGTATGCTGCAAAAAATCTAACCATGCGCTGTTCTATATTTCCATCTCATATGGAATCTGTACACTCTTCCATACAGGAGATCTGCATTCAATTCTCAAGCCCAGTTTTAAGGTTGACATGTGTTAAATCCATTTAGCATGCACTAAATCTTCAAGGCACACTAACAAATGGAATGCATATCCCTACTGGTCAGAACTGAGGGACATGCATAACAAGTTCTCTAGGGAACTGCAATCTGTGTTAATTGGACTTGGAAGGCAGCATTTAAAAGTGGGCCGGGGAGAAGCCTAGTGTAACTGCAAACAAAGGGTCCTGGCATCACTGCCCTATCACTAACTAGTTCAGATTCAGCCAAAGCAGTAGAAAAACTGCTGCTCCATTCCTTCTCCCTGCCTCTACCTGCTAAAAACTGTCTTGTGTTCTGGAAGTCACAGTGGCAAGATTACAAATGTATTGTTTCAGTTTAATTTTGCAATGCTTTTTATTGTATTTTTTTATTTTTAAGACATTTATAGGAGCAGGTCCAATATTTGACTGATGCATGATCTAACAAAAATAAATGCTCTCCACCTCAATCCAGTGCCAGCTAGCTTGTGAGTATCTATATAAGAGACATATCTGAGAAGTGCTCAAATCAAACCTAAGGAACCTCCCAAACAATTTAGTTTTCAGAATATCCATCATGAATGTGCATGAGTTTTACTTGTATACATTGCATCCAATGTGAGCAAACACTTCATGCATATTTATTAGGAATATCTTAAAAGCTGACTGGTTAGGATGAGGCCCAAGCACCGGTATAAACAAACATTAGTGTAGGATATTGCTTATCTATTTCTATTATTTTCATTATTTTGATTATTTTAATATTTTTAAGACACCTCCCAGTGCATTGACAGAGGATGTCTTGGACCTCAGAGGTTAATGCAGAGTAGTCTAATGGTTAGAGTAGTAAGCTGGAACATGGAAAATCCGGTATTCAAATCCTACTTGTTCCATTGCTGCTTGTTGTGACCTTGGCTGAATCCCTTCATTCTTCATTGCATCAGTTATGAATTTAAGGGTCTGTTTATTAAAATGTTTTAAGGTAACAATACAAATTACTTGCCAATAGCACAGAATTGTGACAATAACATACATTAACCTTTTTATTTTATTTATTATTAAGACTTGCTATACCGCCATTTCCATTCAAACAAACCCTCACAAAGAATAACCATATCTCAAACAATTAATTACCTGATTGGTTATTACTCTACTTACCATTAACTTTCTATTTGCTTCATGTACAATTTCTCATTCATAATAGATTTTCTAAATGTTAAACATCCATAGCTATCCCAGTATGTTTATGATATGCATTGTAAAATGGGATTCTTACAACAAATTACTTTCTTATGCATTATTCTTAGTTATGTATCCTATACTGTTTATTGTAAGTACATTGAATTCAAACTTGTTTGGGATGTGGGTATAAATGTCACAAATAAATAAATGCATTTCTAGTCAGTAGTTCACAGTGGTTTACAATAAAAAGTAATAACAGAGCATGTAGAAAAAGAACTACATTGGTTGATAGGATAGAAAAGACAACCATAAATACAAAAGAAACAACAAAAACAAAACAATAATAGATTTGGCTGGCCCCAACCATATTATTGAAACGAAAGATGGCCAACCATCTTGTTTCGATAATACAGTCGGGTACGCCGCTTGACGGGGCCGTCATTAGAGATGGCCACCCCCGTTTGATTATGCCCCTCCACGTGGTTTACAATTTCTATTAAAGGTATTTTGCACTGTCCCTAATAGTAAACAGGGCACTTAGATTGTGAGCCTAAGTTGTGCTAGCGTTTTTAGCGTATACTAAAAATTAGCCCATGCTAACCGTTTAAATGCCCAAAGGAGTATTATGAGCATCTACACAGTGTGTGCTAAAAATGCTACCATGCCTCTAGCACTAACCCCCATAACCCCCCCCCCCCTTATATTGTATATTGAGCAGAAAATACTTGCTGTACCTCACTGTACACCACTACAATAGCTCTCAAGCTTATAGGTGTCACCTAAATGTAGGTATACTAGATATTTAGGGGTCCTTTTACTAAACTGTGGGTAAAAGGGCCCTGTGGTAGCTGCGGGGACTGTTTTCCCCACACCAGGGCCCTTTTTACCACAGCGGGTAAAAAGCCACCTCCCAAAAAAATAGTCATTCGGTAAGATAACTCAGTATGGGCTCCTGAGGTAACCTGGCAGGTATGCTAGACAAAAAAAAATTATGGAGAGTGCCAGAAATGAGGTGCACTCAACCCAGAACTACCGCCGATGGCCACATTGCCCCAGTGGTAGTTCAGTTTTAGCGTGCAGCGAGCCCGTGTTGGGCTTACCACTGCTTTGTAAAATGGCCCCTTAGTGTTTTTTGGAGGGCACACCCCACAGTTCCCTCTAAGCTGAGCAGGAGTCCTTCAACTGCATTGCTGCTAGTAGGGGGTGATATTTCAATATTGTGTTTTCAATGGCTAGAGGCAGGCAAGTTCCCTGGAGTCCTGCACAGCTTGCCTGTCCCTCACTATTGAAAATGTGACAGTGAAACAGCACCCCCCCCCCCCCCTCACTGGCAGGGCTGTAGGTGGAGGACTCCGACTCAACTTAGAGGGAACAGTGGGTCACACGTTCCACCACAAGTATACCAGTTAGAGTAGGATATGGGCCTAGGTTCCCTTCTCTACAGTCACCTGCACTGACCACTAGGTTACACCTAGGACCTGTTTGCTGCTCTAATAGGAATGGCCATCATATCTGAAGCTGTCATAGAGCCTAGTATGTACTGTCACATCTTAGGGGGCTGGGAGGAGGTCAGTGAACACTGGGGAAGTAAGGGGAGGTTATGTCTCTCCAGTGGTCATTTGGTAATTTAGGGCACCTTTTGGTCACTGAGGGTCCCTTTTACTAAGCTGTGGTAGGCTCTACATGTGTGCAGCGTGCGCCAAAATGAGAGTACTGCCAGGTCAGTGCACCATCCTGGCGGTAATTTCAGATTTTCACATGCCTATAACACCTGGATGAAATATTTATTTCCTCCTACACACACTGGTTCCAGCAGTAATTGGCACTTGGCGTGAGCCAACCAGTCACTGCGCATGTAGCACGTGAGCCTTTACCAATAGATCAATGGGAAAAAGGAGAATGTTCTATCCATACTTTTTCAAAACTGTTCATGTATAGGTTTGCAATAGGTGGCGCCACGTTTGCTCCATCTATTGCAAACCTATACGTGAACAGTTTTGAAAAAACATGGATAGAACATTCTCCTTTTTCCCACAAAATTTATAGATGGTGGAGGTACATTGACAACGTGTTTATGATATGGCAAGGATCAGCTAGAGATCTCAGCACCTTTATTACCTGGCTCAACAGTTGTTGTTTTTTTTTTCATTTTACAAGGGTCACTTGCAAACAGTAATACAGAGATGACTGCACATTAATACAAGATAAGAAGAAAACAATCCCAACTAGATATATGGATTATATACAATATTTCTCTTTCTTAGACCACAAAGTGAAGAAAAATAGGGAGAGTGAGATAAGACAAGGAGATCAATTAAACAGAAAAAAGAAAACATGCATTCATGGGCGGATGCATTTCGGCTGAAACTTAATGCAGAAAAAACCCAATGCCTAATACTCACCTCTCAACATAACAAGAACAAATTCACAGCCATTAACACACCAAACCTAAACCTTCCAATCTCGGACACCCTAAAAATTCTTGGAGTTACCATCGATCGACACCTAACACTCGAGAGTCACACGAAAAACACAACCAAGAAGATGTTCCACTCAATGTGGAAATTAAAAAGAGTAAGACCTTTCTTCCCAAGGACTGTTTTCCGTAACCTGGTACAATCAATGGTGCTCAGCCATCTAGATTACTGCAACGCACTCTACGCCGGCTGTCAAGAGCAGATAATCAAGAAACTTCAGACAGCCCAGAACACTGCAGCTAGACTCATATTCGGCAAAACAAAATATGAAAGTGCTAAGCCCCTATGAGAAAAACTATACTGGCTCCCAATTAAAGAACGCATCACGTTCAAAATTTGCTCCCCGGTTCACAAAATCATTCACGGAGATGCACCAGCCTACATGTCAGACCTGATAGACCTAACAAAAAAACAGCACCACGGGCCTTTAAAAATGGAACACAGTTCTTTAATGAATGAGCCTTGACAAAAAGACCCGACACGGGCCGTGTTTCGGTGACTAGCACCTGCGTCAGGGGTCACAGTGATGACGTGGAAAACTTGGGGAATAACTCGAATATATTCCTCTACAATATATTATTCCTTACCCCACGTCTCATGTAGTAAAAGCTACAAAGCACCAAGGCACTTTCACTTTCTGTATCAAAATGTATCATCCCGCACATTCCTAGATCTACACTTCCCTAACTGCAAAGGTCTAAAATACAAATTAATGCATGCGTCTAACTTTACCTACTTGAGCGCACAGTTATGGAACGCATTGCCACGCAAATTAAAAAAGATCTACGAACTAACGAACTTCCGCAAACTACTGAAGACCCATCTCATTAACAAGGCATACCACAAAGATCAACCAATGTGAATATACACAACCCCTCCACATATATTCAGAATTGTCTTACAATATCTACTTGTTATACTACTATCATGCTTTTTCTCTCTCATTATCATGTTACCCAAGATCCTTCTGTTACACTAAATATCTATTTTCTAATACAGTATATTTCTACCACTCATGATGTATTGTAAGCCACATTGAGCCTGCAAAGAGGTGGGAAAATGTGGGATACAAATGCAATAAATAAATTATCCCCAGATATTACTCATCTAATTCATTATTCCACATTGATCATCTGGTTGGCTTCTTCAAGACCAAATACGGTGTATAGTCATAAGTACATAACATAAGTACATAAGTAATGCCATACTGGGAAAAGACCAAGGGTCCATCGAGCCCAGCATCCTGTCCACGACAGCGGCCAATCCAGGCTAAGGGCACCTGGCAAGCTTCCCAAACGTACAAACATTCTATACATGTTATTCCTGGAATTTTGGATTTTTCCAAGTCCGTTTAGTAGCGGTTTATGGACTTGTCCTTTAGGAAACCGTCCAACCCCTTTTTAAACTCTGCTAAGCTAACTGCCTTCACCACTTTCTCAATTCATTTAATTGAGAACATACTTATTGTCCAGATTTTAGTTAGAAATAATACATCTGATTACATTCTCTCTCTTTTAAAAACCAAAAATTATTTAACAATACATATACTTAAGTCTCTAATCAACAGTTGTAATGATAATATTCAATTTACTTATCAACAATCAGCTACATCTATTCATTATCTGGATGTAGATATTTCTGTAGATCAGCATATCATCTCAACACGGGTACATGAAAAATTGACAGATAGGAACACCTTTCTGCACAGCGAGAGCTGTCATCCGATTCAATTGAAGAGCTTACCTTTTTCACAGATGTTAAAAATTAAATGCATTTGTTCCAACAACCATGATTATAAACAGCAAGCAAAAAAATTATCAAAGAAACTTGCTGAAAGAGGCTATAATAAAGGTGTCATCAAAAAAGCCTATAAAAGAGCCAAATTTAATAATAGAGATCTTTTACTAGCAGGCGCATGCCAGAAAGAGAATCAAGAGGACATGTGTACTATGGTCCTAAAACACACTGCGTCAAGTCCAGCAATAAGTAAGATCATTAGAAATCATTGGGAAATTGTTCAAACACACCCCATATTTCAAGACATGAATTTATGGATAGCGTTTGCTAGAGGAACAAACCTCAAGGAGGAATTGTGTCCAGCAGATCTGTGTGCAAATAAGAAAAAACAGAAAGAAAAAATAACTGGCCACTATAAATGTGGCACTTGCCAAATCTGCAAGATCACTTCAGTGACAAAAATCTTTAAGGATGAATTAAACAACCAAACATTTCATCTATCGCAATTTACCAATTGTAGATCAGAGTTTGTGGTGTATGCTATTACATGTCCGTGTAAAAACATTTATGTAGGAATGACAACGAGAATGTTTAAAATACGGATGCTGGAACATAGACTCTAAGAGGCATATTTTCAAAGCACTTAGCCTTCCAAAGTTCCATAGAAACCTATGGAACTTTGGAAGGCTAAGTGCTTTGAAAATATGCCTCAGAGCGAACTTAGCAAGACAGAACATCAAAGAACCCATTGTTGAACATTGTTTGCAATCACAACATAAGTTTGAGGATTTGCGTTGCTGTATTCTTGAAAAAGTGGAGGGCAATCCAAGGGGAGGAAACAGAAAACTCATGCTGCAATGAAAAGAGGCGAAATGGGCATTTAGATTGAAATCACTAGAACCTGCGGGCCTCAATAACAAAATTGATTAGCATGTATTTTACTGATTAATTGGAACGTTAATCCTATTGGATGCCCTCTGCAACCAGCTGATTATATTGTATTTAAAGGCCCACCTTGGCATGTGACGTCACAGCGCCATTTTGTTGTGAAGTGGGCAAACAGAATGTATGTGGACTGGTGTTTAGATCAATCCTTTGTGTTATTGTTACGAGTCTTACAACTGAACTTTTATTTTACAGAAAACTGTAAAGCTCTATAAGCATGACAAGCTCGCATTTGGCGCTTCCAGCATTATTATGTTCATTAAGTAGTTCTAGTTGTATTTATGAGGCATTTTATTTGTACATTAGAAAAAATTAGTGGAGAAAAATAAAACCCCCATGATAGAAACTATCAACGGCCATTTTTTTGGCACGTTGTATACCTAGGACGGATGGTCCGATAGGTTCTGAGGGGTTTTCTCCTATACATTACGTTATCACTATGTGATTGGCTATTTTGACTGGTGTATTGTTTTGCTTAGTAAAACAACCCCTTTAGTCATGACTGAAACAGGTCTAGCCAAAAAAAATCTTCATTTTGGCCCTAGACATCTTTGTTTTGTTCCATTATTGCAGAAAAAAAATCACTCTTTTGGTGCCACCCATTCGCGTATTGTGTTGACATTGTAAGTAGTACACTATCAGGTGAATTTTCAAAAGAGAAGGGCGCCCATCTTCCATCACAAATCGGGAGATGGGCGACCTTCTCGCAAGGTTGCCCAAATCGGCATAATCGAAAGCCGATTTTGGGCACCCTCAACTGCTTTCTGTCGCGGGGATGACCAAAGTTCATGGGGCGATAATGGAAAAAAGAAGGACGTCCCTGACGAGAACTTGGACGACTTTACTTGGTCCATTTTTTTTCACGACCAAGCATCAAAAAGGTGCCCGAACTGACCAGATGACCACCGGAGAGAATCAGGGATCACCTCCCCATACTCCCCCAGTGGTCACTAACCCCCTCCCACCCTCCAAAAATTTTTTTTTAATACTTTTTTGCCAGCCTCTATGCCAGCCTCAAATGCCATACTCAGGTCCATCGCAGCAGTATATAGGTACCTGAACCAGTTGTAGTGGGTGCAGTGTACTTCAGGCAGGCGGACCCAGGCCCATCCCCCCTACCTGTTACACTTGTGGTGGTAAATGTGAGCCCTCCAAAACCCACCCAAAACCCACTGTACCCACATGTAGGTGCCCCGCTTCATCAAGGGCTATGGAAGTGGTGTACAGTTGTGGGGAGTGGGTTTTGGGGGGGGGGGGTAGGGGGCTCTGCACCCAAGGTAAGGGAGCTATGCACCTGGGAGCAATTTATGAAATCCACTGCAGTGCCCCTTAGGGTGCCCGGTTGGTGTCCTGGCATTTGAGGGGGACCAGTACACTACGAATGCTGGCTCCTCCCATAACCAAATGCTTGGATTTGGTCATTTTTGAGATGGGCATCCTTGGTTTCCATTATCGCCGAAAACTGAGGACGACCATCTCAAAAACGACCTAAGGACGACCATCTCTAAGGTCGACCTAAATTTCATGATTTGGGCGTCCCTGACCATATTATTGAAATGGACGTCCATCTTGTTTCGATAATACACATTGCCCGCCTCTTTACGGGGCCATCCTGTGAGGACACCCTCATGAAAACTTGGGCGCCCCATTTGATTATGCCCCTCTATGCCATACTTTATAATGTTATTTGAATATTTTCACTGATGTTATTGTCTATTGCTCATGTTTGATTTATTCTTACTGTACACTGCCTTGGGTGAATTCCTTCAAAAAGTTCGTAAATAAATCCTAATAAATAAAATAAATAAATAAATTTACTTATTTGTCTGGTGGAACATGTGAGTTTATGTTTCACTTTCTTTTTGTCTCTTCCTTTCTTACTATATTAGATTGTAAACCTCCCTGAAGATTTCCATTGGGCAGGGTAGCAAATATTAAATAAACTTGGAAACTTTCCCACCGATTCTATATATCATGCTGAGATTTCTGCATGGAAATTAAAGAATATTCCATAACAATGCTCATAACTTAAGTGGTTAACTAGTGAATTAGTGCTGTTAATTGAATGTCAACAATTGAGATTTATGCGCACAACTCAGAAACAGGTGAATTTTCGAAAGCGAAGGGAACCCATCTTCCAACACAAATCGGGAGATGGGCGTCCTTCTCACCAGGTCGCCCAAATCGGCATAATCGAAAGCCGATTTGGGCACCCTCAACTCCTTTCCATCGTGGGGATGACCAAAGTTCATGGGGGCGTGTCGGCAGTGTAGCGAAGGCAGGACTGGGGTGTGCTTAGGAGATGGACATCCTCGGCCAATAATGGAAAAAAGAAGGGCGTCCATGACGAACACTTGGGTGACTTTACTTGGTCCATTTTTTTTCACGACCAAGCATCAAAAAGGTGCCCGAACTGACCAGATGACCACCAGAGAGAATCGGGGATGACCTCCCCTGACTCCCCCAGTGGTCACTAACCACCTCCCACACCGAAAGAACAACATAGTAACATAGTAAATGACGGCAGAAAAAGACCTGCATGTTCCATCCAGTCTGCCCTACAAGATAAACTCATATGTGCTACTTTTTGTGTATACCTTACCTTGATTTGTACCTGTCCTTTTCAGGGCACAGACCGTGTAAGTCTGCCCAGCACTATCCCCACCTCCCAACCACCAGCCCCGCCTCCCACCACCGGCTCTGGCACAGACCGTATAAGTCTGCCCAGCACTATCCCCGCCTCCCGCCACCTGCTCTGCCACCCAATCTCGGCTAAGCTCCTTAGGATCCATTCCTTCTGAACAGGATTCCTTTATGTTTATCCCACGCATGTTTGAATTCTGTTACCGTTTTCATTTCCACCACCTCCCGCGGGAGAGCATTCCAAGCATCCACTACTCTCTCCGTGAAAAAACACTTCCTGACATTTTTCTTGAGTCTGCCCCCCTTCAATCTCATTTCATGTCCTCTCGTTCTACCGCCTTCGCACCTCCGGAAAAGGTTCGTTTGCGGATTAATACTTTTCAAATATTTGAACGTCTCTATCATATCACCCCTGTTTCAAAACTTCAAAAACTTTTGTCCTTTTTTTTTTTTTTTTTTTTAGAGTATGGGTGAAGGATGTCCTTCGCTATGCCTCCGTCGGGGCAGTTGAGGACGTCCTTCCCTGCAAGGGCAGATGTCCAAAATGTGGATGTTTCTGTGAGAAGGACATCCATGCCTTTGCTATGCCTCTGACACCCCCTTTATTTATTTGGATTTTGGATCACAAGTAGCAGCAGTGGGATTTGAACTGGCCACCTCTGGATTGCAAGACCAATGCTCTAACCACTCCTCCACTCCCTTTAAATTTGGCCATCCCTGTGTGTGTGTGGGGGGGGGGGGGCAATATGCAGGTCCCTGGGGGACATGTATGTGTGTGTCCGCGGAGGTATAAAGAAGGCGTGGACGTCCTTCTTTAAACATTTTGGACGTCCTCCACTGCCCCCCCACAGGGACGGCCAAATTTCAAGGGAGTGGAATAGAGTAGAGGAGTGGCGGAGTGGCCTAGTGGTTAGTGGCCTTGCAATCCAGAGGTGAGCAGTTCAAATCCTACTGCTGCTACTTATGATTCAAAATCCAAATAAATAAAGGAGGTGTCAGAGGCATAGCAAAGGCATGGACATCCTTCTCACAGAAACATCCACATTTTGGACATCCGTGACAAGCACTTGGACATTTTCACCTGGACTTGTGTTTTTCTAAGGTTGTAGACGGCTATTATACACGCAGCTTGTCTGCATGTATGAAGCCATCTTTGGTATGCACAGAGCAGCCACGCATAACGCTTGGCTGCTCTGCACTGGCTTCCCCTCCTTAGGAAGGAAATCGTGTGCAAATGAGCTAACAGCGAGCAGCTTATTTGCATGCAATTTCCTTCATGCATGCCTGTTCCTTTCCGAATCACTAAGGGATTGGTAAGGGAAGGGCTTTTTCCGTTCAGTTAGTGGGACCAGTGCACTATGAATGCTGGCTCCTCCCACAACCAAATAGCTTGGATTTTGATCGTTTCTGAGATGGGTGTCCTCGGTTTCCATTATCGCCAAAAATCGGGGACGACCATCTGTAAAGACGACCATCTCTAAGGTTGACCTAAATTTGCTGATTTAGGCGTCTCCGACCGTATTATCAAAAGGAAAGATGGACGTCCATCTTGTTTCGATAATACGGGTTTTCCCCCCCTTCGCGGAGCCATCCTGCGAGGACGACCCCAGGAAAACTTGGGCGCCCCGTTCGATTATGCCCCTTCACGTGTATTCTGTAATGTGGTGTGCCTAAATTCTAAGTTGCATAGTTGAAAAGGGGCATGGCCATAGGCAGCGCATGGGCATTTCTACAATCTATGCACATTATCTGAGAATACACCCACTGTGCACCTAATTTAGGTGTCAGGATTTACATCAAGTAAAACATGGCCTAAATGGGTGACTAAATTTGGTCACGTGGATTGCCATTCGCATATTCTATACACCACACAGAACTTTAAGGCAATTCTATAAAATTTCTATTATGCGCAGATTTTTCAGGCGCCATATATAGAATCTAGCCCTTAATGTCTAAACATAGTGACCCATGAAGCAGGCATCCATGCCAAAACACAGATCTGTGTCAGGTTCATATGCTTGATTGTGCTTATTCTGATGGTCTTTGCATGACAAGACAGACATTGTTTTGATTTGATTGCTACTTTTAAGTTGATTGGTGGACATTAAACATATTAACCTTTTTATCTTTAGTGCCTCTGCCCTCCTTTGTTGGAAACCTATGGCCCTTTCCTTTTCTTTCCTACCATACTTCAGTTGTAGTGTTCTCTTGGTGAGATTCAGTATAGATGTTATATAATGAAATCACCACGTGAAGGTACTCAGCAAGACTTAAGAAGAAAACTTTATTCTCTCCTCCTCAGAGATGCACAGCAATTCACCAGCTTTTGTTGATTGTTTGGCATTCTGAGTAACCTAGTAATGGAAATTAACCATTTCTTAAACCAAATATATGTTCATCACAGTTATATTGAGTTTGTGTAATAACTCACCTAAACTAATTCACATTCCCCTGTGGACAGAAGCAGAAAGAGAGAGATTATAAATATCCTTTCCCAGGCTATGCTGTACAAGAGTATATACTGATTATTATAAAATGAAATGTATAAATAAAAATTTTAAAAATATATCCTATCCCAAAACTAGCATTCCTTTCCAGGAAAGAGTATGCTGAGCATATTTTATAAAAGCATATAATTACCTAAGTTGACTTTATGAAATAGGCATGTTTCAAACACTTATCAAACATATAAATGGCAAGAGGTGTACTCACTTGCAAATGCACAGTAGAGACCCTCTCTGTCCCGCCCCCGCGTCAATACGTGATGACGGGGGCGTGACAGAGAGGGAACCTGTGCACCTGCGAGTGAGGGAACCGCCGTCGCCACCGCTCCCCCCCCAGTTGCCGCTACTGCTCCCCCCACCCACCCACCTGGAGTCGCTGCTGCCACCCACCCTCCACCCGGCCCGGGTACCTGGCTTCACTATTCAAACCGCCGGAACGCAGCACACAGCTCATCTGAGCTGCCGTTGGCCTTCCTTACCTGCCTGTGTCCCGCCCTCACCGACGTTACGTCACACGAGGGCGGAACACACGCAGAGAAGAAGGAAGGCCGACGGCAGCTCAGATGAGCTGTGTGCTGCGTTCCGGCGGTTTGAATAGTGAAGCCAGGTACCCGGCCCGGGTGGAGGGGTGGCGGAGGAGACTCCGGGGGGGGGGGGGGGGGCGGCGGCGGTGACTCTGGGGGTGAGGGGTGGCAGCGACCTATCCGGGGGGGGGGGGGGGGCTTTCAACCCCCCCCTTCCTTTACTAGCCCGTTTTTACGGGCTCAACGGCTAGTGGGTATACAAAACACATCAAGTATAAAAAGGCATTTTCCATTCTTTATTGCAAAAGTCAGGGCAGTTATATAGGTCACCCCTTTATTTTGACATATATGTCAGAAAGAGGGAGGGGCATGAATAGGCATGTAGTACTAGTGTAACTACCCCTCTCGGCTGGACTTTAGTGGTATGCTCCCAGATCCCTGTTGTAGTCGTGGCGAATACCCAGGACACACACTGCTACAGCAGAGGGGGTAGAACAAATAAACTAACCTCGTCCTTTACGCTCAAAGAATAAAGGAGGATTAGAAGCTAAAATTTAGGATTTGTTCCTGATAAGGAAGAACCGCACCTTCAGATTTGCAAATTATCTTTTTCTTTATTGAATACAAATGCAAGCAAATTTTCATTCAAATAATCTCAAATTCAAAGTTAGTTTGTGGCTTAATAGAACTGAAATAACATTCAACATTCAAATGTGGAACTACATTTATACCCTTTACTTTTTATGTTTCTTTCAACAGAATCACCTAAAAAGGCAGAAAGGAACCCTTTCAGATGAGTATTTAAATTGTCTTTTATCAAAATCAGATGTTTGTTGTTATTCTCCTTTCCTGGCTATTGACAAGAATTTGAGTCTTTGTGTGTATTATTGATGTTTTTGCAGGGATCTCACAGTAACCAGAGCACTTAGACCAGGTCAGGTAAGTATGAATTCTTTTTATATCTGTATATTGTTCTTTTCCCTCTTTTCCCTTAAAATGTTGTAACAAAAAAAAACCACATATATTTCTTTCAACACCCTTTGCAAATGTCACTTAGCTGTAGTTGAATTGATTTGGGTGATTTCTTTCTTGTGTTGGAGCTCAGCCGGAACTCCTGCAGAGGATAATTCACAGATTTCTTCTTCCTAAACCTCACATTAATGAAATCAAATAGGAAGCAAGACCCTGACTACCTAAAGATTCCTCCCCGTCCTCTGGGACATTTAAGGAATAATAATACTGTGGCTTAATTACTAATCAAAATAAACTTAACAAAATATCCTTTCCTCTCAAACCTGTGCTTCTCCCTATTCTAAAAAGAGTAGGCAGCCGTGTGTCCACTTAGTACCATAGCATATAGACTCTCATTCAAACTTCCATGACTTTAAATTCCCTATAGCTTAACCATTCCATTCACTGTATGCAGAAACATACCTCTTCTTCACTCCAAGCCAAATTAAATATGGTTTAAAATTTCTCACTGCTTTCTCTTAGAACAGCTCTCACTCACCCAAAACACATTAGTTTTCCCCAATTGGATTCAGCAATACAGCTATGAAAAGGGGCTGTTTATTTAAGTACTCACTTTTCAGCCTAGTTCTCACTGTTAATTCCCTATTCTAAACTGCTGCAGAAGGCTCTTGCACTGCATTCAGGGATCCTACACAGCAACACATTCCCTATTCATTTAGTAATACAACATTCCATCCCATATATCACACTTTAAATCCTTTCACACTTTTTCCTGACATCCTTATAGTTTTTCTCATTTAGGAGAATTACAAGCAGGAATCACAATCTCCCTCTCTGGCCAGGCACTCACCACCGGTATTTCAACTGTTCACTTCAGCATTCGTACCTTTCCTAAATAAAACTTCAAACTATTTTCTCTTTCTTTCTTTCTCACAGACCACCACCAACATGCTTTTTCTCACTCTCAGTGCTTCAACCTTCTCTTCTTTCTCAGCTCAGAAGTTTCCCTAGCAACTCACCCCCCCTAGAGAAACATCTGACATCCTTCAACCAATCAGCCTGTCAGCTAAAGACTGTTTTGTTTTCTTATTTTTCAGAATCTTGACTGTCCTAACTGAATCTCCATTTTGGCTTCCCCTTCCCCCATAGAAGTTAATGCAAAACTTACTATATATAGAATTTTAAAGTCAATTTTAACTTAACCTGTACAATCCCCACCTAATCATGGGTTATTCTTTTGTTAAAAAATCATAATTAAGAAACATCTCACAATCTCTTCACCTAACTCTATAAAAAAATTTCCAAACTAAATGTAAACCTTTTCCAGCCAGCACCAGCCACCAAAACCCTGAAACGGCCCCCCAGAGCCCCAGGTAAGAAAAAAAACATTTAATATATTTCTTACCATATATTACACTAGGCACAAACATGTAGCCTAATGGTTAGAGCATCAGCATAAGGGAAGTTGAGGTTCAAATCCCACTGATGCTCCTTGTAATCTTGGGAAAGTCATTTAAGCCTCTGTTGTCTCATGTACAGGATTAGGGGTTGATATTTAGCATGCCTCAAACAGGAAAGGTTCATACTTGCTTAAGACATGCTGAGTGGGTTGGCCTCAAATATTCAGTAGCACCTAACTGGAAGAGCTGTTGAATAGCATCTATCCCATTGGTGGTCAAACTGATGGAAAGCATGGTAAGAAAACAATTTACAGATTACATAAACTCAATATTACACGAATCACAGTCAGGCTTTCGCCTCCTCCAAAGCAAGGAAATAGTATTACTCACTCTTCTAGCCAAATTCAAGCAGGAAATAGCAATAGGCAAAAACATCCTTCTCCTCCAATTCGACACGTCTACTGCATTCGACATGATAAACCATAATATATTAATAAGATTACTAGATAAGTTCGGGATTGGTGGAAACATACTTAACTGGATCAAGGGCTTCC
Source organism: Microcaecilia unicolor (assembly GCF_901765095.1). Taxonomy (NCBI): domain Eukaryota; kingdom Metazoa; phylum Chordata; class Amphibia; order Gymnophiona; family Siphonopidae; genus Microcaecilia; species Microcaecilia unicolor. Next base: position 239,432,318 of record NC_044036.1, read on the forward strand.
TAACCACAAGAACATATCAAGTAAAACCAGTGGCGTACTAAGGGGGGGGGCAGTGGGGGCGGTCCGCCCCGGGTGCATGCCGCTGGGGGGGGGGGGGGGGGTGCCGCGCGTCTGTCGGCAATGCTCGTTCTCTGCTCCCTTTGGCCCCGGAACGGGTTATTTCCTGTAATGGGGCAGAGGGAGCAGGGAACGAGCGCTGCTGACAGACGCGCGCCACCCCCCTCCCCAGCAGGTAAAGATGCACTGGGGGGGGGTGTCGTTTCACCGGGGGGGAGCTGCCCCTTTCACGTTCCCTGTCCCGCCCCTTCCACGCCCTCACCCCACCCCTGACGCATATTCCCCTCCTCCCCCAATCACCTTGCCTCCCCCCTGTCATCTCCACTCCCCCATCACCTCCCCTCCCCTTACTCTACTATCCCTGGTGGTCTAGAGGTACCTCTTTGGGGCAGGAAAGAGCCCCCTCTTGCCTGCCTGGAGCGCTGCTGACAGCTGCCCTGCATCCTGTGGTGAGTCCAGCTCTCTGCGTTTCAAAATGGCCGCTAGGCTGCTTCAACTCTCGGTGGCCATTTTGAATGCCGAGAGCCGGACTCACAGTATGCAGGGCAGCTAGCAGCAGCGCTCCGGGCAGGAAAGAGGGGGCTCTTTCCTGCCCCGAAGACGAAGAGGTACCTCTTGACCACCAGGGATAGCAGAGTAAGGGGAGGGGAGTCCCGCGCTCGCCCCCGCCAGCCAGCCCGTTTGTGTCCGTCGTTTCGCTGGGGGGGGGGGGGGGTCGCGCTGCACCCGGGGTGGGCGCATCGGCGATCCGCCCCAGGTGTCAGCCCCCCTAGGAACGCCACTGAGTAAAACCAAATTCAAACATATCATCACCGTGGAAAGCAGACTGTGGAGTACCACAAGGATCACCGCTATCACCGATCAACTTAATGATGACCCCACTTGCCAAGTCCTTATCCAACCATGGCCTTAACCCTTTCATATATGCAGACGATGTCACAATATACATTCCTTACAAAACCAAACTGACAGAAATCACCAACGAAATCAAACTTGGCCTGAACATCATGAATTCATGGGCAAATGCATTTCAACTAAAACTCAAAGAAAAAACTCATTGTCTCATCCTCTCATCCCAACACAGCGCACACATCCCCACAAGTATCAACACCCCAGATCACACCCTTCCTACCTCAGACAGTTTGAAAATCCTTGGTGTTACAATGGACCGTACCTTAACACTAGAGAGCCAAGTGGCATCCACAACAAAGAAAATGTTCCACTCAATGTGGAAACTCAAACGCGTGAAGCAATTCTTCCCGAGGGAAACATTTTGCAACCTGATACAATCAATGGTACTAAGCTACTTAGATCACTGCAATGGAATTTATGTGGGTTGTAAAGAACAAACCTTAAAGAAACTTCAGACAGCTCAAAACAGGGCACTAGGCTTATATTTGGTAAAACGCGATTTGAAAGCGCAAAACCCCTCCGTGAAAAACTACATTGGCTCCCAATCAAAGAATGCATCGCCTTCAAAATCTGCACCCTGGTTCACAAAATCATCTACGGAGAAGCCCCGAGTTACATGACAAACTTGATTGACTTACCAATTAGAAATACATCCAAATCAACACGATCGTATCTAAATCTGCACTACCCAAGCTGCAAAGGACTTAAATACAAAACAACTTACGCATCCAGTTTTTCCTACATAAGCACACAACTGTGGAACGCATTACCAAAAGCCTTGAAAACAACGTACGACCACCTAAACTTCCGGAAATCACTAAAAACCAACCTGTTTAAAAAGGCATACCCTACCAATCCAATTTAAATGCCTAATCTCTGCAATACAACCAAACTAAAGCATGTAATGGACATAACACAACTCTTCCATTCTCCGATTCCCTAATGTGGCTGTGCCACATGAACTTAATCTTACCACAACATCACCCTGTATTTGTTCACACCGGAGCCTGCAAAGGCCTCTCCGGTACTATGTAAGCCACATTGAGCCTACAAATTGGTGGGAAAATGTGGGATACAAATGTAACAAATAAATAAATATTGGCTCTGACTACAATGGCACTGTCTGGTTAGTTCTGGAATGGTCTGTGGGTGGTGCTGGCACTTAACCCATTAATAGTAATAGTCTGCTAACTGGTTAAATAAGGGCATAAAGTTAGGATAGCAAAAAGGACTATCCTAACAATGTCTGCATGGTTAACTGGGCACTGGTCTGTATATCAGCCAGAGCCTGATTAACTTCTGGGTGATCACACTGGCCCAGATATTCAATTTTTTTATTTAAAGGGGAAACACCATCTATACTCGGAGCACTATGTTTATACAAACACTTCACATCGCGCTCCTTTAATTTCTTTCAAAATTCTATTTTATTTGTTATTCCCTTCCCTTCATTAACACAACAAACAGTTAAATTACAAATTCTCTCTTTCACTCTTAGGAACTCACTCATCCAACCCTTTATTAAACGTGATATTAAACTGAGCAACAAGCATGCATTGAAATGTCTATATGCAAATGCAAGGAGCCTGAGACATAAGATGGGAGAACTGGAATACATTGCACACAATGAAAAATTGGATATTATAGGCATCTCTGAGACCTGGTGGAAGGAAGATAACCAGTGGGACACAGTCATACCAGGCTACAAATTACATCGTAGTGATAGGGTAGATAGGATTGGAGGAGGCATAGCACTGTATATTGAGAACCTTGATTCAGATAGGCTGCAAATATTGCAGGATACAAAACTCCTATTGGAATCTTTGTGGATTAAAATTGCATGTGAAAAGGAGAAGCAAAATTGTGATAGGAGTGTACTACCATCCGCCTGGCCAGAACGAGCAGATGGACGCAGCAATGTCAAAGGAAATTAGGGAAGCAAATAAAATGGGCAATGTAATAATAATGGGTGATTTCAATTATCTGGATATAGACTGGGTTAATGTAACATCGGTACACGCTAGGGAGATAAAATGTCTTGAAGAAATCAAGGAGAGCTTCATGGAACAGCTAGTTCAGGAGCTGACAAGAGAAGGAAAAATACTAGACTTAGTCCTTAGTGGAGCTCATGATCTGGTACGAGGGGTAACGGTGCGAGGGCCACTTGATAACAGTGATCATAATATGATCCGTTTTGATACTGGCATTGAAGTAAGTGAACTTAGGAAATCAAATACACTAGCGTTTAACTTTAGAAAAGGAGATTACAATAAAATGAGAAAAACGGTGAAAAAAAAAGACTAAAAGGAGCAGCTCACAGGGTAAAAAACTTGCATCAAGCGTGGATGCTGTTCAAAAACACTATCCTAGAGGTACAGGACAAATATATTCCGCGTATTAGAAAAAGAGGAAAAAAAGACCAAATGTCAGCTGGTGTGGCTAAACAGTAAGGTAAAGGAAGCCATTAGAGCAAAAAAAAACAATCCTTCAGAAAATGGAGAAGAGAACTGACAAAATAATAAGATAAAACAAAAGGAATACCAAGCCAAATGCAAAGCGGAGATAAGGAGGGTAAAAAAGGACTTTGAAAAAAAGTTAGCGTTAGAAGCGAAAATACATAGTAAAAACTTTTTTAGATACATTAAAAGCAGGAAGCCGGCTAAAGAATCAGTTGGGTCGCAGGATGAAAGTGGTGTTAAAGTGGCGATCAGGGAAGACAAAGCCATAGCGGTGAAATTAAATGAATTCTTTGCTTTGGTCTTCACTGAGAAGGATTTGGGAGGGACACCAGTACCGGAAAGGGTATTTAAAGCAGGCGAGTCAGAGAAACTAAACAAATTCTCTGTAAACTTAGAGGATGTAATGGGTCAGTTCTGCAAACAGAAGAGTAGTAAATCACCACTACCAGATGGTATTCATCTCAGAGTATTAATAGAACTGAAAAATGAACTTGTAGAGCTACTGTTAGTAATATGCAATCTATCCCTAAAATCAGGTGTTATACCGGAAGACTGGAGGGTAGCCAATGTTACGCCGATTTTTAAAAAAGGTTCCAGAGGAGATCCGGGAAATTATAGACCGGTGAGTCTGATGTCAGTACCAGGCAAAATGGTAGAGGTTATTAAGAATAAAATTACAGAGCACATACAAAAACATGGGCGTAGGTTATTAAGAATAAAATTACAGAGCACATACAAAAACATGGGCTGATGAGACAAAGTCAGCATGGATTTAGTGAAAGAAGTCTTGCCTCACCAATCTACCGCATGTTTTTGAGGGGGTGAACAAACATGTGGACAATGGGGAGCTGGTGGAAATTGTGTATCTGGATTTTCAGAAGGCATTTGACAAAGTGCCTCATGAAAGACTCCAGAGGAAACTGGAGAGTCATGGGATAAGAGGTAGGGTATTACTATGGAATCGATTACTAAGGGAAATCGTGCCAAACGAATCTCATTGAGTTCTTTGATTGGGTGACAGGAGAATTGAATCAGGGACGAGCTATGGACATAATTTACTTAGATTTCAGCAAAGCTTTTGACACGGTTCCCCACAGGAGGCTCTTAAATAAACTGGATGGGCTGAAGATAGGACCCGAAGTGGTGAACTGGATTAGGAACTGGTTGACGGACAGACGCCAGAGGGTTGTGGTGAATGGAATTTGCTCAGAGGAGGGAAAGGTGAGTAGTGGAGTGCCTCAAGGATCGGTGCTGGGGCCGATTCTGTTCAATATATCTGTGAGTGACATTGCTGAAGGGTTAGAAGGTAAAGTTTGCCTATTTGCGGATGATACTAAGATCTGTAACAGAGTGGACACCCCGGAGGGAGTGGAAAACATGAAAAAGGACCTACGGAAGCTAGAAGAATGGTCTAAGGTTTGGCAATTAAAATTCAATGCGAAGAAATGCAAAGTGATGCACTTAGGGAGTAGAAATCCATGGGAGACGTATGTGTTAGGCGGGGAGAGTCTGATAGGTACGGGTGGGGAGAGGGATCTTGGGGTGATAGTATCTGAGGATTTGAAGGCGACGAAACAGTGTGACAAGGTGGTGGCCGTAGCTTGAATGCTGCTAGGCTGTATAGAGAGAGGTGTGACCAGCAGAAGAAAGGGGGTGTTGATGCCCCTATATAAGTCGTTGGTGAGGCCCCACCTAGAGTATTGTGTTCAGTTTTGGAGGCCGTATCTTGTTAAGGATGTAAAAAGAATTGAAGCGGTGCAAACAAAAGCTACGAGAATGGTATGGGATTTGCGTTACTAGACGTATGAGGAGAGACTTGCGGACCTGAACATGTATACTCTGGAGGAAAGGAGAAACAGGGGTGATATGATACAGATGTTCAAATATTTGAAAGGTATTAATCTGCAAACGAACCTTTTCCAGAGATGCGAAGGCGGTAGAACGAGAGGACATGAAATGAGATTGAAGGGGGGCAGACTCAAGAAAAATGTCAGGAAGTATTTTTTCACGGAGAGAGTAGTGGATGGTTGGAATGCCCTCCCGCGGGAGGTGGTGGAAACGAAAACAGTAACGGAATTCAAACATGCGTGGGATAAACATAAAGGAATCCTGTTCAGAAGGAATGGATCCTAAGGAGCTTAGCCGAGATTGGGTGGCAGAGCCGGTGGCGGGGATGGTGCTGGGCAGACTTATATGGTCTGTGCCCTGAAAAGGTCAAGTACAAATCAAGGTAAGGTATACACAAAAAGTAGCACATGTGAGTTTATCTTGTTGGGCAGACTGGATGGACTGTGCAGGTCTTTTTCTGCCGTCATCTACTACGTTACTATGTTACTATGTAAGAGCTGGTTGAAGGATAGGAAGCAGAGAGTAGGATTGAATGGTCAGTATTCTCAATGGAGAAGGGTAGTTAGTGGGGTCCCTCAGGGGTCTGTGCTGGGACCGCTGCTTTTTAGCATATTTATAAATGACCTAGAAATGGGAGTAACTAGTGAGGTAATTAAATTTGCAGATGACACAAAGTTATTCAGGGTCGTCAAGTCACAGGAGGAGTGTGAAAGATTACAGGAGGACCTCATGAGACTGGGGGATTGAGCGTCCAAGTGGCAGATGAAGTTCAATGTAGACAAGTGCAAAGTGATGCATGTAGGTAAGAGGAACCCGAATTACAGCTATGTCATGCAAGGTTCCGCGTTAGGAGTCACAGACCTAGAAAGGGATCTCGGAGTCATTGTTGATAAGACGTTGAAAATGTCTGCTCAGTGTGCTGCGGCGGCTAAGAAAGAGCACAGAATGTTGAGCATTATTAGGAAAGGGATGGAAACCAAACACGGAGGATGTTATAATGCTGTTGTATCGCTCCATGATGCGACCGCACTTCGAATATTGTGTCCAATTCTGGTCATCGCATTTCAAAAAAAGATATAAAAGAATTGGAGGAGGTGAAGAGAAGGGCGACGAAAATGATAAAAGGGATGGAACGACTTCCCTATGAGGAAAGGCTAAGACGGTTAGGGCTCTTCAGCTTGGAGAAAAGGCGGCTGAAGGGTGATATGATAGAAGCCTACAAGATAATGAGTGGAGTAGAGTGGACAGATGTGAAGCGTTTGTTTACACTTTCAAAAAATAATAGATCCAGGGGACACAAGATGAAGCTAGATTATGGTAGATTTAAAACAAATAGGAGAAAGATTGTCTTTACTCAACATGTAGTTGGACTCTGGAACTCGTTACCGGAGAATGTAGTGACAGAAGCTGGCCTTACGGAGTTTAAGGGGGGTTTGGAGTTTGGACAGATTCCTGAAGGAAAAGTCCATTGAACATTATTAAATATGTATATATATATTTTTGTTTTTTGGGGGGGCGGGTTGCTGGGTTCTTGAAGCCTGGATTGGCCGCTGTCAGAGACAGGGTGCTGGGCTTGATGGACCCTTGGTCTTTTCCCAGTATGGCAGTGCTTGTGCTTATGCTTATGTGGCCAGGTAAAGTCGTCCAAGTGTTCGTCAGGGACGCCCTTTTTTTCCATTATGGGTCGAGGACACCCATGTGTTAGGCATGCCCAAGTTCCACCTTCGCTACGCCTCCGACACGCCCCCGGGAACTTTGGTCATCCCCGCGACGGAAAGCAGTTGGGGACGCCCAAAATCGGGTTTTTACATTATACCGATTTGGGCGACCCTGTGAAAAGGACGCCCATCTTCTGATTTGTGTCGAAAGATGGACGTCCTTCTCTTTCGAAAATAAGCCTGTTAAAGTGTCCTGTCTGTGATATGCATTGTTGCTGAGAGATCTGAGGTAGCATTTCAGGACTCAAATGTTCTTTAAGATTCTGTCCTCTCTGATAAGCAATAAACACTTTCTTATCCACTGGAAGAACTGTCAACATCTTCCAATGCTGCTTAATAGTTTGAGACACAAAAGAAGATCCATTGCATAATTTCATCACACATGCTACAAAATCATCATTTTCAGTCAATGTAGCTCTCTTTTGAAGCAATCGCAAACTATCATTGTATAGAGCTCTTTTATAAGCACCTTCATCCACCTATTTTGAGTATCCTGTATCAGGTAGTTTTCTTTTCAATAATATTGCCTGCTGCTTATATGCTGCTTTTGTATATGTGAAAATGGCAAACTTGTCTTTAAAGGTACCGGATGACCATTAGGAAAATGCAGAAATGTATCCTTATCAGTTTTCTTCCTAAAAATTGTGATATTGAATCCTGTTGCTGTTCTCTTTATCAGAATATCAAGAAATGATATTTCATCTTTTTGATAGGTCAATCTTCAAGTGTTCCTAACCAAAGTAAAAAAATATCCTCCATAAATCACACCCACATTTTGATGTTCACTTGATATTGTGGTATTACTGTATACAACTTTTGTATAGCCACTGTTACTAACTAGATGTCGTTAGACGTACCAATAGTATCATCAAACAACGTATTCATAAAATCTGTCGAATCACAGAAATAAGAGGAAGTAGAGGTTAATACTAGATGCAAAAAGTAAACAAAAATTGATAGGGCCTGCAAAAGAGACCCCTTACTAGAGACAATAGGGTGTCCCAATAGCTTTTCTAAAATTTTATGTAGAGAGATGTGGTAGCCGTGTTAGTCCACTTTTAAAGGTAATCAATAGAAATAAAACAAAATAAAACATGGAAAAGAAAATATGATACCACCTTTTTTATTGGACATAACTTAATACATTTTTTGATTAGCTTTTCAAGGTAGCTACCTTTCGAAAGCTAATCAAAAAATGTATTAAGTTATGTCCTATAAAAAAGGTATCATCTTATTTTCTTTTCCATGTTTTATTTTGTTTTATTTCTATTGATTACTTAAAATTTTATGAATCTTTGGAAGCAAGTTTAAATCTATAGCTAGAGACACTTAGAGTTGGAATTTTTTTTTCAAATAGTTGAATACTCGATACACTAGGATTAAAATTACAGTGACCTATCATAAGGATGAAAAGTACACTACTTGATAGAGGATACTCTAAATCAGTGGATAAAGGTCTTACAAAAGAGCTCTATACAATGATAAGTCTCTATTGCTTCAAAAGAGAGATTCATTGATTGAAAACAATGATTTTGTAGTATGTGTGATGAAATTATACAACAGGTCTTTTGTGTCTTCTTTTGTGTGATAGTATGTGACATTGGAAGATGTTAACAGTTCTTCCATGTTTCGTGGATAAGAAAGTGTGTATTGCTTATCAGAGAGGACAGAATCATAAGGAACATTTGAGTCCTGCAATGTTACTTCAGATCTCACAGCAACAATGCATATCACAGACAAGTCATCTTAAGTGTGGCAAATGCCACACTTGTGCTATCACTTTAAAGATTTCATTTTTTATTAATCTGGGTAATAAAAAACACTATCATTATTGAACCTCACATGACTCTGAATATGTTGTTTATTGTATCTTGTGCCCAATGTATATGTATATATGGGGAAAACGACAAAGAAATTTAGAGTTTGAATAAATGAACATTGTAGTTGTTTGAAGAATTTGAGGATAGAGGCACAACTAGTACAATGTTATATTGAGTATAATTATTTATGCCAAGATTTAGGGGCTCATTTTCAAAAAAGAAAAACATCCAAAAAGTGGCACAAAGCGGCAGATAAGTTTTCTTGCAAAAACATCCAAATTGCTATTTTTGAAACCCATTTTAAGATGTTTTTCTATGCAGTTCATCTGCAGGGCATCGAAATCACAAGGGAATGTGTTGGGGGTAGGATTTGGGCATTCCCAAAACGTGGACATTTTTCTGCCCAAATGGAATGCCCAGGGCTAAAAGTTAAACGTTTTGGTCTAGACCTGTTTCAATCACAACTAAGTCATAAATAGGTGCCCTAAATGATGAGATGACCATTGGATGGATTAAGGCATGACCCCCCCCCCCCCACTTACTCCCTCAGTGGTCACCGACCTCCTCCCATCCCTAAAGATATGATAAAACCAGTACATACCAGCCTCTATGACAGCTTCAGATGCTATGGCCAGTCCTATTAGAGCTGCAAGTCGGTGCAGTGAAATGTAGAGAAGGGGACCCAAGTCTATAATCCACTCTATCTGGTACACTTATGGTGGAAAGTGTGAGCCCGCCAAAACCCACCAAAATCCTACTGTACCCATATGTAGGTGACACCTGCAGCCATAAGGGCTATTATAGTGGTGTACTGTTGGGTACTGTAAGTTTTTAGTGGGTTTTGGAGGGCTCACCATACAATATAAAAGGGTAACAGTGAGATCTGTACCTGGGACATTTTATGTGAATTCCACTGCAGTGGCCTCTAGGATGCCCCACTACTCTTCTGGGATGTCTGTGTGGCCAGTCTACTAAGAATGCTGCCCCTCCCCCCCTCCCCTCCCCCCCCCCCCCCCCCCCCCCCGCCCATACCTCCCAATGGCTTGTTTTTGTGCGTTTTTCCCATGGACTTTTTTTTATAATGGTCACAAAAGAAAAACACACTGACCACAGGCAGTCGGTGGCCCAACTGTTTGGGGAGGCTAAAGGGGGCGAGGTTAGGGGTGGGACCAGGGGTGGAGCTTAAATCCATAATTTTCTGATAACACGCAGAAAAAAAAAAAATAAAAGTCACAATTAATACCTTTTATTAAATTTAGATATTAGATATGTATATGTCAAAAAATAAAGTGGTTGCTCAAAGCATATTCTAACCACAATCGCTCAACTGCAAAACACTATGCACAACTTTGTCCAAAAACACACTCAGAACCTTACTGTACCATAATTATTACACTGGGCATTCCTAATACACCAATATACCACCCTTACGGAAAATGCAGACCATCAACAATATTAAACAAGGGATCATATCATCACAATTCTCATGTAGAGCCACAAAACACCCTAATTCATGTTTAATGTGGGATAAAATGCCATAAATAAGTAAATAAACAAACTTTTAATGTTGAGCACCTGATTCTCAAAGTGGACATATTCCAAACACTATAATGAAAATAAAATGATCTTTTCTACCTTTGTTGTCTGGTGACTTTTTCTGATCATGCTGGCCCAGTATCCTTCTGCTGCTATCTGTCCTCAGTGCAGGTCAGGAAGTCATCCTCTTTAAATATCTCCCTGGCAACCCAGGACACTTCCAGCCAACCTCCCCTGCTTTCCCAGCAGTAAGGTAAACAAACCATAAACCAATTTCTACAACTGCTAGAGGGCTTTCACTGCAGCTCCTGCTGTGAGGATGGAGGTAAATCAACAATTTAATCCCCTCAGAGCAGCTGGACTCCACAGCTGATCCATTCTGCTGCAGCAGGGGGGAGGCTTAGCCTCTCCAAGCCTCTTATACCGGGCGCCTATGACACTGAACACAAATCCCCAGATTCTATATAGCACAACTTCTACTACTACTATTTAGCATTTCTATAGCGCTACAAGGCGTACGCAACGCTGCACAAGCATAGAAGAAAGACAGTCCCTGCTCAAAGAGCTTACAATCTAATAGACAAAAAATAAAGTAAGCAAATCAAATCAATTAATGTGTACAGGAAGGAGGAGAGGAGGGTAGGTAGAGGCGAGTGGTTACAAGTGGTTATGAGTCAAAAGCAATGTTAAAGAGGTGAGCTTTCAGTCTAGATTTAAAGGTGGCCAAGGATGCGGCAAGACATAGGGGCTCAGGAAGTTTATTCCAGGCGTAGGGTGCAGCGAGACAGAAGGCGCGAAGTCTGGAGTTGGTAGTAGTGGAGAAGGGAACAGATAAGAAGGATTTATCCATGGAGCGGAGTGGACGGGAAGCGGTGTAGGGAAGGACGAGTGTGGAGAGATACTGGGGAGCAGCAGAGTGAGTACATTTATAGGTTAGTAGAAGAAGTTTGAACAGGATGCGGAAACGGATAGGGAGCCAGTGAAGCGACTTGAGGAGAGGGGTAATATGAGTAAAGCGACCCTGGCGGAAGACGAGATGGGCAGCAGAGTTTTGAACCGATTGGAGAGGGGAGAGGTGACAAAGTGGGAGGTCAGCAAGAAGCAGATTGCAGTAGTCTAAACGAGAGGTGACAAGGGTTTGGATGAGGGTTTTGGTAGAGTGCTCGGAAAGAAAGGGACGGATTTTACGGATATTGTAAAGAAAGAAACAACAGGTCTTGGCGATCTGCTGGATATGAGCAGAGAAGGAGAGAGAAGATGACCCCAAGGTTTCGAGCTGAGGAGACAGGGAGAATGAGAGAGCCATCAACAGAAATAGAAAACGGGGGGGGGGGGGGGGGGGGGAGCAGGGAGGTGGGTTTGGGGGGAAAATGAGAAGCTCGGTTTTGGTCATGTTTAATTTCAGGTGGCATTGAGACATCCAGACAGCAATGTCAGACAAGCACGCTGAAACTTTGGTTTGGATGCAAGGTGAGATATCAGGGGTAGAAAGGTAGATTTGGGAGTCATCAGCATAGAGATGGTAAGAAAAGCCATGGGATGAGATTAATGAACCAAGGGAAGAAGCGTAGATAGAAAAGAGGAGGGGACCAAGAACAGAACCCTGAGGTACGCCGACAGGCAGAGGGATAGAAGTAGAAGAGGATCCACCAGAGTGAACACTGAAGGTGCGAAGGGAGAGGTAGGAAGAGAACCAGGAAAGGACAGAGCCCTGGAATCCAAGTGAGGACAGGGTATCAAGGAGTATGCTGTGATTGACAGTGTCAAAAGCAGCAGAAAGATCAAGAAGAATGAGGATGGAATATTGACCTCTGGATTTAGCCAGTAATAGGTCATTGGAGACTTTAGTAAGCGCAGTTTTGGTTGAGTGGAGAGGGCGAAAACCAGATTGTAGTGGGTCAAGAATAGCATGTGAGGAGAGAAAATCAAGGCAGCGGTGGTGAACAGCACGCTCAAGTAATTTGGAGAGAAAAGAAAGAAGGGAGATGGGTCGGTAATTAGAGGGACAAGTAGAGTCGAGTGAAGGCTTCTTAAGGAGAGGTGTGACCACAGCATGTTTAAAGGCAGTAGGGACAGTTGCAGTGGAAAGTGAGAGGTTGAGAATGTGACAGATAAAAGGAATAAGAGCAGGTGAGATGGCATTAAGAAGGTGGGTGGGAATGAGATCAGAGGAACAGGTGGTACATTTTGAGGAAGAAAGGAGAAGTGTAGTTTCTTCTATAGTAACTTCAGGAAAGGAGGAAAAGGAATGAGGGGAAGGAGAGAGAGGGGAACAGACTAGTGGAGGGAGAGGTGGCGAGGTAGAGAATTCAAGGTTTATCTTTTGAACCTTGTCGTGAAAGAATTCAGCAAGGGTCTGAGGAGATAATGAAGGGGGAGTTGGGGGAGGGGGCACGTGCATGTGCAAATCTGGTTGTATTCTGGATTTGCATGCACAACTTAGTTAACAAGGCAATCAGCGCCGATAATTGCCAATTATAAACCAATTGACACTAATTGGCATCAATTAGAATTTACGTGCACAACTGTCTAAGCATATTCTGTAATGTGATGCATGTCAATTCTAAGTTGAAAAAGTCATGGGCACGGAATGGGAAGGTCGTGGGCATTTCTAAAATCTATGCGCGTTGTTATAGAATGCACCTGGTCCATGCCTAATTTAGGCATCAACATTTACATCAAGTTTTACTTTAGTCATGCAGATGAACACTCGGAATATTCTATAAACCACACAGAAATTTAGGCATATTCTATAAAGTACGCCTAAATTTAGGTATACTTTATAGAATATGCGTTTCATTATTGATCAAATACCTCTCTCAAAGAGATGATTGTAAGCAGAAATTAATATAGAATGAGCAATGCTGGATTTATATTTTGGATTCCATGGTACTGCGGGGTTTAAATCTCTCTATCGAATGACATTTTTTCTGATGAATGGCAGTTCATTTGGTCAAGAGACAATCATAGTAATCTGATTGGTTAATTTAACAGTGACAGTGTCTTTTTTTTATAGCCATAGCACCATTTTGATATTTGATACACTAGAAATGAACACCCATGTTTGAAAGGTATGTGCTGAAGAATGTTTTTCTTGTTAAGCTGTTTGGGTTCTGACATCCTTCTTTTTGTTTTGTAGTTAATTTGGTCCTGGCTCCCTGAAGCAGCAGTTTTTACTGCAAAACAGTGGCAGCCATTGTCGGAGATGGACCGTTAAAAGTAGCACATGTGGAGGGGCATTTTCAATATGTCATCTAAGTCCGACTTTGGACGTTTTGTACAAAACGTCCAAATTCCGAATAAGACAGGCGGTCTTGAAAAAGAAAAAAAAAAGTCTATCTTGGGGTTTGTTTGTTTTTTTTAAATACAGTTTTGAACAAGGTTTTGTGCTTTGGACATTTTGTTTTTTGGTCCATTTTCGAAACAAAAAATGAATAAGTGCAAAACGTAGAGATTCATTCCATTGGGATGTAGGAGGAGCCAGCATTTCTAGTAGATTAGAATGTCCCCCAGACATTCCAGAAGAGCAATGAAAATGCTCCCAGGTGCACGTCTCACCTTTTCTCCCTTATCTTGTCCCCTGAGCCCTCCAAAATCTACTCAAATCACACTGGCCCCCACTGTACACCACTACAATAGCCCTTATGGGTGAAGGGGGCACCCATATGTGGGTACAGTAGGGTTTTGGTGACTTTGGGAGAAGTCACAGTTTCCACCACAAGTGTGACAGGTACAGGGAGATAGGGACCTGGGTCCCCCACTCCATAGTGCACTGTGCTGACCACTACACTACTCCAGGGACCTGCATGCTACTACTACTACTATTTAGCATTTCTATAGCGCTACAAGGCGTACGCAGCGCTGCACAAACATAGAAGACAGTCCCTGCTCAAAGAGCTTACAATCTAATAGACAAAAAATAAATAAAGTAAGCAAATCAAATCAATTAATGTGAACGGGAAGGAAGAGAGGAGGGTAGGTGGAGGCAAGTGGTTACGAGTCAAAAGCAATGTTAAAGAGGTGGGCTTTCAGTCTAGATTTAAAGGTGGCCAAGGATGGGGCAAGACGTAGGGGCTCAGGAAGTTTATTCCAGGCGTAGGGTGCAGCGAGACAGAAGGCACATCATGATAACATCCCTATCATGGACTAATCATTTTCTAAACAAATTTTCTATTAAGGGCTACTTAAACAGAGGGACCTAACCTACTACTACTTAGCATTTCTATAGCGCTGCCAGGGTTACGCAGCGCTGTACAAGTTTAAACATGGGGAGGGACAGTCCCTGCTCAAGAGAGCTTACAATCTAACGGTAACAGACTACGTAGTCAGTGTAGGTAACAGGAATGGGGAAGGTGGTTAGGCGCCAAAAGCAAGGGAGAAGAGATGGGCCTTGAGTAAGGACTTGAAGATGAGCAGGGAGGGCGCATGGCGTATGGGCTCAGGAAGTCTGTTCCAGGCATAAGGTGCTGCGAGGCAGAAGGGGCAGAGTCTGGAGTTAGTGGTGGTGGAGAAGGGTACAGATAGGAGTGATTTGTCCTGAGAGCGGAGGTTACGGGTGGGAACATACGGGGAGAGGAGGGTAGAGAGGTAATGGGGGGCAGCAGATTGAGTGCACTTGAAGGTCAATAGTAGAAGCTTGAACTGTATACGGTAGTGGATTGGGAGCCATTGAAGCGACTTGAGGAGAGGGGTGATATGAGAGTACCGGTTCACACGGTAGATAAGACGTGCGGCGGAATTTTGGACAGATTGAAGGGGGGATAAGTGGCTAAGCGGGAGGCCAGCGAGGAGAAGGTTGCAATAGTCAAGACGAGAGGTAACGAGCGAGTGGACGAGGGTTCGGGTGGTCTGTTCAGAGAGGAATGGGCAAATTTTGCTAATATTATAGAGGAAGAAGCGACAGGTCTTAGCTGTCTGCTGGATATGGGCAGAGAAGGAGAGGGAGGAATCGAAGATGACTCCGAGATTGCGTGCTGAAGAGACGGGGAGGATGAGGGTGTTGTCAACAGAGACGGAAAGTGGGGGAAGAGGAGAAGAGGGTTTGGGTGGAAAGATAAGGAGCTCAGTCTTTGCCATGTTCAATTTCAGATGCCAGTTGGACATCCAGGCAGCGATGTCAGAAAGGCAGGCTGAAACTTTGGCCTGGGTTTCGACTGTGATGTCGGGAGTGGAGAGGTAAAGCTGGGTGTCATTGGCATAGAGATGGTACTGGAAACCATGTGATGAGATCAACGAGCATAGGGAAGAGGTGTATATCGAGAAGAGAAGTGGTCCAAGAACAGATCCTTGAGGAACCCCAACAGAGAGCGGGACGGGGGTGGAAGAGGAGCCATTAGAAGATACTCTGAAGGTGCATTGGGAAAGATACGAGGAGAACCAGGAGAGGACGGAGCCCTGGAACCCAAATGAGGACAGTGTGTCAAGAAGTAAATTATGATTGACGGTATCAAAGGCAGCGGATAGGTCGAGGAGGATGAGGATGGAATAATGGCCTTTGGATTTGGCGAGGAACAGGTCATTGCAGACTTTACAGAGTGCTGTTTCTGTCGAGTGTAGTGGGCGAAAGCCAGATTGAAGCGGGTCGAGGACAGCCTGAGAGGAGAGGAAGTCAAGGCAACGGCTGTGGACAGCACGTTCAAGTAATTTGGAGAGGAAGGGTAGAAGAGACATGGGGCGGTAGTTGGAGGGACAGGTGGGGTCAAGTGATGGTTTTTAGAGAAGTGGTGTGACTACTGCGTGCTTAAAGGTGCAGGGACAGTAGCAGTGGAGAGAGAGAGGTTGAGGATGTGACAGATTGAGGGGTTAACTGTAGGAGAGATGTTGGTAAGCAGATTGGTGGGAATGGGATCCGAGGAACAGGTGGTGCACTTAGAGGAAGAAAGAAGGCGAGCAGTTTCCTCTTCGGTGATCTCAGGGAAGGAGGAAAAGGAAGCCGGGTTAGGTTGGTTGAGGGAGTGGGTTAAGAAGTCACAGGGAGGAGAAGGCTTGGAAGTGAATTCAAGGTTAATCTTCTGCACTTTATCGCGGAAGTGGTCAACTAGTGTTTGAGGAGAGAGTGAGGGGGGGTGGGAGCGGAGGGTACTTTAAGTACTGCTCTAATAGACCTGGGTTTGCTGGTAAGTCATACTTGTATTCCCATTTTAGGTGGTAGGAGGGGGTCAGTGACCATGAGGGGTATTGGGGGGTCACCCTTGATTCTCTCCAGTGCTCATCTGGTCATTTAGAGCACCTTGTTGTGCCTTATTCACTCTGAAAATAGGTCTAGACCAAAACATCTTAGTTTTAGTTCTGTTTTGTTCCATTATGGCTGTAAATTGTCCATGTGTTAGGCACGCCCTAATCCCGCCTTAGAAACACCCCAACATGTCCCCTTGTGATTTGGATGTACTGTGGACGAATTGCATAAACAAACATCTGCAAAATAGGTTTTGAAAATACCTATTTGGACGTTTTTGGAAGAAAAACATCCAAATGGTACTTTTTGACACTTTTTGGATCTTTTTCTCTTTTGAAAATGAGCTCCAAAGTTAAATGCTTTAGCTAAGAGAAAATTATTTAATTCTTTGATATCAGTACAATGTGAATTTCACAGTTAAAGGGGTTTTTTTTTGCCTATGATTATGAAGCATTGAGCAAATAAGAAGTTGAAATTGTAAGGCTTGTTATGCTCTATCAGACTTTGTCCCTCCATTTTTTTTTGTCAGTAGTACATGGTTAGTTTTTAAACATTTATGAGTGCCTGCATTAAATGTGACAAGAGATTAAGTGCAGTAGATATTTTTCACTCTTACGATATTTGGTTACATTTTACTTCCCCTTATAGAGTTTAGAATGATTTTTAGGTCAACCACTGTTTGCACTGTTGCTTTCTTTTTGTCTTGTCTGCTTTTGCAGAATTGTTCTATTCAGTTCAGTTCACAAATTACAATCACAATGAAGAGCATTGATAATATGCAGCATGGAGTGGAGGAGTAGTGGGCTGAGACTCAGAGAAACCAGAGTACAGATCCTACTGGTGCTCCTTGTAATCCAGTACAAAGCACTTTAACCCTGCATTGCCTCAGATACAAACTTAGGAGTAGATATTCACAATGATTTAACCAGGTGAGTGAGCAGCCCATTCCCAGTTTTTCTGTGGTACTTAAATGCTCAATGCCACTGAATATCCAGTGTGACTTCCATGGCACTATCCTCTGGATACCAAGGCAGATTTGGGGCAGCACCATGATTTACCTGTTTAGCAGAAATATTCAGTCTGCTAACTGAGTAGGTACCCAGATTAAGTTAGGACAGTAAAAATGTTGTCCTAACTTAATCTAGGCACTTACAGTACCTGGGTATGGCCTGAATATTACCAGTACATAAGTTGGGGCCTGGATTGCTCCTGGCATTGAATATCCAGGTCAGATTCAACCAGCAATGGTCAGTGCCTTTGCAAACGCTGACTGCTGCCTTCTCAATATGGGGGATGGTGGGGGTGTTTTAGACTGTAAGCCCTCCAGGGACAGGAAAAACACTTAAACGTAACTCACCTTGAGCCTCTGAAAAAGACATGAACTACAAATCAATCCCAATGGCAATGATGAACTACATCATTATGTTCCACTGCATACAGTGTACAATTTGAACCCACCACAAGCTACCATCATGTCCAGGGCTACAAAAATAAGGAATGGTTTTCCTTATTTAAAAAAAAAAAAAAGGAAATGTTTAAAATAAAAACATTTAGTGGAAGATTTTACCATCTTTGATGGGGAAGGAAAAGTTCTCGGCACTGAAGTTCTTCGCCTTGGCCAGAGCTTCAAACTTCTGCTTCAGTTCCGGCGTCAGGTCTGGGGTTCTACCTACAGCCAAGAATCAGAACAGTGCATGACCAGGCAAAGTATGGACGTCTCAAAAACAAAAAAAAAGAGTGAGCTGGGAGTGAAAAAAAGGATAGACTTTAAAGAACTGCAGTCAGGAGACCATTTCAAATTGAATATTTGTGAACAGTTCATGAGTACTTTCCTTTAGAAACTTGCTGTGGGTAAAACATGCTCACTAACTTTTACACTGCTCCTTGTATAGGTCATTTTAACATACAAGGCCTATTCGTCATATGGAAAAGGACTTTTATAAAATCGTGTTACCACGTGTGTGTGTAAAACATACATGCACAGAAAGTGTGTACTTACTTATACATGATCCCCAGGATTCTATATATTGCGCCTAGTGTTCCAGGCCAAAATCCAAGTGTATTCTATAACAATGCACATAACTTAATTGGCTTAACAAGCTAATCAGCGTTGATAGCACTTAACAAGCAATGATAAGCACTAATTGACAATACTTAGAATTTACGTACACAACTGGCTAAGTGTATTCTGTAATGCAGAGCGCCTAAATTCTAATGTACGAAACCAAAAAGGGGCATGGCTATGGACGGGGAAATGAGCATTTTGTGGGCTTTCCAAAATTTATGCGCATTGTTATAGAATATGACCTCTGTGCCTAAATCTACGTGCCGG
Source organism: Microcaecilia unicolor (assembly GCF_901765095.1). Lineage (NCBI taxonomy): Eukaryota > Metazoa > Chordata > Amphibia > Gymnophiona > Siphonopidae > Microcaecilia > Microcaecilia unicolor. Next base: position 239,451,175 of record NC_044036.1, read on the forward strand.
TATTTACACCACATAAAATGTGGCCTAAATGGATGTGACATTTGGTCGCATGGAGAGGCACTCAGCATATTCTATATACTGCGTGGAAATTAAGCCCATTCTATAAAATGTAGGTATACTTTACAAAATACGCCTAGGCGTATTTTTTTACCGAGCAGATTTTTCAGGCGCCGTATATAGAATCTGGCCCAATATGCCTATAGAACGCATCTCTTTCAAAATCTGCACCTTAGTCCATAAGATTATCTATGGAGTAGTCCCAGATTACATGATTGACCTAATCAATCTCCCAATTTGAAATAGTACCAGTTCATCACGGCCTTACCTGAATCTCCATTACCCAAATTGCAAAGGACTAAAATACAAGACAACCCATGCGTCCAACTTCTCTTACATAGGCACGCGCCTGTGGAATGCATTGCCATAAGTGGTGAAAACAACTTATGATTACCTAAAATTCAGAAAGTCATTAAAGACTCACCTATTCCGAAGGGCATATCCGAATGACCCAACTTAAATGACTCAACCCTGCAACACTTCACTATTAAAGATCGTATTGGACATTAATGAACTCTTTTACCTCAACCCAACTTGATTGAATCTTATCTTCCCTATCCTAATACAACAGATCTTCCCTATCCCAATACATTTTGTACCTATCCCGTACCGGATTTGGCAAATGCCTTCACGGTATTATGTAATGGGAGGCGGGGCTGGTGGTTGGGAGGCAGGGATAGTGCTGGGCTGAAGAACACAGGTACAAATCAAAGTAGGGTATACACAAAATTAGCACATATGAGTTATCTTGTTGGGCAGACTGGATGGACCGTGCAGGTCTTTTTCTGTCGTCATCTACTATGTTACTATGTTACATTGAGCCTGCAAATATGTGGGAAAATGTGGGATACAAATGTAACAAATAATAATAATATAGTTTGGGTAGAACAAAGGTGGAGTTACAAAGTGCATACATCTCTATATAATAATTGGTCAATCTGCCTCCCTGGATGGCTTGCTGCCTGGGTTCGTAACAGCATGCAAATGAGCTTACATCAGCTTGCCTCCAGCGTTCCCTTCCCTCTCAGTGTCCCGCCCTCGTGGAAAGATGAAGTGACGTCAGAGGAGGGCGGGACACAGAGGGAAGGAAAGGGAAGGCTGGAGGCGACGCGAGCCAAGCCTGCCACCGTTGTGACCTGAGGTAAAAGGAAAGTTTTAAATGTAGGGCGGCAGGAAGGAAAAGAGGCCTGTTGTGGGAGACGAGGGCGGGCAGGTGAGGGCTGGGGATGAACTCGACCATGGATACTTAAAAGGGGGGCAGGGGCAAGTCACTGGACATGGATGGGATGGGAGCGGAGGGGAGGGGAGAGGAGAGGAGAATCGCTGGACATGGATGGTATGGAATGGGAGGGGAGGAGAATGGCTGGACATGGAGGGGAGAGGAGAGGAGAATCACTGGACATGGATGGGATGGGAAAGGAGAATGGCTGGACATGGAGGGGAGGGTAGGGGAGAGAGGAGAAATCACTTAGCTGAGAGTCACTGGACATGGATTGGATGGGATGGGATGGGATGGGAGGAGAGAATTGCTGGACATGAAGGGGAGGGCAGGGGAGAGAGAAGAAATCACTTAGATGATAGCCTTCTTAGGGCCCATTTCATTTTTCACGAAACAGGATTTTTTGATTGTATTTTATAAAATACATGTGAAAATATAAAGTAGGCAATTTTATAACATCATTTTTGTCTGTATGTGGCCACGTATGGATGTAAATGGCCTCTTATAAAATACTGACCTGTGTAAAATTATACACGATGATATGATGGTGCATACTTTGCTGGTAGGCTTGTACAGAGGTGGCCTTTGGATGGAGCACAGGTGGAGTTTCCATGTATACAAGTATAGGTGAGCAAGGTAAGTGCAATTTCTGCCGCTTACATTAGTATTTTATAAAGAAACTTAAAGCCACATTTTAGAAAGGATGTCCAACTCAGAATATGGATGTCCAAGTCAGTACACCACAAATGATTGTCCACCTTACATGTATTGTAGAACAGGATACAGCACTGCCTATTTAGTTCAGTGCTTTTGGGATCTGTTGCTGTTGGGCTAAACATGATTTCACAAGTTAATTTCGGGTTCTGCCTTATTGTTGCTGTGCACTATCCACATACCACCTACTAATTTCGCTTTTGTTTTCTTAATTTCAGGGACAGTTCTAAGCTGCAGTTCCCTTTTGAGACTTTACTCAATGCCTCACTCCTAACATGCTGTGCCGATCTAGAGTGGTGCCTTCAGCGAAACAGCCCTGATGAATTCTGCAATGCAACATCAATGACATGACATTCCTGCTCTCAACAGATCTATGGCTGCGGTGTCCAGTGCCCACACTTCAGGAAGACAGCAGCGTCCACCTGAGCACTATATAGACTCTGCGAACCTTCCTCTGCTGCATTCAGCAACCGCATGTCCATCTCAGTGACCAGATGTCCAGAGGCTCCAGGTGTCAAGTATAATGAGCACCAGCAGGCAGAGTTTCACCTCCATGGGAGTAAAAAAGAGCAGACTGTATGTAATTGCAGACTTTGTTCACTACTCAAGCTCCTGGGTTCTATGCACACATAGAAACTGGGAGCTTAAATAATGAATAAAGTCTGCAATTACATATGGTCTGCTCTTTTTTACTACCCACATTGATTCTTGCAAACATCTGCCTTGCTGATTTATCAGAGATTCACCTCGGGAGCTTCACCAAGAAACTTTACCACAACCGCATGAATACTTAATATATGAGAACCTGCAGACTACAACCTGATCTCCCCTCACCCACTGTGGATGGCACGAAAATGTGAATGACATGGCGAATATACACTACTTGCGAGATGCCTCAAATCCCAGCCCCCTTCAAGCCATTCAGATTCTCAGGATTACAGGCGATGCCAGGAAAGGACTCAGACCCCATCCAGACAACAATCATCTTAGCGCTGATGTAGCCGAACACCATCAAAGTGGCAGTCTTCATGGGATAGTAGTAGACATTACAGGCCCAGATCCTGCATGAGTCATTCTAACCAATACTACTCCTGCACTTCAAGAGGTTGCTATTCCCGTCGTTGGAGATCCAGATCCCACTCTAGATCTAGGTCCCAGGTGTATGATCGCTCTGGCAGCTGAGGACAGTAACATTACCATGATTATGTTTATGTTTATTCGGCACTTATAATACCTCTTTTCAAGAGGGAACAAAACAGTTTATATTACTAAATTAGAAAAATAAAAAGAACTACAAATCATAAATTGGATAGAGAAAAAGAGTAAAGTGAAACGGAACTTTTTCACTGCCAGTCCAAGTCTTCCAGATTCCACCTAACTTGAAAAGGCTTGAGTAAACATTAGAGCTCTTAGCCCTGCCCTGAATTTGAGGTATGAAAGTTCAGCTCATAGATGAGATGGAAGAGAGCTCCAGAGGGAAGGAGCTAAATAGAAAATATACCCTGGTGAGTTGAGGAAAATTGCATACAATAAGTTCAAGAAATAGATAAGTGGTGTTGACAACTAGATCTCAGAATGTGAGTAGGTAGATAGGGGGTGATCAAGGAGGCAAGATAGGGAGGTTGGCCAGTGTGAAGTGCCTTGTGTGATAAAGTTAAATCGAACTGAAACTGCTGAGTATTTGGTAACCAATGATGATGACAGAAAAGAGGAATTAGACAGTCAAAGCATCCAGCAGATGATAACAGATGAATGGAGGTATTTTGGACTGTTTGGAAATGTTTTAGGAGAGCAGAAGAGACACCTGAGTAGACTATGTTACAGTAGTCTAATCTTGATGCAACTACCCCATGTAGTAAGGAGTCATATGCAGGGTCATAAGAACATAAGAATAGCCATACTGGGTCAGACCAATGGTCCAACTAGCCCAGTATCCCGTTTTCCAAACAGTGGCCAAGCCAGGTCACAAATACCTGGCAGAAACCCAAATCATGGCAACATTCCATACTACAAATCCCAGGGCAAGCAGTTGCTTCCCATGTCTATCTCAATAGCAGACTATGGACTTTTCCTCCAGGAATTTGTCCAAAACCTTTTTTTTAAAACCCAGACACGCTAACTGCTATTACCACATCCTCCAGAAAAGAGTTCCAGAGCTTAACTATTCATTGAGTGAATATATTTCCTCCTATTTGTTTTAAAAGTATTTCCATGTAACTTCCTTGAGTGCCCCCTAGTCTTTGTACTTTTGGAATGAGTAAAAAATCAATTTACTTCTACTTGTTCTACACCACTCAGGATTTTGTAGACCTCATTCATATCTCCCCTCATCCATCTCTTTTCCAAGCTAAACAGCCCTAATCTCTTTAGCCCAGACAAGTAGAGGGGAACACCAGTATGTATAAACGAACATAAGTACATAAATATTGCCATACTGGGACAGACCAAAGATCCATCAAGCCCAGCATCCTGTTTCCAACAGTGGCAAGATCCCAAAAAAGTACAAAAATTTTTTATGCTGCTTATCCCAGAAATAGTGGATTTTCCCTGTCCAGTTTAATAATGGTCTATGGACTTTTCCTTTAGGAAGCCATCCAGACCTTTTTAAAACTCTGCTAAGCTAACCGCCTTTACCACATTTTCTGGCAACTAATTCCAGAGTTGAATTACACGTTGAGTGAAGAAAAATTTCTCTGATTCATTTTAAATTTACTACTTTGTAGCTCCATCGCATGCCCCCTAGTTCTAGTATTTTTGGAAAGCGTAAACAGACGCTTCACGTCTACCCATTCCACTCCACTCATTATTTTATAGACCTCTATCATATCTCCCCTCAGCCATCTTTTCTCCAGCTGCTTTAGCCTTTCCTCATAGGGAAGTCGTCCCATCCCCTTTATCATTTTCGTCGCCCTTCTCTGCACAGTTTCTAATTCCACTATATCTTTTTTGAGATGTGGCGACCAGAATTGAACACAATATTCGAGGTGCGGTCACACCATGGAACGATACAAAGGCATTATAATGTCCTCATTTTAATTTTCCATTCCTTTCCTAATAATACCTAACATTCTATTTGCATTCTTAGCTGCTGGAGCACACTGAGCCAAAGGTTTCAACGTATCATCAACGACAACACCTAGATCCCTTTCTTGGTCGGTGACTCCTAATGTGGAACCTTGCATCACATAATTATTGTTTGGATTTCTCTTTCCCACATGCATCACTTTGCACTTGCTCGTAATAAATATCATCTGACATTTGAATGACCAGTCTCATAAGGTCCTCTTGTAATTTTTCACAATCCTCCCGCGATTTAATGACTTTGAATAACTTTGTGTCGTCAGCAAATTTAATTACCTCACTAGTTACTCCAATCTCTAGGTCATTTATAAATATATGAAAATCCAGATACACAATATCAACCAGCTCACCTTTATCCACATGTTTGTTCACCCCTTCAAAGAAATGTAATAGATTGGTGAGGCAAGATTTCCCTTCACTAAATCCATGTTGGCTTTGTCTCATTAATCCATGCTTTTGAATATGCTCTGTAATTTTGTTCTTTATAATAGTCATCTACCATTTTGCCCAGCACCAACGTAAGACTTACCAGTCTATAATTTCCCGGATCTCCTCTGGAACCTTTTTTAAAAATCGGCGTTACATTGGCCACCCTCCAATCTTCCGGTACCACGCTCGATTTTAAGGATAATTTACATATTACCAACAATAGTTCCACAAGTTCATTTTTCAGTTCCATCAGTACTCTGGGATGAATACCATCCGGTCCAGGAGATTTGCTACTCTTCAATTTGTCAAATTGCCCCATTACATCCTCTAGGTCTATAGAGATTTCATTCAGTTTCTCTGACTCGTTAGCTTTGAATACCATTTCTGGCACCGGTATCTCTCCCAAATCTTCCTCGGTGAAGACCGAAGCAAAGAATTTATTTAATCTCTCTGCTACGGCTTTGTCTTCCCTGATCACCCCTTTTACCCCTCGGCTTCTTTTGCCAGCTTCCTGCTTTTAATATACCTAAAAAAAGTTTTACTATGTGTTTTTGCCTCCAATGCAATCTTTTTTTTCAAAGTCCCTCTTTGCCTTCCTGACCAGCACTTTGCATTTAACTTAACATTCCTTATGCTTCTTATTATTATTTTCAGTCAGTTCTTTGTTCCATTTTCTGAAGGATTTTCTTTTAGCTCTAATATCTTCTTTCATCTCACTTTTTAACCATGCTGGTTGTCGTTTGGTCTTCCGTCCTCCTTTTTTAATATGCGGAATATATTTGACCTGGGCTTCAAGGATGGTGTTTTTGAACAGCTGCCACACCTGATGTAAATTTTTGACCCTCGAAGCCACTCCTCTAAGTTTTTTTTTCACCGTTCTTCTCATTTTAACATAGAGGGGTATAATCAAACGTCACTGGCCAAATAGATCGCCGGCGGCGCTACAGCTGGCCGGAACCGTATTATCGAAAAAGATGGCCGGCCATCTTTTTTTTCGATAATACGGTTTAGCCCGGCCAAATGCCGTGGAGTTCGCCGGGTTTGAGATGGCCGGGTTTGTTTTTCAGCAATAATGGAAAGTTGTGTCGGCCATCTCAAACCCCGGCCAAATTCAAGGCATTTGGCCATGGGAGGAGCCAGCATTTTTAGTGCACTGGCCCCTCTCACATGCCAGGACACCAACCAGCCACCCTAGGGGTTACTGCGGTGGACTTCAGAAAAGCTCCCACGTGCATAGCTCCCTTACTTTGGGAGCTGAGCCCCCCAAACCACCACCCTCCTAAACCCACTACCCACAAATGTACTGCACCCACTAAAATTGCTCCAGGGACCTGCATAAAGCCTCTAGGACTTATTGCTGCTGTATAACTTTGGCACACCAGTTCACACCTGAAGACTAATCTCTCTGAAAAAGTCCTTTCTTGAAATAACCACGTTTACTCACAGTTAACTGCAGATCAGAGGTTGTGCCCCACTGGCAAAGAGTCCCCTGGTACTAAGATTAGCAGTAGGTCAGAGCTGGCACAATGGTGTACAGTGCCCTCTTTCAGCACCATTCAAGGTAAGAACTACGATCTCTAACGTGGGTAACACAGGAAAGGGAACTAAAACTGGCTTACAAAAATGGCCACTACCGCATTGACTACAACAGGAAACAAAACAGGGCACACTCTGACCCAGTTAGCAGGGGGAAAAGCACCATGGGAGTAGAGCCCAGTACCCTACACCCACCACAACGCATTGCTAATGTGACTCTCTGCAGGGCACCTAACAGAAAAGGTGTCACACTCACCCGAGAGCCACATCGCAACCAGCGAAAGGCTGTCGGAGGATACAACACATTCTGCTGTCATGGAGGTGGGTACGGCAATTGAGGCTGGCATACAGGCTGGCAAAAAAGGTTTTTAGTTTTATTTTTTTAGTTTGGAAGGGGATTGGTGACCACTGGGGGGAGTATGGGGAGGTCATCCCCCATTCCCTCCAGTGGTCATCTGGTCAGTTGGGGCACCTTTTTGAGGCTTGGTCGTGAAAATAAAAGGACCAAGTAAACGCCACTTTTTTTTTTTCCATTAGCGGCGAAAGCCGGCCATCTGGTAGCCATGCCCATGCCCGCCCATATCCCGCCTTCGCTAATCTACTGACATGCCCCCTTGAACTTTCGCCGGTGAAGCGATGGGAAAGCCGTGATGCTGTCAAAAATGCTGCTTTCGATTATACCGATTTCGCCGCTTTTAAGAAATCGCCGGCCATCTCCCGATTTGTGTCGGAAGATGGCCGGCGATCACTTTCGATTATAAGCTGGATAGTCTCCTTTTTTAAAGTTAAACGCTAAAGTATTGGATTTCCTGTGTATACATACTTCAAAGCTAATATGAAATCCGATCATATTATAATCAGTTATCAAGCGGCCCCAGCACCATTACCTCCTGCACCTTTCCGGAGATGGGAAGGCGGTAGAACGAGAGGACATGAAATGAGATTGAAGGGGGGCAGACTCAGGAAAGATATCAGGAAGTATTTTTTCACGGAGAGGGTGGTGGACGCTTGGAATGCCCTCCCGCGGGAGGTGGTGGAGATGAAAACGGTAACGGAGTTCAAACATGCTTGGGATATGCATAGAGGAATCCTGTGCAGAAGGAATGGATCCTCAGAAGCTTAGCTGAAATTGGGTGGCGGAGCAGTTGGGGGGAAGAGGGGGTGGTGGTTGGGAGGCGAGGATAGGGGAGGGCAGACTTATACGGTCTGTACCAGAGCCGGTGATGGGAGGCGGGACTGGTGGTTGGGAGGCGGGAAATACTGCTGGGCAGACTTATATGGTCTGTGCCCTGAAAAGGACAGGTACAAATTCAAGGTAAGGTATACACATATGAGTTTGTCTTGGGCAGACTGGATGGACCATGCAGGTCTTTTTCTGCTGTCATCTACTATGTTACTATGTAGGTCATGCGCTCCACTAAGGACTAGGTCTAGAATTTTTCCTTCTCTCGTCGGCTCCTGTACCAGCTGCTCCATAAAGCAGTCCTTGATTTCGTCAAGGAATTTTACCTCCTTAGCATGCCCCAATGTTACATTTATCCAGTCAATATGTGGGTAATTGAAATCACCCATTATTATTGTGTTGCCCAGTTTGTTTGCTTCCATAATTTCCTTTAACATTTCTACATCCGTCTGTTCATCCTGGCCAGGCGGACAATAGTACACTCCTGTCCAGTGGCGTACCTAGGGTAGCTGACACCCGGGGCTGGTCATTTTTTAACACCCCCCCCCCCAAATCCAGTACTAGGCATGCCGAGAATACAAAACACTCAGGACCTATAGAGCAATTCTACCATACCATAAGCAGTCATTTCTACGAGTCACACAAGGAAAAGGAAAGCATCTTAAACACTACAGTGAGCACTAGAACATCAATTCACCTATTGTAAAACGAAACCAAACAGAATAGTACAGATCGTAGATCCTGCACAGTCAATGCCAACTGAAAGCCATGTCTTTTTCACAAACACAGATACACCCTAATCCACTATAGAATAAGTAATCATAAACTTTCTATTTAGATAAAAATTAAACTGAACCCCCAATGCCAGACTCTGCATACAATGCAACACCACAGAAACAGAAACTGTCCCCTAGTACTGTGCAAAATATAAAGACAGCAGATGTAAATTTGAAAAAAATAACAAGTACCAATCACCACTTTACAAATTAACAAATAGAAATAAAACAAATATAGAAAGTAAAATAATACCATTTTATTGGACTAATACATTTAGCTTTCAGAGGCCAAAACCTCCGTCCTCGGGTCAGTACACTATAGTGCTGTTACAGTATCCTATCCTGACCTGAGGAAGGGGGTTTTGTTCTCCGAAAGTTAGTCAAAATGTATTAAAATTAGTCCAATAAAAAGATTACCTTATTTACATGTTCTATTATAAACATTTAACATCTACAATACTTTATCCTAAAGCAAAAAAAATAAAAAAATATATTTTATTTACAGTTTGTTGTCTCTGGTTTCTGCTTTCCTCATCTTCTTTTCACTGTCTTCCTTCCATCCAGCATCTGTCTTCACTCTCTCTCTCTGCCATCCAGTGTCTGCCCTCTCTGCCGTCCCTTCCATCCACTGCCTGCCCTTTCTCTCTGCCCCTTCAATCCACCATTTGCCCTCCCTCTCCCATCCATCCAGGGTCTGCCCTCCCTCTCGCTCCCCCTTCCATCTAGGATCTGTCCCCTCTCTCTCTGCCCCTTTTTTCAGCCCCCAGTTCCAGCCCCCTTCTCCCCTCTGAACACCCCCACCACAGTCCCCTTCTCCCCTCTCCTGTCTGAGACCCCCACCCCAGTCCCCTTCTCTCCTCTGAACACCCCCACCCCAGTCCCCTTCTCCTCTCTTCTCCCCTCTGAGATCCTCACCCCAGTCCCGTTCTCCCCTCTGAGATCCCCACCCCAGTCCCCTTCTCCCCTCCCCTTTTTCCCTCTGAACACCCCCACCCCAGTCCTCTTCTCCCCTCTGAGATCCCCACCCCAGTCCCCTTCTCCCCTCCCCTTTTTCCCTCTGAACACCCCCACCCCAGTCCCCTTCTCCCCTCCCTGCGTCTGAGACCCCCACCCCAGCCCCCTTCTCCCCTCCCCTGTCTGAGATCCCCATCCCAGTCCCCTTCTCCCCTCTGAACACCCCCACCCAAGTCCCCTTCTCCCCTCCCCCGTCTGAGACCTCACCCCAGTCCCCTTCTCCCCTCCCCTTCCCCCCTCTGAGATCCCCACCCCAGTCCCCTTTTCCCCTCCCCTTTTCCCCTCTGAACACCCCCACCCCAGTCCCCTTCTCCCCTCCTCCCCTCCCCTCCCCTGTCTGAGACCCCCACCCCAGTCCCCTTCTCCCCGCCCCCCGTCTGAGACCCCCACCCCAGTCCCCTTCTCCCCTCCCCTTCCCCCCTCCCCTTCCCCCCTCTGAGATCCCCACCCCAGTCCCCTTCTCCCCTCTGAGATCCCCACCCCAGTCCCCTTTTCCCCTCTGAACACCCCCACCCGAGTCCCTTTCGCCCCTCTCCTTCCCCACCTCAGTCCCGTTAAAACCGGCGAAGCAGCGTCGCAGGCAGCGCCTCGTGCCCTGCTTGTAAAAAAAAAATCAAATCTCCTTCCTTCTCCTCATCTTGACGTCTTGACGTCGACTTGGGCCTTCCAATCAAAGGCCCGAGTCGACCTCAAGACATCAAGACAAGGAGGAGAAAGAAGGAGATTTGATTTTTTACAAGCAGGGTGCGAGGCGCTGCCTGCGACGCTGCTTCGCCGGTTTTTTTAATGTGCTGCGCCGCGGGAACGGCCACGGGAGGTGGCGGGAGCGGAGCACCCCCCACCCACTGGCACCCGGGGTGGACCGCCCCCCCCCCCCCTTTGGTACGCCACTGCTCCTGTCACTATCCTTTTCCTCTTTACACATGGAATTTCAATCCATAGGGATTCCAAGATGTGTTTTGTTTCCTGCGGAATTTTCAATCTATTTGATTCAAGGCTCTCCTTAACATACAATGCTACCCCTCCACCAAGTCAATCAACCCTATCACTACGATATAATTTGTAACCCGGTATGACAGTGTCTCATTGATTATCCTCCTTCCACCAGGTGTCAGAGATGCCTATTATATCTAATTTTTCATGTAGTGCAATATATCCAACTCTCCCCTCTTATTTCTTAGGCTTCTGGCATTCGCATATAGACATTTCAAACTATGTTTGTTGTTTCTATTTATATCATGCTCAGTACTTGACAGTATTAATTTGCAATCTTTTGTCTGATTTTTATTTAAGGACAGCTGATCTACTATGGTCTTTTTTGCAACCTTACTATCAGGATACCCTATCTTTCCTGTTTTGGTGATATCTTTGGAAGATAAGTTATCCTGAACCATGCGCTTTTGAGCGACTGTTGGCCTTCCCCCAGTTTCTAATTTAAAAGCTGCTCTATTTCCTTTTGTAATGCCGATGCCAGCAGCCTGGTCCCACCATGCTTAAGGTGGAGTCCATCCTTTCGGAATAGGCTCCCCCTTCTCCAGAATGTTGCCCAGTTCCTAACGAATCTAAAACCCTTCTCCCTGCCTGCACCATCATCTCATCCATGCATTGAGACTTTTAGGCCCTGCGCGTGGAATGTGTAGCACTTCAGAAAATGCTACCCTAGAGGTTCTGGATTTGAGCTTTCTACCTAAGAGTCATCAAAGTAGCAACGGATAGAATGGATAAAACATAGTGGATAGATCTGGGCGCAAGCAACATAAGTCTAGAGGATGCCATAGCTGTTCTAAGCATCACAAAGGTCATAGGACTGCCTCCGGCTCCCATACACCAGTCCTATATCTGTCCATGGATCCTAAACATCCAGCCTTCACAGTCCCTACTGGAGGTGGAGTGATGAACTCTGCATCTGGCAAAACTGGAAGACCTTCTATATCAGCATCCAAAGCCACTCCAACCACACAAAATCCTGTTGTGCCACTTCCAGCAAACTCAAATGGCACCTGAGCATCCCAGTGCAGGAAGAAAGGTAAGAAACAAAAGCATTCCACGCACTCTACTTCATCATCTTCCTCCCTTTCTTCTTCATCAATTATAGCTACATCATGCAAGGTTCCATGTTAGGAATCACGGACCAAGAAAGGGATCTAGGTGTCGTTGTTGATGATACGTTGAAACAGTCTGCTCAGTGTGCTACTGTGGCTAAGAAAGCAAATAGAATGTTAGGTATTATTAGGAAAGGAATGGAAAACAAAAATGAGGATGTTATAATGCCTTTGTATCGCTCCATGGTGCGACCGCACCTCGAATATTGTGTTCAATTCTGGTCGCCATATCTCAAAAAAGATATAGTGGAATTAGAAAAGGTGCAGAGAAGGGCGACGAAAATGATAAAGGGGATGGGACGACTTCCCTATGAGGAAAGGCTAAAGTGGCTAGGGCTCTTCAGCTTGGAGAAAAGGCGGCTGAGGGGAGATATGATAGAGGTCTATAAAATAATGAGTGGAGTTGAACAGGTAGATATGAAGCGTCTGCTTGCCCTTTCCAAAAATACTAGAACTAGCTACATTGTAGTAAATTTAAAACGAATCGGAGAAATTTTTCTTCACTCGTGTAATTAAACTCTGGAATTCGTTGCCAGAGAATGTGGTAAAGGCGGTTAGCTTAGCGGAGTTTAAAAAAGGTTTGGACGGCTTCCTGAAGGAAAAGTCCATAGATCGTTATTAAATGGACTTGGGGAAAATCCACTATTTCTGGGATAAGCAGTATAAAATGTTTTGTACTTTTTGGGATCTTGCCAGGTATTTGTGATATGGATTGGCCACTGTTGGAAATAGGATGCTGGGCTTGATGGACCTTTGGTCTTTCCCAGTATGGCAATACTTATGTATCTTCTTCCTCCCCTTCTTCTTCTTCATCTTCCTCTACATCCTCCTCCCTTCTCCCTACCCAGGGGCCAAATTCCCAGAATGCACTGCCTGTCTTGACTTGCTCCTATGGTGTACCAGCTGCTCAGCTATGGCAGCTGGTTTCCAAGTCCCTCCAAAAGAAAGTAATGAGGAAGTACTTCAACATCTTTAACCTGGTGGAGAGCAGGTGTCATTGTAACTCCAAGAGATATGCTAAGATGGATGATCTACCTGTTGGTGCCCTGTAACCTTGCCTTCTGGGTGTTGCCCTATGAATGCATAATCAGCATTATATGCAAGAAAAGACCTGAACAATTGAACTTGATGCTTTGCTACATGGATACTGTTATGTACCAGGAATATGAAGACCATGTCTGGCTTGGGTACGACGAACAGTTCCATGACAAGATGGAAACTGACCCAAATATGACCTGGGACATGGATGATAGCGGTGGCCTCTGGCTCCAGAATATTTTGATACGAAGTGGGAATGCTCCTGCATGGCATTCCTTTCAAAGGCCCGCATTGTCAGGTGTCAGGCCAGGGAGGCTACCACGCACCCCGAGGTATATGTTGGAGATACAACAAATGTATTTGTACGATTCACAAGTACATATTCAAATATCAGTGTGCCACCTGTGGATCTCCCATGCTTGTTCTCCCTGTGTCCAAAGAAGAACTCCAAACAAGTCAAGAGAGTTTTTTTAAAAGAGCACTTACCCCAATTGAGTTCATGGAGCCCTGGCTGCAACAATACCCCAGGAAGAAGGATATAGAGTTGCTTTAGCATGGTTTTAATTGAGGCTTCATCATCCCCTATTCTGGAACTGCTACAATGCTTTTTAGTCCCTGATGGAGGCCTCACCTTGCAAATGTAATTGTGGAGAAACTTGCAGTTGAATTGGCACTAGGTTGCATCGAGGTACTTTTTCATGAACCTCCCTTTCCTAATGCATAACTGTCACCCCTCAAAGTGGTGCCAAAGAAGGAGCCTGGCAAGTTTGAACTAATCCACAACCTGCCACACCCCATGGGCAATTCAGTCAATGACTTCAACAAAGAGGGTACTACCACTGCTCAATACATATTATTTGATATGCTTTGGACATGGTGCAAGCAGCAGGTGTGGGGGCTTTCACGGCCAAGGCAGACATTGAGTCTGCATTTCACTTGCTCCCCATCCACCCAAAATGCTTCCCGCTGCTTGTATTTTGCTATAGAGATCAATACGTTTTTGACAAATGTATGCCCATATGGTGTGCTGTGTCATGCAATCTCTTCAAGGCCTTCACCTCCTTTTGCATTAGGTTGTTTCATGTCGGGTTCCTGGAAAAGCCCTTGTGCACTACTTAGATGACTTCTTCTTCATGGGACTGAGCAACTCAGAAACTTGTAGGAAGCTCATAGATATTTTCACTTCTATAGCAAAGAGGTTTGGTATTCCCACTGAATGCAACAAGTCTGTGGGGCTAGCCAGGCAGCAAAATGATGGAACTCATTACCAATTGAGGTACAGAATGTTCATGTTATAACTTGTTCATATGCTTTAAAAAACATTTTTATTTCAGAAATTTGTGTTGTAGATGTAGCTAGAATTCTGTGTTAAGTAATTGTTTAGCTCCTAGGTTTGCCTAGCTCTTGAGTGTAACCACACTGAACTCTTGAAGGGTATGTGCAGGATATAAATGTTCTAATGGGCATTGAAATTGACTCAACAACAATGACTACTAGGCTGCCACAGGACAAATGATTGGATCTGAAGCTCAAGATTACCATTGCCATTTCTGCATACAAGCTCACTCTTCATCAACTGCAATACTTAATTGGCTTCCTGAATTTTGCAAGTCGAGTTATACTTGTGGGCAAAATAGTCACCTGGAAATTAGCAGCGGCCACAGTGGGAGTGAAATGCAAACACTGTCATATCAAAATCACTCTCTCCTTGAAGCAGGACCTATGTGCCTGACTTACCTTTCCTTGTGATTTTAAAGACCTGGCAATGATCCAGTCTGGGCAAGTATTAAATAAAGATCATCACCTGTTCACGGACATGGCTGGCTCATTCAGATTCGGTATTTACCGTGCTGAGGCTTGGTTTACTGCTCCTTGGCCTCAGATATAGGCCAATTCCAGTCTCACCAAAAGCATCACCTTTATTGAGCTCTTCCTTATAGTGGTCACCCTCCACATATGAGGCAACAGGCTGGCCAACAAAAAGGTGATCTTCTGTTCTGATAACACTGCAGTGATGGATGCAGTCAACAGACAAACAGCTTGTTGTCCCTGGGTTGATGATCTTCTAACCATATTTGTTCTGCATTGCCTGCAGTTCAACCTGACAGCTTGTGCTAAGCATGTACCTGGCTTTGAGAATTGTGTTGCTGATGCCCTGTGCTACCTTCAATTTCCCCTCTTCTGACAGCTTGCACCATCAGCAGATGCAGAGCCTACCATGGAACCTGGGGGACTGATCAGTGGACTGATTTATCTCAGGAGCCTTGGTCCTCTCCACTTGGTTGATATACAAAAAGCATACAAATACGTATGTACCTACCTGAAACAGTGTGGATGGAGAGACAGACTTATTCCTCATTGCAAGATTTGTCTTTGATGCTTTTGACAAGGGAGTCTCCAGAGCCACTTTCATCTCCCACATTGGAGGGTTCACATTCTTTTCCAAACTTTATGGCTGGGGCAATCCGCATTCTAACGTCCTGATACAGACCCTACTCAAAGGCTGATCTCAATGTCTCCCTGCTGCCCCAGACTCACAGCGACCCATCACTAACAGAATTCTCTCTCAATTGTGGCTGATGCTGGAATGTATCTGCACATAGGACTTTGAGAATGCACTGACCAGGACTTCCTGTACACTTGCCATCTTTGCAGCCATACACATTGGTGAACTGAAAGTTTCTTTGAGAGAAAATACCAGTGGAAGACTGCCCTCTGACGTGGCCTTGGAGCAGAGGAGGCTCAGGGTCCACTTATACATTTCCAGATAAAAAATTGACCAGTTAGGCAAGGGTTACTAGCTCATGTTGCACTGTATTTCAAGTCTCCTCATCTGTCCACTTATTATCTTGAAGGCAAACCAGGATGTTCACCTGCCCAGCAGGCATGCTCTTTTTGTTCATCAGGATTCCAGCCCCCTAAAAAAATTCAAATTCTGTGGTATTCTGCAAAGCCTTCCTAGGTATTGGTCAGCAACCAGAACATTTTGAAACACATTCCTTTAGAATTGGTGCAGACATGACCACCTCTCAACTTGGTCTCCCTGTCCCCACCATCCAGAGTCTGAGCTGTTGGAAGTTCAGGCTGTATTTGAGCTATATCAGGTCACCTAAAATGGCAGAGACATCACAGCATTACTAACCATCTTCTTCCTTTTGCAGAACTACCAGGCTGTTGGCATACGACAGATCATTGGGCACTCCCTCATCTTGAGAGCTGGATGGCAACTAAGAGATCATCCCTTGGGTACTCACCTTGGATTGGATAACAGATACATACACATCAGATGGTTGGGCCTTTCTGGCATGAGATGTCAATAACCTACTGGACACATATGCTCTACCTGATGCTTTGGTGATTCACTTTGGGAGTAACAACATCAGTGAGCCAACATGCAAACAACTTATTTCAACAGCAGAAAGGGACCTCCTTTTTAAACTGAACATCTCCTTGACTGACACTTTAATACTGTAGTCCAATTTCATCCTATGACTTCTGGACCCACAGATTAAGTGAACCGCCAAGTCACAATGTGGATCTGATACCTGGGTGGGGCCAAAATATGGCACAGCTGGGCAGACCCTCCCTATCTCCAGGAACATTGCTCAGACTGAGTGCACCTCTCAGATGTTGCTCAAGACCTGTTCATCAGTGACCTTCAGGAAGCTCTGGAAGAGCATTTTAGTAGAGAAAATTTAGGGGGACTCAGACAATGCGTCACTGTCCTGGGTCATGGCGGAGGCACCCAAGCCTAAGAAGCATCCTGGTGTTAAGGAGCAACAAAGACTGTTATGCTTGGCCAACTGAGGACATGGACCTGAGTATCCATGGGTTAAATGGGACATTTTCTGGTGCCTAGCTGAAGCTCATGGCAGGCACACTCTTGGGACAAAATGTTGCCTGAAAAACCAGACATGGCATGTGGTCTAGCTGGGAGAGTTACGTGTCAAGTCACAGATTAGACTCTAGGACTCTGCTCCATAGCTAGAAAGATAAGGTGGGGAGAATCTAGCCTGGACTATTAGAAAGCAGCTTGGGTTCTTCCTAGTATTTAATTGCATGAAGTAATAAAGCTGTAGCCTTTTCATTCCCACACCGCCTTTGAATTTGTTTGTTACAAAATTAACCTTGTGTGGGAGTTGGGTGGTATGAGTGAGTGCAGCATGTCTATGTTATTTCATGGTGTGTATAGGTTTAGGAAGATTGAGGGAGGACAATTTCCAGCTGGCTGGTTTACACACTTAATTTGTCATCTACCTATGTAAATGGCTTTGAAAATAGCCATCCTCAGGTAGCTCTTCCACTGCAGGCAGTAACAGCACAAAGTTAAGATTTTGAGGGCCAACATGGTGATTTTCAGAGCCAATACATTTCTGTATAAATGCATGGCAGTACATGCCTGTATAAGAATAAGCACCGACAAGACAGTGCATGGTTATATGTGCAACAGCTAGAGCTCCTGGGGGCATAGTTTGGGCACAGCAGGGATGGAGTTGCAACATACATGCATATTTTATAAAATATGTGAATACACAGGGAAATTCTATTCACCTAGAGTATACACATTTCATAAAGTGTGCATACTTTTTCTGAAAGAGTACATTCTCTTTCCCTATAGAGCATGCATGTGTCCACCATTGTACATGTGCGAATAGTGAGTGCATGTATGCATTATTGGAAAAGAGTGTATAGTCATTCAGAAAGAGTGCAAACTCTTCCAAAAGAGTACACAACCTTTGTGAAATATGCAGTCTTTTGGAAATGTGCACACTTTTTTTCCGAAACAGTGCACACTACTAACAATATTGCTCCTATATAATGAGAAAATAGAAAAAAATGATTTTAAAAAATTCCAGTAAACAGCACAGGAAAAGAAATAAAACAAAAATGTTTGAGCTGCATACCACTAGTAGAGGAAGGGAAGTCATAAAGATGGGGAAGAGGTACATTGGACTAGGAAGACCTGACTCTATCCAGTTCTTAAGTCTTCCCTTCCCTTTGTTTCCATCTCCTACCGGGGAAGATAATTCTTGGCAGCTGCTTCTTCATAAGAAGGGCTTAGCCAGGGATGAGAGATATTCACATAAGGATGAGAGAACTAGTTTTTTTATGCTAGTGATTCATACAGAATATATCTCCTGATTTAACAACAAGCAAGATTTGGTATAATGAGGTGCACCTCAACGGGAACCTGGCATATTGGACAAGTCATATAATCTCGATACATACCAAAGAGTGACACCTTGACAGATGTTTGTCCATTTTCTTGGGTGTGCAGTGAAACCATAAGGGCATAAGTGTCATAGTCTGTCTCCATCACAAAAATGCTGTTATTTCCATTCTTATCGTCTGAAATGCAAAAAAAGGTCTATGGAACTCCAAGGGTGGAATATTAGAGGTAGGATATAACACATGCACCTGTATGTAAGAATAGGTTTACCATATTTGAGGAGACAAAAGAGAACACAAAAAATAAAATGCCACCCTGTCCTAGCCCTGCCACACCATGCTGCACAGTCGCCTGTACCCCCCAAGAAAGTCAGATTCTAAAAGCAGTGAAAATACTGGTAATAGTAACAGAAATGAATTTTCTTCTGTACTCTGCTAAATATAAAATTAGAAAAGATGTACTTTTCAAAAAAGAAAAAAAAAAAAAAAAGCAAACATCCATGAGCAGCACGTCCCCCTTTCCTTTCTCTGCCATCCATGAGCAGCATATCCCCCTCTTCTCCTCTCCATCCCCTTCTATCCATGTACTGTATTTCCCCATTTTCCCTTCCCCCCATGCACATTTTCCTCACCAATCATTTTTGCAGCCTCCTCCCTTCCTGCACCCACACTCCATCCACCTCTTTTACAGCCCCCTCCATCCACACGACTCCATCTATCTATTCACCTCCCCTCCCACCTTGAGTCAGGGTGCCCCCGCTGAACGTATCTTAATGCGCTGTGGTGATCTAGTGGCCTCCCATTCTTTCCTGCCCACTGTCCCTGCTACTTCAAAATGGCTGCTGAGACTTCAAGCAGTGGCCTTGCAAGACTTCCGTATAAAGTCTCAGCAGCCATTTTGAAGTGGCAGCACTGTGCAGGTCAACAGCAGTGGGCAACCACTAGACCACCAGAGTTAGGGTTACCATATGGCTCCAGAAAAAGGAGGACGGATTGAGCCAGCCGGGTTTTACTTCCATTGCTTTCAATGGAAAAGCAATGGAAGTAAAACCCGGCTGGCTCAATTACTTCCATTGAAAGCAATTGCTTTTCATTGAAAGCAATGGAAGTAAAACCCGGCTGGCTTAATCCGTCCTCCTTTTTCTGGAGCCATATGGTAACCCTAACCAGAGTGCATTAAGGTATGTTCGGGGAGGACAACCTGAGGCCAGCTAGCCAACCCTCCCAGAAACTTGAACAAACAGGCAGGCTGGGAAAAACCTGCCGGACTCCTGATCCTGTATAATTGTGGTTGACATGTGTGGCATGTAGCCTGGGGGTCGCTATGCATGCAGCCAGAAAAGTGGACAAAACAGGGAAAACCCTCTATTCAAGTACTTTAAAAGAGGTTTGACTGCAATTCCCAGAGGGCTATGCATTCTGAAGCCAGGAGGGCTGTGCTCAGAGACAGGGAAGTTGCTGACTCATCAGGTTTCCAGCTGGACAAATTAGCAGTGCCTTCCTGGAATATGAAAGGGGAATTTAAAAAGAAGATTTTTAGTTTTTGAGGGGGAGACACACCCACGAGGAAGAGCAGCACTCCAGATCTCTATCTAGAGAGGCTCTGAGAGAGGGCTCTCTAAGGTTAGAGGGCAGGGCAAGGCTCAGATCAACCCTGTCAGCTCACAGCCATGCCTGGAGTGAAGAAAAGGAAACTTTTCCCAGTAAGGGGTGGAAACCAAGAGTGATAATTCTTTGTTAAAAAAAAAAAAGAAGCCCAGCCTAGAGATAGGCAAGGAGGGGGCAGTGCTGCAGTAGGTTACTGAAGGGAAGATTCAGTGCAGAGGCGTAGTGAGGTGGGTCACCAGGGGAGTGACCACACCCCCAAATGGACTTCTGATGGCGCCAGCGCCTATTTTTGACTTGATCTGATGCATTTAAGCTCTCGGCTCTCTCCCGCACCCTCAACCTGACTTCTGGTTCTGATTCGGGAATGAGGGAGTAGGATTCCCTGAGGCTAGGAACCAGTCCAGTGGTTGGGACAGGAGGGTTCAAGCTAGGGTTACCATACATCCGGATTTACCCGAACATGTCCTCTTTGAGGACATGTCTGGGCGTCCGGGTGGGTTTTGCCAGTACGCCTGTTTGTCCGGATTTCTGGACAAACGGGTGGGCGGGCAGCGGGCCTATCCTAGCCTCCCCTCCCCTTACTTACTATCTACTGCCTGACTACTTCGGGACAGGAAAGAGCCCCCTCTTTCCTGTCCGGAGCGCTGCCCTTGCCCTGCATTCTGTTGCTGTGTGACGGTCTCGGGATTCAAAATGGCCACCGAGAGTTGAAACGGCCTCGCGAGACTTCAACTCTCGGCAGCCATTTTGAATCCCAAGACCATCACAGCAACAGAATGCAGGGCAAGGGCAGCAAAGAGGGAGCTCTTTCCTGCCCCGAAGAGGTCACTAGACCACCAGGGCAGTAGATAGTAAGTAAGGAGAGGGGAGGGGAGGTGATGGGGGGAGGGCAGGGGAATATGTGAGCGGGGAAGTGACGGGGAGGAGGGGAGGGGAATGTGTGACCCCGGGGGAGGGAAGGTGACGGGGGAGGGGAATATGTGACAGGGGGCAGGGTGAGAGCGAGAAAGGACGGGGCAAGGATGCGAAAGGGGTGTGGTGTGGGCGGGGCTTGACATGTGTCCTATTTTTCAGAGGACAAAATATGGTAACCCTAGATCAAGCTGTAACAGGGACAAGGAGCTAAGTGTTGGGGAATCAAATTCCACTTAACCCAGAGTTGCTGCACAAGTTAGGGATGTTGTATGGAAGTCTGTGGGAAGAAGGCACAGAGAATACCCTGGTCAGGATAGCACTGCACAGTGAAGGAAGGTCTAGTGGAAAAACCAAACCCCTCTAGTTAATTTAAAGGGTGAAAAGAAATGGTGCTTAAATCCTGAGTTTATAAGGTAGCATCGTTGGGGGAAGAGTCAGTTAATAAGAAATACCCCTTAGCTACCTGGATGGTTGAAACAGAATCAGCCTTATTTTCAAAAGTGATGGGCGCCCATATTTCAACCCAAATCAGGAGATGGGCGCCCATCTCGCAAAGGCACCCAAATCGATATAATCGAAAGCCGATTTTGGGCGCCTTCAACTGCAATCTGTTGCGGAAACGGGCAAAGTTGATGAGGGCGTGGTGAAGGCAGGACTGGGGCGTGTTTATCGGCCGAGAGATGGGCGCCCTTGGCCGATAATGGAAAAAAGAAAGGTGTTTTTAGTGTAAATTTGGGTCATTTTTTTTAACCTTTTTTTCACGAACAAGTCCCAAAAAAGTGCCCTAAATGACCAGATGACCACCGGAGGGATTCGGGGATGACCACCCCTGATTCCCCCAGTGGTCACTAACCCCCTCCCACCATAAAAAAAAAAAACTTTAACAACTTTTTTTCCAGCCTGTAAGCCAGCCTCAAATGCCACACCCAGCTCCATCACAGCAGTATGCAGGTCCCTGGAGCAGTTGTTAGTGGGTGCAGTGGACTTCACCCAGGTGGACCCAGGCCCATCTCCCTCTACCTGTTACACTTGTGGTGGTAAATGGGAGCCCTCCAAACCGCCCCCAAAACCCACTGTACACACATGTAGGTGCCCCCCTTCAGCCATAAGGGCTATGGTAATGGTGTAGAGTTGTGGGCAGTGGGTTTTGGGGGGGATTTGAGGGGCTCAGCACCCAAGGGATGGGAGCTATGGACTTGGCAGTTATTTAACTTTTTTTAATTGTTACAAGTGCTCCCTAGGGTGCCTGGTTGGTGTCCTGGCATGCGAGGGGGACCAGTGCACTACAAATCCTGGCCCCTCCCACGACCAAATGCCTTGGATTTGTTCGATTTTGAGCTCGGCGCCTTCGGTTTCCATTATCGCTGAAAATCGAAACCGCCCAGCTCAAATCCGCACAACTCCGATGCATTTGCCAGGCACAAACAGTATTATCGAAAAAAAAAGATGGGCGCCCATTTTTTTCAAAAATACAGTCTGTTCCACCCCTTCACGTATCCATGGGCGTTCGCGTTCGATTATGCCCCTCAATGTGATGTAATCCTTGTTACAAATGATATGGGGAAAAGGCCCCATTGATTGCTTGTTTGTAAAGCAGTGGCGTAGCCACAGGTGGGCCAGGGCCCACCCACTTTGGACTCAGGCCCACCCAAAATTGTGACACTTGCTGTGGCTTGTGGGGATCCCCAAACCTTGCCAGCTGAAGATTCTGTCCTTGGGCAGTCCCCACTCTTCCAAATGTCGGCCAGCAGCACTTGCCTTGAACTGAGGCTGAGACTGGCCCTTCTGCACATGCTCAGTTTTTGCACAAACAAAAGCACTGAGCATGCACCGCCTGCCGGCAGCAGCATCAATTTGAAGCAAGTGCTGCTGGCTGCCATTTGGAAGAGTGCTGATTGCTAGAGGAGGAGGAGGAAATCTTCAGCTGGCAGGGTTTGGGGATCCCCGCCAGCTCAAGTATTTAATATTTGGGGTT
Organism: Microcaecilia unicolor; assembly: GCF_901765095.1. Taxonomy (NCBI): domain Eukaryota; kingdom Metazoa; phylum Chordata; class Amphibia; order Gymnophiona; family Siphonopidae; genus Microcaecilia; species Microcaecilia unicolor. The sequence goes on from NC_044036.1 coordinate 239,473,991, forward strand.
TGTGGGCAGGGAGGGGTGGAAAGAGGAGCAAATGGGGGGGGGGGGGATGAATGCCATGCCCATCCACCTTAGGCTCAGGCCCACCCAAAATTGGCTATCTGGCTACGCCCCTAAAGTAAGCTGTGCTTAGAGTTGTGCTGTATAGGACCAGTGGGAAAACCTAGCCTGACATGTGAGTTTGAGCAAGGTCAAGCCGAAGAGGTTGCAGGAATATGAGTTATGTACTTTTATGTTATAAGCTGCTTAGCTTAGATGTTAAAGAACCTGCATCTTACTGATTGGTCTTAGTTTGTGTCTCATTGTGGGAAGCCCAAAAGGTGGGAGAGGCTTCCCAGAGCAGAGGGTAAAAGCCCTATCCCTAGGGCCAGAAGGGGACGCCCCAATGGGAGATATCACATATGACATGCATAAGAAAACAAACTTTAATTTGAGGTCTATGTAATATGTTTTAGTCCTTTTTTTCTGTTATAATTTCTTTGATACTGATTTTGTAGTGTGGCATGGAGGAGTAGCCTAGTGGCTAGAGCACCAGTGTTATCGAGTGGTGCCTGGTTCAGATCTCACTGTTGCTTATTGTGATCTTGGGCATGTCACTTAGGGATCCTTTTACGAAGATGTGCAAGTGTTTTTTAGCTCACGCTAAAAATGTTAGCGCATCTTAGTAAAAGATCCCCTTAACCCTCTATTACCTCAGGTATAAAAATTAGATTGTGAGCTCAACAGGGGAAATACCTTAATGTAACTCACCTTGAGCTACAACTAAAAAAAAAGATATGAGCAAAATCCAAATAAATATATGTCTCATTTCCAATCAAGTATTTTTATTTTTGAAAATTTGCATAAATATAAACCATACAACCCTCTGGGAATCTGAAATTATGTGCACAGACAAAAAAAAAATCTCAATCAATACTGTATCTAGCATTCAAAATTTTTTTGTGGGTCTTTTTCCCATTCTTCCTGCAGATGTCTCTGCCCAGTGGGCTTGGGCAGCTCAGGGAAACCTTGCTCCTCCAAGATGCACCCTTTAAGGGCAGTTCTATAGCAAGGTGATCAGGGTTACACCTGTTTGCATGCATACACACATATAAAATTAGCACTTATGCTCATAAGCACCCTAAACACTATTTTGAAAGGGTGCATGTTATAGTACACAAATGTAAGGGGGTATACATATGGGCAGAGCATGGGGAGGTCATGAATGTGTCTCCCAGTTACACACATAATTTATAGAATACTGTAAGTTATATATGCCCTTACTGCATTTAGATGTTCTCATTTACACTAGGTCCATGTCATTACACAGCATCAGCACAATTAAAAGGAGGTGCCCACATTTGTACCATGCTTTGGCTAGGTAGACTTGTAGGTAGCAACATGATGTTAATGGCAAATATGGGATTGTGTCAAATATAAGGATCAAAATCAGCCAATGAGAACATGCAAAGGAATTCTATAAATGGTGGTGCCTTCATTGTTACCACAGTTTTTTCTAAGTGTTGCCATTTTCTGCACTATTTTGTGAGCTACACTTGTCCACATTCATATGTGTCTTTCACTCCAGGATTATATGCTTGTACTATATCCTACACCTACAAGGTCTCTATGACCCCCGAGGCAGGTGGGTTATCCCGCCAAAACACGGTCCCATGTCGGGTCTATTTTTGTGCCAATAATGTTTTTTCCTTCCTGGACAATCACCTGTGTGGGATCTTCTTACATATACTCGCAGAGATGATACTTCTATTGTCTTCTCTACTTTTTTTGTTGCTTGTGCAAATTTGAGCACATGCCTAATTTGCATGCACAATTTAATTGAGTAACAAGCCTATTAGTGCCAATAATTGGGCACTAAAATTATCAGCGTTAATTGGCAACTTAGATTTACGTGCGTATCTTGCAAAGTGCTATTCTATAAAGATATGCATGCAAATCTGAAAGGGGGCACACAACTGAAAAGGGGGCATGGCCATGGGAGGTACATGGGTGGGTCAGGGGCATTCACTAAAGATGCACGCACTATTATAAAATTGGGGGGGATCTGCGCCTAATTTAGGGGTCGAGATTTACACCTATTCCCTGCCTGCAGCCAACCTCTAGTTTAGCCAGTTAGCGGACAGCCAGTAGTGGGGATATTCAATGGCACTATCTGGTTAAGTGGCACCGAAAATCCCCAGATAGCCTTGGGCAAGTCATTTAAATGCCAGGAGCCTCTTCTGGCTGTTTAAATGGCTTTGAATATCATGCAGATAGTGATTCAATAAGGCAACTCTTGTCAATGCAACTGATCAACAATAATGTGAAAATATAAAATAGCAACCAGTAACATATTCCATGCTTATAATTAGGGCTATAGGTGTGTCAACAATATCTTGTAAAATATAAGTTGTTGTTGACGGTACATTATATGCTATTTCAGCGCTCTTCTTTTTATCTTCAACAAGCAGTGAAATGGTATGTGCCAGGTTGATCTCTGCGATCAGCTGTGACTTGTGACTGTCATTCCAGCTTTGCAGTCTGTGTTTGAATTAGACAAAAAAGGGTGTTTTCTATTGCAGGACCTCTGGAGTGGAACAAGTTGCCTTTAATATTAAAAATAGGAAACCAAGCAGACTGTGTTTAAACACCAACTGAAGAGGACCATTGGTTGTGTTTGGACTATCATGTGTCTGGAGAGCCGGGATTCAGATGACTGTTTTTGCTATTAGCCCATGTGGTGTTCTGACGGACTTTTTAGTTTTAGTTTTTATTTTTATTGTAAATTTGCATATTTTTATGTATGTACTATTATTCTCCGCCCTGGATAAGGACAGATTATAAATAATAAATCAAATCAAATAATCCAGAATGAAATTTTTTTTAAAAATGACATTAAATACGCGATTACACAGCTTCAAATTTTCTGTAAACTGCAAAAAGTAGATTTCGGCCAAGTGATGTAGGATTAATGAACACCACTGTACATATCCTTGAGCAACAATAAATATAAGTACATAAGTAATGCCACACTTGGAAAAGACCAAGGGTCCATCGAGCCCAGCATCCTATCCACGACAGCGGCCAATCCAGGCCCAGGACACCTGGCAAGCTTCCCAAACGTACAAACATTCTATACATGTTATTCCTGGAATTGTGAATTTTTCCCAAGTCCATTTAGTAGTGGTTTATGGACTTGTCCTTTAGGAAACCGTCTAACCCCTTTTTAAACTCTGCCAAGCTAACCGCTTTCACCACGTTCTCCGGCAACGAATTCCAGAGTTTAATTACGCGTTGGGTGAAGAAAAAGTTTCTCCGATTTGTTTTAAATTTACTACACTGTAGTTTCATCGCATGCCCCCTAGTATTTTTGGAAAGCGTGAACAGACTCTTCACATCCACCTGTTCCACTCCACTCATTATTTTATATACCTCTATCATGTCTCCCCTCAGCTGTCTCTTCTCCAAGCTGAAAAGCCCTATCCTCAGTCTTTCATAGGCAAGTCGTCCCATCCCTGCTATGATTTTAGTCGCCCTTCGCTGCACCTTTTCCAATTCTACTATATCTTTCTTGAGATGCAGCGACCAGAATTGAACACAATACTCAAGGTGCGGTCGCACCATGGAGCGATATAACGGCATTATAACATCCTCACACCTGTTTTCCATACCTTTCCTAATACCCAACATTCTATTCGCTTTCCTAGCCGCAGCAGCACACTGAGCAGACGGTTTCAGTGTATTATCGACGACAACACCCAGATCCCTTTCTTGGTCTGTAACTCCTAACGTGGAACCTTGCATGACGTAGCTATAATTCGGGTTCTTTTTTCCCACATGCATCACCTTGTACTTGCTCACATTAAACATCATCTGCCATTTAGCCGCCCAGTCTCCCAGTCTTGTAAGTTCCTTCTGTAATTTTTCACAATCCTGTCACAAGTTAACGACTTTGAATAACTTTGTGTCATCAGCAAATTTAATTACCTCGCTAGTTACTCCTATCTCTAAATCATTTATAAATATATTAAAAAGCAGCAGTCCTAGCACAGACCCCTGAGGAACCCCACTAACTACCCTTCTCCATTGTGAAGGTTACACATTGTTCATAGTTTATTGTCCTAACATCAGACTTGTCAGTGGTTAAACCCTTATGTACAGCTTTCATACTGCAACCCTGATTTCTTTAAGAATAAAAATTGTATTGTTTTATTGTTCATTTGCCACAAGTAAGAGAGTTGGATTGGATATATTACTAGAATACTTATTTCAGGGACAACTCCCTTCAGAGGTGTAGATACAGATGGAGTCCATCATTATGCAGCCCACACCATGGTGGGGTATAGAAAACCAAATCAAATCAATTCTTGTATACTATTAATATCCACTTTCCAGAGTTCAGTGCGGTTTACATTCTAGGTGAGACAAAAGCTGATAATGTTAGTGTGAGGTATGAGATCGCGAAAAAAATCACAAACCAGAAGAAGGTTGGGGGTTTTTTTTCCTCTTCTGAGTTGCGGGGTATAAGAAAGGCCATTTGGGATGTTTAAAAATTAAAATTCTATATTTTATTCTTAAGCTTGAATGTGGTATTGTGGGCTTCTTTTACAAAGCAATCCCACCGATTAGCAGCTCGCTAAATGTGAAAAAAACCCATTCAATTCTCATGTGCTTCCTCACATTCAGCACATGCTAATCAGTAGTGCCACTTTGTAAAAAGAGCCCTATATTTGCTAGTTCTCAGTCTAACTATATGAGGTTATTTTTGGTGCAGTCTAACAATACACATGTATATTCTCAGATTTTAATATTTATAAAATTCAATTTCCTTTTTATCTGGTCAGGTTAACTGTCTTCAATACTACTACTACTTCTTATCATTTCTAAAGCGCTACTAGGCATACGCAGCGCTGTACACTTGAACATGAAGAGACAGTTCCTGCTCAACAGAGCTTACAATCTAATTAGGACAGACAAACAGGACAAACAAGAGATAAGGGAATATTAAAATGAGGATGATAAAATAAGGGTTCTGAACAAGTGAATAAGGGTTAGGAGTTAAAAGCAGCATCAAAAAGGTGGGCTTTTAGCTTAGATTTGAAGACAGCCAGAGATGGAGCTTGACGTACCGGCTCAGGAAGTCTATTCCAGGCATATGGTGCAGCAAAATAAAAGGAACGGAGTCTGGAGTTAGCAGAGAAGGGTGCAGATAAGAGAGATTTACCCAGTGAACGGAGTTCCGGGGGAGGAATGTAGGGAGAGATGAGAGTGGAGACGTACTGAAGAGCTGCAGAGAGAATGCACTTATAAGTCAATAACAGGAGTTTGAACTGAATGTGGAAATGGATAGGAAGCCAGTGAAGTGACTTGAGGAGAGGGCTTATATGAGCATAATGACACTGGCGGAATATTAGTCGAGCAGCAGAAGTTTGAACAGATTGAAGAGGAGAGAGATGGCTAAGTGGGAGACCTGTGAAAAGCAAGTTGCAATAGTCTAAGCGAGAGGTGATAAGGGTGTGGATGAGGGTTTTGCTAGTGTGCTCAGAAAGGAAAGGGCGAATTTTGGCGATATTATAGAGAAAGAAACGACAGATCTTAGCAGTCTGCTGAATATGTGCAGAGAAGGAGAGGGAGGAGTCGAAGATGACCCCAAGGTTACGAGCTGATGAGACAGGAAGGATGAGAGTGTTATCCACAGAAATAGAGAATGGGGGAGAAGGAGAGGTTGGTTTAGGGGGAAGATAAGAAGCTCAGTCTTGGTCATATTTAGTTTCAGATGGCGCTGAGACATCCAGGCAGCAATGTCCGACAGGCAGGCTGATACTTTGGCCTGAATTTCAGCTGAGATTTCTGGTGTGGAGAGAGAGATCTGGGAGTCATCAGCGTAAAGATGATACTGAAAACCATGGGATGAGATCAGAGTACCAAGGGAAGAAGTATAGATGGAGAAAAGAAGAGGTCCCAGGACAGATCCATGAGGTACACCAACTGACAGTGGGATAAAAGTAGAGGAGGATCCACTAGAGTATACACTAAAGGTACGCTGGGAGAGAAGAAGAAAACCAGGAAAGAACAGAGCCCTGAAATCCAAGTGAGGACAGCGTATCAAGGAGTAGGCTGTGATCAACAGTGTCAAAAGCAGCAGATAGATCAAGAAGGATGAGGATAGAATAGAGACCTTTGGATCTGACCAGGAACAGATCATTGGAGACTTTAGCAAGCGCTGTTTCAGTTGAATGAAGGGGGCGAAAGCCAGATTGAAGTGGATCAAGAATAGGCAATGGTGGTGAACAGCACATTCAAGTATCTTGGATAGGAAAGGGAGGAGGAAGATGGGGCGATAGTTGGAAGGACAGGTAGGGTCCAGTGAAGGTTTCTTAAGGAGTGGTATGACTACGGCATGTTTGAAGGCATCAGGAACAGTCGCAGTGGACAGTGAAAGATTGAGGATATGACAGATAAAAGGGATGACAGTAGGAGAGAGAGTGTTAAGTAGATGGGTGGGAATAGGATCAGAGGAACAGGTAGTTAGTTTTGAGGAGGAAATAAGATGTGTAGTTTCCTCTTCAGTGATTTCAGAAAAGGAAGAAAAGGAGGCAGGGGTTGAAGGGTTGAGAGAATGGACTAAGGGAAGGAGAGGTGGAGGTGACCTGGTTGAGAATTCAAGTTCAATCTTGTGAACCTTATGAAAGAACTCAGCCAGAGTCTGTGGGGAAAGTGAAGGGGGGGGGGGGGGGGTTGGAGGTGAAGGCACTTTGAAGAGAGAGTTCAGTTTGGCAAAGAGACGTCGAGGATTTGAGCCAAGAGAATTTGTCAACTGGATGTAATAGTCCTGTTTGGCAAGTAAAAGAGCAGACTGGAAGGAGGTCAGCAAGAATTTGAAATGTATGAAGTCAGCATGGGCATGGGATTTCAGCCAAAGGCGTTCGGCAGAGCGGGCACAGGAACGTAGGTAGCGGATTCTAGAGGTCAGCCAAGGCTGGGGTTTGGTACATTTTACAGAACGGGGAATGGGAGGAGTGAGAGTATCCAGAGCAGAGGAGAGAATAGTATTATAGGAAGAGACAGTCTCATTGACAGACTTGGATAACATAGTGGTAGAGAAGAGATTTGAAACACTGGAGGACAGAGTAGAAGGGTCAGTAGCCTGAAGATTCCTAAATGTATTGGTTATGATTGGACGGGACTGGGGAGGAGGGTGTTTAAGTGTGAAAGTTATCAGATGATGATGGTCAGAGAGGGGAAGAGTTGAGGCACAGAAACTGGAGAGTGAGCGTTTTGAGGATAAGATCAAGACAGTGGTCATTCTGGTGAATGGGGGCAGTGGAGCACAGTTGAAGATTGAAAGAGGATGTTAAAGTGAGAAACTGAGAAGCATAAGAGTCAGAGGGATCATTAGCATGAATGTTAAAATCCCCAAGAATGAGGGAAGGAGATGAAGGTTCAAGAAAGAAGGAAAGCCAGGCATCAAAGTCAGTGAGAAAGGAAGAAAGGGACTTATCAGGGGGTCGATAAATGACTGCTACTTGGAGAGGCAGAGGAACAAATAGACGGATGGAGTGGACTTCCAAAGAAGAAAAACAGTGAGACTGAGGTGGTTGAAATCTACAAGAGGGTGAACGTAGTAGCCTGACACCACCTCCGCGGTTAACCGGGTGAGGAGTATGGGAGAAAAGGTAACCTCCATGGCATAGGGCCGCAACTGAAGCAGAGTCTTCAGGGTAAAGCCAAGTTTCAGTTAGGGCAAGCAGATGGAGAGTACGAGAGGTAAAGAGGTCATGGAGCGCAAGAGAAAGGCAGGGAAGAAGGAGGAACAGAAATTAGATTGGAGATATCATGGTGTGACCTGACAAATAGGATGAGAGCTGATGTGGAGGACCAGGATTGGGATTGATTTCCCCAGCGGAGAGCAGGAGCAAGAGAGTACAGAGAAGAGTAGGAGAGGTATGACAACAGCGACGAAGGCGAGATGTACTCAGATAGAAAGGAGATGGATGAATGGAAGGAAGGAAATGTTGAAAGTTGAGAGCTGAGAAAAAGGAAGAGGAAAAAAAAAAAAAAAAAAGATGGTGAGTTGATGAATACAGAGGGTGGACAATGTGTTCCTGCAGTGTACAGTGGTTTCAGATGGAGAAACAGATTAGGAAGTGACGATACCAAGAAGAAAAAGTGTACTGGAGCCATAAGTAGTAACTGCAAGAAAAATAAATGTAAAGAGAAAAATGCCCCGTGCACTGTCAGACGCGCAGTACCTAGAGCAGAGGCCCTGAGTGGATCAGAGTGGACCTGGGAGTCACCCCGGAGAAGGCTGTAAAGGATATGCAGATGAGCTACAAGTCCTCCACAGCACCTGAAAGGCAGCCGGTGGTAGAGCTGGGCACCTCTTAGCCGAGGAAAGGCTTACCGGGTTAGGCCAAAGCCAGCATTCCTCCCCCTGTGGGTCGCCTGATCCTAGCCAAAAAGCACCTGGAAACCCTGGGTACCTGGAGCAAAGGCCCTGGGAAGATTGGGGTGGACCTGGGAGTCACCCTGGATACAGCTGTGAGGATAAGCAGAAGGGCTCCACAGCACCTGGTGGGAGCGCTGGGCACCTAGAGCGGAGGCCCTGAGTGGATCGACCTGGGAGTGACCCGGGAGTGACCCCTGAGAAGGCTTTAAAGGATATGCAGATGAGCTGCAAGTCCTCCACAGCACCTGAAAGGTAGCCGGTGGTAGAGCTGGGCACCTCTCAGCTGAGGAAAGGCTTACCAAGGGTTAGGCCGAAGCCAGCATTCCTCCCCCTGAGGGTTGCCTGATCCTCCCATCATCTTCCTAGTAAAAGGAAGATGATGGGAGGCCCTGTGATGGATCCTTCTGTTCTTAGATAGCAATGTATTAGGCCTAACTATGTAAATGCATCATTTTTTTTTCTGTTTTTTTTTTTTTAGTATCCCCCTTTGGATCTCTCTCTCCAAATAGTGGACTTGAGGCTTTTTAGTTATTTTTATACTTCATCATTTGGATTTATTTTTTTCTCCTACCTTTCTGTACAAATGATTAATACTTGATTATTTAAAATGTTAATAAAATAAATAAAATAAAATTCATATTGATAGCTTGTCTTCCCCTACAGCCATTTGGAGGGGCATTTTCGACCGGGGACACCCATCTCTAAGGGCACCCATCTACGAGGAGGACGGCGCCGTGAAGGGGCGGGGCCAACCATATTTTCGAACGAGATGGCCGGCCATCTTTCGTTTCGATAATACGGTTGGGGCCAGCCAAATGTCAGAGATAGCCTGGTTTGAGATGGCTGGCCTCAGTTTTTGCCGATAATGGAAACCGAGGCTGACCATCTCAAATCCGGCCAAATCCAAGGCATTTGGTCGTGAGAGGAGCCAGCATTTGTAGTGCACTGGTCCCCCTGACATGCCAGGACACCAACCGGGTACCCTAGGGGTCACTTCTAAAAATTAAAAAAAAAAAACATTAAAATAGCTCCCAGGTGCATAGCTCCCTTACCTTGGATGCTGAGCCCCCCCAAATCCCCCCCCCCAAAACCCACTCCCCACAACTCTACACCATTACCATAGCCCTTATGGGTGAAGGGGAGCACCTACATGTGGGTACAGTGGGTTTTGGGGGCGGTTTGGAGGGCTCCCATTTACCACCACAAGTGTAACAGGTGGGGGGGATGGGCCTGGGTCCACCTGCCTGAAGTGCACTGCACCCACTAAAAACTGCTCCAGGGACCTGCATACTGCAGTCAGGGAGCTGGGTATGACATCTGAGGCTGGCAAAAAAAGTTTTTAAAGTTGGTTTTTTTGAGGGTGGGAGGGGGTTAGTGACCACTGGGGGAGTCAGGGGAGGTGATCCCCGATTCCCTCCAGTGGTCATCTGGTCAGTTCAGGCACTTTTTTGGGACTTGGACCTGAAAAAAAAAAGGACCAAATAAAATGGGCCAAATTCTAGCCAGGGATGCCCTTCTTTTTGCATTATCGGCCAAGGGCACTCATCTCTTAAGCATGCCCCGGCATGCCCCTGTCCCGCCTTCGCTATCCTTCCGATACGCCCCCTTGAAGTTTGGCCGGCTCCACGACGGACTGCAGTTGAGGCTGGCCAAAATCGGCTTTCGACTATGCCGATTTCGCTGGCCTTGAGAGATGGCCGGCCATCTCCCGATTTGTGTGGGTAGATGGCCGGCCTTCTCTTTCGAAAATAAGCTGGTAAGTGACCTAAATCAAAGAATTAACTGTGGAGCGAGTTTCTTTACTTTTGTACCAGGTGTAAAATATTTCATGAGCTTCTACTTTGCTATTCCAACTGGTATTTCCTTGATAGAAATGTGTTTTGTCTATGCTTACAATATGCACGTGACTATCTTTGTGTGTAGCCTACATGATGCTGCATAATGCTGCATGCTTTATCTGCGCAGGAAACATTAAGCATGTTTGCATTAAGGGAGTCTTACTAAAGCTTACCTCGAGTTATCTGCAGCATGGCCCATAGGAATAAAATGGGCTCTGCTGCAGATAACGCGAGTTAAGCTTTAGTAAAAGACCTCCTAAGTTTGATGGAGTTGTTGTCCAGTCTACAATGAACAAAGTTATTTTTCCAGCTTTTCACTGACCTTCAGATTCGAAGTGACCAGGTTCAGCACCATTCTTGTACGCTCTGTGTTTTGTCTGACATCCTTGAGGTCTAAAACATAAAATCAAATTAGAGGAGCAGCAGCACAGTTGTGAAAGCACTGTCTATTATTTAAGAGATGCCTGAAGCTGCAAGTTCAAGTCCCATCTCTACTGCTCATTCTTTTATGTCACCGCTCATTCTTTTATGTCACCGATCATTCCTGGTACCTCCCAGGCATTGGACATAATAGAGGTTTCCTGTTCAGGAAACTGTTTCAGCCAAGCAAAAAAGTGGCCTACCTCTTCAAGTAGTGGCCTGGAATTCGGGGGTCAATTCTAACTTTATCACTGATGCTCCTTGAGACCTAAATGCCTGTTGCCTCAGGTACACACAGATGTTTAGTTGTGTACATCCAGGATTGCAAGTGTATTATTAAATATTAAGGAAGCCATTTTCAAAACTGCCTATGTTGATGTAAAGTCATGAGCACTTTTTTTCTGTGGGCTTTCTACTAATTTTAAAAATGAAACTACCCTATGAGAAAAATCCCCACATAGATCTGAACTAGTACTTTTTGCATTTATAGTGCATATAGAGTGGAAAGTACAAGTTATACATGGTAACATAGTAGATAACAGCAGAAAAAGACCTGCACGGTCCATCCAGTCTGCCCAACAAGATAAACTCATATGTGCTACTTTTTGTGTATACCCTACTTTGATTTGTACCTGTCCTCTTCAGGGCACAGACCATATAAGTCTGCCCAGCACTATCCCCGCCTCCCAACCACCAGCCCCGCCTCCCACCACCAGCTCTGGCACAGACCATATAAGTCTACCCAGCACTATCCCCGCCTCCCAACCACCAGCCCCACCTCCCACCACCGGCTCTGCCACCCAATCTCCGCTAAGCTCCTGAGGATCCATTCCTTCTGAACAGGATTCCTTTATGTTTATCCCACGCATGTTTGAATTCCGTTACCGTTTTCATTTCCACCACCTCCTGCGGGAGGGCATTCCAAGCATCCACTACTCTCTCCGTGAAAAAATACTTCCTGACATTTTTCTTGAGTCTGCCCCCCTTCAATCTCATTTCATGTCCTCTCGTTCTACCGCCTTCGCATCTCTGGAAAAGATTGTTTGTGGATTAATACCTTTCAAATATGTGAATGTCTGTATCATATCACCCCTGTTTCTCCTTTCCTCCAGAGTATACATGTTTTGGTCCGCAAGTCTCTCCTCATATGTCTTGTAACGCAAATCCCATACCATTCTCGTAGCTTTTCTTTGCACTGCTTCAATTCTTTTTACATCCTTAGCAAGATACGGCCTCCAAAACTGAACACAATACTCCAGGTGGGGCCTCACCAACGACTTATACAGGGGCATCAACACCCCCTTTCTTCTGCTGGTCACATCTCTCTCTATACAGCCTAACAACCTTCTAGCTACGGCCACCGCCTTGTCACACTGTTTCGTCGCCTTCAAATCCTCAGATACTATCACCCCAAGATCCCTCTCCCCGTCTGTACCTATCAGACTCTCCCCGCCTAACACATACGTCTCCCGTGGATTCCTATTGCCTAAGTGCATCACTTTGCATTTCTTTGCATTGAATTTGAATTGCCAAACCTTAGACCATTCTTCTAGCTTCCTCAGGTCCTTTTTCATGTTTTCCACTCCCTCCCGGGTGTCCACTCTGTTACAGATCTTTGTGTCATCCACAAATAGGCAAACTTTACCTTCTAACCCTTTAGCAATGTCACTCACAAATATATTGAACAGAATCAGCCCCAGCACCGATCCCTGAGGCACTCCACTACTCACCTTTCCCTCCTCCGAGCGAATTCCATTCACCACCACCCTCTGGCTTCAGTCCGTCAACCAGTTCCTAATCCAGTTCACCACTTCGGGTCCTAACTTCAGCCCGTCTAGTTTATTTAAGAGCCTCCTTCCTCTGATCTGAATGTTTCCCCAGGAATGCTTACTACTGTGCCTAAAAGTAGGTACACTATTGATACCTATGGGGCTCATTTTCGAAAGAGAAAACGTCTAAAAAGTAACTTAAAGCACCAGTTGGACATTTTTCTCACCAAAACATCCAAATCGTTATTTTTTAAACCCATTTTCCAGACTTTTTCTATGCAGTACGTCCAAATCTCAAAGGGTGCGTGTTGAGGGCAATATTTGGGCGTTCCTAAGACCTGGACATTTTTGTTTTGTTCCATTACGGATGAAAAGCATCCATGACTAAAACTAAGATGTGCCCTAAATGACCAGATCACTGGAAAAATAAAGGAATGACCCCCCTTACTTCCCCAGTGGTCACTGACCCTCTCCCACCCCCAAATATGTAAAATAAACAGTACATACCAGCCTCTATGACAGCCTCATATGTTATAGCCAGTCCTATTAGAGCAGCAAGCAGGTCCATGGCATAGCCTAGTGGTCGGTGCAATGCACTGTGGAGAAGGGTACCCAGGCCCACAATCCACTTTAACAGTTACACCTGTGGTGGAAAGTGTGATACCTCCAAAACCCACCAAAAGCATGCTGTACCCACATAAAGGCTATTGTAGTGGCATAGAGTTGGGTAAAGTAGGCTTTTAGTGGGTTTTGGAGGGCTCACTATACAAGGGAGAAAACTGTGAGAGTACTTAGGAGCTTTTAGGTGATGTCCACTGCAGTGCCCTCTAGGGTACCCCCACTGCTCTGCTGGGATGTCTGTGTGGCTAGTCTACTAAGAATGCTGGCTCCTCCTACATCCCAATGGCTTGATTTTGTGCATTTTTTACTTGGACTTTTTTTTTTAATGGACCAAAAAGATAAATGGACACAACACAAAATATCTAGTAAGTGGTCATTTACGGGGGGTGGGGAAGATAGATGTTTTGCTATTTTGAAAATGGCTATATTTGCTATTCGGCTTCTGGACGTTTTCAGCAAAATGTGCAAAGTCATTTTAGGTAGCTACAAATAGGGCAGTTTTCAGAGGGTCCGTTTACTTGGGTAAGGAAGCATTTCCTATATAATAAAACACACCTCCAACGTTCTAAAACCTGGCTGCCTGTGTCCGTAACTTTCTTGGTCTCCGAAGCCTCAGCTGATGTCACTGCATCCATTATGCCGTCAATCCAGGGGGAAAAAACTCAGCTGATCCTGTCCCCCCCCTCCCCCACACACACAACTGGTTCGCGAAAATAGTTGCCCGCCAAAACACAAACTGAAAACACTTGAGACTACCTGATGGCAGACGCGCTGAACAGCGGAACACCGGTGCCGGCAGTGAAGCAGTGAACACCCTCCCTCCTCAGATACCGCTCAGCTGGCCTTCCCACGACTCAAAAAAAGCGGAAACCGCTCAACTGGCCTTCCCACAGACGAAAACAAAACAAAAGCGGAAAAAAGAAGCCGTCACTGAAGCGCTGAAAACACCCCCAACACCGGTGCCAGCAGTGAAGCGGTGAAAAGCCTCCCTGCAAAGAAACCGCTCAGCTGACGTTCCCACGGACGAGAAGAAAAAAGAAAAACCGGCGCCGTCAGTGAAGCGTTGAACAGACTCCCTCCGCATTTAAAATTCAGCTGGTGTTCGCGAAACAAATTTTAAAAAATGGATGCAATGAGCACCCTCCCTCCACAGTTAATGCTGTGCTGGCCAAACACGGAACAAAGGTAAGCAGGGAGGGCACCATCGCTAAATACAATAATCTCTGTCTTCAAGTAGGACCAAAGAGGGAGGGAGGGGCGGGGCCTGCAACATAGACATAAGGAGAGGGTCATGGAAATCACTTCACCACATACACTCTCTGTATCTCTCAGACACAAACACACAGTCTATCACACACACACTCTTTCAATCCCTCTGTCTCTCTCACACACACTCACTATCAGACTCACACAGTCTTCACACACACTCACTATCGGACTCACACAGTCTGTCTCTCTGTCTTACACACACTCACACAAACACTGTCTCTATGACCGCCCCTGTGGTCCAGCACACACTCTCACAACAGACGGAATTAGAGCAAGGGAAGGAGGGGTCATGGAAATCAGTTCCACACACACACACACACACACTATCTCTCTGTCACACAAACACACAGTCTCTATCACATACACACAGACACACTTTCACTCCCTCTGTATCACTAACACACACTCACTGTCGGACTCACACAGTCTGTCTGTCTCTCTGTCTTACACACACTCACACACACAAACACTGTCTCAATGACCACCCCTGTGGTCCTACACAGGGCCTGGACTACGGATGTTACTGCAAGCAAGGAGGGATGGAGAGCTCCCTCACTGTTTCACTCCCTCTGTATCTACGGCGGGAACAATTGTCTTCATACCACGCATACAACTAGCACCATCTAACAGTGACCTGCCTTTCACAATACTTAGAAAACAATTCCCAGTAAAATTGGCTTTTGCGATGACTATAAACAAAGCACAAGGACAAACATTTGAAAAGGTCAGAATTTATCTACCGGAACCTATGTTTACACATGAACAATTATATATAGCATTCTCAAGAGTTAAAAACTCAGAAAATGTAATTGTCAAAATCATAAATGGACCTGAACAAGGAACGCTTTTCACAAATTGTAACAAAGTTTATACCAAAAATATTGTATATAAAGAAATTTTGAAAATGTAAATAAACATTATACCTTATGTCAAAACAAATTGCACAATCTTCCTCATTATACAGCCTTCACTATTACTCCATCTCATTACAATACTTTAATATGAACTATTTGGTTAACAAAAAACAACTAATCAATACAACCTTACTAGTTCCTGCATAAAAGGCTTATGAAAATTGCCTTTTAAAATACCACTTATAAATCTTTGTGGCTGAATCACGTTCACATGGCCAGAGTTGGATTAAGGCCTAAACAAAGTAGGCACCTGCCTCAGGCCCAAAAGTTTAGAGAGGGGGGGCCCTTTCAGATATGCTCAGGATTCAGGAGGCTAGGATTGCCTACTGCCTCGATTTTTTCAGGATTCGTGTTTCAAAGCTAGAAGGATGGCTAAGTGTGTGGATATTTTTCAGAGTTTAGCTCACTACAGCTCTCTATTTTCCCCCCTTTCACTGCACAGGTTGTGGCAGGATCCAGCCAATAAGGAGGCTTTAGTCACAGCGACGGTTGCCAGGTCTGCGGTTTTCCCGCCCAATTGGGCGGCTTTCCGCGGCCCGTTGCGGGCAATTTTTGCCGGCTGCGGGAAATTGGATGGCTTTTAAAAAGCCATGTTGTGGTGATTGGGCAGTTTTCTGGGGCTTCTATTGGTCCAATTTGGTCCAATAGAAGCCCCGCAGAGGCTGGGTTAATGATGTCGGGGGCGGGGTTAGTGACGTCAGCATCTACGTCAGGGGTGGGGTTAGTGACGTTGGCGGCTACGTCAGGGGTGGGGTTAGTGACATCGGCGCTACGTCGGGGGTACGTCGGGGCGGGGTTGATGTCAGGGGCGGGGTTTAACTTTGTGTGGGTTTTGGGCTCATTTGTGTGGGGAAAACTTTTTCAACCTGGCAACCCTGGTCATAGCAGAGGCGGCATAGCTGAGCTACAAGGGCTGTGGGGGAAGCTGACTGAGTTTTGTACAGGGTATTTCTTTGGAGGGAACCAGTGGAATCAATGAGTGTTCTGGGGGAAAATATTGTTAAAAAGGGGTATGACTGAAGAATGGAGAAAAGTGTGAGGGGTCTGCTGTCAGCTGAGGAAAAGTAGCAGCAGCAAATGTCAGAATTTTACATGTTGGTGTGCAGACCTGATGGGGACACTGCCTGGATAAGCACATGAGCAGCAGGAATGCACTAGAAAAGAGAACTAGCTAGAGGGTCCATGCTTGCATTTTTGTATGTTTCTGTGTCTCTGGTGAGGGTAATCACATAAATAAAGCAGCTTCCCTTTGAAAATCTGGGCTGGGCTGGAGTGGAGAAGTTCACTGGCACAAATATACCTGTGCACATATTAAGTGAAAGGAAGTGTTCAGCTCAGAGAATTTATTTGGATAAATTCCTGTGAACAGTGTCCTAATACTGTCTCCATTCTGCCTATATCTTTTCAGAAGCATCAAAAAACGCTAATTTCATTTGGCCTTTTCCATTTTTTTTCACATGTAAAACTTTGTAAATGTATATCTTGGACACATGGTCCTGAAATCTCACTGTCAGGCAGTTTGCTCTTGAAATCTCAGATTTGTACCTGAGGCAGAGGCAACAGACAGTAAAAATGACTTGCCTAGCTTCCCTTATCTTGGACACATAGTCCTGAAATCTCACAGTTTGACCTTGAAATCTCAGATTTGTACCCGAGGCAGAGACAACGGACAGTAAAAATGACTTGCCTAGCTTCCCTTTTCTCAGCCCATTGCTGCAAAGCTGCCAAGTTACCCAGCTCCAGGAAGGAGACTTCTTGGCCAGTCCTGTTTTTTAACTTATATCCCAATTTAGTATTCTATTTTTAGTCCCTGATACTACCAAATGAAATCAGGATTTCAGGTTCCATAATGTACCAGGATAGGGTTGCAGAAATCCAGAACTGGCTCAGAATTTCCTTCCTGCAACCGGGTAACTTAGCAGCTGTCCAGCTCTAACCATGAAGCCTCCCTATTCAAAGCATGGGCTTGCATAATTCCCATGCTCACTCACATACTTTTATTCTGTCATACCCACAGGTAGGCTCTGCACTTTTCCCTGCTGTTTCTGGATGGTGAATTGATAGTGGGATAGGGGGGCTCACAAATATATGTTTGGCTAGGGCCCAATATAGTGTTAATTCGGCCGTGTGCATGGCCACAGAAAGTGCACGACCCACCTGGAGGCTTGGGCCAATGATATCTTTATGGAAGGCCCACTTAGGTTACGACCCCAAACATAGGCTTTGTGACCTCATTTGAGAAGGCTCCTGTAGCGGAGTCTCTCTGGCAGGTTACACAGGAAGCTGGATTTGGGCAATGCCCATGCAAGCATTAATGTCTCTATACATTTTTACAGAACTTTGTAATTAGACATAGAAAAGGTGGCATGCAAGAAGAAATTAAGAAGAGACCTCGTATGCTTATCTACCCATTATGATGGCATACTACGTGGAATGAGAGAAAAGACTGTTCTGCATAAGGAGAAAGACCTTGCAGAACTCAGTTGATTTGGTTTCTAAAGTTCAGTGGGCACCCATATTTAAGTACCACTTGCATGTGTAACTATACGGAATACTGACATTGACATTCACATGTGCACACATATATGTGTAAATACGCTATTCTGTAAGGGTGTGCCTAAATGGCATAGCACTTAAATGCAAGGGGAGCATTCACATGGGTGGAGCCATGGGAGGGGCATGGCTGGTGTTGCCAATTACATATCACTTACAGAATACTGTCCAGCTGATATTCAGCTGGCAGCAGTCAGTGCTTTTTTTTAATGCTGTCACCAGCTAAATTAGCTCCAGGTATTCAGGATAAGCCCCAGGTGGTCCAGTGGGTTGACAGGTGCAGGAGTGAAGCCCACTCGCACCTGCCCATAGTGGCTGGCTCTTCAAAATGTCTGCTACGACCTCTAGTGGCAGCCTAACAGTACTTCAGGCAGAGTTGGGCTGGACCCAAAAGCTGCCCAGGCACTGCAGATATTCAATGCTGATGCCGAAAAGCTAACCAGGCATGTTGGATCACGTACACTGTTGACCTAACTATGCCCAGTCAGATATCCAGGTATGGCGCTGAATATTGACCATCCCTGAATAGCTTCCAGAAATCACAAGTCACCTGGATAGATGTCAGCCCGGAACATATGGACCTAATTCTGCCTGTGGTAGTGTCAAAAACTATTACTATTAGCTGACAGTTCAATAACTATTATCTGACAGTTTTGAGAGAGACATGTGTAGCTAACAGTTCTACATTATTTGCCACATCAGTTAATGCTCAGTAATGACTCCATCTCATCTGCGAGCCACAGTTCTACCCAATCCCCTGCCCAAGTCCCCTAATAGTGAGTTCTGCATTAGGGGTTAGATTTACTAAAACACACTATGCTACTAATGCATGTTATTAGTAAATAGGTCCCATTGTAAAACCTGGGACCTGCAGTAAGTATATGTAACAGGGATGCACACTTTAGTAAATCTAGCCCCAGGTGTTTAACATAGCATTTAATGTGTTGTATTAACTGTTAGGATGTGTGAAAAGGCTCATTACATATCTAGCATGGTTTACTAAATTGGATCCTGTGATGCCTTATAGGTGGGAGGAATACCCTAACAGAGCAGTAAGCTGAGAACCAGGGGAGCCAGAGTTCAAATCCTGCTACTGCTCGTTGTGAGCTTATGTTAGTTACTTAACCTACCACTGCCGCAGGTACAAACTTAAAGGGTAAATCTATAACTACATGAAAAAATCCTAATACAATAAATAAATAAAAAAGTACACTATGTGCTATTCTATAAGGTAGCTTGTAACTGTACATTGGGCATGCACATGGGCAGAGCACGGGTGGGCCATGAGCATGTCTTCTACTTATGCCCATAACTTGCACAATATTGTAAGTTATGTGCATGACATGCTGCCCTTAGACATGCCCATACACCTGCCATTGACCTGATGTATGTACCTAACTTTAGGTGCGCCAATGCGGGTTTACACCCGTATTCTATAATGTCATCTGTGCGCACAGATGCCATTATAGAAGCACTCCTTGCATAACATTGGGGTACCTAGTGGTTAGAACAGCAGGCTGTGATTCAAAGAGACCAAGGTCTGAATTCCACTTAAACTCTTTCTGGCCTTGGGCAGGTCACTTAACCCTCCATTGTGTCAGGTACAAACTTAGGGGTCCTTTTACTAAGCTGCGGGAAAAATGGCCCTGTGGTAGCGGTGGGGGCCATTTTTCCCACGCACCAGGGCTCTTTTTACCAGTGGGTAAAATGCCCCTCCCCCCAAAATAGCCACACAGTAAGATAACCCTCACCGCGTTGGCATGTGGCGGGGTGCATTTACCACCACCCATTGAACTTCCACCAGTGGTTGTGTTGGGCCAGCGGTAGTTCCGAATTAGCGAGCGGTAAGCCTGCATTGTAAAAGACTCCCTTAGATTGTAAACCCTCTTTACAGGGATGTAACACACCTTAAATTTAAAGTGTGAGCTAAATTCCTTATTTTCCATGAAAAAGGTACCCATACAGAAAGTCCACAAGTACTTTATACTTGCTTGGAAGAGGTTTCAAAGTGAAAGCATTCACATACATCTTTCTTTGAAACTTGAGGCAATATCTGTGGGCAAAAAACATTCATGGATTGTGTCCCAGTGTGGACAGTGGGACAATTAACCCATTAAGGGACTTGATCCAGAGACAGAGTGGCAAAGAGCCAGGTTCAGACTCTCAGATTTGAAATTTTTCTGAGAAATTTTTCTGAGCCCTATTTCTGTGCTGTATTGCTAAAATGTGTTTCCCTGTGGTTGGGTAATATTTTTATGTTTTTACATGCTACTTACGTAGAGAAGGAAACAGTGACATCCAGGCCGCCATCTGCATTGAGTGTGAAGGTGGACATGGGCATTCTCATTGTATCCTTTATTTTCATAAACCGTGGACTGTCTGCTGCCATGGCAAGTCCATACCACTTCCCTACATACTGGACGGGAAATGAAGGAAATGTTTTGAAAACAGCTTAAGGGAATCAGGGTGCCTTGCAGAGAGTTGAAATAGACAACATACTTTTCAGAGATTGTGGATGAGAACTGTGTTTTAAAGAAACTATAGAATGTGACTGAATGAACTGCCTCACTGAGTCTAGTACACATCTCCTTGGAAAAAAAATTACAGTGTAATATCAAATTATATGAATTCTTATATGGGTACTTATTGAGAGTATGTATTAGTGGCAGGATTATCCCAGCTGTTCAAATGTTCAGTATACTGACATTATGCCAGACAGCATGCCTAACTTGATTCTGGATACTCCAAATATTCATTCACTAGTTTAATTGGTGTTCAGGTTTGAATTACTGAATTCGCTATGACCTCTCTTCTATGACACAGATGCACAGAGAAAATTGTGTAGAGAATAAAATCTTTGCTGGGCATAGTGAAATACTCCCCAAGTCACTCCCAATTTTTTTTTTAGTGCAGCAAATCAAATCTCTAGACAAGCAGAGCAGACTAACAAACTGAAGAAAGAATTGTTTATTATTCAAGGTGTCCGATTTGGCCATGTTTCGCCTTCAAAAAGGCTGTGTCAGGGTCAAAACTGTCAATCAGGACATATAAATTAATTAAAATCAAACAAACAATTCTCTATCAAACAATTAAATAGATAATCATAGGGCCTTGTTTGCTAACACACGCTAGCATTTTTTGGCCCCCTTTTACTAAGGCACAATTATGTTTTTAGCACGCGCTAAAACTGTGGGCACGCTAAATGTTAGAGATGCCCATAGGAATGCATTGGCGTCGCTAACATTTAGCGCGCCCACAATTTTAGCGTGTGCTAAAAACATGAGCACGCCTTAGTAAAAGGGGGCCCTAGTGCGCACCTAAAATTAGCGCACGCTATACACTAGTGACACCCATTTATTCTTATGGGCGTCTTTAGCATTTAGCGCGTGCTAAAAACTCTAGCATGCCCTTAGCATATCTTAGTAAACAGGCCCATAATAAATAATAAAACAAAGAAATATGAATCTTAAAACTAAGTGCTAAAACAAGTGCATAAATGTCAAATACAGAAAAAAAAAGTTAACAAAAAAAGCCTATCAAATGATCATGAATCTAAACAGAATCCAACACAATTATATGTGGTCATACATTCTTCAACTGTGTGCTCAATAACCCCCTCTCCTCCTTTTACAAAGCTATGCTAGTGACTGGCGATACGGTAATGCCAACATAGTACATTCAAAGTGAATGGGCTGTGTCGGCATTACTGTTCGGCTTTGTAAAAAGGGGGGGGGGGGGGGGGGGAGGGTAAATTATCCAAAAAAGGACACATACTTATCAGTGACTCAGAAAGCTCTTTCCCCTAATAGTTAATACTATAGCCAAAGCCTAAAACAACAAAAGTGTTAAGGGCCCTTTTACTAAGCAGTGGTAGGGCTAATGTGTGGGTAGCATGTGCCAATGAACACTGCCAGGTTAGCAAGGGTGCCCGGAGGTAATTTATCCAAAAAGGACACATACCTATCAGAGACTCAGAAAGCTCTTTTCCCTAATAGTTAATACTATAGCCAAAGCCTAAAACAACAAAAGTGTTAAGGGCCCTTTTACTAAGCAGTGGTAGGGCTAATGTGTAGGTAGCATGTGCCAAATCAACACTGCCAGGTTAGCAAGGGTGCCCGGAGGTAATTTTGAAGCTGGCGTGTGCTGTTTCCCACAGTAGAAAATAATTTTCTATTTCCAACCTCAGGGAGTGTTCCCGGTGGTAATCGGCAGTGCAGCCACATTGCCACGTGCTGCCTGATTACCACACGAGTAGCATGTGAGCCCTTTCTGCCAAGTATGTAGTTGGCGGTAAGGGCACAGGCAGTAAATAGTCGTGCGCTACTTTTAATATTATTGCAAAGCCATTTACTGCCCCATTAAATAATGGTCTTTTTACCTGCTGTGGTAAAAAATGGCCCAGCACACATCAATTTCACGCGTCCAAACTAGCACAGGCCACTTTTTACCGCAGCTTAGTAAAAGGGCACCTTAGGGGCCCTTTTAC
The DNA here is from genome assembly GCF_901765095.1 of Microcaecilia unicolor. Taxonomy (NCBI): domain Eukaryota; kingdom Metazoa; phylum Chordata; class Amphibia; order Gymnophiona; family Siphonopidae; genus Microcaecilia; species Microcaecilia unicolor. The sequence continues at coordinate 239,496,286 of NC_044036.1, forward strand.
TAAGCTGCATGTCTATGCGTACCCAATGCGCGCCAAAATGGAGTTACCGAACGACTACCACATGGCTCATGTGGTAATTTCATTTTTGCCGCCCATCCAATATGCACAACCGAAAAATTTTTTTATTTTCTGACACGTGTATTGGACATGCACCAAGTGGCATTTGGCACGTGCCGGTCATTACTGCCCAGTTACTGCATGAGACTTTACCGCTAGGTCAATGGCTGGCAGCAAGGTCGCAGAACCAAAATGGATGTGCAGCAATTTTGATTTTGACGCACGTCCTTTAAAAAGACTTTTTACAGGCATCCTGAAAAGTGGATTGGCACGCGCCCAAAACCCACGCCTACAGTACCACAAGCCATCTTTCAGCGCACCTTAGCAAAAGGACCCCTAAATGAGCACATTAGCACAATCTAAAAAAATGAAGAAATAAGTACCTAAAAATTACTAAACATTACTCACATCAACTGCAATATCTCTTCAGAGCAGTACGCCTCCTCCTTGATCAGTGGAAAAACAACCATGCTTTCAAGCTAGCAAGTTTATATGCATCATACTGGCGGTCAAAGGCCATTCTTTTGTAGTCACTGGGTTAGACTCCAAAAGAATGGTCAGAAAAAAAATATAAGAGAAACCTAAACCACTCTTGAGTTTGTTGCTTAATTCCAGGCTCTGACCACTAATGTGTCAGCCCCTCTTTGAGTACCTTGGGACAGTATAGTGTTTAAAATGCTTTTGTATGAAAGATGTTATTGCAATAAAATTACATTATATTTACATAATAATATTACCTTGCCAGCATCAAACCCTTCTTGCACATGATGGTCAGCCTGTGCCTGAAACACACAGGTCAGGAGCAGCCCCACGCTCAGCACCAGCTTTGATTTCATAGTCCTGGCCCTCTTCTCTCACAGCTCTGCACCAACTGAGAAACTTGATGTAATTGTTCAGCCTTTGCAAAGAATTCTACATTTATATCATTTGTGGAGGAGATTAAGGCCAGGAATCCTATCCTCTTATGTATGTACTTCCATGTTATCTGTCACATTACCGAAGAAGAGAAATCCTAGAGCTTTTCTTGGCATCCAAAATGTTAATCAATTTAAATCTCCATTTGATAAAGGAAAGTGGAAAAGTTGAATAGAATTATAGTCTCAATTAACCCTCAAGCTGCCTGTCTAGTTTGATAAATGAAGATTCTTTATCTTCTCACACTGGTTGCCCATGCAAAAGCTTTGATCTTTATGATTATTTTGTTCTACACTGATGTTCACTGTCGCGTGCTCGAGGACCTTGGCAGACGGTCAGGCTTCTTCCCCGGGAGCACTGGGTTCGTGAGTCCTTGGGCCACTACCGTGGAGCGGCAGTGGCAGGCAAGATCACCTTCAAGGTAGAGATGAGACAAGACTGGACCGGAACCCCGGACTGGAGTTCCACACAGGAATACACGGAACTGGAACGCACCGGACGGGTGTGCACTGGAGTGGAGCCCGCTGGACTGGAACACACTGGAGGGGCCCCACTGGACTGGAACATACAGGAGTGAAATCCACTGGACTGGAACACACTGGAGCGGAACCCACGGGACCGGAACACACTGGACCTAGGCTTCACCTACGCTTAACCACCTTTCCCCGAGGGTTGAGCCCTCAGGTTCGGGCGGCCGGCAGGACTTACAGGAAAAACCGGAACTGGAACTTGCAAGCAGGAACAGCAGGAATGAGGATCCAGGAGTGCCCCCAGGCACCTAGGCGAAGGCAGGGCAGACAGGCAGGAATGTCCGGGTTCCAGCAGTAGGCAGGTTTAAAGCAATGGTCAAGTCAAGGAACAAGACTAAGGCTGGAGCTTCAGTATCAAGGAGTACTGGCAACGGACTGAACAGGGGCTGAAGCTCCAGAAGCAGAAGAAACACACACACGGAAAACCAGCAGGCTAAACACAAGAAGACTAGTAAACTGTACACAAGCTAATAGGAAAGCTATGCCCAAGCAAACCAGTCATACACTAGGAACATACACAGATCAATCTCAGGAGAACTAGTAAAGCTGTACACAAGCTAACAAGCAAAGCTGTGCCCAAGCTAGCTAGTCATACACTAGGAACAAACACAGAGAACTAGCAAAGCTGTACACAGGCTAACAAGCAAAGCTGTGCCCAAGCTAGCTAGTCATACACTAGGAACAAACACAGAGAACTAGCAAAGCTATACACAGGCTAACAAGCAAAGCTGTGCCCAAGCTAGCTAGTCATACACTAGGAACAAACACAGAGAACTAGCAAAGCTATACACAGGCTAACAAGCAAAGCTGTGCCCAAGCTAGCTAGTCATACACTAGGAACAAACACAGAGAACTAGCAAAGCTATACACAGGCTAACAAGCAAAGCTGTGCCCAAGCTAGCTAGTCATACACTAGGAACAAACACAGAGAACTAGCAAAGCTATACACAGGCTAACAAGCAAAGCTGTGCCCAAGCTAGCTAGTCATACACTAGGAACAAACACAGAGAACTAGCAAAGCTATACACAGGCTAACAAGCAAAGCTGTGCCCAAGCTAGCTAGTCATACACTAGGAACAAACACAGAGAACTAGCAAAGCTATACACAGGCTAACAAGCAAAGCTGTGCCCAAGCTAGCTAGTCATACACTAGGAACAAACACAGAGAACTAGCAAAGCTATACACAGGCTAACAAGCAAAGCTGTGCCCAAGCTAGCTAGTCATACACTAGGAACAAACACAGAGAACTAGCAAAGCTATACACAGGCTAACAAGCAAAGCTGTGCCCAAGCTAGCTAGTCATACACTAGGAACAAACACAGAGAACTAGCAAAGCTATACACAGGCTAACAAGCAAAGCTGTGCCCAAGCTAGCTAGTCATACACTAGGAACAAACACAGAGAACTAGCAAAGCTATACACAGGCTAACAAGCAAAGCTGTGCCCAAGCTAGCTAGTCATACACTAGGAACAAACACAGAGAACTAGCAAAGCTATACACAGGCTAACAAGCAAAGCTGTGCCCAAGCTAGCTAGTCATACACTAGGAACAAACACAGAGAACTAGCAAAGCTATACACAGGCTAACAAGCAAAGCTGTGCCCAAGCTAGCTAGTCATACACTAGGAACAAACACAGAGAACTAGCAAAGCTATACACAGGCTAACAAGCAAAGCTGTGCCCAAGCTAGCTAGTCATACACTAGGAACAAACACAGAGAACTAGCAAAGCTATACACAGGCTAACAAGCAAAGCTGTGCCCAAGCTAGCTAGTCATACACTAGGAACAAACACAGAGAACTAGCAAAGCTATACACAGGCTAACAAGCAAAGCTGTGCCCAAGCTAGCTAGTCATACACTAGGAACAAACACAGAGAACTAGCAAAGCTATACACAGGCTAACAAGCAAAGCTGTGCCCAAGCTAGCTAGTCATACACTAGGAACAAACACAGAACTAGCAAAGCTATACCCAGCTAACAACAAAGCTGTGCCCAAGCTAGCTAGTCATACACTAGGAACAAACACAGAGAACTAGCAAAGCTATACACAGGCTAACAAGCAAAGCTGTGCCCAAGCAGGCTAAACACTACACTAGGAACATACACAGAGAACTAGCAAAGCTATACACAGGTTAACAAGCAAGCTGTGCCCAAGCTGGCTAGTCATACACTAGGAACAAACACAGAACTAGCAAAGCTATACCCAGCTAACAACAAAGCTGTGCCCAAGCTAGCTAGTCATACACTGGAAACATACACAGAGCAAACAATGTAGCAGTGAACAGAGCACTCCACATACCAGGGCCCTTAGACAAAATGCAAAGGCAAGGGCTGTAGTCTCTAAGTGATTAATAAAGCCCTTCAACACCAGAGGCACAGCTGCAGCAATCACCTTGCATCCAAACAGATGCTTGACACACAGAGAAGTCAGCCCACAGGAAGGAACAGCGGGAGCCATCTTGGATACTGGCAAAGAGGAGTCGGCGGCAGCCATCTTGAAAGAGGCATAGCCCACTCAGGTGAGGTTCAGTAGGGCAATCAGCACACAGAGCCAGAGAGAAACTAAGACAGAGACAGACACAGAGACAAACAGAAGCCAGCACAGCCACTGACTCCCAGAAACAGGGTAAGTCTGAGGGTGGTCACGGCCACAGACGTGACATTCACCTTCTCTTGCATTTCACTAGTGTTCAACTGTAAGCTGATAGCCATCAGCCTAGATTACAACATCCACAAAATTCCCTTTAAACAATAAAAATTCAAGGTAAACAGTCTGTTCGGTATATGTTTTCAGAGCCCTGGTTTTCCTAAACTCTTGCTTTATTTTACCCAGTAGCAACTGACCTTCCTAGGCTGGAGTGATCACTCTTTGCCATGTATAACCAGATAGCACATGCTGCCAACTGTTCAAAGTATGTACAACACACTGCCTTCTGCAGCATTCTTAGCCCTAACCAACCTGTGAAGATGCAAGTAAATATCAACAGGCTTATTTTCGAAAGAGAAGGGCGCCCATCTTTTGACACAAATTGCAAGATGGGCGTCCTTCTCACAGGGTCGCACAAATCGGCATAATCGAAAGCCAATTTTGGGTATCCTGAGCTGCTTTCCGTCATGGGGATGACCAAAGTTCACAGGGGCATGTCGGAAGCTTAATGAAGGCGGGACTGGGGCGTCCTCGGCCAATAATGGAAAAAAGAAGGGCGTCCCTGATGAACACTTGGACGACTTTACCTGGTCCTTTTTTTTTACGGCCAAGACACAAAAATGTGCCAAAAATGACCAGATGACCTCCCCTTACTCCCCCAGTGGTCACTAACCCCCTCCCACCCTATTAAATAAATGTTTAAATATTTTTTCCAGCCTCAAATATCATACCCAGCTCCATGAGAGCAGTATGCAGGTCCCTGGAGCAGTTTTGGTGGGTGCAGTACACTTCAGGCAGGCAGACCCAGGTCCATCCCCCCCTACCTGCTACACTTGTGGTGGTAAATGTGAGCCATCCAAAACCCCACCACAAATCCACTGTACTCACATCTAGGTGCCCCCCTTCATCCCTAAGAGCTATGGCAGTGGTGTACAGTTGTGGGGAGTGGGGTTTGGGGGGCTCAGCACACAAGGTAAGGGAGCTATGCACCTGGGAGCAATTTATGAAGTCCACTGCAGTGCCCCCTAGGGTGCCCGGTTGGTGTCCTGGCATGTCAGGAGGACCAGTGCACTACGAATGCTGGCTCCTCCCATGACCAATTGGCTTGGATTTGGTCGTTTCTGAGATGGGCGTCCTCGGTTTCCATTATTGCCAAAAATCGGGGACGACCATCTCTAAGGACGACCGTCTCTAAGGTCAACCTAAATGTTGAGATTTGGGCGTCCACAACTGTATTATCAAAACAAAAGATGGACGCCCATCTTTTTTCGATAATACGGGTTTCCCCGCCCCTTCGCAGGGACGTCCTGCGAGGACATCCTCAGGAAAACATGGGCGCCCCATTCGATTATGCCACTCCAAGTGTCCCATTTCATATTAGAGCTCCAACTCAGCCATAGACTTTTCCATCTTGTAGAGAGGCTTTATCCACATGGAGTGTGTTTGTCAGACTATCAAGTTTACTACTAGTGCTCACCTTGATAACTGTGTTGTGCCAAAGAGAGCTTTCTTTTGGAACTCATGGAATGTAATACTTACAGCCAGCTTATCAAGGTGCAATTAGAAATTCTTTTTAATTAGGCCAGAGATACCCAAATCAATTGGTAGTATTTATGTATCTTTCTACCACATTTTCTTGGTCTCTGATTGTATTTCTTGCTGCATGAGGCTCTTCTGTCTCTCCATGCACTGATACCTCCATTAACAATGCTGTTCTTCTTTTTTTTTTTTCTCCTTTACAACTATGCCAGGTTTCTTATATATTTTTTGAATATTTGGCCATGTGCTGTTAGCATTAGTATGCAGCCATTTAGGAGGTGCTATGGGTTCCTGTGTTAACCCTGCACTAACCGATGCGTTAGCTGGTGAGCGCAGACATGCCCACTCTATGCCCTTGACATGCCCCCTCAAAATTCTTTTTAAATACTGCACGCTTAGCAAGTGCAAACAGCAAAGCTAACATAGAGCACATTAGCACATCCTGGGCTAGGCTATTTTTGCAGCATTAGGCACGCGTTAGTTGGCAGTTGTAATTGGAATCCCAGGTGATCACAATCTCTTCATTCTCCATAATTCTTTTAGGGTTGTGATCTCAGTATTTTTCTGTTATTGTGATGTTATAGTGCAGTGATTCCAATACCTGTCCTGGAGGATCCCCAACCAGTCAGGTTTTCAGGATATCAAGGAGGAGGTGATCCACCGAGGTGGATGAACACTAACTCCCATGAGAAAACAACAGTTAAAAGGAAGTGGGACCTGGACCAATGACTCCAGGGAGACGGGATACTGATGTACCGTGTTTCAGCCACAGGCCTGCCTCAGGAGTCTAAACAATAGGTCAGAAAATAATGATTAAAAATTAATAATAATAAAATAAAATATACACATATGCATACACATATACACTAATATAAAACAGGCAAAGAGATATCTCAGAAAAACATACACAGAAAACCTCTAAAGAAAAAAATATATATACATAAACTTAAAATGTCAAGATACATATAGATTATATTAAAAAAATAAATAAAACAGATCATAAGCAATGTACAGAATATATATATATATATATATATATATATATATAAATGAATTGAATTAATCTGATATTTCCATAGTGAAATGATGACATATGTGCATAATGCTTAAACAGTATACATGAATATAAATATAAAGTACATGGTATTAATGCAGTGATGGCAATGTGTTTACCCAGGGAAATGTATAATGCTAAACAGGGAAAGTACAATCATGGATGGAAAGAGAGGGTTTAAAAATAGTGTACATGAAAAAACAAAGGAAGATTGGATTTTATCGCTCAATGAAAAGAGATTTCACAAACCTTAAATGATTCTGGTACTAGGAATCGTCTGAAAGTTAGGTGGTACTGTGTCGAGTCTGTGAATAAAGTGGTACTTTATACATCAGTATCCCGTCTCCCTGGAGTCACAGGTTTTCAGGATATCCATAATGAATATGCATGAAATATGTTTGCATATATCCAATGCCTGCAAATTTCTTTCCTGAATATTCATTGCTGGTATCTTGAAAATCCAATTAGCTGGGAGTCCTTTGGAAATCATTGCTACAGTGTTTACATAGCAGTGATTCCAGTATATTAGCCAAGCTACCATATGTTGGCTTTCTAAAATCAACCAGGACCAGAATAACATCACATTGAGACCTAAACAAGAACATATTTGTGGATGCTCATTGATTTTTTTGTATCTTACCCTCAAGATCTCTATTCATGGTCTTTTCACTTCCTTCCCCAGGCTGCCCTACCCCCCTCACTTCTCCTCATTTGACTTGGCAGAAACTGCAAGGGCTGATACTAGTATTGATGGCAGAAGCAGGTTGTGAGTAAGCATGGAGACTGGGCAATTTCCAGAGACCCTGGGAGAATTCTGAAGATTCCTAGAATAAGGAGTTTGGAGCTAATGAGGAAGGGAAGTTGTTCATTTCTTAGAGTCCTCTGATGCATGCAAAGGGCCATGCAGAGCATTTGGCTGAGCATGCTTCTGGCAGTCCAAAGGAAAAGCTTTCTGAGGAGTTTGTAAAGTGTAACTGAGGCGAAAAGTGTAAAACCACCAACACCGTGTTTGAGTCAAGCATCTGTGAAATTTCAGAGGAGAGGAGTATTCACAGAAGAGATTCAAGGCAGTGGTGTAGCCACAGGTGGGCCTGGGTGGGCCAGGGCCCACCTACTTAGGGCTTAGGCCCACCCAACAGTAGCACAAGTTTAGCGGTAGCTGGTGGGGATCCCAAGCTCCGCCAGCTGAAGACTTCCGCCTAATGGTAACAAAAACGCTACTCTCAACGATACTGGAACCTGCGCATACTCAGTTTTCAGTGCATGCCTTTGCAGACTGCCAAGGTGGAAAGAAGCGTTTTCCTGCCAGCTTAGATATTTTTTTGGTGGTGGTGATGGTAGTGGTGGTGGTAGGGGGGGGGGGGGGGGGAAACACTTGGTGCCCACCCACTTCTTCTCTAGGCCTACCCACAATTTGTTGTCTGACTGCACCCTTGATTCAAGGGTTGGAGTTTAAGGTACCAAGAGTTTCCATGGGAATCAGAGGACTCCACAGAGAGGCATAAAGAGCCCAGAGCACAGAAAGAGAATGTCTCAGAAATGTGGAAGGAGGCCAAGCAAAAGCAAGCTTGATACAGAACAGTCCTTTATCGTGGCACCTGCTAAAGTTCAAAGCCAGCAAATGTAAGTCATCTGAAAAACTTGCTCAGTCCCAAAACAAAATGTGCAAATGTTGCAGGAATTACCACTATTGTTAGCAGAATCTGTGGTACTTCAGGAGTCAAACACCACACACCAGAATGAGAGAGAAATCTTCTTTATTTGCCAGCAAACAAAGTAGGACATCAGCACTAGGTCTCTTCTTCTCTTTCTCAGCTCTCTGTGTCTTGTGGCTTCTGTCTCAGTTCCTTCTCTTCTTTCTGTTGTCTCTCTTCTAACGTAAGCTGCTTCTGCTCCCAGTTATATAGGGTCCTACACCTCTCTAGCCCCCCTTTCTCACCAGATGGTAAAGAATAGATTGATTACCCTGCCTTGAACTAATTATTACTTACACATTACTTAAAAATATCAGTTACATAGGTTTGAGATATTTCCTAAACTGACCTATGACCTGGGGCCTCTCACACTAGACAATGGGGCACCTATCTCTTGCATTTTATTATGATTAAATTCTCATATTCCCAGCTAACTTCATACTAACTGGGTTCTGGCATTCATTAAGGGGTCAAGGGCCAATCTTGCTCAATGGCACACATACATTTATTATTACTTTCAGAAAACCAGTCCTTCACTTAGCTATAATTAATCAAGACTTTCCCTGACCTCTTTCACCTATTAGCTTCCTACACAGAACTCGCTAGGACTGTGGATAATTCAAACCAGATGATGACCTCTTAAAACTGCAGACAAAGCTTCACTTGAAAAGTCAGTCAAAGATGTAACACTGAATTAAAAAGGATATTCTACATAGAAATAGAACTTATTAATTACACAGAATAAAACATATTCTAAAATAAGCAGAAATCAGAATTCCTTATAAGACAAAATCTAAATACTTATAATGGTATCTATATCTACTCTATCTCCTTCTAGACAGCATTAGCCTAATCCTTTAAACTGCCTGCAATATGCCTTCCAGATGTGGTAAATAATTACTTCTCTCTGACCTTTCTAACCTCTTAGTCTAGCAAAAGCTAGACTTCTGAGCAAATTAAAACCAGATGGCATTCTTCCATCACTTGCAGGACTGAAGAGTTAAACACCAAATATGACTTCTTTGCCCAAGCTGCCTCATTCCCCCCTTTGAGACTAAAATCAGCTTATGCAGAGATAAGTCTCACAACTCAAACTCTGGGGATTATAGTGATCCCAACTCCATACCTCCTCCTGGGGCATAACGTCTAGGAATAGGCTTGTGAATCACCATTACCCTACTCGTTAAGGTCCGACGGCATACTGCCGAAGCACATGAGGCCAAGAAACAAAACAACAATCCTGCTAAAACTAAGACTATTAGGGAAATGAACAAGGGACGTATCCATGAGGTCAATGACCACCACCAGGAGGTAAGGTCTAATCCTCCTCGGTAATCCTCCACATTAAGGCTAGCCAACTGTAGGACTTTATCCATGGCATGCCTAACTACATGCGTCCTATTTATGACAATGGTACAGCACTCTGAAGAATTGAGCACTGTGCAGAGGCCACCCTGGGCTGCAAAGAGGTAGTCAAGGCCCATACGGTTATACCGAGAAACTACACTTAATTCATTAATTTGATCCTGCAATGCATTGATTACCACGTTCAGCTCATGAACTAAAACATGGAGTAGGGACTGAAGTTGCCGGGTAGCCATGCCTAGTTCAGTAATACCCGCTACCGGGCCCCCAATTGGAATCCAGGCCGTGGCAGAAAGGGCCACAAGTCTCTTTTTAGTCAGAGGATAAGTAGAGTTGATGTACTGGAGGGCTAATTCAATCGCCTCATCCTCTGTGGCAACGGAGGAGGGTAAGGACAAGGCCTCTCGCTTAGAGCGGTGCGGGGATGGTGGCCTGAGAAGAGGAATAACTTTAGGAAAATAATTCAAAGTTACCAATACACAAAAATCATACGTGGGGGGAAGAATCATGTGGAGGACATTATCACAGAGCCAGTAATGGCCAAGGAGAGGGTGAGGGAAGTTCCCAATAAATGTTGGCTCAGGCTGGACAAGGTACTTAGGATGCCCATAATGCGAGCCCCTATCCCAGGGGGAACGAAGACGAAATGGAGACTTTGCACACCATAGGTGCCAATCCCCAATTGTGACAAGCTGCTCATTTGTTATAAACTCTTCATACCCCGGGGACTTATGAAAGTAGAAAATAAGCCGGGACACTATAGTCTTCTCAGTGGTACGCTTAGGAGCCAGATAATCACCTGGGTCATAATCTGCAGGTACGGTAGTAGGGCACATAGGAGTACCTGGAGAGACTACCCACACAGATTCCCCCTTCTCTGGGAGAACATTGGTATAGTTACAGGAAATGGGAGGAACAGTTGAGATGTTTCTTGTTAAACAAAACACTCCAGAAGCTGGATAGGGAGACGTAAAGACTGGCCTTAGAGAAGATTCAGAGGGGGAGGTAGCATTATAAAAAGACCACCAAGTATAATCCTGGCTCCAAGGACCTGAACTTGAAAAGTAGGGAGGTATAAGAGCTGTAAGCGGCACAGGGACAGGAACAGCTGGGACATCTGTGGTATAAGGAGAAAATCGGGAACACACAATACAAGGGGAAGTAATCTTTGCCTGGCTAATTAGTTCCTGGACAGAGTGTAGCCAAAGGTTGGAGCGAGTTAGGGTATTAGGAACAAGGAGGCAAGGAGTAGAAAACAACAAAAGCACCCAAACTACTAACATTTTCTTTCTTCCTAATCTAAAACAAGTAAAGCAAACTAATCAAGCAATAATATTCTAACAGTCTGTGCTAGTCACAGATTACTCTAATATAATGTTCTCAGTCTTTGAGTTCTTATACCAGTTGGGATAGAACCTCAACTGACAAGGATCAAGCTCTCAAATTCCAGGAAAGCCAGAATCAGGCAAGAAAGAGTCTCAATATGAAGCCGAAGTCCAGCAGCTCCTGCGGTATGCAGTTGACCCTTCTTTTCAGCTAGTAGATTCTTTGGTTCGGGTCAAGCGCAACTTCAATGGCTCCGCTGGATCACTTTCTGCTCTCCACTGTTTAGGCTCCGTCTGATCCGTGCTGGGCTCAGTCTGGTCAGCAGACTTGATTCGAGACCAATGGACCCATGGAGTTATCCCTGCGACCTTCACAGCTGTAGGGGTAGAAAGCAAAACAGTAAAAGGTCCTTTCCACCGGGGCCCCAAAGGCTGGAGCCTCCAGTCTTTCACCCAAACTCTATCCCCTGGCAGGAAGGAATGTACCTGAGCCTGGAAGGGGACAGGGTTTATTTCTCTCACATAAGACTGAAGCTCAGAAATTATCCGGCCCAAGAGGGCTACCTGCTTCTGCACCTGGGCAGACCCTAAAGTCCCTATGTCTCCCTTAATTCCCTGCAAAATGGCTGGGGGCTTCCCATACACAATTTCAAAGCGAGAGAGGGCTGTCCCTTTAGTTGGGGTGCATCGGAGGTGGAAGAGGGCTAGTGGCAGTGCCTGTGGCCATTTCAGTTGGGTTTCCTGACAAATCTTTGCTAGGCTATTTTTCAAGGTTCTGTTTGCCCGCTCAACCTGCCCTGAACTCTGGGGATGGTAGGCACAATGCAATTTCCAGGTAATGCGCAATGCGCGGGACAGGGCCTGAAGTGTGGCTTCAACAAAGGCGGGACCATTATCTGAGCCTATGGCAAGGGGCAGTCCATACCTGGGGATGACATCCCTAAGGAGGGCTCGAGCTACTTCTGTGGCTTTCTCAGTGACTGTAGGGTATGCTTCCACCCACCCAGAAAAAGTGCAGACCATGACCAAGAGGTATCGGAGCCTACCGCTCCTGGGCATTTCTGTGAAGTCTATGACTAGGGACTCAAAGGGTGTTAGTCCTCTAGACTGAACTCCTGGTGGAATATGGGGTCCCTGACGAGCATTATTCTGGGCACAGAGAGTACATCGAGCAGAGGCAGTGGCAACCAGACTATCCAATCCTTCCAGCACCACTACTCGACTGAGTAGGCGGGCTAGTGCTGTTTTCCCTAAGTGTGATAGGTCATGAGCTTGAGACACTACCGGCCAAGCTAGGTGGCGTGGCACCAGAACTCTGGTATCAGGGAGATGTAACCAACCATCAGGTCTCCTTACTGCCCCTTCCTCTTGAGCCCATTTCTCTTCCGTTTGGGTGTACATAGGCATCCATTCTTGCAGTCGAATCTGGAACAGGGGGGTCACAGTACCTGCTGGGGGTCCTCGAGCAGCTTCCTTGGCTACCCGATCAGCATGGCGGTTCCCTCGGGCCACTGGAGTATCTGTCCTTTGGTGTCCCCTGCAGTGAATGACAGCTACCTTCTTAGGGGCCCAAACGGCCTCTAGCAACTGAAGTATTTCGGATCCATACTTAACAGGTTGGCCTGCGGCATTTATGAGTCCCTTTTCCTTATACAAAGCTCCATAAGCGTGTAGAGTTGTGAAGGTATACTTGGAATCAGCATAAATGTTGGTCACCAGTCCTGCTGCTAGCTCCAGAGCTCATATGAGGGCCACAAGTTCTGCTTTCTGGGCTGAAGTTCCTTGGGGAAGGGCCCTTGCTTCTATCACCTTGTCCTCTGTCACCACAGCATAGCCTGCCAATCGCTTGGAGTTCTCCACGTAACTGCTTCCATCTGTGAAATAAATTACATCTGGGTCCCTCCAAGGAACATCTTTGAGATCTGGTCGACTGGAGTACACTTCATCCATGGTTTGGATACAGTCATGATCCGGTGGTCCCTCAGATGCTGGCAAAAGAGTGGCGGGATTGAATGTAGCCACTGTTTCCAGGTGTATCCGTGGATTCTCACATAAGCTGGCTTGGTACTTAACCATGCGGCTATTTGTAAACCAGTGGTTGCCCTTATACTCCATGAGGGTGAGAACTGCGTGGGGGACTTTAACAACCAGCTCTTGCCCCAAGGTCAACTTGTCAGCTTCCTGGACCAGTAAGGCTGTTGCTGCAATGGCCCTCATGCAGGCTGGCCATCCTTTAGCCACTCCATCCAGCTGTTTAGACAGGTATGCAACAGGCCTCTGCCAGGATCCCATCATCTGGGTCAGCACACCCAGAGCAACCCCCTGTCGCTCGTGGACACAGTGAGAAAGGTTTCTCCACATCTGGAAGGCCTAACGCAGGGGCTTGGAGTAGGGCTTTCTTTATGGCGATAAAGGATTGTTGAGCAATAGGTCCCCATTCAAATGGTTCCTTTTCACCCCCCTTTGTGGCCTGGTAAAGGGGTTTCGCCATCAGTGCAAAATTCGGAATCTAAATTCTGCAGAATCCGGCTGCTCCCAGAAATTCCCTAACTTTCCTTCTGGACTTGGGTTGGGGAATTGCAGCAACCGCTTGCTTCCTACTGACATCCAGTCTCCGACTTCCCTGGGAAATGCAGAAGCCCAGATACTTCACTTCTGACTGACAGAGTTGGGCCTTCGAGCGTGAGACCTTATAGCCCGCATCCAAGAGTAACTCCAGCAATTCTCTGGTAGCCTCGAAACACTCTTCCTGGGTCACTGCTGCAATCAGGAGGTCATCTACATACTGGAGTAAAACTCGCCTGGAAGGCTCAGATTTAAAAGTCTTAAGGTCTTGTCCTAGGGCAGTCCCAAAAATGGTGGGGGAGTTCTTGAACCCCTGTGGCAGGTGGGTCCATGTATACTGAAGCTTCCGTCCTGTTACTGGGTTTTCCCATTGAAAGGCAAAAAGCAGTTGACTGGCGGGGGCCACCCGAATACAAAAGAAGGCATCTTTTAGGTCCAGTGTCGTGAAATGGGTAGCTCCAGAAGGTATCAATCCCAGCAGGACATATGGATTAGGCACTACAGGGTGTAATGAAATAGTGGATTTGTTGACCACTCGTAAGTCTTGGACTGGCCGGTAGTCCTCAGTCCCTGGCTTCTGAACTGGCAACAGTGGTGTATTCCATGGAGACTGGCAAGGTCGAATAATTCCATGGGATAACAGACGATTCAGATGTGCTTGAATCCCTTCCAGAGCCTTTTGGGGAATTGGGTATTGGCGAAGACGGATTGGCCGGGCACTCGGAAGTAAGTCTACATGAACAGGAGGAATATTTCGGGCCAACCCTGGGGGATTATCTTCTGCCCATACCCCATTGACCTGGAAGCTGTCGGCCAGGGGTAGGTCAACTTGGCCATGCAACTGATGCAGCCGCCATTCTTCTTCTAGGGGGCAGCAGAAACTCAATATGCCCTTAGGGCTGGATGTCGGGGGCCGAAAGGAGACTGAAGTCTGGCCATCTGAGTCAAAGGAAATTTGGGCCCTAAGCTTGGACAGCAGGTCCTGGCCTAACAAAGGGATTGGACAGTCTGGCATATACAGGAATACATGAGTGACTGTGTGTGAGCCTAATTGGCATCTACGGGTCGTCAGGAAGGGCCTCCGGTTCTGCACCCCCGTGGCTCCCACCACTCGGACAGTTTTTCCAGACACAGGCGCTAATCGCTCCGTCACAACAGAATGTTCAGCTCCTGTATCAATCATGAATGGAATTGAGCGGCTCCCTATGGTTAGCTTGACCATGGGTTCCTGGGAGCCCAGTTTGTAGGAACCCGGTCTGTCCTATTCATCCCATTCTGCCATCTCGGCTATCCCAATGATGTCAGATTCAGAAGGCTCATACCTTCCCTCTCGAACTCGGCCTCGGCTTCCTCGATCTCCTGGTCCCCTTCTCAGTCCCTGGCGCCTCTGGGGGCATTCATCTTTCCAGTGCCCTCTTTCCTTGCAGTAGGCGCACTGATCCCTCTCCAATTGTGGTCTGGGATTCTCCCCTCGTGGCCGGGATTGATTGAAGGAATCTCGGGGCCGGGCTGGCGGTCCGGGGTCCCACTTTGGCTTCCCATTGGCTAGAGGTCGACCTCAGTTAAGGGTGGAGTTAGTAATGGCTGCCACCAAAAGGTCGGCCTTCTTCTGCATCTTCCGGTCAGCCTCTCGGCGCATCTCCTGATCCCTATTAACGAAAACCTTTGTTGCGATCTCAATTAGCTGGGTGGTATTCATCCCTGCGAATCCCTCCTGACGCTGCAGCTTCTTCCGGATATCTGGCATACTCTGGGCCACCAATGCACTATTCACCATTCTCTGGTTTTCTAGTGCCTCAGGGTCAAATGGGGTGTATGTTCTGTAGGCTTCAATTAGTCGCTCTAAAAAGGCCCCAGGGGATTCAGTTGCCCCTTGGAGAATTTCAGAGACCTTTGCCAGATTAATGGGCCTCTTTATGCCTTTCTTCATACCTTCCAGCAAGTCCCGGCAATAGCCAGACAACAGTTCATAGTGCTGCCCATTATTTGGATCCCAAGCTGGAGCTGCGCGAGGGAACCGAGTTCTAACCCATTCCTCTGGGTCCTGTGTCCCCTCGGGGGCACGCGCTCGCGTGATGGCCTCAGCATTTTGTAAAATCTTCCGCCTCTCCTCATTTGTGAAGAGGGTCAGGAGAAGTTGTTGACAATCAGTCCAAGTTGGGTTATGGGTGGCCATAATGCTAGCCACTAGGTCCACCACTGCCTGAGGCTTTTCAGTATAAGAGGGGTAATGCGTCTTCCAATTCAGGAGATCGGTGGTTGTGAAGGGTACATACTGGTAGGCCTGTATAACCTGACCCTGATTATTAGGATCCGGTCGAGTGGTGGGTACCTGGCGGAGGGGCAGAGCTCTCGAGGAGGTGGGAATGGAACCTGAGGTAGAGCTAGAAGCTACCCTCTTATCATGCTCAAAGGTGATTGCAACAGGTCTAACCCATTCAGGGGAGGCGTGTTGAACCCCTGAGGGATGGGGAGGGGTACTCATAGACTGAGAGGTGATCACAGGTGATTCAGTCCATTGAAAGGGATGCTGAGCCCCTGATGAGTGGGTAGGGGTACTAGAGGGAAAGACTGGGCTGTCGGGAGTTGAGGAGTCAGGGGGTGGAGCCCAAAGCGGGTCTTGGGAGGTTAGCAGGGAAGGATGTGGCAGAGGAGGGTAGATGCTGACTGAAAAGTCCAACCTAGGATGTGGCGGGGTTTGCACAAAAGGGGAGGAACTATCCGGAGAAGCCTGTGCTGGAGAGGCTTGGGCTGGACGCCGTGGATCTCTGGGGGTGGAACGGAACCCCAACAATGGACCATAAGGTGGTGGCTCAAGATCTGAGGGGTCATCAGAGAGTATGGGTTTCTCAGAAAGGGTAGGGGCGGAAGCCACCGATTGGGTGGTAGGCTTCATGGGGCTCTTTCCCTCCTCCAGTTTAGATTTTCTAATAATCTTTCTTTGAACGCGGCCCAGCATGAACTTCACTGGGGATCCCATATAAGTTTTCAACCAAGAGGGAGGGTCAGTAACAAGGCTGTCCCAGGAATCTATATAGGGGAGTTGTTCAGAATATTCTGGTTCTCCTACAACTATGCTGTAGACCTTCCGGATTACTTCAATATCTAAGCTGCCACTAGGGGGCCACCCCACTCCCATAGATGGCCACTCAACTTCACACAAGGTTCTTAGAGTACTTAAGCTTAAAGTCTGTCCATAATCATTAAGTAAAAATCCTTTCTTAAAATTCTTAAGCATACAATCTAGGGGAGTAGTAGTTTGTCTAGATGATGTCCCCCCCCCCCCCCCCCCCCATAATGCTTACAGTTACAACACACAGAAAGGAAGGGAATTTTTGGAAGTGTGGTAAGGGGTCCACAGATCCAGAGACAAAAAGGTAAACAAACAACAATCGCTTCCTTCCGTCGCTGGCCAGTTTAAGTCGCGTTAACTGGAACCGCAGCTATAAGAAGTCCACACTCATTTAACATTCATTCATCACACACATACTGTACAAAAAATCCCACCCAACAATTTCAGATTTCTCAGATACAGATAAGCTCTGGCGGTTTCCCTACTAGTCCCCACTAGACTAGAAGGTACTAAGGCCTTCGCTGAGAGTTGATCAGACTCCCCTTCCCTCAACTTTTGAGGGGCTGGTTTACAGTTTCCTAGCTAGGATTACAATACAGAATACAGAATACATACCCGGGCAATGTTCCTCAGTCAGTTGGGTGCCAGAGATTGATGCAGGGTTCAGGATCCCACTTCTGACACCAAGAATTGTTGCAGGAATTACCACTATTGTTAGCAGAATCTGTGGTACTTCAGGAGTCAAACACCACACACCAGAATGAGAGAGAAATCTTCTTTATTTGCCAGCAAACAAAGTAGGACATCAGCACTAGGTCTCTTCTTCTCTTTCTCAGCTCTCTGTGTCTTGTGGCTTCTGTCTCAGCTCCTTCTCTTCTTTCTGTTGTCTCTCTTCTAATGTAAGCTGCTTCTGCTCCCAGTTATATAGGGTCCTACACCTCTCTAGCCCCTCTTTCTCACCAGATGATAAAGAATAGATTGATTACCCTGCCTTGAACTAATTATTACTTACACATTACTTAAAAATATCAGTTACATAGGTTTGAGATATTTCCTAAACTGACCTATGACCTGGGGCCTCTCACACTAGACAATGGGGCACCTATCTCTTGCATTTTATTATGATTAAATTCTCATATTCCCAGCTAACTTCATACTAACTGGGTTCTGGCATTCATTAAGGGGTCAAGGGCCAATCTTGCTCAATGGCACACATACATTTATTATTACTTTCAGAAAACCAGTCCTTCACTTAGCTATAATTAATCAAGACTTTCCCTGACCTCTTTCACCTATTAGCTTCCTACACAGAACTCGCTAGGACTGTGGATAATTCAAACCAGATGATGACCTCTTAAAACTGCAGACAAAGCTTCACTTGAAAAGTCAGTCAAAGATGTAACACTGAATTAAAAAGGATATTCTACATAGAAATAGAACTTATTAATTACACAGAATAAAACATATTCTAAAATAAGCAGAAATCAGAATTCCTTATAAGACAAAATCTAAATACTTATAATGGTATCTATATCTACTCTATCTCCTTCTAGACAGCATTAGCCTAATCCTTTAAACTGCCTGCAATATGCCTTCCAGATGTGGTAAATAATTACTTCTCTCTGACCTTTCTAACCTCTTAGTCTAGCAAAAGCTAGACTTCTGAGCAAATTAAAACCAGATGGCATTCTTCCATCACTTGCAGGACTGAAGAGTTAAACACCAAATATGACTTCTTTGCCCAAGCTGCCTCACAAATATATATGCAGAGACGCACAGGACTGAACAACTTTTTCAGATGAGTTACATTTGCTGGCTTTGAACTTTAGTGGTTGCCATTATACAGGACTGTTCTGTATGATGCTTGCTTTTGCTTGGACTGTTTTAAACTGAGGGTTTGGGACATTTATTTGGGAACATCTTTGAAGATGTCCTGTGTTTAGGGGGCTAAGACTGTTTTTTGTATGTATTTGTATGGGATGGGATAGTTTGGGCGTGTAGTAATGCTGTGTCTAATATAGGTTTTTAACGTACAACGGGGGAACTATTTGAAAATAGTTTTTTGATAATAAAGATGTATATGATTATTTATTATTTACATAGTTATTTAATGTAGGGGATTTATTGATTAATAACTATATTGACATCGATTTTCCCCATTGTTCAGAGATGTGGAAGGAAGACTCTAATCCCTATTCTGCCTTGTGTACGCAAATACTATGCATCTGTATTTGAGCTGCTGTTTTTTGCCTATTTGTGTTGATGAATAATTTATTAAGCATTTTGCTTTGGAACACCACTACTGGACTGGAGTGTTTCTTTTAACTTGAATAGTACTTCTTTGGCCTTGAAGTGGAGAATCCTTCCCCCCCCCCCCCCCCCCCCCCCATTAGAGAAGCCACACCATATATTTGGATTGAGCCTCTAGAGTCCTGAATCCAAATAAAAGACTCCCAGATCTACTATAATAAAACGCACTCTGAACGTTCTGAGGACACTGACATCACTGCAGGCACTCACACACTGGTTCGTAACTTCATGGTGGTGAAGCCACAACACTCACCATGTCTGCATGCCCCGCCCTCGTGTCACACGTGATGACGTCGAGGGCGAGGCAAAACAACGCACGGGGAGCAGTAGGGAAACACATGCAGCGTGTTTCCCTACTCCTCCCCTTCCAAAAAATACCTGCAGCCGACGACGTGCCCATCACCCCGCCCCCTTTCGCCCCATCGCACCGCCCCTTTCAACGTACCGCCCCGCACCCAGTAGCAAACTCTTCCCCTCATCACCTTCCCTCCCCCCTGTCACCTCCCCTCCCCTTACACCACCATCCCTGGTGGTCTAGCGGTACCTGTTCGCACGGCCACGAACAAAGGAACACCCGGTTTCCTGGCCCGGAGCGCTGCTGCTAGCTGCCCGGCAACATCGTGTCTGAGTCCGGCTCTCGGCGATTCAAAATGGCCACCGAGAGTTGAAGCTGCCTCGCGAGACTTCAACTCTCGGCGGCCATTTTGAAACGCCAAGAGCCGGAATCCCACACGATGCAGCGAGGCACCTACCAGCACCGCTACAGGCAGGAAAGAGGGGGTCTTTCTTTCCTGCCCCTACCGAACAGGTACATCTAGACCACCAGGGACACAACCGTAAGGGGAGGGGAAGGGAGTCCGGTGCCTGCTAGGGCCCGTTTCATCAAAGGCAGAAACGGGCCTTTTTTACTAGTATACCATAAAGACCCAGGAGGGCAGCTACACAAATATCCCCTGCACACTCATTGTCCAAAGCAGAACTGCCTGAGAAGATCATGAGGACCATGTTGAGAACTACTGCTTTAAGGGAAGAAAGAAGAAACGTGGACAATTGGAAGACAAATCAGTGGTGGGAAATTAAAAGCCAAGAATGGAGAGACATGGGGGGAAATATGACAATTGGACTGTCGGGGTGGAGCTGATGGCATAGAGAGAAGATTATGGTGTTGTGGGGAACATAGCAGGATGCTAGGTGTGTGTATACCTAAAAAAGTGGGAAACATCTGTATTCTACCAAATTTTACTGATTGCATTGTGTAATTAACTATGATGATGTACAGAGCTGCACGCACTGGGTCCTGATTTTTATTTTCCAAGGAGTAAAGAGAAGAAACGTCCAATGGAAGAAAAGAAAGAGGGGTGCTTTTAAAAGTTTGCAAGAAAAAACAAGTTAATTCTCAGTGGTTCCTTCCCTCTGTCCACTCCTTTCATAGTGATTGAACTTCCTTTACAACAAGCTCAGATTCAAAGAAAATGCAAAGAGGTAAGTAAGGCCTGCATTTTCTATGAATCCCTAGATAGTTCACTGAGGGGTTCATTTACCAGAAGAAGGGATTAGATTTAGCACATGCCTTTTTCTTTAGTAATTCGAGGTGAGTTACATTCAGACACTGTAAGTATTTTCCCATCCTTAGAGGATTTACAATCAAAGGTGTCCGTTTACTAAGCTGTGTTAAGCACTAATGAGTGCCTAGTAGAGCAAAAATAGCCTAACCTGGACGCACTAAAGCGTTCTCTGTTAGTTTTGCCATTTGCATGCGCTAAGCTCACAATATTTTTTACACTTTTTTTGAGGGGTTGTGTCAGGGGCATAGAGTGGGCATGTCTGCGCTAACCAGCTAGCCCATCTACATTGCCAGGCATGCACAGATTTTGTGAAAAGTGCTCATTTTGGCCATGGTTTACACCAAGGATTAAGGGATTAATTCTCCTTAATCCTCTATTGTTTATTCCCACCTCCAAAATTAAGATAAATAAAAATTGCAGTCTCTACTTAATTGGCTCCACCTACATGTCTAGGTTTGTAAAATGGGGCAGCTACACATGGAACCTGTTGGGTTCATGCCATTCATTTTTTTTCAACATGTAAATGGCTGCTCTCCTGCACAGTGCAGCCAAATACATGTGCACTCCTACAGATATTTTAGAAAAGACCCTGCATTTGTACATCCTTTTCTGATCTATGTAAAATAGGCTTTCACGTTTAGGAAGTCATCTTTTTTAATATTGGCCTTTGTACCACCGACAAGAACAAGTCCATGGGAACATAGAAACAGAGCTGCCAAGTTAACCAGTTCCGGGGGAGGGGGGAGATGTTTTGGCCAGTCATGCTTTTGAACTTATTTCCCATAGCAGTATGTTATTTTGTCCCTGATTCTACCTATTGAAATTAGTGCTGAAGGGTCAGTCATGTATTAGGGGATATGAGAGAAATGGTGGAAGCAGACACGGTGTATGGAAGAACAAAATTTTATTATGAGAAACTCAATTAAAATGTCAGATACATAGGCTGCATCAGGGGCAAAACCTAACTGTGAAAACTAATAAAATGTCAGTAATGAACGCATTAAAATAATATCACACTAGGGTCTGCCATGAGCTAATGCCGACACAGCCTATTCACTTTCAATAGGCTATGTTGGCATTGCCACGCGGCGGCTGCTAGTGCAGCTTAGTAAACAGGGGGTTAATGTTTTAAATGTGATACTATTTTAATGTGTTCATTACTGACATTTTATTTGTTTTCACAGTTAGGTTTTGCCTCTGATGCAGCTCATGTAGGGCGAAACACAGCCATGTTGGGCATAATTTAATTGAATTTCTCATAATAAAATCTTGTTCTTCTATACACTGTGTCTGCTTCCACTATTTCTCTCCTTTCAGAGCTAGCAGACTGTCTGTCTGTTTGTCTTCTAATGCATTAGAATATTGTGACTGCTAATTTGGCATCTCTGTAGAGACCCTTCTGAACTGCGACAGTAGGGTTCCACTTTCTGAACTGCAAGAGCAGGGTTCCCCACTGCTCTTTCTCTATTATTTTGTGTTGCAGCTGAGTCCTGTGGTCTAGCAATCAAGCTGTGATCTTCTCAACCAGCATATCTTCTCTTCTTCAGACCCAAACTACCAGGGGTCAGCAGTGCAGACTGATGTAGTAGTCTGGTTATACATAGAATAATAGGAGGAAGGGAGTGATGAGGCATCAGTGTGAGAAGTGGGCATGTCATGGACAGGAGTGGGTAAAGAAAGTAAAGGGGGATCCAAATATATATTGAAGGGTTGGGGAAAGCACAATCAAGTAGAGCTGTAGGGCACAAAGACAGGAAGAAGTGGGGCCAATTTAGCATTATAGAAAGGAAAAGGGAATAAAAAGGAGTGGGACAAAACAAGGAGGAAAGAGGACAGTATCTCAACTAGACAAATATCGTGTAGGGAGGAAATGAACCACTCAAGAACTACTACAGCTTTTCTCTCATATCTTTATTCAGTAAAAGCTGAATTATGCAGAAAGGTGGTAAAGCGGAAGGATTTCTCCTGAACAGGCACATCAGAAATCTACTATAGCACACAGGTTAGTAATGATTATATTGCAGTTTTCTTCAGACTCTTTAGATTTCCTTTCTTCATTGTCTGATGAATTCTGGACAGGTGTCAACTTCCTAATCTGAAAATGAGAATAAAAAAAATAAAACAAAGAAAAGCCTTTAGTCTCAAATTTGAGATCTCTATCCTTTCAGCTTTTTAAAATCACAGCCTACTTCTCAGATAGTAAGAGATCGGTTTCTTAATCTTTGTAATTCTCTTTGGATGAAGGTAAAGGCTTAAAAGGATTGGTCACCCCAGGGAAGGCAGACACTGTGTAAACTTCTCACAAATGTCCTGCAAAAGTTGCACAAACACACATATTCTAGGGTTGTAAAAGAAACGTCTGAATATTTCTAAGCTGTAAATATTGCACAAACGTTTAGCACTCAGAAGTAAAGGAAGGATGATGGATACATATACACAGGAGGAAAGCAACCTACCGACTATATTACAAGGGCTCTTTCCCTTCAGAATTCAAGGCATGGGATAAGCGCATGATTCTTATGGACTGATTCATGAGGGTGTCTTCTGTTCCAGAACAGAAGAAAACCCTGTAGTGATTCAAACCCTTGTTGAAAATAAAATGGTACAGCTATAGAAAAATAAGGTCTGTAGTACATGCATCCATTCCCTGTAATTTCTACAACTAAAGAGGTGTCTGAATTCATGTGTTCTTCTTTCTTGAAATTCTCAAGCTGGACATCGAGACATCTTCTTAGACTTAACGTGAATAAGACAACATTGTATGAGTGGATGAAAAAGCATCCATTCTACCAATTTTTAACCCTGTAGTAGATGGTAAAATCATTTTTCAGTCACCCATTCACAGTTTGGAAATCTGGCTAGGCTTTTCTTTAAAGGCAGATTCTCAGATTAAACATCTGGCTTCAGATGTGTTCGTGAAGTTACTCTTTTTGCACCAAATTAGATGTTATTTTACTTTAGATGATTTGCAAAGAATTGTCCATGCAATAATTTTTCCCATTTAGGCAAATATAATGCTTTATACATAGGAGTTACTAAGAATTCTTTGTTTACTTCAAACATCTGTGAAAATAATTCTTCCTAACTCTAAATTTGACAGAGTAACTCCATTGTTAAGAACTCTTCATTGGCTCCCTATAACAGCATGTGTGAATTTCAAATCTGTGTATATGGCTTTTAAAATACTTTATGGTAACAGTCCATCTGTCTCTGTTAATATGTCTTAGAACAAAATCTCTATCATCAGATTCATAAGAACAAGCTTGAGCTGCCTGCAGTCTCATCATTGAGACTAGTAAGAAATTATCTAGTCCTATGGTACCAAGCTTATGGAATACTCTTGTTAGTGGAAGTTAGAATGTAGCAAAATTACTTAAGGTTCTGTAAGTTACTGAAGTCTTGGTTATTTAATAAGTGTTTTCACTAAATCTTTGGATAAGTTTTTTAGTTATGGGTAATCTATTGTAAGAGTTTTTGTAACTAAGGAGATATTGTAAACTGTCCTGAGTACAGGTTCCCACAGTATACAAAAAAAAATCCATTACTTGTTTATGTATGCATTCTTGTATCCCACTATTATCCAAAAACAAGGTTTTGGTTCAATGTGGCTTACAATATACAATTAGGCGATAACAGTATTATGTTGCAGTCATAGGAGTGAAATTTGAAATTACAGTGGTGTTTTGTAGTTACAAAGTAGAATATGACAGCGCTATCCTATGGATTTAGCTGTAGAATTTATGAAGAGGTAAGTCTTTAGTTCTCTTCTAAACTGAAGATAGTTAGCTATGCTTCTTGTGGCCTTGGGTATTAAGTTCCACTATTTGGAGCCCAGATAACTAAATTCTGCTATGTAGATGGTTTTGAAAATGATGTTTCTACAGTTGGGTAGACGAAGAAGCAAGTAACTTCTTGTTTCAGGGTTTGTGTTTCTTGGGGATAGTTCCATTAGATTTAACATGTACTCAGGAGCCATTCCAAACACTATTTTGAAAATTAGGGTGCTAGTTTTGAAAAACAGTCTTGTGTTGATTGGAAACCAGTGTAGCATTTGAAACAGTGGGGTTACTCTTTCATATTTCGATTTTTTAAATATCAGCTTTGCTGCCGTATTTTGAATGGTTTACAACGATTTTAGTGTGTCTGGGATGGGATACATATGCTGCATTGCAATAGTCTAGTTGAGACATTATTAGTGATTGTACTATTAGCCGGAATGATTGCCTGGGGAAGTAGTCTCAGATCCTTCTCAGTTTCCATAGTGTTCTGAAGCATTTTGTTGTGACTGCTGATACTTGGCTTTCCAGAGATAGAGCGCGGGGTACAAATGTAACAAAAAAAAAAATCTAAAATGATTCCAGTATTTTTAATTGTGGTTCGATTTGGTATGTTTGCTGGTTGATTGTGAATTGTTGTTGGGTGCTGGGATTATGCAGACTTGATAACACTAGGAATTTAGTTTTTTCTTTGTTGAGCTTCAGTTTGAAGGTTGTGGCGCAGTTTTCTATAAGGTTAAGGCCTGTTTTGTTTTGTTGAGTTCTGGGTTCGCATATGTGTTGTAGTTGCTGCCTTGTCTTTCTTTATATTTTGGTTGTATTTTCTTATGGCTTTCCTCCATATGGTTTTGTTTATGGTCCATTTTCTTTCTAGTTTCTTACAAAGTTTTTTCATGAGTAGTAGTTCATCATTGAACCATGGCCATGGCTGTTTCTTGCTTTTTGTTTTCTTTTTAAGCGGTGCTATTTTATTTAGCATATTCTTGCTTACTTCACCCCAGTTTCTCATGAAGTGTGCGTTGTTGGGTGATATAGTTCTGTGGTCATGCAGCACTGTCATCCAGAAGGTGGGCTCATCCACCTTTCCTCTGGTTGTGATTGTGTATGGTGTTCTTGGTTCTCCGTTTTTGCCGTTTCTTTCCATCGAAGTGTAAATGTGAGTTTCTTATGGTCTGACCATGGTACCACTTCCCAGTTATGGTTTTCTAGTGGGTGGTTATTGTTGTCAGAGAATCTGTGTGCTAATAAGTCTAATAGGTGACCTTTTGTATGGGATGAGGTGGGATGAGGAACTGTTGAAGTTCCATTGGTTTAGGAATTCCGTTACGGTTCTAGTATTGGTGTCATGCTGTTTTTCTAGGTGTAGATTGATATCACCTAGTAGAAGGACCTCAGTTTGGTTTGTGCAGATGTTTGATACAAAGTCTAGGAAGTCATCTTGCACATTTGACCAGCTTCCTGGGGGATGATATAACAGTATAAAACATATTTGACCAGTTAATGTTTTGTTTGTTATGTTACATGCCAAAATTTCAGTTGCTGATGATGTATTTTTAGCAACAGTCTCTACTATGAAGGAAGATTTATATATTAGCGCAACACCGCCTCCTTTTTTTGGTTCTGTTAATATGTATTATTTTGTATCCTGATGGGCAGAGGTTGAGCAGCACTGGGTCGTCTTTAAGGTGTAGCCACATTTCCATTATGAATAGTAACCCTACTTGTTCCATTTCTATCCAGTCTCTTGGTATCATTGACTTATTAACTGCTGATCTTGTGTTTATATATCCTATGGGAACTGGCATGTATTTGTCATGTTTGCTGTTTGTGTACTTAATAATTTGTAGTTGTCTGTACGTTTTTTCTTTATTGAGATTGTGTTCATGGTGGTTGTTGTTCAAACTTGTCTTGTTGTTATTTGTTGTTATTTTGGTCCCTGGTTTGTTATGGGGGTCATGGTTTGGTTCTTCCAGTTGGTGGTGTGAGCAACGTCTGTTAGAAATGTGTACCGAGATGTTCCATTCGTTGGGTAAGGCAGCTCATAATCCAATTATCTAGATTGTTATTGAGTAGTAAAAAAGCCATGACCTTATATTGGCCATATTGGGGAATGTTGTGGTATTAGGGGGGAGATCAAGCTGTGGTTGTTTTCAGTTTTGTGTATCACTCGATTAGGTCAGACTTCGCTGGTCATGTTTTTTTTTTTTTTGTGATGCGAGTGTGTGTGTATTTGAGTGTCCATGTGAGTTTGTGTGGGTGTGTGTTTCTGGGTTTAAATAGGCCCGCCAATTCTCTATTGATTAAGTTGTTGGTTTCCCGCCTCAGTAGTTGTCTTCCATGCTGGCACCTCTCTTTTCGGGTGGGTGACCAGGTTTGAGGCAGTTCTGCTGCAGTTCAAGTGTTGGGTCCAGTGCTGACGTCTCACTTGTTCTCCTTCTTTCCTTTTTGGTGATTGGCTCCAGCAGTTGGATGTTCGTGCAACATCTAATTATGCAGCCACTTAACAGCTCTCTAGAGTGGGTAGTATACGTAATGTGGCCCTTATCAGAATCAGGGCAGACTTTCCCTGCTGTTTTCCTTCTTGTTTCTACTGCTGCTGCTGGGGTGGATTCCCTTTTCCTGCGCGTAGTAGGTTGCTCCCTACTTTTCCTGCACCACGACTCTTCTCCTCATGAGGAGAATTTCCCCCTGTGTCTGGTTGTGTTGTTGAGGTTATTGTGGATGCTTTCTTTCACTCTCCAATGTGGGTTGAGGTTGCATGGTGTACAGGAGAAGTGGTGCGGGCCGTTTCTACTGTGGTTTCTCACCCTGAGGCAGAGGATGAGGGCGGCGAGACCCGGGGCTTTGAAGGTGCAGTAGCGGCAGTGTTGTGAACCGATCAGCGTATCTGCCGCTCTCCTATCAAACAGAGCCATTACCTAGCAGCCTGAGAGCAAGAGCGCTCGAGACTGAGGAGCAGGAGACACATTGCCGCAGAGCCTGGGCTAGCTAAAGTGATTCAGTTCCACTAACCTGGGCCAAAGATCAGCAGCTCATTAAACTGCAGTGTTCCTTGGCTGGGCACTCCCTTTCACAGCGCGGTTTGGGATAGCCCACTTGTGTGCTCTGGTCTTCCTTGGCTTCTGCTGTGGTTCCTGCAGCACTTCCTGGCTCTTCTAGCCTGGGCCGTGGATCAGCAGGTCACTGATATGTAACTTTCCTTGGCTGGGTGCTCCCTCTCAGAGCATGGTCCGGACCTGCTCACCAGTGTTTTCTAGTCTTCCTCAGCTCCTGCTGTGGTTCCTGCATTGTTTCTCAACCAGGTTGGATCAGTGCCGTTCCTCCACCTGACTCCTGTTTTGGTGTGGATGGGGGTCTGCGTTCCTCATTTGAATTTTGGCCTGTATTAGTTCGGGGATCCGGAGCTCGTTTTCTCCGTGCCTTCTTGTCTGGCCACCATTATGGGGTGGTTGTTGTTGTTGTACTGCAGTACATGGGAAAAAGGAAATGGCCTGGTGGTCTTTTTCAGTTATTATAGGTTTCTGGTTTCAAAGTCCAATTTCCATGGTTAAAGATCATTTTACCTTTATAAGACAGCTGTCATTCTACCAGCCCTGTGTGCAGGTAAAAGCACATGCATCTTTCTGTAACAAATGTGCTTTCTACCACATTCACAAGAACATAAGCATTACTATACTGGGACAGACCGAAGGTCCATCAAGCCCAGTATCTTGTTTCCAACAGTGGCCAATCCAGGTCACAAGTTCCTGGCAAGATCCCAGAACAGTAAAACAGATTTTATACTGCTTATCCTAGAAATAAGCAGTGGATTTTCCCAAGTCCACCTTAATAATGGCTTATGGATTTTTCTTTTAGGAAATTATCCAAACCTTTTTTAAACCCTACTAAGCTAACAGCTTTTGCCACATTCTCTGGCAACGAATTCCAGAGTTTAATTACATGTTCAGTGAAGAAATATTTTCTCTTGTTTGTTTTAAATTTACCACTTAGTAGCTTCATTGTATGCCCCCTAGTACTAGTAGTTTTGGAAAGAGTAAACAAGATTCACATCTACCCATTCTACTTCACTCAATATTTAATAGACCTTTATCGTATCTCCCCTCATTCGTCTCTTCTCCAAAAAAATGTTCTCAGGGGTGTGGTTAGGGTAGAGATTGCAACAATTTAAAAAAAAAAGGGGGGGGGGGGTACAAAGCTTTGCAGATACTTTTTCCATACGCAACTTTCAAAGTGAAAGTCAGGGGATGCAAATTGCAGGTGGCTGTTAATTTCCTAGACAGAGTTGACAATCCTATTGGGAAAGGGACTATACCAGAGGAAACAAAAAATATCCAGTAGAAAGAGCAGGGGAAGGAGAGAAAGTTCATGGGAAGGGGCCTGGTCATTTTTTTAAGTTGGCAATTCTATCTTGAAATTATTTGTAAACATTATCTCACTGTGCGGGTTTGGTTTGTGGCCTGATATCATTTTGGCCCCATCTAGAAGACAATGTGGGTAGTAAACAATCTATCTGGCAGAATCATCATCATCTCATTTCTAGTTCCTAGTTTCTAGTTTATTAAGTAAGACTTGCTGTACCGCCCAAGCTACCTTGCAAATCTAGACGGTTTGCAAACTAAACACTTAACACTAACCACCCCACTTGCAGAAAACAACATCATACCCATACTACACAATCATCATAGATTGATCAAATACACCACACCTCACCAAACTGATAACAAGCTAAACAAAGGAAGAACACTTACATGCGAACAACCACAACAGAAGGGAAAGAAGGGCCCAAACAAACTCACCTCAACAAAGAAACGACAACTAACAAAAGTCCACCCAACACCAAATAGAGAAGACCCATTCCAAACAATCCAAGTGGGTTACGTCAACACCAGATCCGCTGTAAATAAAACAGCAATACTAACAGACTGGATCATGTCAGAAAACCTCGACCTACTTTTCCTCACTGAAACTTGGATCCATGACCAAAAGGACCCTATAATCCTAGACCTGTGCCCTCCAGGATACAAAATCACATAATGGACCAGAAAAGAAAAGAGAGGCGGAGGCATAGCACTAATCTATCGGTCCCACTTTACCACTGCCGAGTCCATAACACCTCAACTTGAAATTGCCTCAATCAGAATCCACAACAAAACCCTACGCGATCACTTGAATTGTGTCTTGTTTTACAGACCTCCAGGTAATTGGAACGAAGGCCAGACCAACTTCATGGACTTCATTTCAAGCACATGTGTAACCAACTCCAGTACACTAGTACTAGGAGACATCAACCTGCACTTAGAAGACCCGAACTCTATCAACGCACGAGAGTGTAAGGAATTTCTCCGTTAATGCGATCTCAAGTGGCCACAAATGCAAGCAGCCCACGTCAAAGGGCACACACTAAATCTCATCTCACACAAACTCTCAACAGACCAGAACCTAACAATAACGAATACGAAATGGACAGAGACACCCTGGCAGGGCCGTACCTAGGGTCTCTGGTGCCCTCCTGCAGACTATCAGTTGGTGCCCCCCCCCCCCCCCCCCCCCGTGTGGCACAAGATGCAAAGGAAATAGGAGCTGAAAGATGGAGTGCATCTTTGTGGGATTGCTGAACAAATAGAGGGTTTACAACCACTTAGCTTTTCGTGCTTTCATGTTCACAAAATTAGTAATTAAATCTTTGATATCTAACTGGGCACATATATCATTCTCAATAGCAATCATGGCAAGGCTTACAAACCTTTCTTGCGAAATACTTGATCGCAAATAATCCTATATAATAATTCTCACCTCCAACAGGATGTGCCTGGGACCATGCCTCCCTCGGAGGTGGTCTGCTAGGCAGGCACACACTGACGTCAGTGATGTCAGTGATGTCAGTGACAGCTGATACCAAAGCAAGGGGAGGAGTATTCCCTACTCCTCCCCCTGTGTTACAGCCCACTGCACTCCCCTTCCACGACCCAGTCGACCCCCCCTTCTCGGCGAAAACCATCCCCCACCTCCGTCCAGTACCTGTGCTGACGGGGGACCCAACCTCCGTCAGCCGAAGTCCTGTGCTGGCCTTCGCGCTGTTGCTTTTTCAGTGATCTTCGGTTCAAGTTCCTCTGCGTGCATCTGATGTCAGATGCACGCACAGCAACTTGGACACAAAATCATTGAAGAAGCAACGCCTCGAAGGCCAGCACAGGACTTCGGCTGACGGGGGTTGGGGTCCCCCATCAGCATTGGAGCCGACTCTGTGGGTGCTGTGGGTGCTTGAGCACCCCCAATATTGAGAAAATTCCTTGTATGTGTCCAGGGAGGGGTCATTTTCATTGGGCTTAGCACCCCCAATAATTTTGAAAAGTTGGCTCCTATGCCCATCAGCACAGGTACTGGACAGCGGCGGGGGACAGTTTTCGCCAAGAAGGGGGGGTCGACTGGGTCGCAGAAAAGGGGGGGGTGAAAATGGAGGGATGGCAGAGTCTGGAACAGCGAGGGAGGGGAGGGTGGGGGATGGCCTTGCTAGCGCCTGTTTCCTTCCCTTTTGAAATGGGCATTTTTTACTATTTTTTTATGATTTTTAACTGTGAAAATGATCGCTCACCACTTGCCACACTAACAGGAATTGTCACCAATATTCTTAGAAACAAATTGCTATACATTGCAAAATAAGATAGCAGATGTAAATTCTCAAAGTGGACATATTCCAAACACTAAAATGAAAATAAAATGATTTTTCTCTACCTTTGTTGTCTGGTGACTTTCTTTTTCTGATCATTGATAAGTCTCTGACTCTAAAGTTTAGCAATTTCATTAAAGCAAAATATATTTTCACATATCACAGACTCTTCCCTATCCAAGGAGAATCTTTTATATAAAAACAAACACCAAAAAAAAAAACAATCAGATTTTCACTTACCAGCTCTACTACACTACGTCAGCTAAACTTCCTCTGAAACTACTGTTGGAACCATCAGCCAATGAAATGGCTTTTAGCTGTAGCTATCGGGTTACCTGACAATTATGCAAACATCATTGCAGTCATGTCCTCCTCTCGGTGTACAAGCTCAGAGAAAAAAAAAACTTTGAACCACTTACAGATTTTAACAATTACACTATTTAGTTTTTATTTCTCCCCAGTCTCACTTGCACACCTCCCTCCAAACCTGGCTGTTCTCTTTAATTTGAATGTTGTTCAAGCTCACCCTGAATGAGGAGTTCGTCCCACACCAAAGACATAAATAGCACTGGTTGTATTCTTTCAAACAGCTTCAGCAGAGCCTGCCTGCCTCAGTGAGCACTGTGATCGAAGAGGGGAGGGCAGGGGAGAGAGGAGAATCACAGCTTCAGGTAAAACATTTGCAAGTGAGCTGACCTCAGGAAACGGTAGGCGCCCTCCAGAGGTCGGCGCCCCCCTGCGGTGCTTACCTTGCTTACCGTGTTAGCACGGCCCTGCACCCTGGACTGACCACTACAAACTAAACCTATCCCTACATTGGCGGAAGAAGGGTATACAACGAATACAAGAACACACATCCTACAGCACAAGAGGTCAAGTAGACGTGAAAACATTCTGGCAACTAATATACAAATAAAAAATATATTGTGATTTAGTTAAATATAAGAATTTGAACATAGAGGGGTGGTAATGGGATTGTATTGTTTTAGATGATGTGGTGGTTCCTCCTGATGAAGTGAGCGAAATGCGGTCCTGCATTGGGGAACCGACATTTGCATAAGCAATAAGCCGACGTCAAATCTAGGAGTGACTAACCCATTCCCCCATCAAGTACCTGTGGAGGACTGAAAGACTTTATATCTAGACGGAGAATTGCGTCAGAGACTATACACCAATTTCTTGGGGAGAACTTTGAAGTCATAATATACAGAGTACCCGTGTGGAAAGCCAGGGCGAGAAATCTAAGAGGATATTAGTAGTAATTTGATATTCTGGTAGAATATATAATTAAGAATATAATAATTAAGTGTAACATCATTACCTGTATAGTTTAGCAAGAAAATTTGGAGTGCTGTTAGTCAGGTACTACGAGTGAATGGGGAATGAGTGAGTGGGTAGTATTATTGTTTTTAAATATGATAAGCTCTCAAAATAAAAGCGCATTTTTGTAATAAAGCTATTTGTCATAATAAGCTGGAGTGTGTTTGAAATCAACTAATATACAATAACAAATGGGCAACACAAACAGACTCCATATACTACCTCATAGAATGGGACAAAAGATGCAAAAGCATACTAGATGAAATTGCACCCTTAGGAAAAAGAACCCCACGCAAGCATAACTCAACACCATGGTTCAACGATGAACTGAAAAAGTTAAAAACACAAACCAGGAAACTCGAACGAGCATGGAATAAAACAAAAGATGAACATACACTCAACACATGGAAACAAATACAAAGAACATCCAAATAAGCAATAAGACAGACCAAAAGATCATACTATAAAACCAAAACAGGGACAGATTACAAAGACATGAAGAAATTATACCAACTCGTGAACAAACTCCTAGACACCAACTTGGTCACTACCACGAATACAGACATCCCATCTGCAGATAAACTTGCGAAGTACTTCAATGAAAAAATTGTAAACCTATGCAACACCCTACCTCAAAACAACACCGACATTGAAAACTTCCTTAATGAATTGGACCCAACCATTGGAGAATACCCGGCAGATCGGACCTGGTTAAACTTCGCCCTCCTTACCATCAAAACAGTTACCCAGGCAATTAGTAGGTTTTCCAACACTCACTGTAAACTAGATACCTGTCCCAGCTACCTAATGAAATCTGCCCCTGACCGCTTCATAGCAGACCTCACATTCCACCTAAATTACATGCTTCAGCAAGGCCTCTTCCCTAAGGAAAATGACAACATCTTACTCACCCCAATACCAAAAGATACCAAGAAAAAAACAAACGAAATCACTAACTACCGTCCAGTAGCATCTATCCCGTTGGTGGTCAAACTGATGGAAAGCATGGTAACCAAACAACTTACAGATTACATAAACAAATTCTCAATATTACACGAATCACAATCAGGCTTTTGCCCCCTCCACAGCAGGGAAACAGTATTACTCACTCTTCTAGCCAAATTCAAGCAGGAAATAGCAATAGGCAAAAGCATCCTTCCCCTCCAATTCGACATGTCTAGTGCATTCGACATGGTAAACCATAACATATTAATAAGATTACTAGATAAGTTCGGGATTGGTGGAAACATACTTAATTGGATCAAGGGCTTCCTAACTACAAGAACATATCAAGTAAAATCAAATTCAAACATATCATCACTGTGGAAAGCAGATTGTGGAGTACTGCAAGGATCACCGCTATCACCGATCCTGTTCAACTTAATAATGACTCCACTTGTCAAGTCCTTATCCAACCATGGCCTTAACCCTTTCATATATGCAGATGATGTCACAATATACATTCCTTACAAAACCAAACTGATAGAAATCACCAACGAAATCAAGCTCGGCCTGAACATCATGGATTCATGGGCAAATGCATTTCAACTAAAACTCAATAAAGAAAAAACTCATTCTCTCATCCTCTCATCCCAACACAGCGTGGACATCCCCACAAGAATCAACACCCCAGATCACACCCTTCCTAGCTCAGACAGCTTGAAAATCCTCGGCGTTACAATGGACCGTAACTTAATACTAGAGAGCCAAAGTGGCATCCACAACAAAGAAAATGTTCCACTCAATGTGGAAACTCAAACGCGTGAAGCAATTCTTCCCAAGGGAAACATTTCGCAACCTGATACAATCAATGGTACTAAGCCACTTAGATTACTGCAATGGTAGTTTTGCAGGATGTAAAGAACAAACCTTAAAGAAACTTCAGACCACTCAAAACATGGCAGCTAGGCTTATATTTGGTAAAACGCGATTTGAAAGCGCAAAACCCCTCCGTGAAAAGCTACGCTGGCTCCCAATCAAAGAACGCATCGCCTTCAAAATCTGCACCCTGGTTCACAAAATCATCTACGGAGAAGCCCCGAGTTACATGACAGACTTGATCGACTTACCAATTAGAAATACCTCCAAATCAACACAATCTTATCTAAATCTGCACTACCCAAGCTGCAAAGGACTTAAATACAAAACAACTTACGCATCCAGTTTTTCCTACATAAGCACACAACTGTGGAACGCATTACCAAAAGCCTTGAAAACGACGCACGACCACCTAAACTTCCGGAAATCACTAAAAACCAACCTGTTTAAAAAGGCATACCCTACCGATCCAGCTTAAATGCCTAATCTCTGCAATACAACCGAACTAAAGCACGTAATGGACATAACACAACTCTTCCGTTCTCCGATTCCCTAATGTGGCTGTGCCACATGAACTTGATCTTACCACAACATCACCCTGTATTTGTTCACACCGGAGCCTGCAAAGGCCTCTCCGGTACTATGTAAGCCACATTGAGCCTACAAATAGGTGGGAAAATGTGGAATACAAATGTAACAAATAAATTAAATAAATAAATAAATAAAAGTTAAGAAAAGAACTACAATGTTGGAAAGGAAAGACATTTTTCCATTCAAAGCATGTCATTCAGCCTAGCTAGTCAAAAGTAAAGAAGGGAATAAGGTAGATAAGGGAAAGACATTAATGGGTTTTTTTAAATTTATTTTTCTTATTTTTCTATTTATTTTTTTTACCAGTGAGAGGTAGTATTAGGATACCGCTCTCTGCCAATCCCTGCTCCAGGGAGAACTGATGGAATTTCTCCTGGAGTTCTGGCTTCAGGATCTTGGTTCGACCTGCAGAGGAGGAAGCCAAAGTGAGAATACAACAGATCTGTTCTTTCAGGAAACATAACAAATGTCACAGAACTATGATGCTTTTCTTGTGGTGTAAAGATACTTAGGGAGAAAACAGCACAAGCACTTTGAAATAGTTTGACATGGTTATAGGAGGGAACATGTTGTCACTTTGCGCAAATACATACGCAAATGTCACAGAACTATGATGCTTTTCTTGTGGTGTAAAGATACTTAGGGAGAAAACAGCACAAGCACTTTGAAATAGTTTGACATGGTTATAGGAGGGAACATGTTGTCACTTTGCGCAAATACATAAGTGGAAAAAAGGTTTTAATGCTGGTGCACATTATAAGGTATGTTAAATAATAGTTAATGTAGTTTGCTACATGGTATCAAATCCATGGCACATGCAGGCGACCCTTTAACAGAGTGCCTGGTAGGAGCCAATTCTATAAAGAAAAGTCTGCACCTACTTTCCTTTTTAGAATACTAGCTTATCCAGGTCTGGTGCGATCACCAGTCATATAGCTGATGTAAGAACTTGTGTCTAAATGCTGGGTCTGAGCTACAACGTTTGATTATAGGAAATGAATCGGGGACAGAATGTGGAGCAACTTTTCTTCTATTCGGTACTATAATAATTTTCTTCCCATTCTTGTTTTTTCTAGCCCAGAAATCTCCATGTTCTCCTTTGGGAGACTGCTTTTACGGGGTCTCATCACCAGGATCCTACATTTGCTACTAGCTGATAGATGTTCTCCTATTTTACAACTCCACGTTCACTGGCATAGTAAGGACTGATTTTTTGGTGGGGTCTAAGGTTAACATGGGTGGGCATTAGGTAGTGAAGACATCACCTCCAGTTATTCTCTCCTTAGCCTGTGCTTCTGCTGCTGCTGACTGGGTGGGCCTGACTCTTAAGTGGAGGGGCCTAGTTCTATCTAGGCCCACCCATGACTACATCCCTACTCAAATATAATCCAATCATTTGCACCTTTGTATTCCTTGTATCTACTGGATAAAGCATTGTGCATGCACAGTATTGTGTTTTTCCTTTGGGTCCACTAACACATTTTGGGAACATCAATGATCATCTCTCAGCTTGCCTTCCTTCATAGCAGTGGCGTAGCCAAGGGTGGGCTTGGGTGGGCCCAGGCCCACCTACTTTGGGCTCAGGCCCACCTAGTACCAGCATAGCTATAATGTGGCTGGCAGGGATCTCCAAGCCCCACCATCCGAAAACTCCCAACAACTGTCCCTCCTGCATACCTTGTAAATAGCAGATCTTCGCCTGCAGTGAGCAGTGACTGATGCATACTGCTCGCACCGGCCCCATAGCCTTCACTCTGATGTATTCTTGCCTAGGCGGAAACAGGAAGTTGCATCAGAGGGAAGGGTATGGAGCCAACATCAGCTGTGTGTATTAGTTGCTGCCTGTTGCCGGTGAAAATCTGCTATTTAAAAGGTATGCAGGAGAGGGAGGATATTTGAGAGACCATCCTGCTTATAATCGAATGAGAAAAATGCCCAAGTTCCGACCTAAATCGGGAGATGGACGTTTATCTCACAAAAACGAATAAAGCGGTATAATCGAAAGCCGATTTTTGGACGTTTTCAACTGTAATCCGTCGCGGATGCGGACAAAGTTGATGGGGGCGTGTCAGAGGTGTGGCGAAGGCGGAACTGGGGCGTGGTTATCTGCCGAACAGAGATGGGCGCATTTCACCGATAATGGGAAAAAAGTATGCGTTTTTAGCTAGAATTTAGGACACTTTTCCTGGACCCTGTTTTTTCACGAATAAGGCCCCAAAAAGTGCCCTAAATGACCAGATGACCACTGGAGGGAATCGGGGATGACCTCCCCTGACTCCCCCAGTGGTCACTAACCCCCTCCCACCACAAAAAATGAAGTTTCTCAACTTTTTATTTTCACCCTCAAATGTCATACCCACCTCCCTGGCAGCAGTATGCAGGTCACTGGAGGAGTTGTTAGGGGGTGCAGTGGACTTCAGGCAGGTGGACCCAGGCCCATCCCCCCTACCTGTTACAATTGTGCTGCTTAATGCTTATTAGTCGTCCAACCCCCCCAAACCCACTGTACCCACATGTAGGTGCCCCCCTTCACCCCTTAGGGCTATAGTAATGGTGTAGACTTGTGGGCAGTGGGTTTTGAGGGGGATTTGGGGGGCTCAACACACAAGGGAAGGGTGCTATGCACCTGGGAGCTCTTTTACCTTTTTGTTTGGTTTTGTAAAAGTGCCCCCTAGGGTGCCCGGTTGATGTCCTGGCATGTGAGGGGGACCAGTGCACTACGAATCCTGGCCCCTCCCACGAACAAATGCCTTGGATTTATTCGTTTTTGAGCTGGGCGCTTTCATTTTCCATTATCGCTGAAAAACAAAAACGCCCAGCTCACACATTGTTGAATAAAACATGGGCGTCTATTTTTTCCCAAAATACGGTTCGGTCCGCCCCTTCACGGACCCGTTCTCGGAGATAAACGCCCATGGAGATAGGCGTTTTCGTTCAATTATGCCCCTCCATATGGCATGCAGGTGAGAGGAGAGACCACATCATCTGTGGGATGAGGTGGGGTTCTTCTGCCCACCCAAAATTGGGTGTCTGGCTACGCCCCTGCTTCATAGTGATTGGAACTTTGATGTAGCCTGTGATTGGCTGTGTTGTCACTTTTTTTTGTCTAAAAACACCAAAGTTGAGCCACATCTATGCTGCTTCTATTCATTTTGGCACTGCTGTGGTCATAAGCAGTTTTTAGATTATTATGAGCATGTGGTAGTTTGTTTTATTTATAAACTTAAACATTTTGGTAATGATCTCATTGTGTCTGTTCTGTTTTTCAATATTCTTTCAAGTACAGTGATTCCCCCTTGATGCAGCATTCCTTACAAAGTGCAGCTCACTCTGGGGAAAATGACAACCTATAGACAATATATGTGTAACTCAAATTTATTAAGCTGCTTTATCTGTTTAACATGGGATTTACTGCATTCTGACAGCATGGGGCCACACTGACAGTTAACAGCACAGTACCTGTTAATGCATGCTGAATTCCACATTAAACAAATGGAAGATAAGTCTATAAAAGAGTACCTACTTTCCTTTATAGAATACTAGTATAGCAGGACAAATACGCACATATTTTAGATGCAATGCTCATACTTAGATTGCTAAAATATGTGCATAAATTAATTCTATAACTTACATATCTAATTGTGCTCTCCGCCCATGCTCTGCCCAGATACCCGCCTATTTTCAAACTATGTGCCATTGCATTTAGGCACCATTTTAAAGAATAGTGCATAGTCAGAATATTAGCATTTATGTGTGTTTGTGCACATATATGCTAGTATTCTGGTTATTTAGGTGGGTTAATGGCGCATAAATGTTGGCACTCTCCTTATAGAACTACACTTCTAATATGAAAAACACCAATTTGGGTGGGGGAATGTGCCTTACAGTTAATGTAGAGATCCTTACCATGCATAATTTATTGCCCACTGAGCAAAAAGGTACCAAAAGTAGGGTATGTGACTTATTTATGCCACAAAATGGAAGGATGTCAACTGCATAATCCTGCAAAATTTCATTCTCGGGTATGGGCTAATTATGTCTTTAAAAAATGAGAAATGTTTATCAATAAAAAAGTAATTAACTCCAGAAATCACATACCCTTGCAATTTTTAGGCTGTAGAACATAGAAAACATTAAAGTTGTGAAAAAAATGTATGGCCCTATTCTACTGGCCCTTTCAAAAATGAAAGTTGCCCAAATTTATCCCTCCAAATGTATCTGTTATTTGTAACCCCACTCACATTTGTTAACATATCATACAACGTAGAACAGTTAATGACACCTCAAGAGATACAGTTAATTGCATCACACATTATCTGCCATGCAACTAACATACAGTAGCAACTTTTTCTCTATGTTAATTGCACAGCAGCCCTCCCCAAGATGCTGGGCGCACCTCCAACAGTTAATGTGAAGCTTTTGCAGTTACCACACATTAATTTTAGCAAATTACCATATGGTAACTGCATAAACAGTCCACTTTAGTAAATAAGGGCCACAGGAGGCAATTCTACAAGATAGTGCTGCCACAATGCAACCCTGCTTTGGCACACCTAATATTTATGCACTCACAGTTACGCCAGCCATAAACCTGATATAACTGTGGGCAATTAAATGCAACAAGGGTACACATAACTGACAGTATTTGGTAAGTTACACGCAGAAGAGGGAACCCTGCTTATGCCCCTTTTATGCTCTGCCCATGGGAATGCCTCCTTTGCAGTTACACACTGTGGGCCAGATTCTATATATGGTGCTTAAAAACATTTCCACCTAAGTGTATTCTATAATATTTGGACGCAGTATATAGAATATGCTTAGTTGATATCCCAGGGCCTAAATTTACGCGCCTCCGTTTACACTAATGAAAATGTGGCATAAATCCTAGGACATAGATTTATGCATACTGGGCCATATTCTATAACAATATGCATAAATTTGGGAATGCCCACGAAATGCCCATTTCCCTGCACATGGCCATGTCCCTCTTGAAGTGCGTGCTTTAGAATTTAGGTGCAATTCATTACAGAATATACTTAGCGAGTTATGCACATAAATCGTAATTATTGCCAATTAGTGCTCATTATTGCTTGTTAAGTGCTGTTAAAAACACTGATTGGCTTGTTAAGCCAATTAAATTACGCACTTTGTTATGAAATATGCTTGGATTTCAGCATGGATCACTAGGCACAATATATAGAATCCGGCAGTATGGCACTTACACATGCTGTTACAGAATAGCACATAGGCACTCTGCTGGCATTTTCACAGCTAAATATACACTTACCTGCGAAAGACCCAATATTCTGTACATTTATGTTACAGGCCGACCAAAACAGCTTTTTCCAGTTTCAATCAAAACAAACTGCCACCGAAACTTTATGAAAGCTTTTGGCCGGAACCAAAACTGCAGCTGAAATTCATCACCTGGTTTCAGTTGAAGCCGAAACTGAAAATTTATGTTTGGTTGTGTGAACCAGTGAGGGCCACTGGGGATTATTAGAGCTTTCAGTCTGCATCCCTCTGCTAAATCCACAGTATCCAAGCCAAAATACAATGATTTAAATAATTGAAAGACTGTATTTTACCTCCAATCAAAATAGCCTCCACACATATGGACTGCAGCGAATGAAAACTGAAACTAAAAGCCCATCTTTTGTTTCGATAATATGTTTGGGGACACCCAAATCTCAACATTTAGGTCAACCTTAGAGATGGTCATCCCTAGAGATGGTTGTCCCCGATTTTTGGCGTTAATGGAAACCGAGGACACCCATCTCAGAAACGACCAAATCCAAGCCATTTGGTCGTGGGAGGAGCCAGCATTCGTAGTGCACTGGTCCCCCTGACATGCCAGGACACCAATCGGGCACCCTAGGGGGCACTGCAGTGGACTTCAGAAAAAGCTCCCAGGTGCATAGATCCCTTACCTTGTGTGCTGAGCCCCCCAAACCCCACTCCCCACAACTGTACACCACTGCCATAGCTCTTAGGGATGAAGGGGGGCACCTAAATGTGAGTACAGTGGGTTTGTGGTGGGGTTTTGAGGGCTCACATTTACCACCACAAGTGTAACAGGTAGGGGGGGATGGACCTGGGTCTGCCTGCCTGAAGTGCCCTGCAGTACCCACTAAAACTGCTTCTGGGACCTGCATACTGCTGTCATGGAGCTGGGTGTATGATATTTGAGGCTGGCATAGAGGCTGGAAAATATAAAAAATTTTTTTAGGGTGGGAGGGGGTTAGTGATCATGTGTTCAGCACGCCTCAGTCCCGCCTTTGCTATGCTTCCGACATGCCCCCGTGAACTTTGGTCGTCCCCGCAACGGAAAGCAGTTGAGGACACCAAAATCAGCTTTTGATTATGCCGATTTGGGTGACCCTGGGAGAAGGACGCCAATCTCCCGTTTTGTGTCGACAGATGGGCGCCCTTCTCTTTCGAAAATAAGCCTGCTGGTGTCATAAATCCACAGAGGATAATTCCTAAGGAGCTTATCATTCCAAATTTA
The DNA here is from genome assembly GCF_901765095.1 of Microcaecilia unicolor. Lineage (NCBI taxonomy): Eukaryota > Metazoa > Chordata > Amphibia > Gymnophiona > Siphonopidae > Microcaecilia > Microcaecilia unicolor. Next base: position 239,537,607 of record NC_044036.1, read on the forward strand.
CAGACTTTAATTCCTGCTAAAATTTTGTATCAAACGTATTTATTTGGAACACTCTATTTACCATATAAACTCAGTGCTTTTCTTGTGCCTGTACGCGCTGCTACGGCGTACCGGCACCTTTTTTGTGCAGTCTGGCTCACCTGCCCGCTCCCTTCCATTCGTGCACCTGGCCGTGCTCCCTGCATTGCAAAATGTTTGTTTACCCGAAGTCGCGGCAAACCGGCAGTGAAAGTAGCAAGCAGGCAGGCTCGCCTCCTCGTCGCTCGCTTCGCTTACCTTCCCTCTCATCACATCCCACCCTCCTCTGATGTAATTTCCTTTCCGCGAGGGCGGGACACGCTGAGAGGGAAGGGAAGTGAAGCAAGCGACCAGGAGGCGAGCCTGCCTGCCTGCTGCTGCTTTCACTGCTGGTTCGTCGCGACTTCGGTAAACAAAAGTTTTGCAACGCAGGGAGCACGGCCGGGTGCACGAATGGAAGGGAGCGGGTAGGTGAGGGCGGGCAGGTGGGGCTGGGGTTTGAATGATCTCGAGGGCAGGTGGAGGCTGGGGCGAGTCAGTGGTCATGGAAGGGAGGGGGAGGATAGGGGGCAAAAAAGAATCGCTGGACATGAAGGGGAGGGGAGAGAGGATAGGAGAATCGATGGACGTGGAGGGGAGGGGAGGAGAGAGAGGAGAGGAGAATCGCTGAACATGGATAGGAGGGGAGGATAGGGGAGAGAGGAGAATCGTTCTGGGCATGGATGGGATGGGATGGGAGGGGAGGACAGGGGAGAGAAGAGAATTGCTGGACATGGATGGGAGGGGAAGGCAGGGAAGAGAGAATTACTGGACATGGATAGGAGGGGAAGGCAGGGGAGAGAGGAGAATCAATGGACATGGATGGGATGGGAGGGGAGGGCAGGTGAGAGAGGAGAATCGCTGGACATGGAGGGGAGGGCAGAGGAGACATGCTGGACATGGATGGGAGGGGATGGCAGGGGAGAGAGAAGAATCGCTGGACATGGATGGGAGGAGAGGGCAGGGGAGAGAATTGCTGGACATGGAAGGGAGGGGGCAGGGGAGAGAGGAGAATTGCTGGACATGCATGAGAGGGGAGGGCAGGGGAGAGAGGAGACATGCTGGACATGGATGGGAGGGCAGGGAAGAGAGAATTGCTGGACATGGATGGGAGGGGAGGGCAGGGGAGAGAGGAGACATACTGGACATGGATGGGAGGGGAACCGTGTCGAAAGCCTTGCTGAAATCTAAGTAGATGACGTCCATAGCACGTCCTTGATTTAATTCTCCCGTCACCCAGTCAAAGAATTCAATGAGATTCGTTTGGCACGATTTCCCTTTGGTGAAACCATGTTGTCTCGGATCTTGCAACTTATTGGCTTCCAGGAAATTCACTATCCTTTCCTTCAGCATGGCTTCCATTACTTTTCCAATAACCGAAGTGAGGCTTACCGGCCTGTAGTTTCCAGCTTCTTCCCTATCACCACTTTTGTGAAGAGGGACCACCTCCGCCGTTCTCCAATCCCTCGGAACCTCTCCCGTCTCCAAGGATTTATTAAACAAGTCTTTAAGAGGACCCGCCAGAACCTCTCTGAGCTCCCTCAGTATTCTGGGGTGGATCCCGTCCGGCCCCATGGCTTTGTCCACCTTTAGCTTTCCAAGTTGTTGATACACACTCTCTTCCGTGAACGGCGCTCTATCCACCTCATTTTCAGGTGTACTTTTTCCAGTCCCTCTCGGTCCTTCCCCAGGGTTTTCTTCAGTGAAAACAGAACAAAAGTATCTATTTAGCAAATTGGCTTTTTCTTCATCATTTTCTACATAGCGTTTTGTTGTATCTTTTAGTCTCACAATTCCCTTTATAGTCTTTCTCCTTTCACTAATATACCTGAAGAAGTTTTTGTCTCCCCTCCTTACATTTCTAGCCATTTGTTCTTCCGCTTGCGCCTTCGCCAGACGTACCTCTCTCTTGGCTTCTTTCAGTTTCATCCGGTATTCCTCCCCGTGTTCCTCCTCTTGAGATTTTCTATATTTCTGGAACGCTAACTCTTTAATCTTTATTTTCTCAGCCACTTGCTTTGAGAACCATATCGGTTTCCTTTTTCTCTTGCTTTTATTTACTCTCCTTACATAAAGGTCTGTGGCCCTGTTTATTACTTCTTTTAGCCTGGACCACTGTCCTTCCACTTCTCGTATGTCCTCCCAGCCCATCAGCTCCTTTCTCAGGTATTCTCCCATTTTGTTAAAGTCAGCTCGCTTGAAATCCAGGACTTTGAGTTTAGAGTGGCCGCCGTCCACATGAGCCGTTACATCAAAACAAACCATTTGATGGTCACTGTTTCCCAGGTGCGCAGCCACTCGGACATTTGACACACTATCCCCATTCGAGCACCAGATCCAATGTGGCTCCCTCCCTCGTGGGTTCGTTCACCATTTGTCTGAGCAGAGCACTTTGGAAAGCATCCACAATCTCTCTACTTCTTTCTGATTTTGCAGACGGAACCTTCCAATCTACATCTGGCAGATTAAAATCTCCCAACAACAGCACCTCTCTTTTCTTCCCCAACTTTTGAATATCAGCGATCAGATCTTTATCTAGTTCTTCCAATTGTGTCGGGGGTCTATAGACAACACCCACGTGGACCAAGGTTCTATCCTCTCTTTTTAAGGTGATCCATATCGCTTCTTCTTTTCCCCAGTTCCCTGTCATTTCAGTCGCTGGGATATCATTTCTCACATACAGAGCTACTCCTCCACCTATACGTCCCTCTCTATCCTTCCTAAAAAGATTATAGCCTGGTATGTTTACATCCCATTCATGGGAACCATTGAGCCATGTCTCTGTGACTGCAACTATCTCCAAGTCAGACTCCAAACTCAGGGCATGAAGGTCATGAATTTTATTGCTTAGACTGTGAGCATTTGTGGTCATTGCTTTCCATGTACATTTCCTAGTATGTGTTTTGGTTTTAGTGATTTGTGAGGGTATTTTCTCTTTGGGTACCTTCTCATATTTTTGTTCCCGCTTCCTTGCTTTTTCTTTTTTTTCCGCTTCAGTTTTATTTTCAGGAACATCACAGTGCTGTAATGGAGCAAAAGAATTTTGTAGTGGCAACACTTGTGCGGGCGGATGCTTCTGTGTCACATGATGAAGTCTGCCTGAGCCTACTGTGAACCATCTGTTCTTATGTGGTTTTATTTTTTGAGGCAGTGGTGAGAAGTTATGATTCTGCACAGTCCTATAAGTTGCTTTAATTGCATCTAATTCTTGCATTACTTTACAGAGCTCTTGTTTTAAAGTAGATAGCTGAAGACAGATAGGACAAGCTTTAAGTCTCCAGATGATTGGCCTTGAAACTAAAGCATCACAATTATTGCAGAGAATAAAAGTCATCCTGATTGAAATGGGTATGAACAGGTGTACTATGTTGGAGTAACAGCCTGCAAGACTGCCTGTGTATGATTGAGTAAAGTTAATGAGGACTGGTTTGTCTATAAATGAGTGGCAAACCCTGGGGTGGGTGGGTTGTGGGATGGGAGGGTGGGATTATAAGTCCCAAAGTGTCAGCTAAATGCTGCTGTTATCAAGGGAATGTTCTAGTTGAATGGACCCAAATGGTCCAGTCTGAGCAAGAATTTTCACTTGATTGAACTTTTAAAACTGATATTGCTAACTTTCCTTTTCACTAAGTCTAAATATTCCCAATAATTATAGCAGTTCCTCTCTATCAGAGTTTGGCAGGAACAGAAAGAAAGCCAGAAAGAAAGAGAGAGAGGTTTCACAGTGCTAATTAAAATTATTAAGCAATAAGCATTAAAATTTAAAGAGATTATCAGGTAGCTCACCTAAAAGACCAGCTAGTTGAGAAGTGTGGGGATTTAGAGGTCAGAATTAAACCTTTCCTTTGCAGGAGTTTTTGATTTATTTCAAGGATATTCAGTTACCTACAGTTAGCTTGTACAGTGTTTGCATTATGAGACACTTCTTTGACATGTTTTTTTGCACCTTGTGTTGTGGAACTTTCTTTTTCTTTAAACACACCTCACTGTCTTAAATTCTTTTGATGAGAGAAAGATAAAAACATATTTTGCTGAACATATATATATATTGTAATATATGGTAAGAAATATATTAAAAGTTTTTTTCTTACCTGGGGCTCTGGGGAGGCCGTTTCAGGGTTTTGGTTGCTGGTGCTGACTGAAAAAGGCTTAAATTTAGTTTGGGAATTTTTAATAGAGTTAGGTGAAGAAATTGTGAGTTGTTTCTTAAATATGGTTTTTTTTAACAAAAGAATAACCCATGATTAGGTGGGGATTGTAATATAAAATGTTTCTTGGTGTTTTGGGTACAGTTTAGGTTAAAATTGACTTTAAAATTCTATATATAGTAAGTTTTGCCTTAACTTCTATGGGGGAAGGGGAAGCCAAAATGGAGATTCAGTTAGGACAGTCAAGATTCTAAAACAGATAAGAAAAAAAAACAGTCTTTAGCTGACAGGCTGATTGGTTGAGGGATGTCAGATGTTCCTCTTGGGGGGGGGGGGGGTAAGTTGCTAGGGAGACTGCTGAGCTGGAGGAGAGAGCAAGGTGAAGGACTGAGAGTGAGAGAAAAACGTATGCTGGGTGTCTGTGAAATTAAAGAGAGAAAAAGTATAGATTTTATGGGTTTAAAGTGAAATAAGTAACAGGAAGAGTAATTAAGACACAGGCTTATGTGTACCAGTTTGAAAGCCGGTGGTGGGAGGTGGGGCTGGTGGTTGGGAGGCGCGGATAGTGCTGGGCAGACTTATATGGTCTGTGCCAGAGCCGATGGTGGGAAGTGGGGCTGGTAGTTGGGAGGCAGGGATAGTGCTGGGCAGACTTATACGGTCTGTGCCCTGAAAATGACAGATACAAATCAAGGTAAGGTTTACACAAAAAGTAGCAAATATGAGTTTATCTTGTTGGGCAGACTGGATGGACTATGCAGGTCTTTTTCTGCCGTCATCTACTATGTTACTATCCAGCTTATTTTCGAAAGTGATCGCCGGCCATTTTCCGTCATAAATCGGGAGATGGTCAGCAATCTCGGAAAAGCGGCCAAATCGGTATAATCGAAAGCCACTTTTTTGGCAACATCGCCGCTTTCCCGTCATTTTGCCGGCCAAAGTTCAAAGGGGCGTGTCAGCGGCGAAGCGAAGGCGGGACATGGGCGGGCATGGGCGTGGCTACCAGATGGCCGGCTTTCAGCAATAATGGAAAAAAAAACAGCGATAAGCAGTATATCGCTGGGTTTACTTGGTCCTTTTATGTTCACGACCAAGCCTCAAAAAGGTGCCCCAACTGACCAGATGACCACTGGAGGGAATGGGGGATGACCTCCGCATACTCCCCCAGTGGTCACCAACCCCCTCCCATACTAAACAAATAAAACTAAAAACCTTTTTTGCCAACCTGTATGCCAGCCTCAAATGCCTTACTCACTCCATGACAGCAGAATGTGTTGTATCCTCCGACAACCCTTCCCTGGTTGCGATGTGGCTCTCGGGTGAGTGTGACACCTTTTCTGTTAGGTGCCCTGCAGAGTCACATCAGCTATGCATTGTGGTGGGTGTAGGGTACTGGGCTCTACTCACATGGTGCTTTTCCCCCCTGTTAACTGGGTTCAGAGTGTGCCCTGTTTTGTTTCCGGTAGTCCATGAGGTAGTGGCCATTTTTGTAAGCCAGTTTTAGATCCTTTTCATGTGTCACCCACGTTAGAGAACGTTATTACCTTGAATGTGGCTGAAAAAGGGCATTGTACACCATTCTGCCAGCTCTGACCTACTGCTAATCTCAGTACCAGGGAGACTCTTTGCCAGTGGGGCACAACCTCTGATCTGCAGTTAACTGTGAGTAAACGTGCTTATTCAAATAAAGGACTTTTTCAAAGAGATTAGTCTTCAGGTGTCAACTGGTATGCCAAGGTTATACAGCAGCAACAAGTCCTAGAGGCCTGCGTGTATGCAGGTCCCTGGAGCACGTTTAGTGGGTACCGCAGTGCACTTAAGGCAGGCGGACCCAGGCCCATCCCCCCCCACCTGTAACACTTGTGCTGGTAAATGGGAGCCCTCCAAAACCCACTGTACCCACATGTAGTTGCCCCCTTCACCCCTAAGAGCTTTGGTAGTGTTGTACATTTGTGGGTAGTGGGTTTTGGGGGTGGTTGGGGGGCTCAGCACCCAAAGTAAGGGAGCTATGCATGTGGGAGGTTTTTCTGAAGTCCACCGCACTTGACCCCTAGGGTGCCCAGCTGGTGTCCTGGCATGTCAGGGGGACCAGTGCGCTACAAATGCTGGCTCCTCCCACGACCAAATACCTTGGATTTCGCCGGGTTGGAGATGGTCGGCATTTTTTTCCATTATCGCTGAAAAACAAACCTGGCCATCTCAAACCTGGCGAACTCCAAGGCATTTGGCCGGGCTAAACCGTATTATTGAAAAAAAAAAGATGGCCGGCCATCTTTTTTGATAATACGGTTCCGGCCAGCTGTAGCACTGCCGCCAACATAGATCGCCGGCGATCTATTTGGCCGGCGACGTTCGATTATGCCCCTCTATGTTACTTTGGTATGGAAAGTGAGCTGAGGTGAGTGTGCATGGTGTTCCAGTGATAGCACTGAATTTCAAGAAATAAACAGTGAGTTACAATTTTGTGTGAAAGAAATACAAGAGAATGAGGTGATTTGGGCTGAGAAGTGAGTACTTAAATAAACAGACTGTCTTTTTCATAGATAAATAGTAGTAGTAGTAGTAGTAGCTGTATTGCTGAATACATTTGGGAAAAACTGCTGTGCTTTGGGTGAGTGAGAGCTGTATTAACAGAAAGCTGTGAGAAAGTTTAAACCTTATTTAATTTGGTTTTGAGTGAAGAAAAGGTATGTCGGTGCATACAGTGAATGGAATGGTTAAGCTATAGGGAATTTAAAGTCATGGAAGTTTGAATGAGAATCTGTATGCTAAAGCACTAAGTGGACAAACTGCTGCCTACTCTTTTTCTAGAATAGGGAAAACAGTGAAGCACAGGTTTGAGAGAAAAGGATATTTTGCTAAGTTTATTTTGATTAGTAAGTAAGCCACAGTATTATTATTCCTTAACTGTCCCAGAGGAACGAGTGGAATCATTAAGTAGTCAGGGTTTTGCTTCCTATATGATTTTATAAATGTGAGGTTTAGGAAGAAGAAATCTGTGAATTATCCTCTGCAGGAGCTCCAACGCAAGAAAGAAATCACCTAAATCAATTCAACTACAGCTAAGTGACATTTGCAAAGGGTGTTGAAAGACATATATTTTTTTTGTTTACAACATTTTAAGGAAAAAAAAAACAAAAGAACAGAACAACATCAAATATAAAAAAACCATACTTTCCTGACTTGCCTAAGTGTTCTGGTTTCAGTAAGACCCCTGCACAAATATCGATAGTACACGTGAGGGGCATAATCGAAAGGCCGTCCAAGTATGAATTAGGATGCCCTCGCAAAGTCGGGCAAAATCAGGTAGGTATAATCGAAAAATAGTATGGACGTCCTTAGACATTCGATTATCGCAGTTGAAAACAGCCAAATGAGGATTGCACAAAGGTTAGTAAAAAGGGCGCCCTTAGACATTCGATTATTGCAGTTGAAAACGACTAAATCTGGACCGCACAAAGTATAGTAAAAAGAATGTACCTAGTTGTTCTGCAAGTACAGTGCATGCAGTTCCGGACATCTAGGTACGGGAAATATGAGGAACATTCATAAGCGTAAAATACAGGAATCAAGGATGTGTTCCTCACAGAACTGCAGAAGGATCATGCAGGCCCACTGAATGTTCCTCATATTTCCCATATCTGGATGTCCAGAATTACATGCACTGTACTTACGGAACATGCAGCTATATGCATATTGTGTATATCTGAAGAGGTTCGCATTCTTCATACTGATCTATATAAGCAAAGCTCTGCACGCATCATTCAAATAAGGGCCCGCACGCATGACAACCATTCATGCACGTCAGGGATGTCTATGCTTACAGCGTCCACGTGCTGACTTGTCCATATATGGGATGGTAATCCATTTATGGACCTGTGCACGAAAGCACGTCCGTCACGCATGGCCATCCATATAAGGCGACGCCATGTTTTCCATCGCTTATTCACTGAAAAACATGGAGCTCCATAGGGAGCCAAATTACAGTGAGGCCGAGAGCCTGCTGCTCGTGCAGCTGTGCCTGAGGCACCGCAACAGGCTCTTCCTCCACCACCACCACCTGCCCCCCAGGATTGACTCAATTAGAGCCTGGTCTCACATCAGGGACAGGCTGGAAAGGTAAGTGTTTGCTCCCCCCCATGGCTATCAGGTCCCCCTCCTGTAGCTACACATATAAGAGGAGCTCCGTCATCAATGTAAGCACTAACTTGAGTCTGCATTCAAAGATAATGAGTAATATGTGTACATGCACAATCATTAATAAAATGTATGTACTAGAAAGGAAAACCATTCCCACATCCCACAATAATGCATACAAATGGTACTCTCTGTCCTCATGGCCACCTCAATGACATCACCTGTACCAATGTAATGCCCCCCCCCCCCCCCCCACCCACACACACACACACAATCAGTGTTGTGCGTCTCTGCTATTTGATTTCCAAATGAATTTGTGTGCTGAAGGCAAGAAGGGCCAACCCCTGACTCCTGCTGTACAAACTTATATCTTGTAGAAGATTCGCTATTCACAGGGACCTGGAGTCCCTCCAGAGGAGGTTCTGGCATGTGAGGTGGAAGAGCCCTGAAGTAATCAGGGCAGTGCGAAGGAGCCTCAGGGCTCGACGTAAGTATGAAAAACAGGACACCTGTACTCATTTGTAAATTTATTTATTTAATAATGCAAATGTCCTGTACAATATCAGTTTCCATGGGGCTAATAGGCAACTAGTAAGTCATAACACCTCTGTCCCAGATCAAGGCCTGAGGTTGCAGCTGCCCTCCCATGAGTGTGACTGCAACTTCCAACTAACCTCCTCTGAGATGAATGAGATGACATGCCTCACTTCTGTATCCCCCTTTCTGGAGTGGGTTGATACTGTTTCCTGGTAGTCCTGCCTGAGGTCCTACTCTTAGTGGATGTCATTGCCTCATATTAAAGTTATGCGCTAACCCCCCTCCCCCCCAAAACAATACAAAGAACAAAAACAGGTCAGCCAACCCTAGTCACAAATCATAATGCAAACATGCTGGTGACCAATGAGTGTGGTCTGCCAACATATCCTGTGTGTTCTGTGTCAGACCAGCTTTCAGGGTTCCCTATCATGTCATCTCATGCATCTTACACCCCATGGGTATAGCCCAGGGCTCACCACACCTTTCCCCATCCCCCGCCTCAGGCCAGCTAGCTCATGCACTATGCAAGCCATGTTGGATGTGCTAATCTCAAACACAATCCTTTTACATACAGAGCCCCAGCAGGAGGAGGCCCAGAAGGAGGAGGATGCCCAGGAGGAGGAGGAGGCCCCACCTCCATCCCCAGCCCCATTCCCTTCCCCACCTCCATCCCCTGCCCCAGCTCTATCCCCTGCCCTATCCCCCACCTCAGCCCTTCGCCTCCTGCAGCAGTTGGTAGATGGGCAGAACCAGTTGCTGCAGGAGGTCGCAGCCATAAGGCAGGGTAATGAGCAGCTCTACAGGCCACTGAGGGTGCTCGTGGTGCTGCTCATTACCCTGCTACAAAGGGTTTTGCAAAGAGGGCGTGGCCGCCCTTGAAAGACTTTGGTGGGGGGTGGTTGGGGGGGTGGGGGGGTTGTTTGGGGGGTGGTTGGGGGGGTGGGGGGGTTGTTGGGGAAAAGTTGTGCACAGTTTTCTAAAATATACATTTTATATATTTCATATAACAGGGTGTGTGTGTCTCTACCTTGTGCACTACATATTATCAAATGCTGGTGTTAATGTGAGAGGAGGCAGCAATATGGATTGCATGACATGTGAACTGTGAAAGAGGAAATTTGGTACATATCGGTGATAAGTGTGGCCATACAGAAGCCCACCTGTTCATTCCAACCTGCATGGCTGTATGTGCAGGGGGCGGGGAGGCTGGGTGGCCATTTCTGTTGAGGAACAGAAATGGCCATCCAGCCTCTCTCCCCTCTTACCATAGAGCCCCACAGCACAGAGTGGTGTAAATAATAGATTTGTTGTCTAACACTTGTGATCTGCCAAGTAGAAACTTTTACATATCCCTAGGTAACGCATAGACGATGTTTGATCTCTGATCACCAGACACCCTTACCCACAACCACACCACATTGGTGGGGGCCACCAAGGAGCTACAAACAGCTAGGTCATCTTTTCACATTGAGCAATGGTATATAGTGCTGAGGAGAAAAGGGAAAACAATGGTAAAAGCATTAGATGGATGTTTACTTCATCACAATTGCAATATAATACAACAGGTACAGAAGGGCACATAAATTTATATTTTTGTATTTACTTTGATTACAGCTTTTTCAGTAGTAGCTCAAGGTGAGTAACATTCAGGTATTCTGGATATTTCTCAGTCCCAGGAGGGCTCTAAGTTTGCACCTGAGGCAATGGAGGGTTAAGTGACTGGGCCAAGATCACAATGAGCAGCAGTGGGATTTGACCCTGCAACCTTTGGATTGCAAGACCAGTGCTCTAACCACTAGGCCACTGCAGCCACCAGGTTGTCGCCACCTGCAGGTAATTTGGTTAGGAACTGTAACCACAAACCCTCTCCCTCACCATGACTTAAGGGCTCAGTAGGCAGTACTTGTGGCCACCTTGAAAATAGTTGGCAGGCTAGATTTTAGAAATGTTGATGTTCCATAACTATGGAGGATTGTAGGACTGTGTTCAATAATGTGGTAAAGACATTCATTGCATATATTCTTCCCCCCTGCCCCTCCCAGCAACCTTGAGAATGGGTGGGCACTTCATAATTGGGGACTGGGGTTCACCACATAAAGAAGGATGGAGCCTACTGGGAAGCGGTACAGCAGCTCCAACAGCTGGAGCACAGCATTGAGGACCTACGGCAAAACCACACAGTACATCCCTGATGGTCTCCAACCATCACTGCTCCAACCACTGCACAGCAACCAGCAACCTGGTGAAATTAGAGGTCAGAGTTGAATGCAGAGTACATACAGTGAATGGAGAGTCCTTGATCATGAGCAGAAAGAGAAGAGGTGGCTGAGAAGTATGAGCTTACCTTGAACTTGTGTTTCAAGATTGTTTACATGATTGGTGTGTCTTCTTTCTATCCCCTGGACCAGTAGCTCGATTTCCAGATCAGTGAAATGACCCTTACCGGTGGGTGCTTGCTTTGGTGCCATTGTACCAATCTCTTCGCTCCCACAGACTGGCTGCTAGAACCAGGCAGAGAGAATGGGAGACAGTAAGGGAGCGGCTCAAGGGATGTAGAAGACTGCAAACAGAAGTGGTGCCGGCTGAGGGCAACCAAAAATAACAACCCCCAAAAATAAACAGGTGTACAAAAGTATACAGTGGCAAAGGGGCGGGCCAGACCGTATTTGCGAAAAAGATGGGCGTCCATCTTTTTTTTTGATAATACGGTTTGTGCCGGGCAAATGCATCGGATTTGGACAGATTTGAGCTGGGCGTTATCGTTTTTCAGTGATAATGGAAACCAAAGGCGCCCAGCTCAAAAACGAACAAATCCAAGGCATTTGGTCATGGGAGGGGCCAAGATTCGTAGTGCACTGGTCCCCCTCACATGCCAGGACACCAACTGGGCACTCTAGGGGGCACTTGTAAAAAGTTAAAAACAAAATTAAAATACCTCCCAAGTCCATAGCTCCCTTCCCTTGGGTGCTGAGCCCCCCAAATCCCCCCCAAAACCCACTGCCCACAACTCTACACCATTACCATAGCACTTATGGCTGAAGGGGGGCACCTAGATGTGGGTACAGTGGGTTTTGGGGGCGGTTTGGAGGGCTCCCATTTACCAGCACAAGTGTAACAGGTAGGGGGGATGGGCCTGGGTCCACCTGCCTGAAGACCACTGCACCCACTAACAACTTCTCCAGGGACCTGCATACTGCTGTGATGGAGTTGGGTATGACATTTGAAGCTGGCATACAGGCTGGAACAAAAAAGTTTTTAAAGTTCTTTTTTTTGGGTGGGAGGGGGTTAGTGACCTCTGGGTGAGTCAGGGGAGGTCATCCCCGATTCCCTCCGGTGGTCAGAGGTGTAGCCAGGTTTTGATCTCAGGGGGAGCAGACTTTTATAAAATAGGCGCCGGTTGGTGTCAGCTACACAGCAGTGTCTGTGTTTTTGCTCAGGGGCTGTAGCGGGCACTGATTAATACAGGCTGTCTCTGTTGTGTCCTGCCTACAAGGAAACAGTAAGTTACATCAAGAGGCAGGACACAGAAGAGATCCCTAGACTGGCCAGAGCAGGCAACCTGTCTTCTTAACTACAAAGTACAAATATTCAAATCGTGACCATCACCTCAGGAATAGCACACACATTCCTTCCACTGCTATACACCTTGTTTAAATCAGATGGGCGTTTGTTTGTGTGGTGATTCTACAGGATGTGAAGAACACTAGTCCTGAGCATTTTTACTTTAGGTGACAAGGGCCACCAAAGGCGGTCCTTGCCCCAGAACCTACTTTCAAATAGGGCTAGACATTTTGTGAAATAACACAAACCCCTGCAAAAAGACACCCAAACCTTTACTGAAAACTTACCACATCGTAACAGCCCCTAATCCACCTACAAAAAGACAGTGCTATAAATATTACAGTGGGACCTAGAGAAGTGCCCTAGAACACAAAACTTACCACACTATAACAGCCCTAACCCACCTATGAACATACAGTGCTATATATATTACACTGGGCTCTACAGCACCAATTAACCTACTATTGGGGAAACTGGAACAAGCTGCACTGTTACACATTCCTACACAGATGCTACATGCTAGTAGAATCCTTCACCTCAGGCACACATGCAGAACATGGACAGACCCTCATCTATATAACATAAGAGTAGCCATACTGGGTCAGACCAATGGTCCATCTAGCCCAGTATCCTGTTTCCAACAGTGGCCAACCCAGGTCACAAGCACCTGGCAGAAACCCAAATTGTGACAATATTCCAATCTAATACAGAAAAGGGAGCCACACACACACAAAAAAACCCCGAAACAAAAGAAACCACCAACAACAACAACAAAAATTGAAATAGAGAACCCCCTCCTCTTTGCCCAAGGAAGCCAGACTCTATAAATAGTGCAATACTGGTTTTAAAAAAAAAACAGAAATGCATTTTCTCCTGTACTTTGCAAAATAATAATACAAAAAATGTACATTTTACAAAGCAGGTACATCTCAGTCCTTACAAAGTATTAAATAAAAATATTTTTTCTACCTTTGTTGTCTGGAAATTTGGCTGGTCCCAGTCTTTTTTTTCCATTTTCCATGAGTCAACCTTACAAATTCTTTTCCAGGTTGGCCTTTCCATTTCTTCTCTCACCTCTTGTCTTTTTCTTTTCCTTCTCTACATCTGTTTGGCACTGATCTTTCGTTTTATGTCCCCACTATCAAATAGCTGTGTACAGAGCTGCCAAGTGATCCAGTTACAGAAGGGAGATTTTTTAACCAGTCCTAGTGTGAACTCACATCCCAAATTCATGTGGGATTTGCAGTCCCTGATTCTACCCATCAAAATCTGTGCTGCAGTACATCCAAAATTACTTAACAAAATGCACTAGTAACCCATGCAGGGTTACTAATTTGAAGGTATCGGAGATGTGCATTTTCAAATACTGTCATATTCCTAATATCAAATTGAAAATAAAATACCTTTCTCTACTGTTTTCTACTCTGTGACCCTACCTCCTCTTCCTTTCCAGTAGTACCTTCTCTGTGTCCCTATCTCCTCCCCTTTCCAGTAGTGCCCTGTGTCACTATCTCCTTCCCCCCTTTCCAGTAGTGCCCCTGTGTCCCTATCCCCCTCCTTTTCAGTAGAGCATCTATCCCCCCCTTTTCAGTAGTGCCCCTATATCCCCATTTCTTCTTTCTCCAGCACTGCCTCTTTGTGTTTCAATGCCCCTACCCTCTCCCTGTCCAGTATTGACTCTGTGTCCTTCTCCATCCCTGTCCAGCATTTACTATATCCTTCTCTCTCCCCATGTTAACCTTTTTCCCTGCCTCTTTCAGCGCTCCCCAGTGTTTCATTTGGAGGGGCTAGTTATAGGGACACTCTATCACGTGTTATATTTGTGCAGAGATTTTTTTTCTCCTGGTCAAGGCCACTAAAACAGACATCTTGTTATGAGAATCAGGTGCTCAACATTCAGAGTTTCTCTCTATTTGTTTATTACATTTATACTCTACATTAAACATGAATTAGGTTGAAACAGAATAACCAATTTGTGTACCTAAAAGGTAAACCACAAAACAGATGAAAATGTGATTTCATATGCCCCAATGAAAGGAGAGTTTAATTCTACTTTCATTTAATTTCAATATATTCTATCTTCCCATGGCAGATTACAACAACAACAAAAAAATTCTTTATCCTCCACCTTTTAAGACACTGTGAGGGGCATAATGGAAAGATCGTCCAAGTACGAATTAGGACGTTCTTACGAAAACGTCCAAAAATAGACCTGTATAATGGAAAAATAGTGTGGGCGTTTTTCGATAATCGATTATCCCTGTAAGAAAACAATCAAATGACGAGCGCATAAGCGTGACTAAATTGGGCGCCCTAACACGGTCGATTATTGCAGGTGCAAACAACCAAATCACGTGGTGTGTAAAATAATGTACATAGGTGTATCGCAAGTACAGTACATGTTGTTCAGGCCATCCAGGTACGGAAATATATGAGGAACGCATATATGTGTCAACTACAGACATATCATGCTGCTCCACCCATACTTTCATCATATGTGCCCATCTGAATGTCCGGATCTGCATGCACTGTACACCTACTGAACATGCAGTAAATGCATATTCTGTATATGTGAAAAGGGTCGGGTAGGGTGCGTCATACTCATCTAGATAAGGCACGTTTCACACTCCTGCAGGCATGTGCACGTCAAAGACGTCTATGCTTACGAGGGCGTCCACGTGCTGATAGGGGCCATATATGGAATGGTCATCCATATATGGAGCTGTGCATGAAACGACGTCCCTCACGCAAGGTCGTCTATATAAGGCACTTCTGTTCCAACACGTGGAAAAATGGCACAACGTAGGGAGCCAAATTTTGGAGAGGAGGAGAGCCTGCTGCTGGTGCGGCTGTGCGTAAGGCACCGGCACACGCTGTTTATCCAGCACCACCACCTGCCCCCCAGGCTGCAGGCCATGCGAGCCTGGTCCCGCATCCGGGAAAGGTTAGAAAGGTAAGGTTATGGCCCAACCCCCCTCCCCTCCTGTACCTACACATATAACAGCTCCGTCATCAATGTTACCAGCAGTAACTGGAGTGTCCATGCAAGGATCATGAGTAATATAGGAACATGCACAATCACTAATAATTTGTATGTTATTGAAACGACCACCATTCCCACATCCCTACAAGAATGTATTTCGTTAGGTTAGGTATGTGACAAATGCTATTAGTGTTATGTGACAATTTCGTTAGTTATGTGAAGGCCACATTTTCCAACCCCTCTTTGCAGCCAGTGGGTTACAACGCCTCCGAATAGTGGAAGCATGAGACCAATGAAACCTATACCATACTTTATAATATGGTCATGATAACACATATAAAGTAGTTTAACAAGCATACATTATAATGTATACAAACGGTACTGTCTGGCCTCATGCCCACCTCTCTGGCATCATCTGCATAGGAACCAACTCGGTGGCTGCTGTGGGTGCTTCACCACCCCACCCCCAATATCAAATATGTATGGAGGGAGGGGTCATCCCCACTGGGGGTTCCACCCCCCAAAATGGTAAAAAGGTGGCTCCTATGATTCACTACCAATGGAGGTGCCCCCCCCCCCCCCCAACACTGTAGACCCTCTCTCTCTGGTATGTGAATAGCAAATGAATGTGTGCAGAGGACAAAAAGGACCAACACCCCTGACCCCTGCTCTACAAACTTATACCTTACAGACGCTTTGGAGTCCACCGGGACCTGGAGTCCCTGAGGAGGCGGTTCCGGCGGGTGAGGCGGGAGAGGCCCGACCTCATCCGGGCGGTGCGAAGGCACCTCAGGGCTCGCCGTAAGTATTCAAAAACAGGACACCTGTACAGATTACTACATACATTTCATGAATAAAGCAAATGTGTTGTACAATATCACTTCCCATGTGCCTAATAGGCACCTAGTAATACCATATCTGTCCCAGATCAAGGATGCAGGTTG
Organism: Microcaecilia unicolor; assembly: GCF_901765095.1. Classification (NCBI taxonomy): domain Eukaryota; kingdom Metazoa; phylum Chordata; class Amphibia; order Gymnophiona; family Siphonopidae; genus Microcaecilia; species Microcaecilia unicolor. The sequence goes on from NC_044036.1 coordinate 239,553,974, forward strand.
CAGGGGTTCTCCCATGAGCGTGCCTGCAACGTCCGACCATCCCCCCGAGATGAATGAGATGATATGCCACACTTTACTATTCCCCTTATTGTGGTGGCTGATTACTGTGTCCTGGTACAGCTGCCTGAGGCCCTACTTGTACTGCATGTTATGGCCTAAATCACATAAAAGAATTGTGCTCAACACCCTTCCCACTGCCCCCCCCCCCCAATAACTCCTACAACAACTGCCCATCAACCCCTCGTTGCATCTCACAATGCAAACATGCTGGTCAGCAATGAATTTGGTATGGCAACATGTCCTGCGTGGTGTGTGTCAGAGGAGGGTCCAGGGTTCTGTTTCATGTCATCTGATGCAGCTCATTCCCCATGGGCATAGGCTACGCCTTACCACACCCTGCCCCATCCCCTGCCTCACGCCACCCAGCTACTGCACTATGCAAGCCATGGTGTATGCACTAATCTCAATCACACTCCTTTTACATACACAGGGCTCCACCAGCAGGAAGCTGAGCGCCAGGATGAGGAGGGCCACCACCTCCAGGAGGAGCAGGAGGAGGAGGAGGAGCAGGAGGAGCAGGAGCAGCTGGATGAGGAGGAGGAGGAGCAGCAGCAGCCAGGCCAGGAGGCAGCCCACCAGGAGGAGGAGGAGGAGGAGGAGGAGGGAGTCCTCATCATAGATGAGGAGGATGAGGACAATCATGAGGACCCCTCCCCACCTGCAGCTCCGTATGAGGCCTCTCCCTCCCCTCAGGCAGCGCCATCGCCTGGCCCACCTCCATCCCCTGGGCCAGCTTCCGTGTCCCCTGGCCCACCTCCATCCCCTGGGCCATCTTCCGTGTCCCCTGGCCCACCTCCAGCCTTTGGCCCTGCCACTGTGGTGCGCCTCCTGCAGCAGCTGGTAGATGGCCAGCAGCAGCTTATAGTTGGCCAGCACCAGCTGCTGCAGGAGGTGAGAGCCCTACGACAGGGCAATGAGCAGCTCCAGGGCCCACTAAGGGTACTGCTGGGGCTGCTCATTGCCCTGCTACAGAGGGCCTTGCTAAGAGGGCGTGGTCGCCCTTAATTTAAATAGGGGGGGCCTGTTGGGGGTGTGGGGAGTGGGTGGGGGAGGGAAATGTTGGGGTTGTGTGTGTGGGGGGAGGGAAATGTTGGGGGTTCTGTGGGGGGTGGGGGAGGGAATTGTTGGGGTGTGTGGGGAGTTGTGGGGGGGAGGAGGGCATTGTTGGGGCTTATTTTGTAGGGGTGGGGGTGGGGGGGAAATAAATGTTTCTGTTACAATATAACTATCAGGGTGTGTGTGTGTGTTTGTCTCCCTTGTGCATTACATGTCACCAAATGGTGCTGTTGAGTTGAGAGGAAGGAGGCAGCAATATGCATAGCATTAAATGTGCTGTGTGAATGAGAAGGTGATGTATGTCTGAGAATGTTGGCCATACAGAACACCACCTGTTCATTCCAACCTGCATGGCCATATGTGTAGGGGGGTTGGGCCGGGGAGGCTGGATGGATATTTGTGTCCATTAATAAAAATGGCCAGCCAGCATCTCTCTCTCCCTTCCTCCCTCCCCTCCACCATACTGACCCACAATACAGAGTGCCATCAATAAGAGATTAATAGTGTACCACGTGTGATCTGCCAGGTACACACTTCCACATAACTCCAGGTACCACATACACAGTGTTTGCTGTCTGATGGACACATATCCTTACCCACAAGCCACATTGGTGGGGGGGGGGGGGCCCAAGAAGGACCTACAAACAGCTGGCTCATATTTTCACATTGAATACATCAGCTATGGTATATAATGCTGAGGAGCAAAAGGGAAACAATGGGAAACCCAATAGATGGATGGTTACTTCATCACAGTTGCAATGTAATACTTGTGTTAGGGAAGGGCACAAATAAAAATGGTGCTCATTATTTGCAGGTGTGATCACACTTTCTCCAGTAGTCGATCAAGGTGTGTTACATTCAAGTATTCTGGGTTTGTGTCAAACTTTGTCCCTGAAGTGACTTGCCTTAGGTGGGATTTGAACCAGCAACCTTATGATTATAAGGCTGGTGCTCTAACCACTAGGCCACAGCAGCCACCAGGCTTTAGCTACCACCAGTTACTTTGGGTTGGTACCTGTACACACACCCCTCTCCCTCACCACCATGTCATAGGCCTCAGTGGCACTACCTGTAGCCACCTCGATCATTTTTTGTCCAGGCTACCGATTAAAAACAATGTAATGTGCATGTTCCCTACCCTACTACCTATGGAGCAATTTAGGAAGGTGTTCCATAATGTGCTATACACATCCATTGCATTAATCATTCTCCCCTCCCCCGCCTATGGACCTTGAGAATGGGTGGCCACTTCATAAATGGGGACTGGGGTACACCACATAAACAAGGAAGATGGAAGCTACCGGGAACCAATACAGCACCTCCAACAGCTGGCCCACACCACTGAGGACCTGCCAACCCCACAGTACAGTGCACAGGAACCTGGTGAAAAGAGAGCTACCTAACATCTGACTCCAGACTACATACATACAGTGAATGCACACTCCTTGACTATGAGCACAAAGAGAAGAGGTGGCAGACAAATGAGAGCTTACCATGAACGTCTGTTTCAAGACTGTGTAGTGCGCCTTTTATCTTCTGGAACATTAGCTGCACATCTCCCTGATTGAAATGACCCTTACCGAGGGGTGCTTGATTTGGGCCGACTGTACTAAATTCTTGGCCCCCACACACTGCCTGCTACAACCAGGCAGAGAGAATGGGAGAAAGGAAGGGAGCATCAGGGGATGTGGAAGACAGGAAACGGAAGGCGTGGTGGCTGAGGGCCAACAATAATTCCCCTCCCCCCCCTAAATACACAGGTGTACCCAAGCATACATTGCTAAACACATACCTTCATATAAGTGAGGGTAAAACCCTGTAAATGATTATTACGAACAACGGGCAAGGTCTAAGTGCAGGAAATGGCAGGTAAAATGGCAATGAAGAAAGGGAAGGCAGGTGGAGACGCCCATACTTATCTACTCATAATCGAAACCATGTGTTCCTAATCGCTATCTGAACTGGGCACGCTTAGCAATTATGTGTATAATTGAAAAAGAAACGCCCATATCAGAAACGCCTATGCCCCCGTCTCAATGGGCGTTCTTGGCGCCTATATAAACGCCCACTCCGTATTTTCGAAAACCCCATTGGTACAATGCCACCACGCATGCCGCCGACCCGGAAGGGTAATTTTGTCGAAGCAGAGGTGGAGCTCCTGGTGCAAGAAATAGTACAGCGGCACCGGAGTCTGTTTGCTCCTACAGGGCAGAGGCTGGCAGCAACATTAAAGCAGCGCGAATGGGAGGCAGTACGGGACAGCCTGAATGCTGTCTTCCATGCTGGGAGAGACGTGGAGGACTGCAAGAGGAAGTGGCGGAAGCTGAGGAGGGATGTTCGGAGGAAGGTGGGGGCCAATCCCCCAGGCAATGACACTGCCAACCTTACACCCATGGAGCTGATGGTGTACTCCCTCCTACCCCAGGAGGGCATCCACGGGATTGGCTCCCTGGACACCTCAGGCCAGGCTGAGGACTCAGGTAGGTGTTTCATTATGCAGTTGGGGTATCTGTTGTGCTGCAGTACACTTGTGTTATAGAAGTTGGGGTCAGGGGGAGGGAGGTGAGGAGTGGGGGGCAGGAGGAGGGGGGGGGGAGTATCTCTGGCTGTCTTTATGTATATTAACAGGCCACCTTTATGATGCTGTTGTGACCTGGTAACCCCTACTCACTAGCTCTCTACCCTTACTCCCTATCCCTACTGTTGTCATTGGGTTTCCTCTTACTTGTCCTGTGTGCCCATATTTATTGAATTAATTGTAAGCTCTATTTGAGTAGTGGTAGTGGTCATGTGTGTTATAGGAGCAAGCAGACAGGGTGGGTGCTGTGTGTGTGTGTGAGCACCCCCAATATTGAGGAAAGATCATGTAGCTGTGCAGGGAGGAGTGTTGGTCACTGGGCTTAGCACCCCCAATACTACTTTCCAGTTGGCTCCTATGGGTGTGTGTAGGTTACTACTGTGGCAGAACTTTGGGGGCCGTCCTTCCCTACTACTCCCTCCTATTTTCCCATTACCAAACTGTGCCTAGTTCCTCCTGTGACCTCTGTGCTCTACTGAGTGTGGGCCACATGCATTCAACTGAAGGAGCCTGTAATGGGGGTCATAAAGCAGTTCTATGCAGTTTAGCAAGTCAGTAGTAACACAACACATGCTGCAATGTTGTTCAATTTAACAATTATACAACTAACAGCTTGAGCACAACGTTGTGAGTGGTGTCCTTCTCTTGGCTGCTCATCCACCACCTCTACCCAGCTGCCTGCGGGGCTCTCTCTTTCGTACCCGTGTCAATTCCATTCCTCCTCACCATCTCTTTGCTGGGTCATCAGGTTGGGGGACATACCAATGTATATGAATGCTGAAAGACAAAAGTGGGTTATTTGCACCAACACTATTCCTCACTCTTGTGCTATACAGGTGATGACTCAGAGGAGGCTGGCCCTAGTGGCCTGCAAGGCCAATGCCCTACACCACCAGTCCAGCCTCAACCTCCACAGCCTGCAGCACCAGCCGTCCAGCCTCCACCACCTGCACCAGCTGTGCATCCTCGGCGTCCACCACCACCTGCACCAGCTGTGCATCCTCGGTGTCCACCACCACCTGCACCAGCTGTCCAGCCTCTGCCACCACCAGCTGTCCAGCCTCTGCCACCACCACCACCACCACCACCACCTGCACCAGCTGTCCAGCCTCTGCCACCACCACCACCACCAGCACCTGCACCAGCAGAGGCCGCACCTCCAGCACCAGAGGACTTTGTTGAGGAGGAGGAGGGCCCAGCTCCCCGCCAGAGGCCATCCGGCCAAAGGAGGCAACTCCTGCGGCTGGCCACGGAACTACTCCGCCACAACGTGCGCTTGGAGGAGTACCGGCAGCAGAAACTGGAGCTGCAGCGCCAAGCACTGGAGGCACAGCAGCGAGCACACCAGGAACTCCTCCAGGCGCAACGTGAAGGCCACCAGGAGGTGCTCCAGCAACTGAGACGGCTGGAGCAGAGCATCCAACACCTGCGCCCTCAGGGCACCGCGCCTACTCCAGCCCCCGTGCTGCTGGAGCAGCCCCTGCCATCAACATCCTCCTCCACTGACCACCAGCAACCACCAGCTAAGAGGTGGGCATTGCGATCCTCAGCCTCCGCACCCACTCCTGCAGCACCCACCAAATCTGCTCCCATTCTGGGTCCTGTGGCCAGACCACTAGAACCAAGAAGGTGGCCCGATTTCCACGGTGCAGCCGAAGCCGCAGGCTGCCGTGGGGATAGGGAGGAGGACACTGGGAGCAGCAGCTCCGAAGAGGGTGAAGAGACTTCCCGTGCAGCACCAGCTGCAAAGGAAGGGCGTGGGAGGGGTAGGAGGGGACGGGGGAAGGGAAGGGGAAAATGATGGGACATGCTGTAGGGTGAGGGTTGGTGGGAGGGGGGTGGGTGTGGGAGGGGGGTGGTGGTGGTGGTGGTGGGGTTGAACACACACATGCACTGAATGTAAAAAATAAATGTTCACTTACTTTCACCTAAAACTTGTTTCAATGAGTCTTTGTCTTGCTCTTACGCCAAGCTGGTAGGCATTGAGCTCTGCTCTGTTGGCAGGGGGTGGAGGGGGCTCCTCTTCCAGCTCATCTGGGGCCTCTTCTGGTGGTGGCTGTGGCTCCTCTGGGAGAGGCTGTCCTCTGCGCTGGGCCAAATTGTGTAACATGCAGCACGCCACAAAAATCTTGGCCACCTTTTCTGGACTGTAGAGCAGCTCTCCTCCAGACCGGTCCAGACAGCGGAAGCAGTTTTTCAATAAACCAAAGGTGCGCTCAATGATCCCCCGGGTGCTGCGATGTCTTCTGTTGTAGGTTTCTTCTGGCCCTGGTTGTGGGTGGATCAGGGGGGTCATGAGCCATGTCCTCTGCGGGTAGCCTCGGTCACCTTTGCAGAAAAGCAGAATGAGATAGATGAGTGTGTATCGCTTGGAGCAGGTACAGGGGGGGCGGGGGGATTTGGATAGTGGGTTGTGGTGGAGGAAGCCAGGGCGGAGGGTTGCCCAGTGGAGGAGGTCTAGTATGGGTGGTACATGCATGTTGCACTTACCTAGTAGCCATCCACCAATGAACTCCCCTCGCTCGAACCTGTGGAAGATGCCCGAGTGCTGTAGGATGTAGGCATCGTGGCTGGAGCCGGGGTACCTGGCACACACGTCTAATATCTCCCCCTGGGCATCACATACAACTTGCATGTTCATAGAATGAAATGCCTTCCTATTTCTGTAGGTGGCTTCGTGTGCCCGGGGGGGTCTGAGGGCTACGTGTGTGCAGTCTATCACACCGATGACCGAGGGGAATCTAGCAACAGCATAGAAGGCGGCCATGTTGTTGTGCAGGGCCTGGGGGGTGGTGGGGAAAGTGATGTAGTGTGAGGTGTGAGTTATGAAGGCATCCAGGAACTGGGTGAGACAGTGTGAAATAGAAGCCTGGGTGAGGCCTGTGTTAGCAGCTAATACGGATTGAAAACTGCCAGTGGCCAGGACAGAGAGAGCGGAAGTGATTTTGAGGTGGGCAGGGATGGGGTTATTCCTACGTGTCTGGGGCTGAAGGAGGGGTGTCAGCTGCTCACACAGCTGACGAATGGTGGCCCTATCAAACCTGAACCTTGTTAGACACTGCTGGTCAGTGAGTTGTAGGAAGGTGGTGCGGGGCCTAAACACTCGGGGCCGTGAATACCTCCTGCGGTGGGTGGCCTCTTCGTGTAGCATGCATGCCACAAGTGCATTAAGTGCATCCATATCCCCACCACCAGTGCAAGTATTAGGACTAGTAGTCAAACAAACAGCAACACACACAGATCTTTCACTTCCAGCCACCACGCCCTCTGGCCACTCACTCGCCAAACAGTACAGGAACACAGAGACAAACGGAGGTCAGGGAATAGAGTATACACGTGGGAAGAGTGAATGGGGAGGGATAGGGGGAGGGGAAGGGGGCGATGGAGCAAAGGAGTAGGAGTAAGGAACGGTCAAAGGGTAAGACACAAAAAGAGGCAGGGCACACAGACGACCGTCACAGGTACTCAACACGCTCGGCTTTCTCTCTGCAACCACCACTTCAGCTCTTCCACCAACAATATCGCCACTCTCCAACTACACACAATCGCTAATGGGTCTAAAGACGCTTTCCCCCTTGCTCTGGTCGCTTTTATTTCGGGTCCATCATATTATGCCCATCTTCCCGCTCAACCAGAGCCATTTCGCTATTCGTTATACGTTGTACCCGTCCACGTCGTATCACCGCCCCTAACGCCCCCGACACGCCTCTTATTTGGACGTTTTTACGTCCACGTACGAGCGACACGGACGCACTGAAACATTGCTTTCGATTATATGGATTTACTCGTTTTTGTGAGATTAACGTCCATCTCCCGATTTAGGTCGGAACTTGGGCGTTTTTCTCGTTCGATTATAAGCAGGTGTGTATCCTGCTAGATAGTGATGGCACAAGGGAAGCAAGTTTGGTCCAGTGAAGACTAATTCAAAATAACCTGTTCCTTAACTGGGCCCTAGTATTACCATATTAAAAATGCCACCATACCATATCTCGCTGCACCTCACGCCTGGCATAGACTTCCCGAGAATGTCCGCCAACCCCCGTCTTTGGCCGTTTTCAAATCCAGGCTAAAAGCCCATCTCTTTGACACTGCTTTTGACCCCAAACCACTTCTCACTTGCCCTGTACCCACCTCTTTAATTCCCTTACCTCTTAGTTGTTCTGTCTGTTTACCTGTCTTATTTAGATTGTAAGCTCTTTGAGCAGGGACTGTCTTTTAGTGTATGGTGTACAGCGCTGCGTATGCCTTGTAGCACTATAGAAGTGATAAGTAGTATTAGTAGACTATGTACAATCCTTCGTCTTCATTTTTGGATATGCACAGTCACTCTGATAGGAAAGAATATCAGCCAGATCTGAAAAAGAGTGGAGGAAACACCTCTTGAGGTGGGACCTGTCAAGGGGAGTTCCACAAGGATTTCTGCTCTCTCACTGCGGTATTTAATCTGAATACAAGACCTGTGCAATGTGTTGAAAGAATAAGGCTGCACTTATTACCCGTTTGATGATGACATACAAATACTTTGTCCAGTTGAAGAGGGCAGTGGGGGCTGGGATAACTGAATTGTTGTTTGGAAAAGGTCACAGTTTCCAGAACTTCAATTAAAGTTGAATGTCTGTAAAACAGGGGAAATATGGACTAGGAGCCACACTGCATAGAATTTTGATTTTCCCGCGCATAGTTCTGTGCTGCCTTCCGCTTTTTTTGCCCTAAAGCACGGCACAGATGGCTTTTCCGGCTGGCTGCCTCCCTCTCCCTCACCGTATACTTACTCACCCTGCATCGCGGGAAGAGGCGGAGCGAGCAACCAACTGCACATTGGAGCGCTTCCTACTCCTCTGCCGGCTTGGTCCCCGTCGGTTTCAGCCATGCGTGAGGCTCAAAGGAAATAGTAGAGCCCAGAAGGACCGCAGAGGAACAGGAAACAGCCCAACTTGCTACTGGGGAGTTCAAGGAGGTTAGCTTGAGAACAGAAAACGGTACGAGCAAGGAGGTTCTTTAAAACAGGACAGCCTATTTACTTCTCTGAAGCCTTTTCCCTCCTGCTGCACCGGCGATTCACTGTCAGCTATTTGCCAGCATCGGGACCTCTCAGGCGCATCCCGCCTGCTCTAAACAACTTCCTGTTTTCCGCAGAGGTGGAATGCGCCTAAGGAGAGGTCCTGACGCTGGCAAACAGCTGACTGTGTCAATCGCCAGTGCCGGAGGGAGAAGACTTCAGGGCAGTAAGAACGACCACACGCTGCGGGCAGGAGAAGAGACAGGAGAACAACAGATGCAAGACTCGTACAGGAGGGGGGGAGAGAAAGATTTTGCATGTAGTGCATAGGCGCCATTTTTTCAAAGTACCTGTTTAGGGGAGTGACCGCTCCCCCTGCGCCCCACCTAGCTACGCTACTGCCGGTGGTCATCTGGGCAGTTGGGGCACTTTTGGGGGACTTGTTCGTGAGAAAAAAGGGTCCAGAAAAAGTGACCCAAATTCTCGCTTCTGGCGCCTTTCATTTTTCGATTATCGGCCGAGAGCGCCCATCTCTCCTCGGCCAATGAACATGCCCCAGTCCCGCCTTCACCACGCCTCCGACACATCTTCATCAACTTTGTACTTTCCCACGACAGATTGCAGTTGGAGACGCCCAAAATCGGCTTTCAATTATACCGATTTGGGCGGCCACGGGAGAAAGGCGCACATCTCCCCATTTGGGTCGAAATATGGGCGTCTTTCTCTTTCGAAAATAAGCTGGATAAAGACTCAAATTCTTACATTAATAGCAAGGAAAGAGAATAACAACAAATATCTGATTTTGATAAAAGACAATTTAAATATTTATCTGAAAAGGTTCTTTTCTGCCTTTTTAGGTGATTCTGTTGAAAGAAACAGAAAAAGTAAAGGGTATACATGTAGTTCTACATTTCAATGTTGAATATGTTATTGCAGTTCTATTAAGCCACACACTAATTGTGAATTTGAGTATTTGAATGAAAATTTGCTTGCATTTGTATTCAATAAAGAAAAAGATAATTTGCAGATCTGAAGGTCTGGTTCTTCCTTATCAGGAACAAATCCTAAATTTTAGCTTCTTTTCCTCCTTTATTCTTTCAGAGTAAAGGACTAGGTTAATTTATTTGTTCTACCCCCTCTGCTGTAGCGGTGTGTGTCCTGGATATTCGCCACAACTACAATAACAGGTATCTGGGAGCACACCACTCAAGTCCAGCCAAGAGGGGTAGTAACAATATATTTAATTATTTTATTAAGAGACTTCTATGAACTTCAGAATATGGGAGTCTTGTATGTGTCTTATACAATAAAGCCTGTGGTCTGCCAGATGGCACCATTTTGTTCTTAGCAATTCAAGTAAGAAGGAAACATATGTTTCTCTTCCTCTGTATTGTGCAATGTTTGGTTTCTGTTTACTGGCCTGTCATTGAAGAGAAGCTACTCACTCCATGTCCTAAGCTACATCAAGGTGAAAAGTTATATATATAAAAAAAAAAAATCCTGTTTCGTAGTCCTGCTGCATATATTAGGATAAACTCACTCTGTAACAGCCATTGCCATTGTTGTGATGGCCCTTGGACTCAGACCTCAACACCCTCAAACTCAGGGGTCCTTTTACTAAGATGTGCTGAAAAATGGCCTGCGCTAGTGTAGGGCACCTGTAAAAAAATGCCTTTATTTTTTTGGCTGAAAATGGACGTGCGGCAAAATGAAAATTGCCATGCGTCCATTTTGGGTCTGAGATCTTACTACCACCCATTCATGTAGCGGTAAGGTCTCCCACGTTAACCAGGTGGTAATGATTTACACATGTACAATGCCTTTTACCGCCCAGTTAGCGCCATGCGCAGTAATTCCAAATTGACGCATGTTTGGCGCGCATAGGCCCTACATGTCTTAGTAAAAGGGCCCCTCAGTATACGTGCTCCCTAAAACTGACCAGTAGGTGTCATCATTGAGCAATGACAGACTCTTGCTTCATTTGTTGTTAGCACTGGGCCTGTAGATCAAACCTGGGTTTTTTTCATGGCCTCACAGTGCACAGCACTCTCCAGTAAACTACTGAGTTGATCTTCCTTTTTTTATGAGTAAATAGGACAGGTGTGATCCTGGATATTGTAGACATACCATATAACACCACCATGGTAAAGACCTCTGTACCCTTGGACTTGCGTTTGTATGTCAAAGCATATTCATCATAGTTGGTCTCCACTACACGGATATCATACTCACTGCCCCAGCCTGAATGGGAGACAGAAAAAAGATATTAAGCATGGAAGAAAAAGGAAACAAGAAAAAACATACACACAAAGATCTGCAGTTGTATTTTTTAAGTCTTGGTATTTGCTCATATCTGTTTATTGACTAAAACCAGGTGAAGTGACCTACTATCCAGTAGCAAACTTGTGAAAGAACTACTGAAAAGCTAAGACTACGATGGAGGGAGTTTGGTCAAAGATGGAAACAAAAAAGAGAGGAGCCTATGCTGCAGGACCCTTTAAGAGTCCAGCTAACACAGTTGATTGAAAAAAAACATTTGATTAATTCTGTCTTTCCTCCAGATAGGGCAAAGAAGACAATTCAGTCTTTATCTGTTGGTATTAAGAAATGGAAGACATTAAGACTGATAAACTAATATTATTTTCATTTAATCCTTACAGTCTCAAGATTGCACAGAGTGCTTCTTTTGTTGGACTGTGGTTTTTGTTCATGCCCATAGTGCACAATGCAGTAGTGTGTTGATAAAGGTGAAAGGGGATAGATTCATAAGTAATCTAAGAAAATACTTCTTTACAGAAAGGGTGGTGGATATGTGGAACAACATCCTGGTTGAGGTGGTGGAGAAGAAGACTGTATCTGAATTCAAGAAAGAATGGGACATGCTCCAGAAATTGTCAACTAAGAGTTAATGCTAAAAAATGTAAAGCCATGCACTTGGGCTGCAAAAATCCAAGGGAACAGTATAATATAGGGGGTGAAGTACTCCTATGTTCAAAAGAAGAGTGGGACTTGTGGGTGATCATTGCTGATGATCTTAAGGTGGCAAAACAGATAGAAAAGGCAACGGTCGAAGCCAGAAGGGTGCCCAGGTGCATAGGGAGAGGAAAGGACAGCAGGAAAAAAAAAGGTGCTATGCCATTGTATAATTCTCTGGTGAAGCCCCATTTAGAATACTTGGTGCAATTCTGGAGATCACACCTTCAAAAAGATATACCACAATATCACTTTGTATTCATTCATACCATTTTCAGACAGGAATCGGCTAACGCCATTAATGGTTATATGTAAGCCACATTGAGCCTGCAAAAAGGTGGGAAAATGTGGGATATAAATGTAACTAATAATAATAATATAAACAGGATTAAGTCGGTCCAGAAGGTGGCTACAAAATTGGTCAGTGGTCTCTGTCATAAAGATTTTGGGGTCAGACATTTAGACCTCAATATGTATACTGTGGAAGAAAGGTAGGAGAGAGGGGATATGATAGAGGCATAAAGGCAGGAGGTGAGCCTTTTTCAAATGAAGGAAAACTCTGGAATGAGAGGATGAAGTTAAGAGGAAATACTTTTTTACGGAAAGAGTGATGAATAGATGGAATAGCCTCCCGGTGGAGGTGGTGGAGACAAAAACTGTGCCTGAATTCAAGAAAGCATGGGATAGGCATGTGGGATCTCTTAGGGAGAGGAGGTGATAGTGGATGCTGCAGATGGGCAGACTGGATGGCCATTTCGCCTTTATCTACCGTCATGTTTCTATGTACAGAGGATCACTGCAGGAGAGGAAGAGATAGTACAATTTAGTGCTGGTATGGAGAGGAGAGAGGATAGGTCATCTGGTCTTTATCTGCCATCATTTACTATGTTTCTATGTATATTTTTATATACTGGGGGAGGAGACATTTCAAAGCAATTTCTGTGGGTATAAATAATTGTATCTGTGTTAATTGCTCTCCCTCCATGTGACTGAAAAGGCGCATGTTGTTCTCCAGTGTGTATTGTTAGCTCCACTGAGTGAAAGCTTTCCCCCAGGGACATGTTTCGATTGAGAGAGGAATGGTACACGTGCACAGGCATTTACACATTTTTGTCCATACTTTTCCAACCAAAATCTGCAGAAAAAGTAGATGCAAGCGATTCCACATAGTTAATACCCAGTGCAAGTTTCAAAGTACATATATTTGTGTCTTTTGGCTTTTGGAACTGGTGCAAAGCCCCCATGGACGTAGTTTGACTGTTTCATTTGGGGGGGGGGGGGGGGGCGGCAAAGGATGGGGTGGAGCATATTAGCATATTCATTTGCATATATATATATATATATATATATATATATATATATATATGCAAATGAATATGCTAATATGGAGGAAGGAAGGAAAAAGAGCTGGCTTTTTTGGGGAATAACCATAATGAATATGTATGATATATCAAGCCAGTTCTTTTTCCCTTCCTTCCTTCCTTCCTTCCTTCTTACCCACCACTCCCTCTTCCTCTCCAGTAGTATTTCCCCACCCCCTTTCCCATACTATACCAGTGTTGACCTTAGAAATGCATAGGGTCTATATGTAGATCCTTCAAGAGGTAGTGTGTCATGATTTAGGCTCTATACCCTTTTTGATGTTTTGGTGCCACCTCAGTAAGGCCAACACACAATCTCTCCACTGCAAAACGCTATACACAAACTTGTGCAAAAACACACTCATATCCTTAATAAACCATAACAACACTCATTCCAAGGGCAGGACGCGCTACAACCTTATGTGTGAAAAGGCAGAACTGTAATTAGACCAGGCTCTAAAACACCAATACACTACCTCGTGAAAAAAAAAAGCAAAACAAAAAGGGTTGCAAATACTACACGCTAGCAGAATACTGCACCTTGATCACACATGAAAAACACATGACACAACAGACATGACACAAGGAACTAGAAATCAAAAAATATGAAGGCAAAATACTGAACTGGAAAGTAAACTCAAGAAGTCAGACTCAGCATGCAGCAATACCAGAAAAATTGAAACTTACATGCAAAATATCACAGATGCACATTTCCAAAAGCTGACATATTCCAATTAATAAATTCTGAATAAAATACTTTTTTCTACCTTTGTTGTCTGATTATTTTGTTTTTCTATTCGCTTTGATCCCAGTGTCTTCTGTTTATGCAGTGTCTTCTTTCCATTTGATATTTTTTTGCTCACCATGTCCACCATTCTTCTGTCCCCTTATGCGTCCTGTCTACCATCTGTAGCCCTGTCCCTATCCTTCCTTGAGTTTCAGTATCTGTCCTCAACGTGTTCCAAACCAGCCCTTAAATTCAGAAGTTTCCCCTCTATCCATATCCAGCATTTCTCCTCACTCCCCTCCATCCATGTGCATCTACTTCCTCTGTCTTCCCTCCCCTCCCTTCCATCCATGTCTAGCATTTCTCCTCTCTCCCTTCCCCTCCATCCATGTGCATCTCCTTCCTTTGTCTTTCCTTCCCTCCATCCTTGTCCAACATTTCTCCTCTCTTTCCTGCCCTCCACTCCATCCATGTCCAGCATTTCTCCTCTCTTCCCTTCCCTCCATCCATGTGCATCTCCTTCCTGACTTCTCTCCCCTCCATCCATCCGTCCAGCAACTCTCCATTCTCCCCTGCCCTCTCCTCCATCCACCCATATCCAGCAAATGTCCTCTATCCCCTGCCCCTTCCATTCATCCATCCATGTTCAGCAATTCTCCTCTCTCCCCTGCCCTCCCCTCCATCCATCCATATCCAGTAAATTTCCTCTCTCCCCTTTCCCCTCCATCAATCCCTGTTGTCCAGCAATTCTCCTCTCTGCCCTGCCCATCCTGTTCCTTTCCATCCCCTTCCCCATTCTATTCAGCGTCTCCCCCAAGACAGACCAACAGTAAAGAACGGCAACTTGGACGCAGTAGCTCACAGGTTTGCTGTGTTTTGAGTGAACGGCGATGGCTGCGTGGGGGAGTGGAAACAGAGGTTTACCAAATGGCTTCCTTCCTTACAGTAGGCTAGATAGGAGCCAGCACTTCCACTCCAGCGGCGAACAGGCGGGCGAGCGAGCGGGGGTTGTAAAAGCAGCAAGCAGGCATGCTCATCTCCGTCCGCTTCCCTGCCCTCTCAGCATCCCGCCTGCCCGAAAGGAAATGACATCAGAGGAAGGTGGGACTCAGGGAGGTCAGGGAAGCGGACAGAGACGAGCGTGCCTGCTTGCTGCTTTTACTACTGGCGCCCCGCCCGCCAGTTCACCGAAGCGACTTCGGGTATGTCGTAGTCATCGTCATTTGGGGGGGCAATGCCCCCCTCCAGTATACGCCCATGAAAGCCCCTGATTAAAAGCAAATACAGTCACTGCCCTAGCATAGACAGTTTGATAATTGCATATTCTGGGAGTCATTTTATAAAACCAAAACTAGCAGTAGTGTGGTGTCTATATCAAAAAGGGGGAAAAGGCTCAACTGTTGTGGCAACTATTCACAAACATTGGTTGCATGTAAAAAAAAGTCATCATCGACTACAAAACCCCCGTAACTTTTTACGTTTTTAATTTTTGAATCTTTTTGTTTTTTTCTATATATATAAATGCTTAAATCTCACAGACTCTGTTTATGCATCATTCCCTCTTAAATTGCAATTTTTCATAAAGTGCATGAATACACTTATCTTTAGAATTACATGCCCCAGCTTGCGTGTTGATTCCAACGGTCCCATTTTGGTATTCTTCCTCAGGGAACCATACCGCAAGACATTAGAAGATTACTGATGCTGGAGTGAAAAACATAAAACAAGCATCGAAAACATTATTTTCTGGGTCTGTATTGCACATAGAAAAAAACCTGTAAACATATGTAGAAAATCTGTAAAAAAAAATGTAGAAAATATGTGGAAAATATAGACACAGTGTCCTCATGCTGTTACTTCACGCTGGAGATTACATCAACCGACATCAGCACTACTAGACCGGGTCAAATTTAAACAAATAGTTACCAAATCCCCGGCTGACACGTCAACACTGTTGTCTACTGGCCAATTGTCTACCAAATCAGCTGACAACCGCAACAGCTGATACTGGCATCTAGCTACAACAGCGTCGTCATTTAATGATGAAATGATGGACTCGTGAACTAATCAGGTATGATCTCCCACTGCAGAGCATTTAATCACGGCTTTGATGAATTTAAGTGCTGGGTGATCGATTGCGTTAATGATCACATACGCGAGGGAGATCACTGCAAAAAACTTCTACAAATTGAGCAGAGATGGATCTATAGATTACATAATTTGGAACCGCAGGGTTTAAATTCTACCATCCAGTGGGCAGCTTTTCTCTAAACTATTTTTTCCAACATATTTTTTCCAACGCATTTTGTCTAACATATTTTTTCTAATAGAATTTTTTGAATATATTTTTTCGAATATATTTTTCCAATATGTTTTTGCTCTACACCATATGTTCTTAAGTGATTAATTTTGTAATGGACCGTCTGTTCTACAGGCTTCTGCAAGTACAACCTGCATGCAGAGA
Source organism: Microcaecilia unicolor (assembly GCF_901765095.1). Lineage (NCBI taxonomy): Eukaryota > Metazoa > Chordata > Amphibia > Gymnophiona > Siphonopidae > Microcaecilia > Microcaecilia unicolor. The sequence continues at coordinate 239,570,192 of NC_044036.1, forward strand.
TATTCGGTGAGGCGATCATACCTGATTAGTTCATGAGTCCATCATTTCATCATTAAATGATGGCGCTGTTGTAGCTAGATGCCAGTATCAGCTGTTGCGGTTGTCAGCTGATTTGGTAGACAGTTGGCCAGTAGACAACAGTGTTGACGTGTCAGCCGGGGATTGGGTAACTATTTGTTTAAATTTGACCCGGTCTAGTAGTGCTGATGTCGGTTGATGTAATCTCCAGCGTGAAGGTAACAGCATGAGGACATTGTGTCTATATTTTCCACAGATTTTCTACAGATTTTCTACATATGTCTACAGGTTTTTTTCTATGTTCAATACAGACCCAGAAAATAATGTTTTCGATGCTTGTTTTATGTTTTTCACTTCAGCATCAGTAATCTTCTAATGTCTTGCGGTATGGTTCCCTGAGGAAGAATACCGAAACAGGACGTTGGAATCAACACGCAAGCTGGAGCATGTAATTCTAGAGATAAGTGTATTCATGCACTTTATGAAAAACTAGTAAAAAAGGCCCGTTTCTGACACAAATGAAACGGGCGCTAGCAAGGTTTTCCTCGGAGTGTGTATGTTTGGGAGAGTGTATGTGAGAGTGACTGTTTGAGAGTCAGAGTGAAAGTGTGAGTGTGTGTGTGTGAGAGAGAGAGAGTGAGTCTGGGTGTGAGTGTGTTTGTGAGAGAGTGTGTGTGTGAGAATGAGAGTGTGTGCAAGTGTGTATGTGAGACACAGTGTGAGAGAGAGTGTGTGTGTGTGGGCGAGAGAGAGAGAGTGTGTGTGAGACACAGATTCTCTGTGAGAGTGAGTGTATGAGACCAAGCGAGTGTGTGAGTGACTGTGTGGCACATAGAGAGTGAATGTGATACAGTGTGAGACAGAGTGTGTGAGAGTGAGAGTCAGAAAGACATTGTATATGAGAGAGAGAGTGTGAGCCCTGCCCTCCTAATCCATGCCCATCCATGCTCCTCTGTCACTTGCCCCCTCCATTCATCCCTATCCAGCAATTCCCCTCTCTCCCTGAGCCCTGCCCTGCAATCCATATCCATCCATGCCCATCTGTCCCCTCCATTCATCCCTATCCAGCAATTCCCCTCTCCCTGAGCCCTGCCCTGCAATCCATAACCATCCATGCCCATCTGTCCCCTCCATTCATCCCTATCCAGCAATTCCCCTCTCTCCCTGAGCCCTGCCCTCCCAATCCATGGCCATCCATGCTCCTCTGTCCCCTGCCGCCTCCATTCAACCTTTTCCAGCAAGTCCCCTCTCTCCCTTCCATGACCCCCCTTGCATCCATGCTCCTCTCTCTTTCCCATGTCCCAGCCTGGCCCGCCCTCTTCTCCCCCCCCCCCCCTTCGCATCCATGCCCCCCCCTTCGCATCCATGCTGTCGTTTTTTCCTTGCCCTCCCGCTCCCATTGTTCAAGTTTACTGGCCACCCTCTTCTCTCCCCCCCACATCCCTTTTTTTTTTGTTTCTTCTTTTTAAATTTACCTCCGTGGTGGTTCCGGCAGAGAAGCGTCAGGGAAGGAGGCGGCGTTTCCGACATCTAGCCTTCCCTTCCCTGTGTTCCGCCTTCTTCTGACGTCATCCTTGACGTCAGAAGAAGGTGGAACACAGCGAAGGGAAGGCTAGAGACGTCGGGAGCGCCGCCTCCTTCCCTGACGCTGCGCTGCTTGATTTTTTTTTTTCCGCCCTCAACGTCATGACGTTTGACGCGAGGGCAGGGCAGAGACGGCTGGCTGGCTTGAAGGCTTCACACCACGAATCCACGAACCCTTCAGCCTGGGAGTGACGTCAGATGGCTTCAGAACGTTGTCCTCAGAACGTTGAGGGTGCGTTTTATTATATTAGATTGTGATTTAAGAGGGAATGATGCATAAACAGAGTCTGTGAGATTTAAGTATTTATATATATATAGAAAAAACCAAAAAGATTCAAAAATTAAAAACATAAAAAGTTACGGGGGGTTTTGTAGTCGATGATGACTTTTTTTGCGTGCAACCAATGTTTGTGAATAGTTGCCACAACAGTTGAGCCTTTTCCCCCTTTTTGATATAGACACCACAGTACTGCTAGTTTTTGTTTTTTGAGTTATCATTATTAGTGAGCAGTAAGGTCGATCTGTGTAATATATTTTGACTAGTCATTTTATAAAGCCTCTTTCACATGTGCAAGTTAACTCTTATAAATTTGTATGTGGGTATACATGCAGAAAAAAGAGGCGCACCACGTGATCTGCATGCAGACATTCCCAGGGGTGTAATTTGGGCAATGCTAGGTGGCATTAATATTATGCTTTGGACGTCTTCTCTGACTTACAATAAAAGTGAAGCCAAATTAACACCATTACTGTTGGTTTTCTCTCCAAATCAAATATACACACATTTCAACTTTTCTATGTTTAGGGTTTTGTTCATTTGGGATAAAGCCAATATGAGTACCTTTAACAATATATTTTTTCAACTAACATTTGTCACTAAAAGTCTTTTTTTATTATTCTTCAGAATTTTTCTTCTTTATTTCTTGAGGAAGAAGTTTGTGTAGATACATAAGGTTATTCATTTCATATTTGATCACATTTGATGAGTTGTAACAATGTTTATTACAGTTTTTATTTCATGTTGGGTCATATTTGGTGAGTTGCGATAATGTTAATCACAATTTTTCACATAGATACATGTATTTAGTAAAAAGTCCTATTGTATTAACATGGAGGGGCATTTTTGAAAGGGACATCCAAGTTGCGATTTGGACGTCCTTGCAAAACGTCCAAATCCAGGGGCGGACAAACCCATATTTTCGAAACAAGATGGACGTCCATCTTTCGTTTCGAAAATACCGTCAGGGACATCCAAAGCCTTAAATTTCGTTGTCCCTAGATTTGGACGTCCCTAGACATGGATGTTTCTGATTTTTGATGATTTTCATAATCAAAAAGACATCCGTATCAAAAACGACCAAATGCAAGCCATTTGGTTATGGCAGGAGCCAGCATTTGTAATGCACTGGTCCCCCTGACATGCCAGGACACCAACCGGGCACCCTAGGGGGCACTGCTGTGGACTTCATAAAATGCTCCCAGGAACATAACTCCCTTACCTTGTGTGCTGAGCCCCCCAAAACCCACTACCCACAACTGTACACCACTACCATAGCCCTTACGGGTGAAGGGGGGCACCTACATGTAGGTACAGTGGGTTTGTTATGGGTTTTGGAAGGCTCGCTGTTTCCTCCACAAATGTTACAGGTAGGGGGGGGGCTGGGGCTGGCTCCGCCTGTCTGAAGTGCACTGCAGTACCCACTAAAACTGCACCAGGGACCTGCATACTGCTGTCATGGACCTGAGTATGACATCTGAGTCTGGCACAAAATATTTTTAAAGATGTTTTTTGAGGGTGGGAGGGGGTTGGTGACCACTGGGGGAGTAAGGGGAGGTCATCCCCGATTCCCTCTGGTGGTCATGTGGTCATTTTGGGCACATTGTTGTGCCTTGGTCGTAAGAAAGAGGTCCGGGTGAAAACGTCCAAGTGCTTGTCAGGGACGTCCTTGTTTTTTTCGATTATGGGTCAAGGACGTCCAAGTGTTAGGCACGCCCAAGTCCCGCCTTCACTATGCCTCCGACACGCCCCCTTGAACTTTGGCCGTCCTTGCGACGGAGTGCAGTTGAAGACGTCCTAAATTGAGCTTCGATTATACCGATTTGGACGTCCCTGGGAGAAGGATGTCCATCTTCTGATTTATGTCGAAAGATGGACGTCCTTCTCTTTCAAAAATGAGCCCAATAGTCTCTTTTAGTTCAGATAAAGGTACTGCTATATTATTATTCACAATGTATATACATTTTTATTGCATATACACACCATTCATTCATTTTCATTTAAAAAAAAAATTTTTCTTAAGCATTTTATTTACATAATTAAAATACCCATTTGTAATTCTAATTTTGTCCAACACAGTTTTTCTGGTTTTCTTAATGTGACCATGTTATAGTCTTTCTGCTTTTAATTATTAGACTTTCCAGCTTATTTTCGAAAGACGCCCATATTTCGACCCAAATCGATGATGGGCGTCTTTTTCCCGTGGGCAAACAAATCGGTATAATCGAAAGCCGATTTTGGTCGTCTTCAATCTGCACTCCATCACAGGAACGAACAAAGTGGACGGGGGCGTGTTGGAGGCGTGGTGAAGGCGGGACTGGGGCGTGGTTATCGGCTGAGGAGAGATGGGCATCTTTAGCTGATAATCGAAACAAGAAGGGCGTTTTTTACGAGAATTTGGTCCGCTTTATTTGGACCCTTTTTTTTCAGGTCCAAGTCCCACAAAAGTGCCCCAACTGACCAGATGACAACCGGAGGGAATCGGGGATCACCTCCCCTGACTCCCCCAGTGGTCACTAACCCCCTCCCACCAAAAAAACCCACTTTACAAACTTTTTTTTCCCAGCCTGTATGCCAGCCTCAAATGCTGTACCCACCTCCATGACAGCAGAATGTGTTTTATCCTCTGACAGCCTTTCCCTTGTTCTGATGTGACTCTCGGGTAAGTGTGACACCTTTTCTGTTATGCGCACTGCAGAGTCACATCAGCAATGCATTGTGGTGGGTGTAGGGTATTGGGCTCTGTGATTCCACTAGCTTGTGTTAAATGCTCACGATGTTGGTAGTTGGTAGGCTCTACTCCCATGGTGCTTTTCCCTCTGCTTACTGGGTCAGAGTGTGCCCTGTTTTGTTTCTGGTAGTCCATGAGGTAGTGGCCATTTTTGTAAGTCAGTTTTAGCTCCCTTTCACGTGTTACCCACATTACTGAAAGTGGGCATTGTACAGCATTCTGCCAGCTCTGACCTACTACTACTACTACTACTATTTAGCATTTCTATAGCGCTACAAGGCATACGCAGCGCTGCACAAACATAGAAGAAAGACAGTCCCTGCTCAAAGAGCTTACAATCTAATAGACAAAAAATAAATAAAGTAAGCAAATCAAATCAATTAATGTGAACGGGAAGGAAGAGAGGAGGGTAGGTGAAGGCGAGTGGTTACAAGTGGTTACGAGTCAAAAGCAATGTTAAAGAGGTGGGCTTTCAGTCTAGATTTAAAGGTGGCCAAGGATGGGGCAAGACGTAGGGGCTCAGGAAGTTTATTCCAGGCGTAGGGTGCAGCGAGACAGAAGGCGCGAAGTCTGGAGTTGGCAGTAGTGGAGAAGGGAACAGATAAGAAGGATTTATCCATGGAGCGGAGTGCACAGGAAGGGGTGTAGGGAAGGACGAGTGTGGAGAGATACTGGGGAGCAGCAGAGTGAATACATTTATAGATTAGTAGAAGAAGTTTGAACAGGATGCGAAAACGGATAGGGAGCCAGTGAAGGGTCTTGAGGAGAGGGGTAGTATGAGTAAAGCGACCCTGGCGGAAGATGAGACGGGCAGCAGAGTTTTGAACCGACTGGAGAGGGGAGAGGTGACTAAGTGGGAGGCCAGCAAGAAGCAGATTGCAGTAGTCTAAACGAGAGGTGACAAGGGTGTGGATGAGGGTTTTGGTAGAGTGCTCGGAAAGAAAGGGGCGGATTTTACGGATGTTGTAAAGAAAGAAACGATAGGTCTTGGCGGTCTGCTGGATATGAGCAGAGAAGGAGAGAGAAGAGTCAAAGATGACCCCAAGGTTTCGAGCTGAGGAGACAGGGAGAATGAGAGAGCCATCAACAGAAATAGAAAACGGGGGGAGCGGGGAGGTGGGTTTGGGGGGGAAAATGAGAAGCTCGGTTTTGGTCATATTTAATTTCAGGTGGCATTGAGACATCCAGGCAGCAATGTCAGACAAGCACGCTGAAACTTTGGTTTGGATGCAAGGTGAGATATCAGGGGTAGAAAGGTAGATTTGGGAGTCATCAGCATAGAGATGGTAGGAAAAGCCATGGGATGAGATTAATGAACCAAGGGAAGAAGTGTAGATAGAAAAGAGGAGGGGACCAAGAACAGAACCCTGAGGTACGCCAACAGGCAGAGGGATAGAAGTAGAAGAGGATCCACCAGAGTGAACACTAAAGTTGCGGAGGGAGAGGTAGGAAGAGAACCAGGAAAGGACAGAGCCCTGAAATCCAAGTGAGGACAGGGTATCGAGAAGTATGCTGTGATCGACAGTGTCAAAAGCAGCGGAAAGATCAAGAAGAATGAGGATGGAATATTGACCTCTGGATTTAGCCTACTGCTAATCTCAGTACCAGGGAGACTCTTTGCCAGTGGGGCACAACCTCTATCTGCAGTTAACTGTGAGTAAATGTGCTTATTCCAATAAAGGACGTTTTCAGAGACATTAGTCTTCAGATGTCAACTGGTGTGCCAAGGTTCAACAGCAGCAACAAGTCCTAGAGGCCTGGAGCACTTTTAGTGGGTACCGCAGTGCACTTCAGGCAGGTGGACCCGCCCATCCCCTCTACCTGTAACATTTGTGCTGGTAAATGGGAGGCCTCCAAAACCCACTGTACCCACATGTAGGTGCCCCCTTCAGCCCTAAGAGCTATGGTAGTGTTGTACATTTGTGGGTAGTGGGTTTTGGGGGAGGGGTTTGGGGACTCAGCACCCATGGTAAGGGAGCTATGCATGTGGGAGCTGTTTCTGAAGTCCACCACACTGACCTCCAGGGTGCCTAGTTGGTGTCCTGGCATGTCAGGGGGGCCAGTGTACTATGATTCATGGCCCCTCCCACGACCAAATGGCTTGGATTAGGACGTTTTTGAGCTGGCCGGTTTTAGTTTCCATTATCGCTAAAGAAAAAAAAACGCCCATCTCAGAAACAAACAAATCCATGGCATTTGGTCCGTACAAACCGTATTTTCGAAACAAAAAAATGACGTCCATTTTTTTCGAAAATACGGTCTGTCCCTCCTCTTCACGTACCCATTTTCAGACATAGACGCCCATGGAGATAGGCGTTCGCGTTCGATTATCCCCCTGCACGTCAATGTTTATTGATAATGCATAAAATATCTCATTCTTTAGTTCTATATGTATGTCTGTTTCACACATGATACTTATTTATATTTATATTTTACAATAGTTCTTTCAATTACATCAACAAGTTTATTATTTCATATTTTTATGTAATAATCTGAAGTTTTTATTTGTTCTTGATTTATATTGTTGTCTTTGTTTAATACAGACCCCTGACGCAGGCGCTATGCACTGAAACACAGCCTATGTTGGGTCCATACCGGATAATTATTTTTATATTAAAGGAACTGTGTCCCATTTCTGAAGGCTCTTTGTGCTTTTTGCTGTAATATGTACATAAGGGACAAGTCTATAAGTGGGCAGCTCCATTTAGGGATCCCAATGCCACATAGTGACAGCCTGTTCTGTAACGGTACCAGGGCACTCAGATTTTGATATAGAATACTAATGTAACCTGGTATCAGAGTGCCTAACATATGCCTGCAGTTATACCAGCTATAAAAGTGACATAACTGCAGGGACCTAAATTCTGTAAGTTGTGCAAGTGACAGCCCTGTCCATGCCTGTCCCATACTCCACACATGTGAACGCCCCTCTTATGCCACTTACGTGTGACCCTTACGTGCCGTTTAGGTGTCTTTGTGCCACTTACATGTGGAAACAAATTCTACCTTAGAAACATATTTAATATTGTATTAATATTAGGCTAGAATCTAGTATATATATGACCACTTTCTAGATGTGTATTACTGTTTAATTATGAAGCGCAGGGTAAACTGTTAGGCATAGGCGGTCAGTGGTCCAACTGTTTGGGGAGGCTAAAGGGGGTGGGGTTAGGGGTGGGGCCAGGGGTGGAGCTTACAACCATAATTGTCTGACAAAACACAGGAAAAAAAAAAGTAAAAATAAAATAGTCACAATTAATACCTTTTATTAAATTTAGATATTAGATATGTATCATATGTCAAAGGATAAAGTAGTTGCTCAAAGCATATAGTAACATAGTAACATAGTAGATGACGGCAGAAAAAGACCTGCACGGTCCATCCAGTCTGCCCAAGAAGATAAATTCATATGTGCTACTTTTTTATTTGTACTGTCCTCTTCAGAGCACAGACCGTATAAGTCTGGCCAGCCCTATCCCCGCCTCCCAACCACCAACCCCGCCTCCCACCATCAGCTCTGGCACAGACTGTATAAGTCTGCCCAGCACTATCCTCGCCTCCCAACTACCAGTCCCGCCTCCCACCACCAGCTCTGGCACAGACCGTATAAGTCTGCCCAGCACTATCCCTGCCTCCCACCACCAGCTCTGGCACAGACCGTATAAGTCTGCCCAGCACTATCTCCGCCACCCAACCACCAGCCCCGGCACAGACCGTATAAGTCTGCCCAGCACTAGCCCCGCCTCTCAACCACCAGCTCTGCCACCCATTCTAGGCTAAGCTCCTGAGGATCCCTTCCTTCTGCACAGGATTCCTTTATGTTTATCCCACGCATAAAGCATATACTAACCACAATTGTTCAACTGCAAAACACTAGGCACAAATTTGTACAAAAACACACTCAGAACTTTACTGTACCATAAATATTACACTGGGCAGACCGTAAATCACCAATATGCCACCCATACGGAAAATGCAGACCGTCAACAATATGAAACAAGGTCATAATATCACAATTCTCATGTAGAGCCACAAAACAGGTGGATAGTGTTCACAATGAGCTCCTTTTATTAACGACCAAGAGGTAGTGTGTCATGATTTAGGCTCTACACCCTTTCTGATGTTTTGGTGCCATTTCAGTAAGACCAACACACAATCTCTCCACTGCAAAACCCTATTATTATTTATTACATTTGTACCCCGCGCTTTCCCTCACACGGCAGGCTCAATGCGGCTTACATAGTAAAAAAAACATTACAAAGGACATGTAAGAAGAATATTATAAACTGTGATAAAACATAGTGGCAACAGTGCCCAATAATATATAAATTGGAATATGGGGAGGTAGACAAGGATAGGATAGGTAAAAGGGGAAGGAAATTGGGAAGGGACAAGGATAGGATAGGTAAGGGGGAAGGAAGTTGGGAGGGATATGGTATAAAGAATGGAGAAGAAAAGATTAGAGGTGCAAAAACACACTCATAACCTTACCAAACCATAACAGCACTAATTCCAAGTACAGGACGATCTATAACCTTATGAAAGGCAGCACTGTAATTACACCAGGCTCTAAAACACCAGTACACAACCTAGTGATAAAAAACCAAAAAACAAAAAGGGCTGCAAATACCACATGCTAGCAGAATACTGCACCTTGATCACACATGAAAAACACATGACAACAGATATGAAGGCAAAATACTGAACTGGAAAGTTAACTCAAGAAGTCAGACTCAACATGCAGCAATACTAGAAAAATTGAAGCTTAACATGCAAAATATCACAGATGCACATTTCCAAAAGCTGACATATTCCAATTTAAGAATTATATTCTTAAATACTTTTTTTCTACCTTTGTTGTCTGATCATTTAGTTTTTCTATTCGCTTTGGTCTCAGTGTCTTCTGTTTTATGCAGTGTCTTCTTTCCATTTGATATTTTTTCTCTCACCATGTCCACCATTCTTCTGTCCCCTTATGCATCCTGTCTACCATCTGTAGCCCTGACCCTATCCTTTCTCCAGTTTCAGTATCTGCCCTCAAAGTGTTCCGATCCAGCCCTTAAATTCAGCAATTTCTCCTCCATCCATATCCAGCATTTCTCCTCACTCCCCTCCCCTCCATCCTTGTGCATCTACTTCCTCTGTCTTCCCTTCCCTCCATCCATGTCCAACATTTCTCCTCTCTTCCCTCCCTCCATCCATGTGCATCTTCTTCCTGACTTGTTTGTTTGTTACATTTGTACCCCGCACTTTCCCACTCATGGCAGGCTCTATGCGGCTTACATGGGGCAATGGAGGGTTAAGTGACTTGCCCAGAGTCACAAGGAGCTGCCTGTGCCTGAAGTGGGAATTGAACTCAGTTCCTCAGTTCCCCAGGACCAAAGTCCACCACCCTAACCACTAGGCCACTCCTCCACTCCTCCCTCCCCTCCCTCCATCCATCCATGTCCAACAACTCTCCATTCTCCCCTGCCCTCTCCTCCATCCACCCATATCCTGCAAAATTCTTCTCTCTCCTGCCCCCTCCATTCATCCATCCATGTCCAGCAATTCTCCTCTCTCCCTTGCCCTCCCCTCCATCCATCCATGTCCAGCAACTCTCCATTCTCCCCTGACGCCTGCCCTCCCCTCCATCCATCCATGTCCAGCAAATCTCCATTCTCCCCTGACCCCTGCCATCCCCTCCATCCACTCATATCCAGCAAATGTCCTCTCTCCCCTGCCCCATTCATCCATCCATGTCCAGCAATTCTCCTCTCCTCTGCCCTCCCCTCCATCCATTCATGTCCAGCAATTCTCTTCTCTCTCCTGCTCCCGCCATCCATCCATGTCCAGCAATTCTCCTCTCTCCCCTGCCCTCCCCTCCTCTCCTGTCCAGCGATCTCTTCTCTCCCCTGCCCTCCCCTCCTCTCCATGTCCAGTGATCTCTTCTCTCCCCCTGCCCTCCCATCCCATCCATGTCCAGCGATTCTCCCTGCCCTCCCTCAGCTCCCCGACAGCCCTCCTCTCCACTCCTTCCTGCCCCCTCCCCCCATTCGTTTAACCCTTTTATTTTCAGTGGCAGCAATGGCAATGAAGAAGACAGCACAGCGGGCTCACCTCCAGGCAGCTTCTCCCTTACCTCACTCAGTGTCCCGCCTTCCTGCGATGATGTATTTCCTGTTTCCGTGAGGGCGGGACACTGTGTGAGGGAAGGGAGAAGCTGCAGGCGAGCCCGCAGTGCTGTCTTCTTCACTGCTGTCGCAGCCACTGAAAATAAAAGGGTTAAACATGCAGGGGGGACAGGAAGGAACAGAGATGAGGGCTAGGCTGTCAAGATTATAGGTTGATGAAGTGAGGAGCCGGCACCATAAGTTGGGGGGGGGGGGGTGGACGCTGGCGCAGAGAAGAGAGGAGAGAGAGGAAGATATAATTTTGTTCCATCCAGCCTTCAAGGAGGAGGCAGAAGCAAAGAGTAGGAAGGGTAGGCTCTTCTCAAAAACCGGAGGAGACATAATGGTGAAAATCAAAACTTTATACGTTGTACACATTTCCCTTCTCGGTAATCGTGGGAGCTGAGTGCAGAAACCAGGGAGGGAGGCGTGGTTGGCTGTCAACGGTACAAGGTAGAAAGCATTTCCTGGAAATGTCCATAGTTTCTTGACTGAGTAATATCAGAGGAAGAGAATGATCAACATTTTGATTTCACTGAAAGTGATACTGCTGTACCTGAATATGTATTTTATTTATTTTTTTGTTTTATTTGTACCCCGTGCTTTCCCACTCATGGCAGGCTCAATGCGGCTTACATATTGTATACAGGTACTTATTTGTACCTGGGGCAATGGAGGGTTAAGTGACTTGCCCAGTGTCACAAGGAGCTGCCTGTGCCTGAATTGGGAATTGAACTCAGTTCCTCAGGACCAAAGTCCACCACCCTAACCACTAGGCCACTAGGCCAATCCTCCTTGCTCTCATTTGGCAAAGATTTATATTTATATCATTTGTGAATATTTTTTAAAATAAAGACATCGTTCCACACAATCAGCTATATATCAAAGGCTCCTGAGGAAGGTGCGCAAGGTGCCGAAACACGGCTGCTGTGTTGAGTCGTTTCTGGTTTTCTTGCAATAAAGATTTGATTTTCATCATTACGTCTCCTCCGGTTTTTTGAGAAGAGCCTACCCTTCCTACTCTTTGCTTCTGCATCCTTTCACTTAGGAAACTAGCACACCTCCACCCCTTTGGGTGGTTATCTTTGGGTTATTCGAGAAGGAGGCAGCCAGGGGAAGGTCATGGTTGGGCTGGGGAGGCTTAGCCTCCACAAGCCTCTTATATGGGGCACCTATGCTGTTAGGTGACCCAGAGACCTTTAGGAAAAGAAAAACATTGTAAGTCATTTGTATCTTAACTTGGGAGCAATTTATGACTCCCATATATTATGGATAATCTGATGGTCAAGAGGTGAAGGAGAATCACAGAGACAATAAACCATACTATGCAGTCTCTAAACTAACCTGTGCTCCTTTAATAATGAATCTTTTTATGTATTCTTTTGATCCTTTAGTGTTTAAGATGCCAAATCCCCTATATAAGGAACTGGCCTAGGTCCAGACTTTAGAACATATCTTGTCTGCCATTAAGACTTGTATGTTCCCTTATATCGATATATCAATAAACAATTGTTAAATTGAGCACAGGCTAGTGTTTTTTATTTACAGTTCTACACACATACCTGCAAAAGTGATATTCTGTACACCTACACCCTCAAGTGGCACTTAACTATGGGTGCCTGGTTATAAAATTGCCCTTATATTTTATAAAATACACATGTGCACATACAAGAAAATGTGTATACTATTAGGGATAATTCTGAGCATAGAAGACAGCTCTGTGAGTGTCACTGGGTGCTATTTAAAGCACAATTTAAACTATTGGTGCTGATTTTTACGACTCTATTTGCTATTGCTCCAGTTTAATATTTGCAAAGGTTACTGAGGGAAATCTGATTACTGAGTTAGCTTCAAAGTTTGTTTGAAGCCCCCCTTGATGAAAGCGATACAGAATGATTTAAATCGGTGGGACACGTTAAACTTATCCTGGTTCGGAAGGATAGCTACCGTGAAAATGAGCATTCTGCCTCGGCTGCTTTACCTGTTTCAAGCTATTCCGTGGCCATTGGCAGAACAGGTACTTCAGTCAATGCAGACCAGATTGCAGAAATTTATTTGGCAGGGAGGTCGACCTAGAATCCCCAGTTCTATTCTGTACAAGGCCCGCAAAACTAGAGGTGGGTTGGGGGTTCCCAATTTAGTACTTTATCATAGGGCAGCTCAGGCTAAGCCTGCGGTGGAGTGGTTCCAGGAGCCTAGGCATAAACTTTGGGTGCAATTGGAACAATAGTTGGTCCGTAGTCCTCTGAAGTTGGGGCACATGATATGGTTGCTGCCTAGACCATAGGCGCCTAGGGACTAATTTATGTCCTATGGTTCAGTTTACATTATCTTGTTGGGATAGGCTGGAACGCGTGAAGGGCTTCTATAATTCCCGGTTGTCCCCTATAGCATACAATTTGGCGTTTATTCAGGGCTGTACTCCCTCTGCATTCACTAGATGGAAGAGACAAGGCTTAGATTTATGGGGCCAATTAGTGGAGAAAGGGTGTTTTGTAACTTTTAAGGAATTGGCTGATACATATCACTTGCCATTGAAAGATCACTATGCTTACTGTCAAATTGTTCACTTTCTTAGTACCCTGGGGGTTAAAGATAAATTGTTTGGGAAAGTGACCTTTTAGGAAGAGGTTTGTGTACGAGACCAAGGTTCTAAGGGCTTGATCGCTTTGTTATACAAATATCTGAGAGATTCACTACCGGTGACCTGTAGACACCGCAAGAACTGGGAATCAGACTTAGGTGTTTCATATGAAGAAGGGGAATGGGAGCGAATGGAACGGGCTTTGGTTCGGGTTTCCCCTGTGGTTAATATCCAGGAAAATAGTGTTAATCTACTGTACCGCTGGTACTTAACACCGGTAAGATTGAATCGAATGTTTAAAAATGTTCCACCCTTATGTTGGAGAAATTGTGGTCAATTGGGCACTTTAGGTCACATCTGGTGGACCTGTAAGAAGGTAAAGGCGTTCTGGAAAGCGGTCCAGGGTAGGGTTCAAGTGTGGGTGGGAACTAGTATTCCATGGGACCCTGCAATATTTTTGTTTAATCGGACTATCTTGGGGATAACTGCAGAAGGGAAGGCTTTGGCAAAGAGTAGTCTTTGTGCAGGCCGTTTGATTATTGCAAGATCCTGGAAGCAGTGTAATAGCCCATCGATAAATAAGTGGAAACAGCTATTAGGGTATATTGCTGAACGAGAGCGACTTTTAGCACGTGAGAGGAATACCCTGGCTAAATGGTCAAAGATTTAGGCTCCCTTTATGTCTGTCGTATAGTCTTAGGCTGGGTCAGGTGCTATATCTAGATTGTTTTGGGTGAACCTTGCGGGGGCGGTGAGGGAAGTGGGTGGGGGGGGGGTATAGGTTGAGCATTTTGAGCATTTTATATCACTAGTTTTCTTGTATTTTTCTAATCAAAAATATAACTGGGATGCACTTGATTGCTTTTGCAGGATTCTCGATGTGGATGAATCTAATTGTTTGCTATTAATATCTTACATTGATGTGTACAATGTATATTTGCTGGATTCATTTAATAAACTTCCGGTTTAAAAAAAAAAAAGTTTGTTTGAAGCATTCCCCTTAAAATCAAACCTATATAGAGAGGAAAGGTCCCACTTAACTTTCTTTCTGAGAAGTTTTAAGAGAAGAGGACATTTCTCTGGTAAGAGAACATTATTTTGCTCTGTGGTTTGGGAAATTAAAGACTGGGGTTTAAAGGAGGAATTGTAGGTTATTGATAGGCAGAATAAAAAAAAAGAAAAGAAAAAGCAAACTTTATCAACTAGTTTCTATATCCTATTCTCCCTAGTTTTAAAACAGCATTAACAGATAGCCTCTAGCAGACACATTCCCACCCCCCTCCCCAGCTCCCACCCACCCCTAGCACAACTCTTCATTGGGAAGCAAACACTGAATAAATTATGATTATCTCCCAGTTGGTGAGAGGTTATATGTGTGCGCTCAATGCAAAGAGCTCCTAGCTCTCAGAGAATGAGTCCATTCTCTTGAGGCTAGAGTAGTAGACTTGGAGGAGCTGAGAGAGAAAGATAGGTACATGGAGGAGGCCTACAGGGATGTTGTAGAGAAGTCCCACCTCCAGTCTGGCAGCCCCTGTGTTGCCTTGGAGGAGGGAGGCCTCCTAAAAGGAGAGCATCACCCAGGTGAAGTTGGAAATAACCCTGTAACCAGGACAGCCTACCAGTAGATGCAATATCCTCCCGTACCAAGGATGTGTCTCCAGGAGCTAATGCCCAGGAAAGAAGGGTTAGAATGACTGTTGTAGCTGGTAATTTGATTATTAGGCATGTAGATAGCTGGGTGGCTGGTGGACATGAGGATCACCTGGTAACTTGCCTGCCTGGTTTGAAGGTGACAGATCTCATGTGTCACCTAGATAGGATTTTAGATGGTGCTGGGGAGGAGCCAGCTATCTTGGTACATAGGAAAATGTGGAAGGGAGGTTCTGGAAACCAAATTTAGGCTGCTATGTAGAAAGCTGAAATCCAGATCCTCCAGGGTATCATTTTCAGTTATGCACCCTGTTCCACGAGCAGGGTCCAAGAGACAGGCAGAGCTCCGGAGTCTCAATGCATGGATGAAACAGTGCAGGGAGGAGGGTTTTAGATTTGTAAGGAACTTGGCAACATTCTGGGGAAGGAGAAGCCTATTCCAAAAGGATGGGCTCCACCTTAACCAGGGTGGGACCAGGCTGCTGGCATCGGCATTTAAAAAGGAGACAGAGCAGCTTTTAAACTAAAACCAAAACAGGGACGGCATCCCAATAGAGAGGTTTCAATAGAGAGCATAGTACAGCAGGTGCCTTTAAATAAAAAGCAGACAGATTTTCAAGATTTCATATTATCACTGTCAATTGCTGAGCAAGATGTAAATAGGAACAACAAACAGTTTGAAATGTCTATATACGAATGCTAGAATCCTAAGAAATAAAATGGGAGAGTTAGAATATTGTACTAAATGAAAAAATAGGTACAATAGGCATGCTCGAGATCTAGTGGAAGGAGGAGAACCAGTGGGACACTGTCATACCAGGATACAAATTATATCGCAATGATAGAGTTGATCGAATTGGTGGAGGTGTAGCATTCCTTATATGTTAAGGAGGGCCTTGAATCGAATAGACTAAAAATTCTACAGCACATGAAACACATCTTGGAATCCCCATGGATTGAAATTCCATGTGTAAAAGGGAAATGGATAGTGATCAAAATGTACTACCATCCACCTGGCCAGGATGAAGAGACAGATGTAGAAATGTTATCAGAAATTAGGAAGGCTAACAAACTGGGGAACACGATAATAATAGGAGATTTCAATTACCCCGGTATTGAATGGATAAATGTAACATCAGTGAAAGCTAGAGAGGTGAAATTCCTTAATGGAATCAAGGATTGCTTTATGGAGCAGCTGGTTCAGGTGCCAACATGAGGAGGAACAATTCTAGACCTAGTCCTTAGTGGAGCAAATGATCTGGTGCTGGGGCCTCTTGATAAAAGTGATCACAACATGATCAGGTTTGATATAAGCTCTGTAGTAAGTACACACAGGAAATCCAAAACATTAGCATTTAACTTTCAAAAAGGAGACTATGATAAAATGAAAAGAACAGTGAAAAAAAAAAACTTAGAGGAGCGAGCAGCTGCGAAGGTCAAAAATTTACATCAGGCATGGATGCTGTTCAAAAATACCATCCTGGAAGCCCAGGCCAAATATATTCCGTGTATTAAAAAAGGAGGAAGGAAAACCAAATTACAACCGGCATGGTTAAAAAGTGAGGTGAAAGAAGCTATTAGAGCTAAAAGAAAATCCTTCAGAACATGGAAGAAGGATCCAACTGAAAATAATACGAAACTGCATAAAGAATGGCAAGTCAAATGCAAAGCGCTGATAAAGAAGGCAAAGAGAGATTGAAAAGAAGATTGCATTGGAGGCAAAAATGCATAGTAACACTAGTTTAGGTATATTAAAAGCAAGAAGACAGCAAAAGAATTGGTTAGACTGCTAGATGACCGAGGGGTAAAAGGGGCACAGGGAAGACAAGGCCATAGCAGAGAGAAATGAATTCTTTGCTTCGGTCTTCACCAAGGAAGATGTGGGAGAGATACCAGTGCCAGAAATGGTGTTCAATGCTGACGAGTCAGAGAAACTGAATCAAATCTCTGTAAACCTGGAAGATGTAATGTGGCAATTTGACAAACTGAAGAGTAGCAAATCAGCAGGATCGGATGGTGCACATCCCAGAGTATTGACAGTTGAAAAATGAACTTGCGGAACTATTGTTAGTAGTATGTAATTTATCTTTAAAATCAAGCATGGTACCGGAAGATTGGAGGGAGTGCCAATGCAACGCCAATTTTTTAAAAGGGTTCCAGAGGTGATCCGGGAAATTACAGACCTGTTAGCCTGTCGTCGGTGCCCAGCAAAATGGTAGAGAGTATTAAACAGAACAAAATTACAGAGCATATTCAATAGCATGGATTAATGAGACGTGGAGGGGCATTTTCGAAAGGGACATCCTCGCAAAATACCCCGATCCAGGGGCGGGGAAACCCATATTTTCGAAACAAGATGGACGTCCCTCTTTTGTTTCAATAATATGGTCAGGGATGTCCAAATCCTTAAATTTGGTCATCCCTAGACTTGGTAGTTTCTGATTTTCGGCGATAATTGAAACCAAGGATGTCCATGCAAGCCATTTGGTCGTGGGAGGAGCACTGGTCCCCTGACATGCCAGGACACCAACCGGGTACCCTAGGGGGCACTGCAATGGACTTCATAAATTGCTCCCAGGTACATAGCTCCCTTACCTTGTGTGCTGAGCCCCCCAAAACCCACTACCCACAACTGTACTCCACTACCATAGCCCTTACACGTGAAGATGGGCACCTAGATGTGGGTACAGTGAGCTTGTGGTGGGTTTTGGAGGGCTCGCTGTTTCCTCCACAAACGTAACAGGTGGGGGGGATGGGCCTGGGTCCACCTGCCTGAAGTTCACTGTGCCCGCTAAAACTGCTCCAGGGACCTGCATACTGCTGTGATGGAGCTGAGCATGACATCTGAGGCTGGCACAAAATATTTTGAAAGATGTTTTTTAAGGGTGGGAGGGGGTTAGTGACCACTGGGGGAGTAAGGGGAGGTCATCCCCGATTCTCTCCGGTGGTCATCTGGTCATTTCAAGCACCTTTTTGTGACTTAGTTGTAAGAAAAACACGACCAGGTAAAGTCGTCCAAGTGTTCATAAGGGACGTCCTTGTTTCTTTCGATTATGGGTCGAGAACGTCAAAGTGTTAGGCTCGCTCAAGTCCTGCCTTCGCTACGCCTCCGATACGCCCCCTTGAACTTTGGCCATCCCTGCGACGGAAAGCAGTTGGGACGTCCAAAATCGACTTTCGATTATACCGATTTGGACAACCCTGGGAGATGGACGTCCATCTTCCGATTTATGTTGAAAGATGGGCATCCTTCTCTTTGGAAAATGAGCCCAAAAGCCAACATGGCTCACCAATCTACTGAATTTCTTTGAAGGGGTGAACAAACATGTGGATACAGGTGAGCCGGTCAATATTGTGTATCTAGATTTTCAAAAAGCATTTGACAAAGTACCTCATGAAAGACTCGAGAGGAAATTGGAAAGTCATGGATAAGAGGTAGTGTTCTATTGTGGATTAAGTAGAGGAGTGTGGTAGCCGTGTTAGTCCACTCTTAAGGTTATCAATAGAAATCAAACAAAATAAAACATGGAAAAGAAAATAAGATGATACCTTTTTTATTGGACATAACTTAATACATTTCTTGATTAGCTTTCGAAGGTAGCCCTTTTGAAGTCAGAATGATTGAATATTTTAACACCCAACAGAAAGGACTTAACAAGGATCTGGGGTTCCTAGCCCATTATAAACCATAAAGCTGTATGTCTCTGTTGATCACCCTCCCCTCACCTATCCACACCCATCCTGTTAGAATATCAATGATATGCTTTGATGTCCCCATGCATACTTCCTACCCACCCCCTCCTCCCACCCTGTCAGACTGTCATAGTAATGCTTGAATGTTTTCACTTATATACACTGTCAGCTAGCACATTTGCTTATTTCCGATCTGACGAAGAAGGGCAACCTTCGAAAGCTAATCAAGAAATGTATTAAGTTATGTCCAATAAAAAAGGTATCATCTTATTTTCTTTTCCATGTTTTATTTTGTTTGATTTCTATTGATATTATGGATTAAAAAACCGGTTAAAGGATAGAAAACAGAGAGTAGGGTTAAATGGTCAGTATTCTCAATGGAGAAGGGTAGACAGTTTTAACATATTTATAAATGATCTAGATATGGGAATAATTAGTGAGGTAATTAAATTTGCTGATGACACAAAGTTATTCAAAGTTGTTAAATCACAAGAGGATTGTGAAAAATTGCAAGATGACCCTACGAGTCTGGGAGACTGGGTATCCAAATGGCAGGTGATATTTAATGTGGGCAAGTGCAATGTGACACATGTGGAAAAGAGGAACCTGAACTATAGTTATGTGATACAAGGTTCCACATTAGGAGTCACCGACCAGGAAAGGGATCTAGGAATCATCGTTGACGATACACTGAAACCCTCTGCTCAGTGTGCTGCGGCGTCAAAGAAAGCAAATAGAATGTTAGGTATTATTAGGAAAGGAATGGAAAATAGAAACAAGGATCTTATAATGCCTGTGTATCACTCCAATGTGCGACCGCACCTTGAATACTGTGTGCAATTCTGGTCACCGCATTTCAAAAAAATATATAGTAGAATTAGAAAAGGTACAGAGAAGGCTGACGAAAATGATAAAGAGGATGAGATGACTTCCCTATGAGGAAAGGCTGAAACGGCTAGGGCTGTTCAGCTTGGAGAAAAGACAGCTGAGGGGAGATATGATAGAGGTGTATAAAATAATGAATGGAGTGGAATGGGTAGACATGAATTGCTTGTTTATTCTTTCCAAAAATACTAGGACTAGGGGGTGCACAATAAAGGTACAAGGTAGTAAATTTAAAATGAATTGGAGAAAATATTTCTTCACTTAATGTGTAATTAAACTCTGGAATACATTGTCAGAGAATGTGGTAAAAGCAGTTAGCTTAGCAGGGTTTAAAAAAAGGTTTGGCTAGCTTCCCTAAAGAAAAGTCCATAAGCTATTATTGAAATGGACATGAGAAAATCCACTGCTTATTTCTAGAATAAGCATCATAAAATGTATTGTTTTGGGATATTGCCAGGTACTTGTGACCTGGATTGTTCACTGTTGGAAAACAGGATACTGGGCTTGATGGACCTTCACTCTGTCCCAGTATGGCAATACTTACATCCTTCTGTTTATTTTAATCAAGCTTTACAGATTCATGTTCCTTTCCACTCATTTAAATCTGCGGGATCACGACAATTGGCATTGCTTTTACTTGCAAAAATTAATTATGCAGACACTAGGGACAGTGCTCTGTCTTTCATTGGGCGTTTACTATGGAACAAGCTCCCAGGTACTTTGCACTTTTCATCAACTGTTTAAAAACACATTTGTTTGTACAAGCATATTGATGATGACAAAGCTGCTTGTTGGCCAAGGATTCAGAACAGAATGTTGTGTTGTATGTTTGCTGATTTTATTGTGAATGTTTTATTGGTACCTGCTTAGTTAATAGGTGTGCTATAAATGAAATAAATAATGTCCAGGGAGGGGTAAGTTGTACTGTGTTTGACACCCCCTTCATCATTTTGAAATGTTGGTACCTATGGTTCCGAGAGCTTATTTTATAAAAGTAAAATAGCCATTCATTTTGTGTTTTTAAAATAGGCTTAGAATATGCTCTGTTTGGACATCTCACATAGGTGCCCTGTTATAAAACTACTGCACAAATGTTCTGGACACTGCTGTCCAGTACAGTCTCAAATTCTAAATGTTCTGGGCCCTGCAGTCCATTGTTCTATGTGATCTGCTGGTGGAGCAGCATGAGTGACTAGCTAGAGGGCAGACCATGGCCATGTAATGCATCCTTGCCAGTGGTAACACTTACGTGAGCTGGTGCTCCTGTAGCGGCCTGGCTGTTCAGTCTTGAAGAGAATCTTGGTTTTTTCCTTTTTCTGTCCATCTCTAACATTTGAGGGAGGGGAGAAAACATATACTAGTCTAAATTTGAGTATCTCATCGTTAAACAACATAGGAGTATAGAATATGACACAGATATGGACAAGTTCCACCTAGTCTGCCTGTGCATTTTCAGTATTTCTCAAGCCATTCATGGAGCACCCCCTAGCCAATCTGATTTTCAGAATGCCCACAATGAATTCTACCTCATGCATATTCATTGTGGATAAGATACCCTGAAAATCAGACTGGCTAGTGGTACTCCAGGAATGCTGCAAAAACACTACAGTAGATACTAGTTGACCTCCACCTTTCCTTCAGGTCTCTATAGCTAGGGATCCTCACTGTTTACCCCAGGTTTTCTTGATTTCTGATACTGTTTTTACCTGGACCATGTCACCTGTAAGGCCATTCCATTCCATGCATCCACCACTCTTTCAATAAAGGATATTTCTTTTTATTTTAATCTTTATTCCAGCCCAAGAGTGTCTTGTACCACAGCTTCTGGTTTTAGAAATTCCTTTCCACTGAAAAAGGTCTGCTCTTGTGCATTATTTATTCCATTGAGATATTTAAAATCTCTTATTGTATCCTCTCATTTTCCCATTCTCTAGGGTATATATACAATATGGAGTTCAGAAATAAGGAGACTTTAAGTATATTGGAGGAGTGACCTGATGGTTAGAGCAGAAGGCTAAGACCCGAGAAGGATTGGTTCAAATTCCACTGTGGCTGCTTGTGATCTTGGTCACTGCCTCAGGTACAAACAGATTGTGAGCCCACTATGGACAGTGAAATATCTACTGTACTTGAATGTAACTCATTTTGAAAAAGATATGAGCTAAAACTTAATTAGCATCAATATTTCTTCACTCCCCTTCATATTTAAACACTTAAATCTAACATCATAGGAATTTTGGTACAATCCTTCTGCAATATTGATAGTCCTTTTCTGGACCACACCTATTTGGTCTATATCCTTCCAAAAGTATGGCCTGCAGAATTATACACAGTACTCAAGGAGAGGTTTCATCAATGACATTAACAGCTCCTTTTTTTCTAATAGTTCTGCCTCTATCTGTGCATCCTAACATTCCTTCATTGCTGACCCTATTTTGTTGCATGGTTTTGTCCTTGAGATCATAAAATATAAGCACCCCAAGGTCTCTCTTCTGCTTGGTGGACAGCAGTATCTCACATCCATCCTGTACTGCTCCTTGTAGGGCTATGCATGAATGAGGACATTTTTAGTTCATATACTTTTAAATGAAACAAACATGCATTTGTTTTCAGCATCATTGCAGTCTGTGGGTCCAGAAAAAAAACCACTTATTTATGCTTAGCTAGCATGAGGTTCATACCCATGAATCTTGGGCATAAATATAGAAACAGAGAAAAATGAAGGCAGATAGAGTAGAACTAGAAAGGTCCAAAGAAACAAAAAGGAGATGGAGCAGATCTCTTAAGAAAGATGGCTAAACAGGTTAGGGCTTTTCAGCTTGGAGTAGATTGGTTGAGAAGGGATATCATAGAGATTTCTAAAATCACAAGTGGGATGTACCAGGTAAACAGGGAACACCTACCTCTTCAAACAGTATTATGAATAGTGAATTGCGGTAAAGTGAATGAGTGGGCCCTAGAGCCAGGATAAAAAGGAGCCACACAGTAGGTTTAAGGTGAACAAAATAATATTTTATTGAAGGTGTCAGGTAGGGGTCCTGTTCAATTCGCAGGTGGGGAAGAAAAGTGAACACAAACTAGTCCTTTCATGCAAGAGTGTCCTTCTGTGACCTGCTCCTGCAGGGCCACAGCATGCAACATATGCTGCTGGGCTCTGGTCTGGCTCCCAAGAGTTACCAGTACAATCGTTAGCAGTTCAGTGAGGCTGGCCTGCAACCGGCCGGGTCAAAGATACCAAATTGCAAGGTTCCAAGTCAAATTTGGCCTTCTTGACTGTAGTGGTTGCAGTTCATACATAGGTGGTGGAGGTACATGCAGTGAAGCATTGCTGCTTCTCTCTGGGCCTCCTTAACCTAACTGTGTCCTCGGCTTTTGTACTTCCTGGACCATGCCCTTCTGGCTCCACTTGCGTGTCGCCTCTTCCTTGGCTGGGACTATGGGTTTTAAGGTGGCTCCTACACTGTGGAGTATACTTAAGGGGAAGAGGCAGCGTCCTATAGACTTTCTCACATATTGTCCCCCTCAGCTCAACCATGCCCAGTTGAGCACTTGACACGTCAGGGTCCATCATGATAAAAAGTCAGATTGGCAGGATCTCAGTTCCTCCTATGTTGAAACTCAAAACTGGAGAGTTGGAAGCCAAGAAACCACTGCATGAAGTGGATATTTGTCTCCTTTTGGCGAGCCATCTGCTTGAGGGGTTCATGGTCTAACATCTCCAAGGCCCACTTGACAGCCAGGGCCTCCTTTTTTATTCACTGCATAGTCTAGGGCCGTGATGGCGAACCTATGACAAGCGTGTCAGCACTGACACGTGTAGCCATTTTCGATGACACGTGGCCGCATGCAGCCGCATACAGAGAAGTAAGGGGCCGCATGCCGAGAAGGACGTTTCATCCTCAGCTCCTGCATGGCCGTTAGGGGATCTTTGACCTCACTTCCGGCCGGCGGACCAAAGACCAGCGGAATGCCGTGGGGGACGCATCTCTGGGGGCCCTGTGATCGCCATTACCAGCAACCACATAACCACAGCAACCATCATCCAATCTACTGTTCTGGGGTGTTGTGGATTTCTAATTGACCATCATTACTGAGATAGGTGAGGGGGAGGCTGGGAGAGGCGAGGGCCTGTGCTATGGATGCTGTTTCCCGCCATTAGAAATAGCGGCAGCCATCTTAATTTACATAAGGAACGCCATCTTGCAGCATAGTGCAGACTCCATTTCACCACTATTACTGTTGTGCATCCTTATTAACCCCTATTTCTGCTTATTAACCCTGCCCTTTCCTAAAAGACAGTTACATGTGCCGTCTTGTGGTCAGTTAGGCTAGTTAACCCCTAATTGCCTGCAGGGCTAACAGGCTATCTATAATTCTATCTTCTGTCACTGCCCCCCTGATGGAGAACCCAAAAAATAAAAAACAAGGTTAAGTAAAGGAAGTGGTAGTAGCAGTAGCCAACCCTTTCAAGAGACATGGACTGAGATGTATGGCATTATAGAAAAAAATGGCAGATCATTTTGCGTTCTATGTACTGAAACAGTAGTAAGCAGAACGTGGAATATAAATAGACATTTTGAAACTAATCATTCCCAGCTCTTGAAAAAAAGTGAGGATGAAAGGAAGGAATACATTTCCAGGCAGCTACACTTTTATAAGAGCCAATCTAATTCCATCCTTAAATTTGTAAAAGGTTCTACAAATTTAACATCTGCAAGTTTGAACATTGCTCACTCCATAGCTCAGCATGGAAAAGCACTCAGTGAGGGAGAATTTATTAAAGAAACTCTCCTAAGATGTGCACCAGTTCTATTTCACGATATGCAGAATAAAGATGCAATTATTAAGAGAATATCTGAGTTACCACTCAGTAGAAATATCATAAAAGACCGAATAATGAGACTGAACACAAACGTACAACATCAATTAAAGAGAGACATAAGTAATTGTAAATATTTTTCGATCTCTCTTGATGAAACTACTGATGTCACATCACATGCTCAGTTGGCCATTATTGGTCGATATTCTGATGGTCTCACAATGAGAGAAGAGTTGATAAAGTTAGTATCAATGCCAACAAGTACATCAGGAAGCGAAATATGTAAGGTTGTTATACAAACATTCCGGGACCTAAGCATTGATATCTCTAAAGTTGTGTCAGTGACGACAGATGGGGCACCAAACATGGTGGGGAAAAAAGTCGGATTTGTCAAACAGTTTACGGAAACTATTGGACATCCGATTGTGCCTTTTCATTGTATTATCCATCAGGAGGCTTTATGTGCCAAGTCAGGATTCACCGACTTAAACGACTTAATGTCAGTTGTTACAAAAATAGTTAATTTAATAGCTGCTCGCCCCCTTCACAAGCGAGAATTTTCTGCACTTTTACTGGAGGTTGATTCCACCTACAGTGGACTGCTGATGTACAATAATGTAAGATGGCTGAGCCGAGGCAAAGTTCTTGAGCGCTTTGTAGAGTGCTTTGAAGAAATTAAGGTATTTCTTGAGGATAAGGATCTGGGAAACTTTCCTCAGCTCAATGATGATAAGTGGGTCAACACCCTGATGTTTTTTTACAGATCTCTCTGTTCCTATTAATGAACTGAACTTAAAGTTACAAGGTTTTGGCAAAAGTATTGACATTATGTTTGGATACATAAAAGCTTTTGAAAGTAAACTTAAAATTTTCAAGCGAGATGTAGAAACTAAAACTTATAAGTATTTTCCTCGAGTAACAAAGTATTTTGAGAAGGCCAATGCAACTATACAAAATGAAATGGAAACCTTACATATAAAGTACCAGCATGTTTTAGACTCGTTACTTTACCAGTTCAGTGATAGATTTAATCAATTTAGAAGCCTAGAACAGACCATGAAAATAATTAAGTATCCTGATGTAGTAGTCTACAGTAGTTTGGAATAAATGGTTTCCAATGGATGCAAATTGATGATTTGGAGATGCAACTTGTAGAATTTCAAGACAGCATCTGGGCTCAGGTGTTTGTCGACTTGAGGTCAAAGCTTGAGAATCTGGAAAGGTGCCGCTTGGAGAATCAAGAGGAGTGCCACTACGAACAGGAAATTTGGAGTGCCTGGAACCGATTACCAGACACTTTTAGCACCCTGAAAAATATAGCAATAGCTTTACTCACAATTTTTCCCTCTACGTACTTTTGTGAGACCTTATTCTCAGTGTTAAATAATATCAAAACCAACAAAAGAAACAGATTGACAGATGAAGTTAGTAGCGCTTGCTTGGGCTTGAAGTGTACAAAATACCAACCTTCAATTGAAGAGTTAGCCAATGAAATTCAGCAACAAAAAAGTCACTAATAGGCAGGTTAGTTAAAGAATTCCCCCTCCCCCTCACTTATCTTAGTTCACGGCACCCCACACAAGTTAAATAATATCAATACCAACAAAAGAAACTGACTGACAGATGAACAAAGAAGTCACTAAGCAGGTAAGTTAAATAATTAGTTTTTGGTTTATTAAATACAGTTATATATTACAATTATACATTTTTAAACTATAAATATCGCAAAATTATGGTTTTTTTCTCGAAGTGACACACCACCCGAGTTATGCTCGGTTTTTTGACGAATTTTGACACACCAAGCTCAAAAAGTTGCCATCACTGGTCTAGGGTGTCCTGGCCCTCTTCTCCCTCTGACCCTGAGTTTCCATCAGCTGCAGCTTCTAAATTCAGGGAGCAACACAGTTTCTGTAACTGCCGCTGATGGGGTTTAGGCAATTTCGGGTTCTCTATGTACAAGTCAGAGTCCTCTAAAGGGAAGATCTTGAGAAAAAAACTCCTCCAGCAGTCAGCTGGGTCCAGACAGCTCTGAATTTTGAGAAATCCCAGCCCAGGACAACTGAGTAGGGGAGCCAAGACATCTGGGCTTGGCCAATTGGCGTTTTAAGTGATATTTGAGCTGTGAGATACTGTCTCTGGTCCCCATGTACACATGACAGTGTCATGGTTCGTTCATAGTTCACTTGCAGTCTAGTACCTATTTCTTTTCAAATTGAACATAGGGACACACAGGAAAAAGAGAAAACAATTATAATTAACAACTCTTGAACTTAAAATAATGCCTACATATCTCTCTTTTCGAAAAAAAAATCTGAAAACTCATTTTTTCAGTGAAGCTTACAGACTTGAGCTGTAATTTGATTCTTTTTAAGTGTTGTAATCTGCTTTGAACCAACTTTGTTGGGAGTTGGCAGACTATAAATATCATGTCATATCATATCACATCATAATTTAACTAAAGTCCAACAGTTATTCATAACCACCTGCAGTAATAACATAGTGCTGGGTACATACTACTAATCGTGGGAAAACCAACAGTTATCTGGAGCAGAATTAACGGTGACAAACCAGGCAACTGCAACTACATCAGAACCTTAACATTAAGAACTATACCATCATATATGAAAGAATAGGCTATGTATCTCCCCATGTCACAATTTTAAGTATATTAGTACCAACAACAACCCAAACTTCCATACATTACATACCACAACATCCACTAATCATCTACCTCATTCATACTCTTTCACGCTCCCCATTCATACCCTCCCATGGTGTCAGACATAAACTAATGATGTCTATCGTCAAGTATGAATAAATGTATATTAACCCTTCTCATCAACCCAGGACAAAAGAATTGTTTCCACAAGTTCAAATATCTTTGCCTATCTGATGATATCTGCTTCCCTTGCTCCCTTCAAGTTTCATGAATTGCTACCTCCCCCATTTTCTGCCTCCAGGGCTCAAAAGGAGGGCTATCTTCCACTGTCCAGAATCGCAGTATAAGTTTCTTAATCAAAACTATTTCTGTGCTAAGAAACGTTCGTGTTGGTGTAGGGATATGTTGATCTATGAGGCTCTGCTGGTTTCCCAGCAACAAGGTGGTGTAAATAGTGTACCTCACTAGCTTTCATCAAAGCTAATTTGCATATTTTGACAGGTGGCCATGCCTGCTTTTGGTCCCAACAGCCAATCAGAATTGAGGACTTGCCAAAGTCCTGCCCACATCCTGCCTACACCCCACCCCCATGCTGACCACCAGATGTGACATTGTAACCCCATCTAAGCCCTGCCCCTTTTGCACAGCTCTGCCTCTAACCCCACCTTGTTTGCATAGCCCTGTCCCAACCCCATCTCCTTTTACACAACCCCACCCTGAGTCCTGCCCCTTTTGGTGATATCACAGGAAGTTATATTGCCACACCCCTTTGTCCAAGATATCAGCTACTACTGGTCATCCTACATCAATTCCTGTTTCCACTACTGGCTGCCATCTTGGATGAGGTCACATGACAGGAAGTGATGTCAAAACACCCTGACACCACCCTCTACAGCCTCGGCAGAATTTATTTGCACAGGTGCAACTTCACTTTTTTCTCACAGGAAAGAAGATAGGCAGTTTTTTTTAACCCCAGACTCACCATTTTTATTTTTTTTCTCTTAAAAAGAGGATATCTTTTTAAGCAGGATCATGTTAGGTCCATCTGCTTTTTTAAGAACAACAGACTGATTGCTGAATGTCAGCAGTTTTAGGTTTTAAAACAAAAAAGATAGACTGTCCTCCTTTTCCTCTTTGCTTTAAAGGGTTTATATAGACAAAAGCTGAGCTGTTTTAAGAGTAAACACCCCCTCTCTTTTTTTTTTTTTTTTTTTTGCAGACACAGCTGTATGAGATTTTGCCCTGGTTTTTCTCAGATTTGCAGCAAACAAGCAGGCTGTGCAAAAGTTTTGTGTGAGAGAATCCACAAACCCACACCCCCTCCCTTTTCCCCTGCAGACAGCTGTATGAGATCATGCACGCTGTTCCCTCTCCCTGCTTTTTCAGAGATGGAGAAAAAAAGTTACAGATAAGGAAACCTCTTTCTCTATCTCTCTGCATCCCCCACCTCCTTCTACCTCTCATTAGCAAAACCATCAGCTTCAGTCAGGCCATTGTACATAGAGAGCTACAATATGCGGCTAATCCTATGCATCCCTCACCACCTCCTATACAGCTCCCCACCCACCCTATAGTGCTACTGTTGAAACGTGTGCCGCCCTATGAAGTCATGTACAAAAAAATCCTACGTAGAATTTACTATGATCCGAAGGCAGTTAGGGGTTTACATTTTTGCTGTGGCTTCTGATAAGTTTGATGCTCACATGCGCCATCCCTTCTTGTGCATCATAGGGGGGTCCTCCAATAGTAGTAAAAGTTTCTTTGTTAAAAAAAATTGTTAGATCACACCAATCTTACATTCAGTGTGAAACCTGAACAAATTGTATGGTGTTACATCTGTTGGCATCCTATGTATGAAGAATTGCCAACACATTATCCATTTATTCATTTTAAGGAAGGGATCCTCAGGAGCTTAGCCTAGAATGGGTGGCAGAGCTGGTGGTTGGGAAGCAGGGCTAGTGCTGGGCAGACTTATACGGTCTGTGCTGGGCTGGTGGTTGGGAGGCGGGACTAGTGCTGGGCAGACTTATATGGTCTGTGCCAGAGCTGGTGGTGGGAGGCAGGGATAGTGCTGGGCAGACTTATACGGTCTGTGCCAGAGCTGGTGGTGGAAGGCGGGACTGGTAGTTGGGAGGCAGGGATAGTGCTGGGCAGACTTATAGGGTCTGTGCCAGAGCTGGTGGTTGGGAGGCGGGGATAGGGCTGGCCAGACTTATACGGTCTGTGCACTGAAGAGGACAGTACAAATAAAAAAGTAGCACATATGAATTTATCTTCTTGGGCAGACTGGATGGACCGTACAGGTCTTTTTCTGCCGTCATCTACTATGTATGTTTACTATGGGTTCATTGCTGGTGATGTTTAACAATGACCAGTTGTTTCTGCCCCATAATGCAAATCTGGTCATCATCGATGATTTTATGGAGACCAATTGTGAAAATGGTGAGGTTGAAAAAGCCTTTACCAAATATATACACCACAGAAATTTAAGTGTTCCCATAACTCCGTAATTCTAGATTTATCCTTAGGTGGTGAGCAGGGGTGAGCAGTCAGTTGTCTTTCTGTATCTTGTCTGCTTGCACTGGATCCCCCCTTTTCTACCTTACTTATTTAATTCCTTCTGTCCTATTGATTATTGGTGTTCATTTCCTTACTCTTTTATTTTAATTTGTATACCGCTTTGATGTGTTGTGAAAAGCGGTACATCAAGTACGTGAATAAACATAAACAAGAACATATTCCATATATGGTCCAAAACATTTTTTGTCAAAGCAGAACAAGCCACACCATCACCTTAAATACAAAATATATAGTGTTGTTTAAGAATCTGAGAGATAAACAGCTGTTCTCACCAGACAAATGAATCCAGGCAAGACGTATTTCTTTCTCGAGGCTTTCAAAGACACTACCAGAAAACCATACATCCATCTCATCTTGGATTTGAACACATTGATGTCTGAGGCATGCAGATTGAGGACGGACATCTTTCCCCATGCTTTGACGGTCATATACAGTGAGAAAACAGCGGGTGCCTATAAAAAGTAATGAGCCACTGCTTTTTCCACATGCTGTAATTGCACTCTCACAGGCAACAAGAAGAGGACCCTGGAGCTTTTAAAACATTTAGTTCAGACATCGCCCTGCCAGAGAAAGGCCAACCTCGGTATCACATCAAATGACTTAATAGCGGCTATAGCAGAGATAGCCCTAAACACTGTGAAAGGTAACATACCATTATCACAGCACCAGATTAGCGTCCTGAAAAGTTAGAGGCATGCAATAAAGAGTCTCAAGGACAAAAGGATACCTCTTAAAACAAAGAAGAAGCTGATGACGCAGTCTGGGGGTTTTATCAGACCCTTGCTAACCTTTGCCTTACCGCTGTTCATGAGTCTTACTGGTAAAGCAGTACGCTGAAAAGATGTACGTGGTCCCTAGCCAGCAGCTTGATCATTTAAGAGGTCTTCCAGCACCATTCAAAGGCTTGATGAAGAAATGAGAGGTATTCTTCAAAGTTCCGGACTAACCAACTATGAAAAGGCCAAACATTATTCAGCCATATTACAGTGCTACCTGTCATTTGCCATACAGAGTGAAAAGGAAAGAAAAAATTAAACCTGTATCTCCCCACACAAAGTCCTAAACTGACGGAGGTATCACTAGATAACAATGGACCTCCTGACCCTGTTCTTCAGGAAGTGTTAAAAGGAACTGGTGCAGGTTATAGGAAAAAACAAAGTGTTGCTCAATAAGCTATCCAGGAACAAGGATGTGGTGACCTGGGGTGCCGATGGGACTTGATTGTGTTGATTGTTGTGACAGAACAGTGTGTTTTAAACCTATAAAATTGCATGTTTTATGTTAAAGCTGCTGTAGAAAAGTGCATGCCCTCTTTTGGTTTCACTTAGGGGTCCTTTTACTAAGGTGTGCCGAAAAGTGGCCTACGCTGGTGTAGATGTGTGTATTGGACGCGCGGAGGTCAATTTTTCAGTGCACCTGCAAAAAAGGCCCTTTTTGGGGGCCAAAAATGGACATGCAGCAAAATCAAAATTGTCACATGTCCATTTTGGACTGAGACCTTACCGCCACCTATTCACTTAGCGGTAAGTTCTCACTTGTTAACCGGCAGTAATCGTCAGTGCACGTACAATGCAGATTACTGCCCAGATAGCACTGCACACTGGAAAATAAAATATATTTTCTGGCACACATAGTGGGCACGTGTAAAAAATGAAATTACCGCCCTGGCCACATGGTAGCCGGATGGTAGCTCCAAATTGATGTGCATTGAGCACTTGTAGGCGCCTACGCAGCTTAGTAAAAGGGCCCTTTAGTAAAGAAGTGAATCTACAGTACTATGAGCAGTATACTTTTAAAACTTGTTGATTGGGCTCTGATTGGCTTGGAGTTTGAAATTACCCAGCAGTTGTTGCTGGCTGTTGCTTAGCCCGAGAGAAAAGAAAAAAAGATCTCTTTGCTGAGGCTCGGTGAATTATATGTCCTGATCTTCCCAGGTACTGTTTAGGCAGTGCAAATGTTTAGTTAGTGTTATAATTGATCCATATTTCAGTTACCTTTTATTGATTGCTAATTGCACTTTGTTCATTGTTCAATTTTTAAGACAATAAACAATATTTAGTTTATTGTCTTTCTGTCTGGACTGATAAAGAATCCTGGTGGTTTGTGTGTTGGGTCTGTGAGTGTTTTCTGGGAACTGTGGGACTACTGGGAGTGTGGCCCCAGTAACCTAGAGGTGGTTGTGGCCCAGTTGGTGGGAGGAGGGTGCTAGTGTAGAGCAAATGCAGTAGGTGCAGGCAGACCTGAGCTGTGCCAGGCATAGACCCTCTAAGTGGCCGCAGAGTAACCCCAGGCGGGTGGCTTGACGTGTCGTGACAATTGTCTTTATTGTTTCAGGGGGTAATATTCAGCCCATGGAAGTCAACAGGTTTTAAGCAACTGACAGTCCCAAGTTGAACTGAACTTGGATATTTTTTGCCTGGCCATGACCAGGCTCTGGCACTGAGGGGTCTGTTTACATGTCAGCACTAGAGCATGGACAGCCACTAGCACTGCTTAGTAAACCAGAGTGTGAATCAGGGGCGTATCTGCGTGGGGCCTCAGGGGCCTGGGCCCCCGCAGATTTTGCCCTGGCCCCCCCTACCGCCATCAACCCTCCCCCGTGCCCGTTCTTACTTTTGCTGGCGGGGGACCCCAACCCCCGCCAGCCGAGGTCTGCTTCCACCTGCCGCTGCCTTCAAAACTTCTTCTTCAGCCGGCGGGGGACCCCAAACCCCCGCCAGCCGCCCCGCGCTGTTTAAAATTCATCTTCGGCCTCCGTGGCCGTGCTGCTGGGATAGGCGGCGCTGTTGAAATCCACTTCGGAGTCTGACGTCGCAGCACGTACAACGTACAACGACGTCAGACTCCGAAGTGGATTTCAACAGCGCCGCCTATCCCAGCAGCACGGCCACGGAGGCCGAAGATGAATTTTAAACAGCGCGGGGCGGCTGGCGGGGGTTTGGGGTCCCCCGCCGGCTGAAGAAGAAGGTTTGAAGGCAGCGGCAGGTGGAAGCAGACCTCGGCTGGCGGGGGTTGGGGTCCCCCGCCAGCAAAAGTAAGAACGGCAGCGGGGGAGGGTTGGCGGCGGGAGGGGGGTGGAGAGACTAAGTCATTGGTGGCGGTGGGGGCTCGGCGGCGGGGGGGGGGCGCTAAAATGTGCCCCCTCCCTCTGGCTCTGGCCCCCCCTACCGCCGGAGTCCAGATACGCCCCTGGTGTGAATATGCAATTAGAGTGCCCTGCCAGAAGTTAACTGCTTGCCAGCCACTATTCAGACAGGTATGAGGTTAGCTTGACAGATAAAGTTAGGACAGCTTTTTTTGCTGTCCTAATTTTATCTGCTTAGCTGGTTAGTGATCTCAGGGGAGAAGTTATCAAGCTGTGTTAGGGCTTTAAGTCACATTATTTGTTCCTTAATGCAACCTAAAGGGCCCTCACATAGCTTGATCTGTCTTACTGTGGTGATATTTAGGTCACCACAACTTACATAGTAATGAGATGCAAAACATACACATGCATGTAAAGCAGCTCAATACTATGTGGCCAATATTCAGACCATGGGAGTTAGCCCAGCTATTTCCTG
The DNA here is from genome assembly GCF_901765095.1 of Microcaecilia unicolor. NCBI lineage: Eukaryota > Metazoa > Chordata > Amphibia > Gymnophiona > Siphonopidae > Microcaecilia > Microcaecilia unicolor. The sequence continues at coordinate 239,603,384 of NC_044036.1, forward strand.
CAGTCCATGGTGATGCCAGATATTCAGTGCCGGTCCGTTTCCTGTGACCAGCATTAAATATCCGGTTTATTTTTACCTGGTTTTTCAACATAATCGGCTAAGTAGATATTCAGACTTAGCCAGTTATCTTTAAACCAGCCAAAGATATCCCACATTTTCAAGCAGTCATAATTGGCTGCTAAATTCAAGCTGAAAATTGGTAGATAGCCGGTTATATTGCCCGATATAACTGATTAGCCAATAGTTGCTAAACGGCAATATACAGTAAGAGATAGTCGGCTATCCCCTGCTGAATATTGCTGGATAGCTGGTTATGGGGCATTTAACCGGCCAGTTGCCAATCCTGGCCAGTTAAATACTTTTGAATATCTGGGGGGGGGGGGGGAGTATTAAATTTGTGGTTTGCACTAGGTACACACCACAAATTACATTATGGGAAGAAACTCATGGTAAAATAACCTCAGTCAAAAGCTGTGGTTATTTTACCTTGCGACGGAGGTTATTTTACCTTGCCAAGAGCATTGGGTCTTAAAGCTGTAGATATGGTGCTGATTCCGTACCCCTGTGATCCAAGCCCCCATGCCCTCAGAAAGCCTCCCACGCTCTGAAAGGGCCTACCATTATTTTTGTTGGTGGTCCAGTGGTCATTAAGCAGGAGTGATCCCCAGTGGCTCCTTCCAGATGACCACTAGATCACCAATGAAAATAATAGGCACTTTTGAGGGGTGGGGGGCCTTTTGGGGGATGCATTGATTGGGGTTGGGGCCTTGATCGAGGGGGTTGGGGATGTGATCGAGGTAGGGGCTTGGATCAGGGATACGGGAGGTTGGATTGGGGGAGTGGGTGCAGCTCTGATGACTTCTGTAAGATGTAGCCTGGTAACAGAGGGCCAAGTTCTGAGACCCAATGCTCCTGGACCTCTGGAAAAACACTGCATGCAAGGTGGCTCAAAAGCAGCATTATTTATTTACCACACATCAGCAACCTGTGGGATTCCTATACCACAGTTTGCTGACTCCCGAGATTATAAATCAAGGTGCAGCAAAAGCTCGCCTCTTACACACCTTGATAACTTCCCCCCTGAATATCACCAGGGTTAAGTACTGGCTTTGCCCGCTTACCAGACAGTGCAGTAGCAGTTACTGCTAATATTCAGCGGCACTGTCCAGTTAAGTGCTGCTGAATATCAGCAGATAGGCAGGCACAAACAACTTAAATGGACAGGACTCAGGAGGCTCTCCTACTTGGTTAAATCGCTTTGAACATCAACCCCTCTATAATTTTCACTTTTCTTTCACATATTTTGGTGTTATTATCTCGTCTCCCTTTAATTTTAAACTGCTTTGTTCGTGTTACATGAAAGACAATATATATATTAAGTCCAATAAAAATAAGCATAGGTAGTATGTGTAACTCTCAACATTGATCTGTTTGGACAGAGACATTTATTCTCTTGAAATGAGCAATAAACATTCATTTTTTAGGCCCACTCTAGTACCAACCAAAACTCACCCAGACCACATCCCCTTTTTATTTGCATGTTCTTCAGTTGTAGACAAGTATATCCCTGTTTGGTCAAACTGAGGCTTAGATATTTGTGTCAGTGGTTCCCAGACCTGGTCCTGGAGGCATTCCAGCCAGTCAGGTTTTCAGGACATCCACAATGAGTATTCATGAGAGAGATTTGCACCTCATGCAAATCTATCTCATAAATATTCATTATGGATATCCTCAAAACCTGATTGGATGGGGTGCCTCCAGGATCAGGTTTGGGAACCACTGGTTTAAGTAATATGAGCATCTAAGTGCCAGTTTGTGCATGTCTAAAACATGTTTCTAAAATAAATACCTTATTGAAGATATGAAGATAAGGTCTGGAGATTTAGTTTGTGAATGGGGGTCTTATTTCTTACCTGGAAAAGGTGGAGGTGACATTCAAGTGTCCATCGGCAGTGGGGGTGATGACTGTGGTGCACATCTTCAAATGCTCCTTCTTTTGTTCAAACCATTTGGAATTAGAAGCCATACCGACGCTGTACCATGTCCCTACAAACTGGAGATAATCAGTAATAATGCTGATATATGCATTGGTTATCAGTACACTGCCTTATAGGGAAGTGGGGAAATGCATATATTTTCCTAAATGTGAAGCAGGAGCAAACATTTTAGAAAAATACACTCATACAAAAAAACAGTATCATTTAGGGCCTTTTTTACCAAACTGTGCTAGCGATTCCCACGCAGCAATGCCAACGAAGCCCATCCAGAGTGAATGGGCTTTGTCTGCACTGCCGCCACTGGGAATCGCTAGTGCAGTTTGGTAGAAGAGGTCCTTAGTACCTTATAGGGATAATTCTATAAAAATGGCACCAACATTTAAGTGCCAAGACTGCACGTAAATGACCAGAATACCAACATACGCTTATGTTATGTGTTCACGTATGCACGTAAATGCCAATATTCCAGCTATGCACTATTCTATTATGTAAAAGAGTATTGGGCATAATTTTAGACTCTAAATTTAATTTTGATGCCCAAATATATGATCTCTTCAGGAAAACCTTTTTTTCAGGCTATGTCAATTATATGCTATTAGATCTTCTTTGAGTTCAGAAAATTTTAGAATTTTAGTATAATCTATTCTTCTTCCCCAACTTGATTATTGTAATTCTTTGTATAGTAGAATATTAATAAAATTACAAAGTAGATTACAATTACTGCAACATACAGCAGCTAGGTTTATTGATGGCGCATCCCCTTTGCTAAAAAATTTGCCTGTGAAGTTACAAATTCAATTTAAAATAGCATGGTTAATATTCAAATCTCTACATGGAATGAGTTCCTTTCTCAGATGTTGAATCTTTCTAATAATCGCTCAAACTTCCGATCATTAACAACTTTAAAACTGGGCTATCTTACTGTGAAGAAGATTCGTTCCAAGCTAATACCTGAACATTATTTTCCCTATCAGGGTGTAAAAACATGGAATGATATTCCATATAAGTACATAAGTAATGCCACACTGGGAAAAGACCAAGGGTCCATCAAGCCCAGCATCCTGTCCACAACAGCGGCCAATCCAGGCCAAGGGCACCTGGCAAGCTTCCCAAACGTACAAACACTCTACACATGTTATTCCTGGAATTGTGGATTCTTCCCAAGTCCATTTAGTAGTGGTTTATGGACTTGTCCTTTAGGAAACCGTCTAACCCATTTTTAAACTCTGCCAAGCTAACCGCCGTCACCACGTACTTCGGCAATGAATTCCAGAGCTTAATTACGCGTTGGGTGAAGAAACATTTTCTCTGATTTGTTTTAAATTTACTACACTGTAGTTTCATCGCATGCCCCCTAGTCCTAGTATTTTTGGAAAGCATGAACAGACGCTTCACATCCACCTGTTCCACTCCACTCATTATTTTATATACCTCTATCATGTCTCCCCTCAGCTGTCTCTTCTCCAAGCTGAACAGCCCTAGCCTCCTTAGCCTTTCCTCATAGGGAAGATGTCCCATCCCCGCTATCATTTTAGTCTCCCTTCGCTGCACCTTTTCCAATTCCACTATATCTTTCTTGAGATGCGGCGACCAGAATTGAACACAATACTCAAGGTACGGTCGCACCATGGAGCGATATAACGGCATTATAACATCCTCACACCTGTTTTCCATACCTTTCCTAATAATACCCAACATTCTATTCGCTTTCCGAGCCGCAGCAGCACACTGAGCAGAAGGTTTCAGTGTATTATCGACGACGACACCCAGATCCCTTTCTTGGTCCGTAACTCCTAACGTGGAACCTTGCATGAGGTAGCTATAATTCGGGTTCTTTTTTCCCACATGCATCACCTTGCACTTGCTCACATTAAACATCATCTGCCATTTAGCCGCCCAGTCTCCCAGTCTCGTAAGGTCCTTCTGTAATTTTTCACAATCCTGTCGCGAGTTAACAACTTTGAATAACTTTGTGTCATCAGCAAATTTAATTACCTCGCTAGTTACTCCCATCTCTAAATCATTTATAAATATATTAAAAAGCAGCGGTCCTAGCACAGACCCCTGAGGAACCCCACTAACTACCCTTCTCCATTGTGAATACTGCCCATTTAACCCCACTCTCTGTTTCCTATCCTTCAACCAGTTTTTAATCCACAATAGGACTTTTCCTCCTATCCCATGACCCTCCAATTTCCTCTGTAGCCTTTCATGAGGTACCTTGTCAAATGCCTTTTGAAAATCCAGATACACAATATCAACCGGCTCCCCTTTGTCCACATGTTTGTTTACTCCTTCAAAGAATTGAAATAAATTGGTCAGGCAAGATTTCCCCACACAAAAGCCGTGCTGACTTTGCACAGTAATCCATGTCCTCGGATGTGCTCTGTAATTTTGTTTTTAATAATAGCCTCTACCATTTTCCCCGGCACCAATGTCAGACTCACCGGTCTATAATTTCCCGGATCTCCCCTGGAACCTTTTATAAAATGGGCGTTACATTGGCCACCCTCCAATCTTCCAGTACCACGCTCGATTTTAAGGATAAATTGCATATCACTAGCAGTTGCTCCGCAAGCTCATTTTTCAGTTTTATCAGTACTCTAGGATGAATCCCATCCGGTCCAGGAGATTTGCTACTCTTCAGTTTGCTGAACTGCCCCATTACGTCCTCCAGGTTTACCATGAAGTCAGTAAGTTTCTCCGACTCGTCCGCTTGAAATACCATTTCCGACACCGGTATCCCACCCAAATATTCCTCAATGAAGACCGAAGCAAAGAATTCATTCAATCTCTCCGCTATGTCTTTGTCTTCCTTGATTGCCCCCTTTACCCCTCAGTCATCCAGCGGCCCAACCGATTCTTTTGCCAGCTTCCTGCTTTTAATATACCGAAAAAAAATTTTACTATTTTTTTTGCCTCTAATGCTATCTTTTTTTCGTAATCCCTCTTGGCCTTCTTTATCTGCGCCTTGCATTTGCTTTGACACTCCTTATGCTGCTTCTTGTTATTTTCAGACGGTCCCTGCTTCCATTTTCTGAAGGCATTTCTTTTAGCCCTAATAGCTTCCTTCACCTCACTTTTCAACCAGGCCGGCTGTCTTTTGGAGTTCCGTCTTTCTTTTCTAATTAGTGGAATATGTTTGGCCTGGGCCTCCAGGATGGTATTTTTGAACAGCGTCCATGCCTGTTGTACAGTTTTTACCCTCTCAGTTGTCCCCCTAAGTTTTTTTTCCACCGTTCTTATCATTTTATCATAGTCTCCTTTTTTAAAGTTAAACGCTAACGTATTTGACTTCCTGTGTATAATTACTTCAAGGTTGATATTAAAACTGATCATATTATGATCGCTGTTATCAAGCGGCCCCAGTACCATAACGTCCCTCACCAGATCATGCGCTCCACTAAGGACCAAGTCTTGAATTTTTCCTTCTCTCGTCAGCTCCTGCACCAGCTGCTCCATAAAGCTGTCCTTGATTTCATCAAAGAAACAACAAAAAGAGAGTCCAAATCTCTCGCAAAATACACAAAGAAACAACAAGTTGAGCGGAGGATATCCAGAAAGACCAGACTCGTTGTTTCCTTGATTTCATCAAGGAATTGTACCTCTCTAGCGTGTCCCGATGTTACATTTACCCAGTCAATATTTGGATAATTGAAGTCACCCATTATTATCACATTGCCCATTTTGTTTGCGTCTCTGATTTCTTTTATCATTTCTGCGTCTACCTGCTCATCCTGGCGAGGCGGACGGTAGTACACTCCTATCACCCTCCTTTTCCCTTTTATACATGGAATTTCAACCCACAATGATTCAAAGGTGTGATTTGTGTCCTGCTGAATTTGTAATCTATCTGAGTCAAGGCTCTCGTTAATATACAATGCTACCCCTCCACCAGTCCGGTCCACCCTAACACTACAATATACTTTGTACCCCAGTATGACAGTGTCCCACTGGTTATCCTCCTTCCACCAGGTCTCAGTAATGCCTATTATATCCAATTTTTCATTTAGGTCAATATATTCCAATTCTCCCATCTTATTTCTTAGACTCCTAGCATTTACATATAGACATTTCAGAGTATGTTTGTTGTTCCTATTTGCATGATGCTTAGTACTGGACACTACTGATTTGCCATCTTTTGTCTGATCTTTAGTTGTATTTAAGGGCACCTGGCCTACCACGGTCTGTTGTGCAACCTCACTATCCAGAAACCCTATCTTCCCTGTTTGTGAGGTATCTTTGCAAGATACCTTATCCCGAACCATGCGCTTTTGAGCGACTGTCGGCCTTCCCCCTATTTCTAGTTTAAAAGCTGCTCTATCGGGACTTCCGGTGACATCAGCAACCTCGATGGCAGCCTGAACTCATCGCTCTGGCTCAGCCCCGCTAAAATCGCTACTTTTTCGCTATATAACCGGCGGACTTTACCGCGAAACGAAGGCAGGAAGAATATACAAGTGGTACTTACAGGAAAGAAATGGCACAGAAATCGAAAATCGCAGAGGCCAAAGCAGGAGTACGAGGCAGCCTCCGTAATGCTAAAACTGCTAACAGTCATGCGTCATCTCGGGAAGAGGAGGCCTCAGATTTTGATTCGAATCACTCCGACGAAGATACTGGCAACAATAAGGACTCACAGTTCACCAAAGTGCTTCGAGAACTCCGCAAAGACTTAGCTCGCATGAAATCAGACATTGTGGAACGCATTGAAAATTTGCGAGGTGAGATTAAGGAAATTGGTAATCGAGTGGTGGATCTTGAAGGCCGGGTGGACGAACACGTGGATCTGATGAACCAAATGAAAGAGAAGGAGGTGGACTTTGCTAACCAAATGGAGGAATTACAATACAAACTTGATGACATCGAGAACAAAGGGAGACGAAATAATTTAAGATTTCGAGGCATTCCAGAGGCTGGAGATCAAGAAGATGTTCCCAAACTAGTATATGAACTGTGTAAGCATATTTTGAAGGGAGATCCAGATCAACAGGTCCCGGAAATTGAACGAGCCCATAGAGCGCTAAGCAAGTCGCTCCCTAATAAACCCAGGGACATTGTGGTCCGCTTCTGGAAATACTCAGAGAAAGAACATCTATATGGCCTGGCTAGGCAACAAAAGGATTTGTGCTTTCAAGACACACCTATTTCGGTATTCCAAGTCTTATCAGCCTATACTTTACAACAAAGACGAAATATGAAACCGATACTGGAGGTACTGGGGCAAAATAACATAAAATACCGATGGGCTTTTCCCTTTGCAGTATGCTTTACTATTACTGGAAAGCTACACAAAGTTCGCTCCCCGGAGGTGGCACAGCAGATTTTACAAGCAGCGGGCATGATGGGACCGACTACTGAACTACACTTGGAGACTACTGTTGACAAGAGAGACAAAGTGCGACAATGGCAACAAGTTTTTAATAAGGCAAAGAAACCACGGCTGACTATGCGCAACACCTGACTGTAATTGTACTCTAAAGTGAGGTTGCTGAAAGAGTACACGAAACCTGACATTTTCTGCTTTATTTCCTTAGGATCTACATTTATGGCGGAGATAAGTCTGTCGGGTATATGGAGGATGTCATGCGGGGTTGGGTGGAGGTGGTGTGTTTGGGTTGTATACTGCGGGGGTTGATCTTGCTAGGAAGCGAGTGAGTAGACTCCTCTGGGGAATTCTATTTCCGGTGGAAGTTTGCTGCTCTACTTATGAAGGGGAAAGGGGAGGAAGGGAGATGGGAGGCTAGGGGGGGATGGGTTCAGGGGAAACGGGAGGGATGGGTACTACAGTGTCTGCAGATGATATCTAGATATGCAAATGAATTTTCATTTTCTCTCTGTTAAGTATACTCTATGGCAGCTACTTTAAAGATTATGACTCTCAATGTCAAAGGCCTAAATGCTCCTAGAAAGCAACAGTTGATTTGGCAAGAGATAACTAGACATAAACCCCTGGTGGTTATGTTGCAAGAAACTTATTTGAAAAGGGCGCATGAATATTTGTTTAGACATGTTTATTACTCTAAGATTTATTTTGCCTCAAACATATCTGATAAGAAACAAAGAGGGGTAGCGATATTGCTCCAGTCTGACCTGCCAATACAAATCCATCAGGTGAAAAGAGATCCAAAGGGCAGATATCTTCTACTCAGGGGGACATTTGAAAATCAGGAGGTTACTCTGGGATCTATATATGGGCCAAATACTAATCAACCATCCTTCTTTCAATTACTTAAGAAACAAATACACACAGTGCTGGGAGGTCAGCTTATACTGGGTGGTGATTTCAATGCTACTCTTTGCCCTGAAGTGGATAAATCGGGACGCAACTCTGGTAATGACAAAGTCTTGGCCAAACATTTTAACACTTTTGTTAGGGATAAGAGACTTTTTGACTCTTGGAGAGACATGCACCCCACTGAGCGTGATTACTCTTTTTATTCTCCAGTACATTCTACATACTCACGGATTGACTACTTGTTGATTGATAAGTTATTAGGAGATCAACTCACAAAAGCATATATAAATAATATTACTGTATCTGATCATGCTCCTTGTGGGATACAACTAGATTGGCAGACAGGAAAACAGCGGGTAGGGCACTGGACATTAAATAATGGGCTGTTAAAACAGGAAGCAGTTTGTCAGGAATATGTAAAGGTCCTGAAGGAATACCTGTCTTTTAATGTAGCCTCAGGGCCCTCAATTGCTATAGTGTGGGAAGCCCTTAAAGCGGTGTCCAGAGGTCACTTTATTAAGGTTGCTGGAAAGCTTAAGAAACAGAGGTTGCAAGCTACCTTGCAGTTAAGAGAGAAAATTGGGATATTAGAAAGTAAACATAAAGCCACAGGCTCTCTTAAGATATATAGAGCTTTACAAGCTGCCAGAATACAACTAGAAGCCCTGCTAGCTCAAGATCTTGAGTATATTAAAGAAAGACTAAAGCTTCACACATATACCACCAAAAATAAGATAAGTAGGCAGTTAGCTATTAAATTGAGAAAACTAAGAGCAGATCGTAATATTTACCGTATTAAGGGATCCAAAGGAGAAGTGCTCCGAACATCTTCAGAGATTAGAGTCCGTTTCAATGAATATTATGCTAAGCTTTATGCCGAAGATGGGGGTATACAGGAGGAGAGTATTCGATCATACTTGCAAAAAATGGCTCTACCATCCTTAACACAAGATCAACAACAAATGCTAGATGCACCTATTGACATGCGTGAGGTCCTAGCAGTTATAAAAACTTTGAAAACCGCCAAATCACCAGGATTGGACGGCTATACGGCTGAATTCTATAAAAAATTTGCCCCCTACTTGGCACCTGTGTTGACAGATGTGCTTAATGCTGTAGTGAAAGGAGATAATCTCCCGCCAACTATGAAAGAGGCATGGATTGCAGTGATCCTGAAGCCTAAAAAGGAGATGACTGAGTGCTCTTCTTACCGCCCCATCTCTGTACTTAATGTGGACGTTCGCATCCTGGCTAAGGTATTAGCAAGTAGATTAACAGAAATTCTGCCTACCTTAATACATCCAGATCAGGTGGGTTTTGTCGCCAATAGACAGGCCTCGGACAATATTAGACGAACTCTGAATGCTATGTATATTGCCCGGCAGAGTAAAACACCGTATTGTCTACTGAGTGTGGACGCTGAAAAAGCATTTGATAGGGTGCATTGGCCATTCCTACACCAGGTTTTACAACAGTTTGGATTTGGCTCTAATTTTAGGGACTGGATTAAAGAACTATACACTCAGCCGAAAGCAGGGGTAAAAATTAATGGGCAGATATCAGCCTTCTTTGAGCTGAATAGAGGGACACGTCAAGGGTGCCCTCTATCGCCACTTTTATTTGCTTTAGTAATGGAACCATTGGCATGGGCTATTAGGAATCATCCAGGGATAAAGGGAGTGAGGGTGAAAGACTGGGAATCAAAGGTGGCATTGTTTGCAGATGATGTCCTTTTGACCCTTACCTCGCCTTTAGATTCTATACCCCAGGTTATAAGTGAATTGGAAACTTATGGGCAGGTGTCAGGATTTAAGATTAATTATGAGAAAACAGAAGCAATGGCAGGGGGTATGACAGAGGAACAATATCACCGCTGTAAGCAATTATATCCTTTGAGGTGGGTAACTAAGGGTCTTAAATATTTGGGAGTTTTCCTCACTGCTAAATTGCAAGACATTAATGAGGCTAACTATACTCCATTACTGAAAGACATTAGGGAGGACTTGGAAAGATGGGAGCCCCTTGGTTTACCTTGGTTTGGGAGAATAGCCACCGTGAAAATGAATATATTACCACGATTACTGTATCTTTTCCAGGCTTTGCCACTCCCTATTAGTGACCATGTGCTTCACTCCCTGCAGAAACGATTAGAGAAGTTCATCTGGAAAGGAGGCAAATCTAGAATCCACCCCTCCATAATGTATACAGACCGTAAGACCAAAGGTGGTTTAGGGATCCCTAAAGTGGACTTATATCATAGAGCGGCTCAGGTTAAATCCGCAGTGGAATGGTTTCAAGAAGCCCCTCACAAACTTTGGGTAAAGATGGAACAATATACAGTATACTACATAGCCCTTTGAAATTAGGCCACTTACTCTGGTTGCCTCCTAAACATCGTCGCTTGGGGGAGGAGGTGAGCCCGATCATTGAGTTCACTTTGTCATGCTGGGATAAAATGGAACGCTTAAAACAAATCTATTGCTCTCGGTTATCACCTATTGTTTGTAATTTAGCATTCCCATTAGGCTGCACACGCTCAGTTTTCACTAGATGGAAAAAGCAAGGGTTAGATCTATGGGGGCAATTGATTAATAAAAATACCTTCATATCATTCCAGGAATTGGCAGATACATACAGGTTACCCTCTACAGATCAATATGCCTACACTCAATTGATTCATTTTTTGTCATCAGAAGGCAGACGTGCCTATTTAATGGGTGACGTGACCTTTTTAGAAGAACTCTGTGTTCGAGAGCAAGGGACACGTGGCCTTATTACTTTGATCTAAGGGCACTTGCGAGATAACATGTGTGTTAGCCATAAACACAGGGTGCTGTGGGAGAAAGAATTAGGGGTCAGTTACCCAACTGAGGAGTGGCAGAGAATGGAGAGGCGTTCCGTACGCATTTCTCCAGCTGTTAATGTTCAAGAAAATTTAACAAAAGTACTATACCGTTGGTATCTAACCCTGGTAAGGTTAAATCATATGTTTGGAACAGCTTCCTCGACTTGTTGGCGTGGATGTGGCCAACGTGGTACATTGGGCCATATTTGGTGGACATGTTACAAAGTAAAAGCCTTCTGGAAAGCTGTCCAAGCCCGGATTAGATACTGAGTGGGAGTTGCGATACCATATGACCCTGCTGTATTTCTGTTTCATAAAACTATCTTGGGGGTAAATGACTTTGGTCAAGTATTATCAAACATTGCTTATGTGCGGGAAGATTGCTTATTGCTCGCTCATGGAAGCAAAAAAATAGCCCGTCTGTTGTCCAATGGATGACCCTATTGCGGAACATTGCAGAGAGAGAAAGACTGATGGCAAAAGAGAGACACCAGTTGTCGAAATGGACTAAGATCTGGGAACCTTTGGATATACCGAAGACGTAATGAGCTATAGAGAAACATTTGATATGGTGAATCACTGTTGTTACCTTAGACACTGTAAGGGGAAGGGGAATTTGGAGGGTATTTTGACCAATAACGTGGAAATGTTTTATTGCAGTTTGTTTAGGGGGAAGAAGGGGGGGGGGGGAAATATGTAAAACACCAAGAATATTGAATGTTTTATTACTCAATGAATGAGTATTGAAGAAACAAGTTCCAGGTTTTGCAGTGTGTACTAAAGCCTGGAAGTTTAATGTTGTGCCTGTATTTACATTTTGTCTTACTTATTCAATAAAGATTCTTGTTTAAATAATTAAAAAAAAGCTGCTCTATCTCCTTTTTAAATGCCAACGTCAGCAGCCTGGTCCCACCCTGGTTAAGATGGAGCCCATCCTTTCAGAATAGGCTCCCCCTTCCCCAGAATGTTGCCCAGTTCCTAACAAATCTAAAACCCTCCTCTCCCTGCACCATCGTCTCATCCACGCATTGAGACTCCAGAGCTCTGCCTGTCTCTTGGGCCCTGCGCGTGGAACAGGTAGCATTTCAGAAAATGCTACACTAGAGGATCTGGATTTGAGCTTTCTACCTAAGAGCCTAAATTTGGCTTCCAGAACCTCTCTCCCACATTTTCCTATGTCATTGGTACCCATATGTACCAAGACAACGGACTCCTCCCCAGCACTATCTAGAATCCTATCTAGGTGACGCGTGAGGTCTGCCACCTTCACACCAGGCAGGCAAGTCACCAGGCGATCCTCACGTCCACCAGCCACCCAGCTATCTATATACCACTACAGAGTAGACGTATTCTTTCATATACTCTATTTTTGGAATACCACTACAGAGTAGACGTATTCTTTCATATACTCTATTTTTGGAAAGTTTTGAAGACATTGCATTTGTAAATTACATCAAAGAATAAACTTTGAACAGAAATTCAGGAGCATCTTAAGTTAATTAACTCATTAGCCATATACAAAGAAGGAAACCAATTACATAGTATAGTGCACATAAAACTGATATATGATTTTAATATAAATTTGTAATTTAAATATAAATCAAGTTACTGTATTATCTCTTAATCTTTTTGCTGAAGATGTCTAATATTGTAAACTGCCTTGAATTCTGACAAGGTAAATTGCAGAATAGAATAGAATATATGTTTCTTACCAACCTAGGTGCAAGCATTTATATCAGTTCTATGACCAGTGTAAGTGGTTGCACCTAAATTATAAGCATATATTTTACCTGGTACGATAGCATTCTATAAAGGAAAATAGGCTCCTTCTTTTATACAGTAGGCTCCAGAATGGCATCTCTTGGCACCAAAATGTTGATGCTGCTTTATACAAGTGCACAGAATTGGGGTAATTCAATAACCTAGGCACTCACATTTACACACACATTATGCACATAACTGGAATACTAGCATTTACATGCATCTCTACCACATACATGCTAAGTGCTAGCAGGGCACCTAAGTACTAGTCTGCAAATACCCACATAACTTACATAGCATGTATTTGCAAGGGAGGTATAAACATTGGATGAACATGGGCAGGACATAGGCAGGGCTTTCACTTATGTGAATAACTTACAGATGCCTAATTGGAGGTACTCAGTTATAGAGGTGCCCCCAATATGTGTAAGCACCGGTGCTTATACATGTAGGTGCAGTTTTGGCTATGCACATGAATACATTCTGGTCCTAATATGTATAAGTGTGAGATTTTACAACATTCTACATGCAAGAGCAGACAATTAAGGAGTGAAGATTCTATAGGACATTTTAAATACCAGAGGGTTAAACACAATTGCTTCCTCAACCACTCTTCTAAATTCCCAGCAGCAGTGAGCTGTTTGCTATCATTTATGTATGCCTCAGAGGAGGTAGAAAAGTAAACAGGGAAATTTTAAATTATACTCCGGCATATATTTTGACTACCCAAACCACACTCAGAACACTGTCTTTTTGAATACATGTATCACATGGCATCTACATGTGCAAACAGTGGCATTTTGAAATTAGTATTGTGACATATTAGGTGTGTCACTGGAGACTGTGTTGGCAAACAGGGTGGTAAAGGCTAGGAGTCCCCATAATCCCCAGGAAGTCAGTCCAAGATCAGGTGGAAGTCACAGATGGAAACCCAGGGGCTAAGATCCTAGTTGCAAGGAACAGGATGCAGAGGAAGACAGGCTCATCCCTGGGGAGAGTGGTATCAGCTCAAGTAGATTTTGGCATGTAGCCAAGCCCCTAGGTTTAAGAAAGGAGCAGCCCATATAGCCTGCCCTACCCAGTTAAAGCACAGATAAAGGGAGGGAACCCTGGAAAAATGACTATCCACCTTATAATTGAAAGAGAAAAACGCCTAGATTTCGACCCAAATCGGGAGATAGACGTTTATCTGACAAAAACGAATAAATCGGTATAATGGAACGGCGATTTTGAACGTTTTCAACTGCACTCCATCGCGGAAGCGTACAAAGTTGAAGGGGGCGTGTCGGAGGCGTGGTTATCGGCCGAGGAGAGATGGGCGCCTTTCGCCGATAATGGGAAAAAAGTATGCGTTTGTAGCTAGAATTTAGGGCACTTTTCCTGGACCCTGTTTTTTCACGAATAAGGCCCCAAAAAGTGCCCTAAATGACCAGATTACCCCCAGAGGGAATCGGGGATTACCTCCCCTGACTCCCCCAGTGGTCACTAACCCCCTCCCACCACAAAAAAATGATGTTTCACAACTTTTTATTTTCACCATCAAATGTCATACCCACCTCCCTGGCAGCAGTATGCAGGTCCCTGGAGCAGTTGTTAGGGGGTGCAGTGGACTTCAGGCAGGTGGACCCAGGCCCATCCCCCCCCTACCTGTTACAATTGTGCTGCTTAATGCTTATTAGTCATCCAACCCCCCAAACTCACTGTATCCACATGTAGGTGCCCCCCTTCACCCCTTAGGGCTATAATAATGGTGTAGACTTGTGGGCAGTGGGTTTTGAGGGGGATTTGGGGGGCTCAACACACAAGGGAAGGGTGCTATGCACCTGGGAGCTCTTTTACCTTTTTTTTTTGTTTTTGTAAAAGTGCCCCCTAGGGTGTCCGGTTGGTGTCCTGGCATGTGAGGGGGACCAGTGCACTATGAATCCTGGCCCCTCCCATGAACAAATGCCTTGGATTTATTTGTTTTTGAGCTGGGCGCTTTCATTTTCCATTATCACTGAAAAACAAAAACGCCCAGCTCACAAATTGTCGAATAAAACATGGACGTCTATTTTTTTCGAAAATACGGTTCGGTCCGCCCCTTCACGGACCCGTTCTCGGAAATAAACGCCCATGGAGATAGACGTTTTCGTTCAATTATGCCCCTCTATATGAAGTAGCTCTAAGGAAACCCCCCCAAGCACTAAGCATGGGAGGAGCCAGTGGAGAACAGACAGCAAACAAGCTCCTACCTGACAGAGTTACAAAGGGTGAAAGAGTTTGTTGTTTAGGATTTGTTTTCCAAGGAGGAAAAGTACTGGCTGCACATTCCCCAGGAAGGACAGGGAAAGCCACAAGGGGTAAGGGAAGGAAGCAAACCTTCAGGCACATGGAGCCAAGCAGGCTGGATGAAGAACAGGAGACAACATGACGTCACAAGGCTGAAGAAGGTTTCCCCCAGCAGCCGCCATATTGGTACACTCAAAACAAAGTATGAAGTCTATCAGCTTCTATATCCATGTTGTCATTGTTCATTGTTTTTTTTATCTCAGTTATATTTGGAAACATCTCAGCTTGTGCAGCATGCAGATGTACACAGAGGAACTGACACAACGGAATAACCATTCATCAGTTAGAGTAGTAATTTGTCCTAAATCGTAATCATTGTGTCATTTGGAGGGGCTGGTTATAGGGACACTCTAGCATGCATTGAGATTTCAGCTAGCAAAGGGGCAATAAAATAGACATCATGTTATGAGAATAAGGTGTTCAACATTCAGAGTTTTTATTTTTAAGTACAACGATTTTTTTTTAACTTTAATTAGGTTGAAACCTGGGAGCCTTTAAAATCTTTTTTCCTATAAATAGATCAAATGAGAAAGATAGTATGTGGGAACATGCTCCTTTTGTTTTTGTGGAATGCAGTGGTATATTATTAAAATGCACTTGTTTTTTTTATTACTACTATTTAAAAACTAGGTATTGAATAATGAGGGAAGAGCTACCTTCATGAAGAAGTTCTGTTTGGATGTAAATGGCATGTTTTGTTTTTGATTTTTTTAAATCTTTGTCTCCTGGCTGTGTGTTAGGATACAGATGAGTCCTGGGAATAATGATGGCTAAGGGAAAACAGCAGTTGAACAGTTGGAGCTGAATGACATTTATTCTTCATAATTTTTATTACTTTATATTAAACTTAAACAGAAATACACTGTTAAGTGAAAAACAGCCAATAAAGAAACATTTTACATTAATCCATTCACCATTACAGTTCAATGGCTTCCTTAGACCTCAAAATTTGGGGGGTTAGAATACGTGGAGTACTTCTACATTATCAGTTTTCAATACATTTATATAAGAAAATATGACACCGTAATCTCAATCCTATTATTATCTCTATCGTTGTTTTGAGTCTAAGAACAACTTAAGCTGATCTGGAACATAAAAAACATATTTAGTACTGTTAAACCTCACAATACATTTACATGGATAGGCTAACAGAAAAGAGCCTCCCAGTTCCGTTATTTTTGACCGCATTGAAAGAAACTGCTTTCGCTTTTGTTGTGTCACTTTTGTTACATTTGGATATAACCATATTTTTTCTCCACCGAAATTGTGGTCTGTTGTTTTAAAGTAAAGTCTCATTACTGCATTTAAGTCCTGTTGGAAAAGAAAAGTTACCAACAAAGTCGCTCTTTCAGTGGCAGTTTCTATTGTCTGTTCCAGAATCGCTGTTATATTTCCCACATCCAACTCATGTCCAGATTGAACCTTTATTATTTCATCCTTCTTTCTTGTATTAGGTATAAAGTAAATTTTTTCTAATGGAGGAATCGCTTCTTGAGGATATTTTAAGTTCTCTTTAAGAAATCTTGCAAATAAATCTTGGGGAGAGACCCCATATAATTTAGGAAAATTAAGCAAACGCAGGTTCAATCTTCTATTATAATTTTCAATATTTTCAAGTTTTCTCCTAATACTGCAACTTTAAATTCATTAGTTTGTTCCACTTCCTTTTGCAAACTCTCAATTTTCTGAGAAAAATCTTGATTAGTTGTCTCAACAGAATCTTTCAATTCTTGAATCTTATTTCCTAGGGTTTTTACCTCTCCAGATGAATTTAAGAGGGTTTTCTCCATCTCTAACAGTTTCAGCCATATTGTCCCCAGGCTAACCTCCGTTTCTTTCCCAGCGGATTTGGCTGTTAATATTGAGTCAGTCACCCCACTAGGACCGCCAGCTTCCACACTTCCGGTGTTCGTTGGTTTCTCCTGCTGACTCACTACAACCGCTGGGCTTGGAGGGATCTTCGAGAACGGCGGGGGGGAAAGAGATGTTTCACATTCCGGCGAGAGTCCCGCTCCACCCGACTCTCCCGCCAAGGAATCCACTCCGCTCACTGCCTGAGAAAGAGCGGGGAAGAAACGCTCCAGACCAGTTCTCGCTGGCGTGGACGTCCCGGTAGGTGGGGGAACTACCCGGACTATTCCTTTTCTTTTGGAGTGAGGCATTTTCTCAACAAGAACAAAAAACTAGCCGATCTGGCTGGAGCGATCTCACTGCACACCCGCTCTCGGCGCCATCTTGACACGCCCCCCGAGAATGAATGACATTTATATTTTGCAAATGGTAATGCATAGCTTGAAGGGATGTCTTTGTCAGAACAGAATAAATCGCTTCTTAGCTATTTTGGTGGGTAGAAACAGTCAGGTGGGCTTATAAGGAGGGAGGGGAGAGCGTAAGGGGAAGGGTTCTTAGGGTACGTTTCTCTGTAAAAGTTTATATTGTGCCATATTGAATGGTTCACTGGTTTTTCTTGTTCTGCATGAAGCTTATCTACCAACATGTTGTGCTTTGAATAAAGATGATTTAAACATAAAAATTTGAGCTGCATTTCGATTAAAATTTTTAATTGTTCAATTAAAGGTAGGGCATAGCCAGAGAAGAGCACATATTTTCTCCCCTCCCCCTCCAATAGTTATCACTGCCAAAGTGACCCCCTTCCTCTTTGCACTGACTCAGGAGCAAGGGTGCCTCCAGCTGCCACTCCTTGATCATGCTCGGTTCATGTTTGAACTTGGGGAGTGCAAGCATCGGTGGCTGCAGGTATGTCACTGACGTCCTTGTTCCTAAGGCAGTACGAGGAGTAAGAGGGTGACTCAGGTAGTAGATTTCTTTAGCTGGCGAGGCTACAACATCCCTACCACCCCACCCCAGGTCCATTATCTCTCTCTCTCTTCCCTCCCTCCTTCCCTATCTCTCTTTGAGCCCAACATCTCTCCCTCTCTCTTCTCCCTCCACTGCCCTCCCTCAGGTCCATTATCTCTCTTTCTTCCCTCTCTCCCAAACCCCAGACCAACACTTCTCTCTTTTTTTCTCTTCCCTCCACCCTCTCCATCCTTCCCTCCACCCCAGGTTCATTATCTTTCTCTCTCTCCCTTCCCTCCCTCTAAGCCCAACAAGTCTGCTTTTCTCTTCTCCCTCCACTACTCTCCCTCCATCCTTCTCTCCCTCAGTTCAGCTTCTCTATCTATTTCCCCCTTCCCCACTGTACAATCCACCATCTCTTAGCCTTGTCCATGGTTCTCTCTCAATTTCCCCCTTCCCTCCCCCAAAGTCTGGCATCTCTCCCTTACCCCACCCTCAGCTCTCTCAAGTCCACTGTAATTCCCTCAAGCCCTACTTCCTCTTTGGCTCTCTCAAGCAGCCTATAGCTCTTTCAGGCCCCCATGGCTCTCTCAGGCTCCCTTCCCCTGCAGCTCTCTCAAGTCTTCTTCCCTTGTTCCTGCCCGTGACTCGCTCTCCCTCCCCCTGCACACACCCCCATACCCGCATCTGCATCTGTACCCGTAGTACCTTTTAAAACAAAGTCTTTGGCCTCTCTTCTTCTCTCCCCTCCCCTCTCAGACCTGACCACGGATCTCTCTCTTCCCACCCAACATACTGCACCTGCATCCCCCCACCCAGTATCTTTTGAAACAGCAAGTCTTTGGCACTGCAGGCCAGCAGCAGCCGTACTGAAAGGCTGCCTATAGCCTGCATCAAGCCTTTCCCTCTGTCCCATCCTGCCACATCTGATGCAACTTCCTGTTTATAGAAGGGGCATGCCGGGTCAGAGACAAGACCCTTTCAGTATGGCTGCCACTGGGCTGCAGGGCTGAAGTCTTGTTGTTTCAAAAGGTACTGTGGGGATGGATGCGGACAGGGGGGAATGGAAACAGGGGGAGAGTCACGGGAAGGTCTGGGAGGGGAAGGAGGTATGTGTGTAGAACTGTAAATAAAAAACACTAGCCTGTGCTCAATTTAACAATTGTTTATTGATATATCAATATATGAGAACATACAATGGCAGACAAGATATGTTCTAACTTTACTTTCATTTAATTTCAATATATTCTATCTTTATAACACCAGGCTTCCCAAGGCAAATTACAACAGTTAAGATGAACCCATCAGGAAACAGGATATCCTCACTGAATCTGGCCATGCATTACTGTATTCTATAGAACAGTGTAGAAAAATGAGCGCGAAATTCAGAGTTTATTACTGTTGTTTCTACCAGCTATAATAATTTTTATGCTATTTTAGTGATTTTCAATTTTATTTAATGATATATATCTACATATGGGAAGCTTTCAAATAAATAAAAAAATGCTGTCAAATTAAAAAATAATAATAATAAAATCCTTAACCTCCAGCTTTTAAGACACTGCCTATCCAGCTGAAACAGCTTTAGACCTTTTACAGATGGACCATGCATAGACAATTGTGAAGGAGAGGACCTGGGGGTAGATAAGATGGAAGTGGAAGAGGAAGAAGGGGGGAGGCTCACGAGCAGACATAGGCAGAACAGAGCCTTGCCTCCATTCCATCCCCAGAGAGCGAGAAAAGTAGTAATGCCCCCTAGAAAAGGGTGGAGAGAAAAGGACTACATTACCCAGCATTCCCCGAGAGAGAGCAGAGAAAGGGTCGTGACCCCTGTAAAATGGAGGAGAGGAAGAGACTACATTTCCCAGCAACCTCAGGGCAAAGCCTGGAACAGAGATTACCTTCCCCAGCAGGAACAGGGGGAGAACTCTAACAAGGAAAGGGTGGTGCCCCTGCAGGGTAATCAAGGGAAAGAGGAACAGCTGCAAAGTGGGTGGGACGGGGAGCCCATGGAGTATCAAGAAGCTGGGCAGAGAGAAAGAGAGGAGAGCGAGGAAGAGCCTATGGACCTCTCAGCCTGGGCTCACTCTTTAGGTAACAAAATAAGAGAGCATGTAACCTCATGGTATGGTAACTGGGCTAAGAGAGGAAAGAGGAAAGGTCATGTGGGAGGATGGGTCAGTGCTTAGAGAGAGTGACCCAGATGGGTGGGGCCTTTTCATTTTCCAGAGCTCAGGCTGTGATTGAACTGTGAGGTTAAAAAGTTGAAGAGGGATGAGAGATTTTCTCGGAGTGGGCTGTGCCCAGCAGGAAGAAGGTGGAGTGTGAACTGAGGCTAAAAAGCCTAAAAGAAGCTGAAGGGGTTTGAGCTGTGTGCTGAAGCCTGAAGAACTGTGTTTGGTTTTTTTTTGTTGGAACTGCTTGCAGTGTATTGCCCCCTTCCAAGGGAGAGGGGGGGGGGGGGGGGAAGAAAGAAGACCCAGGGCTATAAAACTGTCTGAAAGGAACCCAGCTGGGTGCTAGAAGCCTGGGAGTTAAAAGTTGTTTTTTTTTTCTTTCTTGCTGTGTTTGTACCCCTGAGAGGAGCAACAGGGGTAATTGTGAGGTTTTTTGTTGATTCAAGTATTGTGTCTTTTTGCACTGCTGGACTGTTGGATCCCAAGCAAAATAAAGAACTAGCTAGTTTTGCTTTGAAGTGGATTTCTTTGAGCCCTGCCCTGTGGACTGCAGTGAACCAGGAGGTTGGGCAGCAAGGGTGAAGGGGAGATCCCGAGGACCCTCCAGCGGAGGGGAGGATCTTCACACAATACATTATTTCTAATAAGTGTTTGCTATTGTTTTGGATTTCTCAGTGTGACAGCAAGCTCCGCCTACTGGTTTCAGCCCACATAGATTGACTCCTGCAGTCTCCTGTTCTTTCTCCAACCTCCTTGTATGGGTTTGTACCTCAGAAGAAAGCTAGTGGTAATGTGGGGGAAGGGCAGGCATAGGCTGAAGCAATCATGCAGGGAAGTCCAAGCTTGAGGGAAGGATCCTGTAGGCAAACTGGGAAATGCAGTCCCTAACCAAAGTTGTGGCTTGTGTGCTCCTGAAAAAAAGGAAGGGGCGAGACTCAGAAATTACTGTAGGGAGAAGGGCAACTAGAAATGGCAGTATGTGAAGGAGCAGGAGGGAGACAGCCGTGACCAGAGGGAAATAGAGACTTACCCTACCTCTGAAATTATGGACACACGAAGTCAGGGGCGTAGTCAGACACCCAATTGTGGGTGGGCCCATAGGCATCGTGTAAGCCTCCCCAACCCAACCATGACCTTCCCCTAGCTCCTTCCTGTCAGTACTTGGTCACTTGCCATGCCAGATCACTGCCTTCTTGAATTCAGGGCAGGAACAAGAAAATAAAAATTGTAATCTTCCTCTCCCTGCCACCCACCCACTCACTTCTTTGATTTTTAGAAAGCTTTTGATAAAGTTCCTCATGAGAGACTCCTGAGAATATTAAAGAGTCATGGGACAGGAGGCAATTTTCTGGTGTGGATTAGGAATTGGTTATTGGACAGGAAACAGAGGGTAGGGTTAAATGGTCATTTCTCTCAATGGAAGAGGGTGAACAGTGGAGTGCCATAGGGATCAGTACTGGGTCCGGTGCTATTTAACAAATTTATAAATGATATGGAAATCGAAATGATGAGTGAGGTGATTAAATTTGCAGATGACACAAAACTATTCAATGTTATTAAAACACGTGCGGACTGTGAAATATTGCAGGAAGATCTTAGGAAACTGAAAGACTGGGCATCCAAATGGTAGATGAAACTTAATGTGGCCTAATGCAAGGTGCTACACATTGGAAAGAATAATCTGCATCATACTTACCTGATGCTAGTATCCACCTTGGGGGTCAGCACTCAAGAAAAAGATCTAGGTGTCATTGTAGATAATATGCTGAAATTTTCTGCTCAATGTGTAGCGACAGTCAAAAAAGCAATCAGGATGCTAGGAATTAGTAGGAAAGGGATGGTGAATAAGATCAGAAATACTATAATGCCTCTGTCTCTCTCCATGGCGCAACCGCATCTTGAGTACTGCGTTCAGTTCTGGTCGCTGCATCTCAAAAAAGATACAGTGGAATTAGAAAAAGTTCAAAGAAGAGCGACCAAAATGATAAAAGGGATGGAACTCCTCTCATATGAGGAAAGGCTAAAGAGGTTAGGGCTCTTCAGCTTGGAAAAGTGATGGATGAGGGGAGATACAATTGAGGTCTACAAAATCCTGAGTGGTGTAGAACAAGTAGAAGTGAATCAATTTTTTTTTTTTTTTACTCTTTCAAAAAATACAAAGACCAGGGGACACTCAATGAAATTACATGGAAATACTTTTAAAAGAAAAAGTAGGAAATATTTTTTCACTCAATGAATAGTTAAGCTGTGGAAATCTTTGCCAGAGGATGTAGTAACAGTGGTTAGCATAATAGTGGATAGCGTATCGGGGTTTAAAAGTTTGAACAACTTCCTGGAGGAAAAGTCCATAGTCTGCTATTGAGACAGACATGAAGAAGCAATTGCTTGCCCTGGGATTGGTAGCATGGATTGTTGCCACAATTTGGGTTTCTGCCAGGTACTGGTGACCTGGCTTGGCCACTGTTGGAAAGATACTGGGCTAGGTAGATCATTGGTCTGACCCACTATGGCTACTCTTACATTCTTATGTACCAGCTGAAGAATCTGGGCATCTCTCTCCCTCCTCGCAAGCATTCTGGCATCTCTCAACTCCACCCCACCCAACACCCCTGTACCTTTTCATTCCTGCAGTGCTTTGCCAGCAGCAAGCAGTGACTCATACCCACTGCTCATGTTGGCCCAGAGTCTTCCCTCTGACACAACTTCCATACTGTTTCCAGAAAATTCTGAACTGGCATACGCAGTGGGTTTGAGTTGCTGCTTGCTGCCAGGAAAGTACTGAAGGGTTAAAAAGGTATGGCAGGGTGGGCCAGAGTGGGGTAATGATTGAATTAAGAGATGATCAGTCACCTGGCAGAGTGGAGGGTGATATGCCGGGCAAGGTTCATGTGTCCACCTAGTTTAGGCTCAGGCCCACCCATAGGTGGTTGGTGGCCCAAATGTTTGGGGAGGCTAAATAGGGTGGGGTCAGGGGTGGTACCAGAGGTGGGACTTACATCCATAATTATCTGACAACACACTGAAAAAAATAAGTAAAAGTAAAATAGTCACAAGTAATACCTTTTATTAAATTTAGATATTAGATATGTATCATATGTCAAAGAATAAAGTGGTTGCTCAAACTGAGAGCTTGGTATCTGAACAGTATAGTTTATTGACCTGGGGAAAATCCACTGCTTATTTCTGGGATAAGCAGCATATTGAGCTTTTTTGGGATCTTGCCAGGTATTTGTGACCTGGATTGTCCACTGATGGAAACAGGATGCTGGGCTTGATGGACCCTTGGTCTGTCCCAGTGTGGCAATACTAATGTACTTAGGAAAGAACATTTCTACAGAATAGGCAGCCAGAACTTTGGATGTCACAAAAGCACCAGTGCCAAGGTCCAATTTCCAGAGTCCAGAGTGTACAGATATCAATGTGTCCCATCCCAAATGTGAAAAGTACCACCCTAATTAGTGAGATTGAAGGTTAGTAAGTGAAAGTTTTCTTGCAGTGTATTCAGTGTATAAATTTGTTATACACTGAGTCCCAAGGAAGGGCTGCTGGTTATTGATAAGTGATGCTTCTATGTGCATGTAAAAAGGCAGCCGCTGTGCACACAGCTCTATATTCCCGCAGGTGGCTTCTCCTTATTTAAGGTCACTGAGTCAGGGAGGTAGCGAGTCAGGCAGGCGGGGTAAGCAGATTACAGGTAAGCATAGATAAAAATCATTTAAAATGTTAAAAACTCATGCAAACATAAAAACATAAGCATCCAATCACAATTAAAAAAATAAACCTAAAACAAAAGTATATTAAAAAGGACATTGTAAAAAAGCCTTTGTTGAAAAAAAAGGGGGTCCCAATATTCAAAAGAAAATATCTGTATAGCAAGAACCTGTATATGAATATTTGCACTGTCTGCTTGTATTCATGAATGTTCAGTGGCACTGCACAAATAGTGCCACTGAATGTTCTTATAGACCACCTTAGCATGATTTGGATAGTGCCAGGCAGTGTTAGGTAGAGTGATGGCAGAGCAGCCCAGTGATCTAGAGAGCAGTGATACTCAGATTGCTATCCAGATAGTTACAAAGCTGGCCTAATGTTATCCAGATAGCTACTCAGATACTAGTCTAAATGTCACCTCTCTCTCTGTATAGTGGTGGTTCAGCTCATTCTAGCCTGATATTCATTGGATCTCCAGCCCCCGGGCCTACGTGTCAGGGGGGGTGTTGGGGGGGCTAGAGGTCCATTGGAAATCCTGCCCCCCATGTTGCTGTGCTGGGGGGATATGGGGGCTTGGGGGCACTAGCCACTAGGGCCTTGATTGATTTTGGGGGGGGGGGGGATTGGAGTGCCTGCAAGCACAGTGCTCCCCATTCCTCCCCAATGCTCCACAAACCCTATTGTCAGCTCTAAGCTGGCATAGGGTTTGCTGCAGGAAAAGCACCAATATTTGGTGCACTGCCCACTGAGCATTTGGGAGGAATAGGTAATGCCCTGTTTAGCATGCATTTGCATGCTCATTGCGTTCAGATCTGGTGAGCACATTGTTACACACCCTAGTATGGCGCTATTGGCCTCTAGTGCCTGCATTTGCTTCTGATCATTGGAGCATGGGCAAATCTCTCTTATCTGTACCCTTCTCCTCCACTGCAAACTCCAGAATCCATTCCTTTTATCTTGCTGCACCATACGCCTGGAATAGACTTCCTGAGCCAGTACGTCAAGCTCCATCTCTGGCCGTCTTCAAATCTAGGCTAAAAGCCCACCTTTTTGAGGCTGTTTTTAACCCCTAACCTCTATTTGTTTGTTCAATACCTATGTCTGTCTTATCATTCCCACCTTAAATAATTCTCTTATCCCTTATTTGTCCTTTTTGTCTGTCCTGATTAGATTTGTTCTGTCTGTCCTGATTAGATTGTAAGCTCTTTCAAGCAGGGACTGTCTCTTCATGTTCAAGTGTACAGCGCTGTGTACATCTAGTAGCGCTATAGAAATGATAAGTAGTAGTCACTTACCACTGCTTAGTAAAAGGGCCCCTTATAGAATTACCCTCTAAACTCCCTTCTCCCCCACCCCCAGTTTTATAGGGGTTCTTAATCTCAGTCAAAAGGCCAGGAAGGAACCAATCTCTGTTCTGACTCAACATCTACATTTGAATCTCAACTTAAGAAGGGCTAAAAAGTGATTAGTAACCACAAAGAAGAGACAGTTCAGTGCAGCTACTTTGAACCCTGCTTATAATATTTTAACCTAATTCTTCTACTGTCATCCATTAATTTGCATTGAAGTTGTGCACCTGCCATATCCCTTAGGTCTTCCCTAGTAGGGATGATCTCTTCCCCTTCACCCTACATACATCAGTCCTCTATATCACAGTTTTCATTTCATGTGAGAGTGAATCATCATTTGCGAGGGAGTTTGGTATCCATTAGAAACAGAGCACCACAGCTGGGAGGCAGCTTTGCAATCTGAGGTGGTTTCTTTTCCATGATCGATTGCAATATGGTGAAAATGAGGGGTAAAGAAGACCCCTGGAATTCCATTACAAGTGGTGCCTTAACTGGTGCCATCTTAGCAGCACGTAATGGGCCGATTGCCATGGTGGGCTCTGCTGCTATGGGAGGTATTCTTCTAGCTTTGATTGAAGCAGCAGGTATTCTGTTAACAAGATTTGCCTCTGCACAGTTTCCTAATGGACCTCAGTTTGTGGAGGATCCCTCCCAGTCCCCATTGCAACCAGCCTCCCTGTTCGGAGATTACAGGCAGTATCAGTAAGGAGCACACCCTAGAGCGACTATGCTGTATGACTAGAAGACAAAGCACTTTCTTTTAGCAGCAACTTTGTTTTAAAAGTCTTTTTCAAGACCATCTTTCATTTTAATGACTGAAAAAAATCTACATTGAAATTCTCAAATCTGTTAACTAATAAAGACTCCTGAAGCAGGCCATAGGCTGAAACACAGTACTGTGTCGAGTCTTTGATTGTTTAATAAATCTTCAAAAGAATCAAGATTCTCATCAATTTTTCTAGAGCCCCTGGTCATTTCCCACTAATCTTCCGCACTTCATTTCTCGTGGGACTTCAGAGTTCTCCGCCTAGGCAAATTGCTAGTGGAATGGGACGTGCCATCTCCGTTCTGCTGTTCCTATAATGATGCTGGAACTCAGAAGATATGGGTTAAATGGACAAGAGGTTATTATTTATGGATCCAATTTCTCCTATATAAGCACGCAACTCTGGAATGCACTACCAAAAGCTGTAAAAACAACGTGCGACCACCTCAAATTGCGGAAATCACTAAAGACCAACCTGTTTGAAAAGGCATACCCTACTGACCCAACTTAATGCCTGAACCCAGCAACACAAAGAAACCAATACTTGTAATGAACACTATGAACACTATATAACTCCTCTTCTCTATGATCCCCTAATGTGTCTGTAACACATTTATCTCATTGACAATAACACCACTCTGTATTTGTTTCATCAGCGGAGGTGGCTAACGCCTCACGGTACTATGTAAGCCACATTGAGCCTGCAAATAGGTGGGAAAATGTGGGGTACAAATGTAACAAATAAATAAATATAATTTAATGGCTTCACCTTCTCAAATACTGCAATCATCCCCATTATAAACTGAAAGATCTCAAAAATTTCATTTGTTTATGTTTATTAAATACTTGTTAAAATGCATATTCCAAACAGGTAATTCTAAGCAGTTTTCAAAACAAAACATAAATACAATAAAATGATTGATAAGAACACTATTGCTTTAAAAAGCATAGGTAAACATTCATCCAAACAGACTCATTCAAAACAATGAACAAGGCCAATTAAGGCATCCCAGGCCAATCCCTTAACAGAGACCTCACTGAGAACAAGTTTGAAAGGCCAGAGAAAAATAGTGTGTTTTAAGTAGTGCCTTAAAACAAGTAAAGGACTGCTCCGAACGGATGTGTGGAGGAAGAGAATTCCAGAGGGTAGGTGCTCACTCTTTCCCCTTGAACCTTACATTAAAATGGAAACAGGCAAAACACTCTCATGCTGTGGATACTCTTCATATGTAGCACTTCTGGGGATATATTGTGCAAGTACTCAAGTGCACATAAGTGTATGCAGCCAGAGGTCCTGCAGGATGTACTCAGAGGGACTGACACCTCTGTCCTGGAAGACTACTCACCATTAATGCCCCAAAGTGTGCTTCACAGTGACACAGATTGAAGTGTGAAGAGTTCCTACCTTTTCTTCTTCAAAGTTAGGTTGGACAGGGACATTAGCTTGTGCCTGGATTGCACAGAGCAGAAAGATTCCTAAACTGAGCAGACCTGACTTCATTGTCCCAGCTTATTTCTTCCCTTTCAGTCCTGTGATTTCCCAGCTGAAACAGCACAAGCTTATAATCAGCTAGTGAAAGTCCCAGCGAGCAACGATCCTATTTATGGAACATCTGCCCAAAAAAAAAAAAAAAAAAGCAAACAGCATTACAACAGTACATCATAGCACCCAGTGGGATAGTACCAGCATCCTCATTCTCTACTGTAGAAGCCGGACATTGCCAGAACAGAGAACATTTGTTGTGAAATAGGGGTCTTTAAAGGACCCATAACTCATGGAAAAAGAGCAATGAGTCACAGTGTGCCACAGGAGCCCTAAAACAGATTCTCTGTGGGGATGCAAAATTTGTTCATCTTGACAATGCCCTTCTTGGTTTCCTAGTATGGATGACATGATGGCTGGGCACTGTGTAAAATGCAGGGGTCAGAGACAAGCAAAATAAAGAATGAAGAATGGTAGAGTATTAGGAACTGAACTGAATCCTATGTGTATCAGTGTACAACAATAGTAACTAAGAAAGTCATTTTAGAACAATTGTGTGGCAGATACATGTATAAAAAGTGGTACAGAAGAGAAACAAGAAAAGAACAAAAAGGTTCTGCAGAAACAGCAAAAGGCAGCTAAGCAACCAGGGATGTCACTGGAGCCACACTCAGAAACATAGAAACATGATGACAGACAAGAGCCAAATGGCCCACCCAGTCTGCCCATCCACAGCAATCACTATCTCCTCCTTTCCCTAAGAGATCTCACATGTCTATCCCACGCTTTCTTAAAGTCAGACACAGTCCTCATCTCCACCACCTCCACTGGGAGGCAATTCCATGCATCCACCACCCTTTCCATGAAAAAATATTTCCTTAGATTACTCCTGATCATATAACCTCTTAACGTCATCCTATGCCCTCCTATTCCATAGTTTTCCTTCATTTGAAAGAGGCTCACCTCCTGTACACTAACACCATAGAGGTATTTAAACATGTCCATCA
The DNA here is from genome assembly GCF_901765095.1 of Microcaecilia unicolor. Lineage (NCBI taxonomy): Eukaryota > Metazoa > Chordata > Amphibia > Gymnophiona > Siphonopidae > Microcaecilia > Microcaecilia unicolor. The sequence goes on from NC_044036.1 coordinate 239,631,845, forward strand.
TATTCCCTCTCTCCCATCTTTCTTCCAGATTATACATATTGAGAGCCTTGTCCCTACACACTTTATGAAAGAAACCATTGACCAGTTTTGTAGCCACCATCTGGATCCATCCTGTTTATATCTTTTCGTAGGTACAGTCTCCAGAATTGCACACATTATTCTAAATGGGGCCTCACCATAGACATATATAAGGGCACTATCACCTCTTTTTTCCTGCAGGCCATCCCTCTCCCTGTGCATCTAAGCATCCTTCTGGCGTTGACCATCACCTTTTCTACCAGTTTGGCCACCTTGAGATAATCTGACATAATCACCCCCAAGTCTTGATCTTCTTTCGTACACAGAAGTACTTCACCCCCTATACTATACCTTTCCCTTGGATTGTTGCAAACTAAGTGTATGACCCTGCATTTTTTAGCAGTAAATCTGAGTTGCCAACTGCTCAACCATTCTTCAAGCTTTGCCAGATCCCTCCACATACTTTCAATGCCCTTCAAGGTGTCTACCCTATTACAAAGTTCGGTATCGTCCGCAAAGAAACAAACCATACCAGACAGTCCTTCCGCAATATCACTCACAAAGATGTTAAAAACAGCCCGCCCAAGGACCAATCCCTGCGGTACACCACTGATAACATTTTTCCTTGAAGCAAACTCCATTTACCACTACCTTCTGTCTCCTTCAACTTAACCAGTTTTTAACCCAGTCAGTCACTTTAGCCCCCATATCAAGGGCACTTAGTTTATTTATCAGTCGCCTGTGCGGAATTGTGTCCAAGGCTTTACTCAAATCCATGTACACCACATCTAGCATCCCTCCCCTATCCAACTGTTTGATCACCCAGTCAAAGAAATCAATCAGATTTGTCTGACAAGACCTGCCTCTACTGAAACCATGCTGTCTCGAGTTCTGCAGTCCATTTGATTCTAGAAACCTTTCAATCCTCTGCTTTAGAAGCGTTTTCATTAGTTTACTCACCACCGAGGTCAGACTAAAAGGTCTGTAATTCCAACATCCACCCTTCTCCAGTCCTTTGGGCCATTCCAGACTCTAAGGAAGCCTTGAAGAGGTCAGACAATGGAACCACCAAAACTTTCCTGAGTTCTTTGAGCACCCTCAGATGTATCCCATCAGACCCCATCGCCTTGTCTATATTTAGTTTAGCTAGCTGAAAATCTGTCCTGGTTTACCAAACAGTCATTTCCATTAGGTGATAAGGGAAATGGGACTTGATATACCGCCTTTCTGTGGTATTTTGCAACAACATTCAAAGCGGTTTACATATATGCAGGTATTTATTTTGTACCTGGGGCAATGGAGGGTTAAGTGACTTGCCCAGAGTCACAAGGAGCTGCAGTGGGAATCAAACCCAGTTCCCCAGGATCAAAGTCCAGTGCACTAACCACTAGGCTACTCCTCCACTGTTGACCTGACATGACCATGTTTTAGGGAGTGCCTGCATCAGATGTCCTTGATTTTTAATGCGAGTAAACTCAATATATGATCTCAAACCTTAGCCTCTCATATAATCGGTTGATCCAACCAAGATACTGCTACACTATTCAAAATGGTATTGAAACAGAAAGTCTTCACAAACTCATACAGTGACCAGCTAAAGGGTATCTGAAGTCCCAGGTGAACCTTCAGCTATGTGCCCCCCCCCCCATGCACAGCATCTCCCCTTTCCTTCTTAACTAGCCACCCTCTATGTCTTGCATCTCACCTTCTGTCGTCGTCCCCTCACACGTGTCCAGCATCTGTCCTTCCCTTGCCTACCCCGTGTCCAGTATCTCCCTTTCTACCACCTACTAACCTTCTCTGTGTCCAGCATTTCCCCTTCTATTCTACTCCCCAGATGTCCAGCATCTCTCCTTCTGTTTCCTCCCCCCACCAAAGTATCCAGCATCTCTCCTTACCCTGTCTATCCCCCCCCCCCCCCACACACACACACACACACACTGTGTGCAGCATTTCTCCTTGCTTCTCTTCCTCCTGTCACTGCCACCACCACTCAACCTCTGTCTTTCACGGTTCCACCTAAACAGGAAACTTAGCATGGTGCCAGGCATTTGAGTACCTGTGCATGCATAACTCATGAACTGCCATGTCCTGTCCCTCCAAGGTAAATGTTTTTTTTTTGAGTGGGCACCACATAGCAGGTTTTGATTGTGAATAGGTTCTCACAGGCCCACCATCAAACTGAAAGCAGTGATGTGATTCTGGTCAGTCTGGCACCACAGCGCACAAGACAGCAATAACTATTTGACAGTGTGTGTATCTTTGATTTGTGCAGTATACTACTGCCTAGTGGTAGGACCAGCCCTTTTTACACATATAAAGGCATACACGTAGAAATGCTGATTTTACAATGTGGGTATTTAGCTACTATTTAGGTTTCTGCTAGGTACTAATGTTGCTACTATTTGAGTTTCTGCTATTTACTTGTGACCTGGATGGCCATTGTTGGAAACAGGATATTGGGCTAGATGGACCATTGGTCTGACCCAGTATGGTTATTCTTAGGTTCTTATGTAAAGAGGGTGTGTTGTATGTGTACTTTGGGCAGCCCAAAAAATTATGTATGTTCCTGATTTTGCATGGGAGTACACATCCTATATAATAATTCTCACCTCCAACAGGATGTGCTTGGGACCGTGCCTGCCGGAAGTGGTCTGCTAGGCAGGCGCGCACTGACCTCAGTGACATCAGTGACAGACAATTTGGCAAAGCAAAACAATCTGAGCGCTGGCCATTAGGACACAGGGTTGATAGGAGAGTTTTAAAAGACTGAAGGAACCGAAAGTGTTAAATGGGGGGAAGGGGGGAGTTCTGAAGGACTGAAAGACATGAACATTTGGGAAAGGAAAACAATCTGAATGCTGGCCATTAGGACACAGGGTAGATAGGAGAGTTTTAAAAGACTGAAGAAAACCAAAGTGTTAAACTGGAGAAGGGGGGGGGGGGGAGTTGTGAATGACTGAAAGACATGCAAATTTGGGACAGGAAAACAATCTCAATGCTGGCCATTAGCACACAGGGTACATAGGAGAGTTTTAAAAGACTGAAGGAACCAAAAGTGTTCAGGGGGGGGGGGGGGGGGGAGTTCTGAATGAATGAAAGAAATGAAAATTTACGAGAGGAACACAATCTGAATGCCGGGCATTTGTACACAGGGTACATAGGACACTTTTTTTTTAAAATGAAGGACGTGAAAGTATTACATCTTGGGGGAGGGGTGAGGAGGAAAGCGGTGGGGTATCTGGATACTGGGCGTTAGGGCCACGGGGGTACATAGACTTTTGAAAGCCTTAAGGAACCCAAACTGTGGGAAGAAGGAGGAAAAGGAGGGGAGGGAACGGGGTGAGGGGCATTAGGAACAGGGGAGGGGGCCCTGTCACACACTCTCATTCTCACACACACACTGTCACAGAGACAGTCTCACTCTGTCACACACCCACACATTCACTCTGCCTCTCTCTCTCTCAAACATACACACTCCCAGGAAAACCTTGCTAGCGCCCGTTTCATTTGTTCCAGAAACGGGCCTTTTTTACTAGTATATAATAAAAAGAATTCCCCATCGGCATTTGCATCTCTTCCAAGGCAGGTCATGTCTGTAAACTGCTTATTTTAGTCAGGGCTTTAAAGGAGTGAATGAGGGCAATTGTTTCTTAACCTTTTACAACCCAAAAATGTAACATTGGATTTAGGAGCCTGGCTCCTTAATTGGTGACTAAAGTATAGTTTTGTGAAATCCAGCTTTTACACGTGTAGGTTGTGAAATTGTCATTTACACATTTAAGTGAAAGATTGCATGTACAACTGCCGAGTCATGTCGCCCTTTTTTTGAACATTCTCACACATGCCAACTGCCGAGCGATCTTGTTCTCTTTTTCAACATGCTTGCACATTCACACTGCCAAGCAATTATATCCTTTTTATGAGCATGCTTGTATGTACAAGCTGCTGAGTGATGCCACCCATTTTTGTAAAATGGCTGTTTCCACTGTATATGCCAGCAAATAGATGTGTGCTATTGCATATTCTTATCCAGAGGCAGCTCAAGACAACCCATTGCCTTAGGTGAAGGATGAGATAAAGCACCCCCTGGTGCTCCACCCCCCCCCCCCCCCCCTCAGTATCCCCTCTGGCTCCTCAAAATAGCAAACTGATAGGAGCCATTAAAATTTATTACAAAATAATGAAAATATGTAAACCATTTGCATATTTACATATTATATCTACAAAGACAAACAGCCTGGAGTTAAACCACACACAAAAGAAAAATGCCCTGTTGATTCTCCCAGGGTTAAGCCCTCTAGTGCTAGTGGCCGCCAGAACCTAGCTGCACACATATGAGGCCAAGGGTGAGGAGCACAACTACTCACAGAGAAGAAAAGTAAATTGTTTATTAAACGCTTGCTGTATGCTTGCTATATTGCCTTTCAGTAAGACTAGCAAAGCACTGTACAGACTACGTGTCTATTTTTTTTCTTGTTGAGACACTTGTGAACTGTGTGACCTTTCGTTCACTAATTTTGTCATTATTTATAACTAGATTGGATTATTGCAATAGTGTTTATTCAGGGATTTCTCGAGCAGTGCTTAAAAGGCTCTCTTTGCCCCTCTATTTAAGAAGTGAACTTATGTTAATAAAATAAAATAAAAATAAATTTAAAAAATTATCTTAATTTAATTTTGGCATTTATACTCTGCTTAACCTATAAGTTCTAGGCACAGAACAAATCCAGACTGGGAAGAGCTTGAACACTGAAAGGGGAAAAAAAAAAAGAAACTCTAAAAATCATTACATTGAAACAAGAGGCGGAACATCATTACATTAAACAAAAGAGAACTTTGTTACATTTGTGTGTGTGTCAGGTCTAAGTAGCCCTTACTAAAAAGAGAAAACAAATTAATGAAATGCTATGACTTTGGTAGTCCCTTGGAGCATTTTGCTCATCTTCCCTTGTAGCCCCTTGGAGTATGCAGGGAGTTGAACCGTCACTAGGTTGGGTTCGTTTGTGGTCCATAGTATTTGTAAAAAAAAGCCAGGTTTTCAATTTTCTATGGAAGCTCAGATAGTTTGGAATCTGTCTAATCTTTATTGGTAATAAGTATAAGTATATAAGTATTGCCACACTGGGACAGACCAAAGGTTCATCAAGCCCAGCGTCCTGTTTCCAACAGTGGCCAATTCAGGTCACAAATACCTGGCAAGATCCCAAAAAAGTTCAATATATCTTATGCTGCTTATCCCAGAAATAAGCAGTGGATTTTGTCCAAGTCAATTTAATAATGGTCTATGGACTTTTCCTTTAGGAAGCCGTCCAGACCTTTTTTTAAACCCCACTAAGCTAACCGCATTTTCCACATTCTCTGGCAACGAATTCCAGAGTTTAATTACACATTGAGTGAAGAAACGTTTTCACTGATTTGTATTAAATTTACTACTTTGTAGCTTCATCGCATGCCCCCTAGTCCTAGTATTTTTGGAAAGAGTAAACAAATGATTCACGTCTACCCGTTCCACTCCACTCATTATTTTATAGACCTTTATCATATCTCCCCTCAGCCATCTTTTCTCCAAGCTGAAGAGCCCTAGATGCTCCAGCCTTTCCTCATAGGGAAGTCGTCCCATCCCCTTTATCATTTTCATCACCCTTCTCTGTACCTTTTCTAATTCCACTAACTCTTTTTTGAGATGCGGTGACCAGAATTGAACACAATATTCAAGGTGCAGTCGCACCATGGACTGATATAAAGGCATTATAACATCCTCACTTTTGTTTTCCATTCCTTTCCTAATAATACCCAACATTCTATTTGCTTTCTTTGCTGCCGCACACTAAGCAGAGGGTTTCAAAGTATCATCAACGACGCCTAGATCCCTTTCCTGGTTGGTGACTCCTAATGTGGAACCTTGCATCACATAACTATAGTTTTGGGTCCTCTTTCCCACATGCATCACTTTGCACTTTTTCACATTAAACGTCATCTGCCATTTGGATGTCCAGTCTCCCAGTCTCATAAGGCCATCTTGTAATTTTTCACAATCCTCTCGCAATTTAACAACTTTGAATAACTTTGTGTCATCAGCAAATTTAATTTTCTCACTAGTTACTCCCACCTCTAGATCATTTATAAATATGTTAAAAAGCAGCAGTCCCAGCACAGACCCCTGAGGAACCCCACTATCTACCCTTCTCCATTGAGATGACTGACCATTTAACCCTACTCTCTATTTTCTATCCTTTATCCAGTTTTTAATCTACAATAGGACACTACCTCCTATCCCATGACTCTCCAATTTATTCTGGAGTCTTTCATGAGATACTTTGTCAGATTCCTTTTTTAAATCCAGATACACAATATCAACCAGCTTGCCTTTATCCACATGTTTGTTCACCCCTTCAAAGAAATGTAATAGATTGGTGAGGCAAGATTTCCCTTCACTAAATCCATGTTGGCTTTGTTCCATAGTTCTGCACCTTTGCCCATCATTGTTGTATTGGTTGTTGTTCTTTTAAGCAGCAGATTTGATTGTTAGTATGTTATCTGTTAAGGATCTAAGCAGTCTTTTGGTTTGGTATATTTGTATGAACGTTTGTAGGTAGTGAGGGGCTATTCCATAAAGGCATTTAAAGATTAGAGTGAGTAATTTCAATTCAGCCCTTGCCTTGCAGGGAAGTTAGTATACTTTGCACAGGAATGAGGTGGAATGATCAATTCAGCAGCCTCTTCCTATTAGTTTGACTACAGCATTTTGAATAATCTGCAACTTCCTTAGTGATTTATCTGGGAGGCCATATATGTTACATAAAAGCAAGATCAGCAGTAAACAAGACAACATTACTAAGAGACTGGATAGACATGGAACAACTTGCTCCTATTCATAACTGAAACATAGCTGCTCCTGGAGTGAGGAAGGGTTCCAGAGGCGATCCTACCCGGGGGATTTATGATGCCTGTAAATTGGTTTAAAAGATTAGTATTTTTCCCTTTCTGATGAAGACTTTTGAAACTCGGCCAGAGTTAAAGGGAGCAGTTATTTTGATGGCAAGATTGGAATGGATGAATGATATGTGATTTTAATGAAGCACAAGCACGAGCACAATATACCCCAAGGGAAGTGAAATAATTATGTGAATATGGGTGTATATCGCATTGTGGGTTGGTTTATGTAGGATATGTGGGGGAAGTGAGATCAGGGTGTCATGAATTAACATTTACCTCCTTTAGGTTCAAACAAATGTTGAATGGTATGTTTTATTATCCATGTATTAGATGGTAATAAGGAAAGCATCATAATTTATGGGTGGAGGTTTGAGCTCAAGTCTAGCAATATTTAATGTGAGTAGTTTATGACCTATACATATGTATTATAAATATACGCATACACCGGTGATTAAGATCTACTTGGGCTCAGCTGTATGTACATACACAAATATTAGGAGGTGGAACATCATATGTGCAATGATGGTTCCATTGTGACACCACCACATATTCCTCTTGGGGATATAATGGTGTAAACGGTATGGTCTGAGCACATTTAAAATAATTTAAAACACTTTATAGTATTTTTTTAAAGTGCATACATAAAAATAAAAAAAGATAAATTATTTTGAACCCAAGTTTAGTATAGTGAGTTTAAGGTTTAACTTGGTTTGTGGATTTGTTCTTCCTGATTTTTTTGTGATTTGATAAAATAATACATATCATCAGACCCAAAAAGAGAGGAGGAGGCATTGCAATAATATGCAAATCCTCCTTCACAATAGTCATTAAACACACATCCTAAATAATCGAAATCCTGGCATGCAAAGTTACTGACAAAACACTAACTGACCAACTATGCATCATATTATTCTACTGCCCCCCCCCCCAGGAAGCTGGACAAATGCCCAAGAGGATTATGAACTTTGTATCAAACATCTGTACCAACCAAGCAGATGTCCTACTAATAGGAGACATAAACCTGCACCTAGAAAAACAAAATAATACAAACACCAGAACCCTAATGAACTTTATAAACCAATGGAATTTCACAACAGCCCAAGACGATTCATCACACACACAAGGACACCTAGGTCTACCCTATCCTTACCCACATAACTTGAGTAGTAATTTAGTTTGTTTTATCTGAGACTTATATTCATTAATCACCTTTCTCCATGCTAGTTTGTAATTCACTAGGGGAAGTTATCTGCAGCAGGACCCATAGGAATAAAATGGGCCCTGCTGCAGATAACTCCAGCTAAGCCTTAGTAAACAGGGGGGTAGGATCTTTAAGCCATTCTCTCTCTAGTCTCCTACAATCTTTTTTATGCACTAACAGGTCACCATTAAACCAACTTGACTTCTTTTTACCTAAACCTCTCTTGAATAGGTGTTAAATCATCCAGAACCTTACCACAACCCTCATCCCAAAACACTGTTAGATCATCAATTTCAGTCTCTTGCATTAGAAAATATATTACCTTCTCTCAGAACTGTTGTGAATCAATCTTCCCAATTGTTTTATACTGTAAAGTCATGCCATTATTCATTTTCCTAATCTTATCCTTGCAATATAGTATGAACTACAACTTAAAATGTTCTGACCAAATTACTGGCTCGCAAGTCCAATCATTAATAATAAAATCATCTACAGATTCCAATCTCACTGCAAACAAGTCAATTTGATGGCTTTTATCATGAGTAGGTCCTGTACCAAAAGCCACATAACCTAAATAATTTAACATATTAAATACCATTTTAAAATCAGAATTATCTGACTTTTCTAAAGTATTGCTCTTGATATCCCCTAAGAGCAAGATATTCCCAGATCTAAAATTAATGTCAGAAATAAAATCCCTGGAGTCATCCTGTGCTGACCTTCAGCTACTTGGTAAACAATAAAATACTATACAAGACAATCTACTATGTAGAGAATCACTCTGAATAGAACAAGCTAACATTTCTATAGAAGGGGAGATAAAACTGACTTCTAATTGTAAATTAAGAAAAGACATAATTTAAAACCAACCCTCTTCCCTTTTTCCCATTTCTAGTTAAATGAATCATTTTATAGCCATTGGAGGAAACATCACCAATTATTGGATCGTCTTTTAAACAGAGCCATGTTTCAGTTACAATAATATACATGGCTTTCCCTCTTCTATCCATTCCTTAATCATGTCACTTTTATTAACTATAGATCTTGCATTAATATAATAAACAGATATAGGGGTACCCTCAGGAGTAGCCCCCACACTCTGGAACTTACCCCAGAGGGGCTACATCTAACACAAGTCTACCTCTACTTCAGGCTGCAGGTGAAAGCCTGGCTTGCCTTTAATACATGTGGTGACTGACTATACACTCACTTCTCACCTGGACTTGCTTGCTATACACCCTGTAACTTAGACCAGTTCCTTATATCTTCTTTAACTGTACAAAGATTTTGCCTTGAGTTTAGCCACCCATCTATTTATTTATTTATTTATTTACCACCTTTTTGAAAGAATTCATTCAAGGTGGTGTACAGTAAGAATAAATCAAACATAAGCAATAGACAATTACAGCAGTAAAAATATTCAAATAACAATATAAAGTATGGCATAGTAAACTACTTACAAAGTCAACACAATAAGTAATAGAACATTTTAATAGGCAGCGTATGGCATAAGCAAAGAAGAAACATATAGATAAATAAGAGAGTAAGAGGAGTTAGAAAATAAGGTGACTAATTTAAAGAAAATTGCACATGAGGTCAGAGAGATGATTAAATGTTATCTCAGCTAGGGTAGGAGTGACTCTGTACTACCCATCTTGTCCCTATCTATATCTGCACTTGGCCTGTCAGCTACATTAAAAAAGCATTAGCATAATATCTATGCTATTTGAATGTTCTATTGTGTTGCTTATTAGATGTTTCATTGGTATTTTGCTGACATCATACTATATCTATATTATTTGAATATTCTTCCATGCTGTCTATTATGGTATAGTTTGTATTATACTGACATCATATTTCCAAGTTTACCATATTTATTGTATCTATGTTTATATTTGGTCATTTTACTATTGTTATGCTGTTAACAAAATTGTTAAGTTTTATGTTAAACTGGATCTGCTGTACACCACCTTGGGTGAATCTGTTCATAAAGGTAGTTAATAAATCCCAATAAATAAATAAAAGTTTCCTATTTCCAGGTTTACCTTACTGTTCTAATTGTGTATTATGCTGTCATTTAGTCATTTTATTATTTTTTTACTGTTACTACAATATACCAGTAAGTTATCAGGCTATGCTGCACCTGTTGGACATTGCTGTGGGGGAACTTCTTCATAAAAATAGTGAATAAGACTTTTAAAATAAACAAATGTAGCCCTTGTAGTCTTTGGATTACTCTTTTTGGGGTGACATGGAGGGGCATTTTCGATATGACATCTAAGTCGGACTTTGGACATTTTGCTAAATGTCCCAAATCCAAATACTACTACTACTACTACTTGACATTTCTAAAGCGCTACTAGGGTTACGCAGTGCTGTACAATTTAACATGGAAGGACAGTCCCTGCTCAAGGAGCTTACAATCTAAAAGACAGGTGTACAAACTAAAACAAGTATAGAGTCCGTCTGATAGGGAATACTATATTGCACAAAAGGTTAGGTGCCGAAAGCAGCATTGAAGAGGTGAGTTTTAAGCAGAGATTTGAAAATGGGTAGGGAGGGGGCTTGGCGTAGGGGTTGAGGAAGATTGTTCCAGGCAATGGATGAGGCAAGGCAGAATGAGCGGAGCCTGGAGTTGGCAGTGGTGGAGAAGGGAACTGAAAGGAGGGATTTGTTCTGTGAGCGGAGGTTACGGGCGGGAACATAGGGGAAGATGAGGGAGGAGAGGTAGTGAGGAGCCGCAGACCGGGTGCATTTGTAGGTAAGGAGGAGAATCTTGAATTGTATGCGGTATCTGATCGGAAGCCAGTGAAGTGACTTGAGGAGAGGGGTGATGTGAGTATATCGGTTCTGGCGGAATATAAGACGTGCGGCAGCGTTCTAAACAGATTGAAGGGGGGATAGATGGCTAAGTGGGAGGCCGGTGAGGAGTAAGTTGCAGTAGTCAAGGCGAGAGGTAATGAGAGCGTGGACGAGAGCTCGTGTGGTGTGCTCAGATAGGAAAGGGCGAATTTTGCTGATGTTGTAGAGGAAGAAGCGACAGGTCTTGGCAGTCTGTTGGATATGCGCAGAGAAGGAGAGGGAGGAGTCGAAGATGACTCCGAGGTTGCGGGCAGATGGGACGGGTTGGATGAGGGTGTTATCAACTGAGATGGAGAGTGGAGGAAGAGGAGAGGTGGGTTTAGGTGGAAAGACAAGGAGCTCGGTTTTGGACATGTTCAGCTTCAGGTGGCGGTTGGACATCCAAGCAGCAATGTCGGATAAGCAGGAAATAGGAAATATCACCATTTTTTAAATGTCACGGCTACTGCCCCTACACACCTTTCTTTTTGTTCAGGTATTATGGTGCTCCTCTGGGCAGTGGCCCGCTTCCTGGCTGCTTTTCCTGTGATGGCTGATGCAGGCATCCTGTGCGTGCAGGAAAATTTGTTTAAAAGCCTGGCGGCAGGAAAGCATCAGACCTGCAAGGGACACCTGAACTTCCTGTTTGGGGCCTATTTAAGGAAGGCCCTAGCATTCCCTTAATGCCAAAATAGAAAAAAAGATGTAAATCACCAATGGTAATGTTGAGAAAAATAATTTATTCACCACATTAATAGGCCCGACACAGCCGCATTTTGCCCTCCTAAAGGGCTGCATTAGCGCTACTAGGGTTACGCAGCGCTGTACAATTTAACAAAAAAGGGACAGTACATACCAGAACAACATACTAAAAGATAAAGCATATCATAAAACATAAATAAAATCATTTATAAATAAATAAATCACACAAATATATACATACTCCTGCCTTGCATGACCTCCTGCTTGCCTTGCTTCCAGTCCCTGCATTGTCTGACCTCAAGCTTGCCTTGCCTGACCTGCAGCCTGCCTTGTCTCCAGCTCCAGCCTTGCCTCCAGGTTCATGACTTGTCTCCTAGCTCTTGCCTTGCCTCCAGTATGCCCTGCCTTGCTTATCTCCAGTCCAGTTTGCCCTACCTTGCCTGTTTCCAGCCAACCTTAACCACCTTGTTTCTACCTGCTTGCCTAGCCTTGTCTCCAGCTCCTGCCAAGCCTTTAGTCCCAGTGGTACCTTGTTTCCGGTTCCTGCCGAGCCTACTGCCTAGCCCAATCTGTTCTGTGCCTAGGCCCGGTGACTTACCTGCCACCAGACGGGGCCCGGCTAATCTCTAGGTTGACCAGCCAGTGTCAGCTTGGGTATGGCCCAAGGGCTCACCTTACCAGAACTGTGACAGATTGCGAAGGCCATGAGCTCAGATGGGTTACCCACGCTGCTCCAGCAACTGACTCTCCAGGTCCATCAGCTCACTGACTCAGTTCAAGACCTGTCTGCTTGCATGGACCACTACCAGTCATTGATAGCACAACAGACTCCGGGTCCTCCAGGTCCAGACCCAGCCCCAGTGGTCTCTTCCGTAACTCCAGGTATTCAACTTGTGTCTCCATCAAAATATAACGGAAACACTAAAGATTGTAGAGGGTTCACCAACCAATGCTGGATAATTTTTGAACTCCAAGCTAGAGATTTCTCATCGGATAGGGCCCGAAGCTCTGACATGGGTGTCTCCACTCTGGGAACAGAACAACCCAGTGCTCCATGACCTCCACAACTTTTTTGGTGCAGATTAAAAAGTCTTTGAGGAGCCGGGGAAGTTCTGAGCTTCTTAGACTAAAGCAGGGAATGTGGACCCTTGGAAATTATGCCATACAGTTCCACACCATAGCTTCGGAACTAAGTTGGAACAACGAGAGTCTTGTTGTGGCCTTTTGGCAAGGGTTGGCACCCCAAATCAAGTATGAATTGGTAGGACTGGACCTACCTACCACCCTGGATAACCTTATCGGTCTCTGTAACCTGGTTGATATCCGGTTCCATCAGCAAACCCGGAAGTGACAATCATCTGGAAAGATGGGCCACAAAATTCTTGCATCCCCAGCCAGGGGTGTCTGTTAGTGCTGTCCGATTTAGTCAAAAATGTTTTGATTCGATTCACTCAAACGAATTGGTTTTCAATTTGATTTGATTCAGCTTGATTGACATAGAGAGGCCAATACTACTACTGCTACTAGTTATCATTTCTATAGTGCTACTAAACGTATACAATACTCTCAGACCTATGCTAATGTTATAAAAGACAGGGCAACACAAGCAGGCAGCAGCATTTGAACAAATACTAACTAATATGAACAACTCTTAGTGTGAGAAGTGTTACATAATGTCAAAAGGGAAGTTAGGTTGGGTCCTACATCTTCCAGTTTTTATTTTTAAAAAATCATTTTGTCCATTTTGGTCGGATTCAGACAACTGCGTCTTGCAGTTATAATTTGTCCAGCAGCAGAAAAAATTCTTTCTGTCGGCACAGAGGTGGCTGGTGTACACTGAAACATCTGTGCAAGCTGGTTCAGCAGCAACAATTTCACATGACTATACTGCCAGAAACTAAAAAAAATCATTGCCAGTTTCCAAAGGGTCTTCATGTTTATAGCAGGCAAGTTCCTCACTGCATCTGATTTGAATATGTGTTTCTGATGAGGCTAATCCACATCCTGTGTTCCAAACTTTCGAACGGCCGATAATGTTTGAGCGATCTACATGGATGTACTGCTGCTGACTGGCAATGGTACATCCATAGGCGGTCGGTGGCCCAACTGTTTGGGGAGGCTAAAGGGGGCGGGATTAGGGATGGGGCCAGGGGTGGAGCTTAAATCCATAATTGTCTGATAACACACAGAAAAAATAAATAAATAAAAATAAAAGTCACAATTAATACCTTTTATTAAATTTAGATATTAGATATGTATCATATGTCAAAGAATAAAGTGGTTGCTCAAAGCATATTCTAAGCACAATCGCTCAACTGCAAAACACTATGCACAACCTTGTGCAAAAACACACTCAGAACCTTACTGTACCATAAATATTACACTGGGCAGAACCTAAAACACCAATATACCACCCATACGGAAAATGCAGACCGTCAACAATATGAAACAAGGATCATAATATCACAATTCTCATGTAGAGCCACAAAACACCCTAATTCATGTTTAATGTGGGATAAAATGCCATAAATAAGTAAATAAATATAAACTTTTAATGTTGAGCACCTGATTCTCAAAGTGGACATATTCCAAACACTATAATGAAAATAAAATTATCTTTTCTACCTTTGTTGTCTGGTTGTCCGATTCTGCTGCTATCTGTTCTCAGTGCAGGTCAGGAAGTCATCCTCGTTAAATATCTCCCTGGCAACCCAGCCAACCCCCCCTCCCCCTGCTCTCCCAGCAGTAAGGTAAACTGTCGCATTCCCGAGGACCTTGGCATACTGTCAGGCTTCTTCCCCGGGAGAACTGGGTTCGTGAGTCCTTGGGCCACTACCGTGGAGCGGCAGTGGCAGGCAAGATCACCTTCAAGGTAGAGACGAAACAAGATGGGACCGGAACCCCGGAAGTCCTACACAGGAATACATGGGACTGGAATGCACCGGACGGGTGCGCACTGGAGTGGAGCCCGCTGGACTGGAACACACTGGAGTGGACCCACTGGACTGGAACATACAGGAGTGAAGCCCGCTGGACTGGAACCCACTGGAGCAGAACCCACTGGACTGGCTTCACCTACGCTTAGCCACCTTTCACCGAGGGTTGAGCCCTCAGGTTCGGGCAGATGGCAGGGCTTACAGGAAAAACCGGAACTGGAACTTGCAAGCAGGAACAGCAGGAATCAGGATACAGAAGTGCCCTCAGGCACCTAGGCGAAAGCAAGGCAGACAGGCAGGGAATGTCCGGGTTCCCGCAGTAGGCAGGTTCAAAGCAAGTCTCAGGGCGGGCGGCTAGCTAAGCAGTAGTCAGGTTCAAAGCAAAGTCTCTGGGCAGGCAGCTAGCAAAGCAGTAGTCAGGTTCAAAGCAAATGTCTCTGGGCAGGCGGCTAGCAAAGCAGAAGTCAGGTTCAAAGCAAAAGTCTCTGGGCAGGCGGCTAGCAAAGCAGAAGTCAGGTTCAAAGCAAAAGTCTCTGGGCAGGCGGCTAGCAGAGCAGTAGTCAGGTTCAAAGCAAAGTCTCTGGGCAGGCGGCTAGCAAAGCAGTAGTCAGGTTCAAAGCAAAGTCTCTGGGCAGGTCAAGGAGCAAGACTAAGGCAGCTGCTCCAGTATCAAAGAGTACTGGCAACAGCCAAAACAAGGGCTGAAGCTCCAGAAGCAAAAGAAAACACACACGGGGAAAACCAGAAAGCAAAACACGAGAAGACTAGGAAACTGAACACAAGCTAACAGGAAAGCAATGCCCAAGCTAACCAGTCATATACTAGAAACATACACAGAGCAAACACAGGAGAACTAGTAAAGCTGTACACAGGCTAACAAACAAAGCTGTGCCCAAGCTAACAAGTCATACACCAGAAACATACACAGAGCAAACACAGGAGAACTAGTAAAGCTGTACACAGGCTAACAAACAAAGCTGTGCCCAAGCTAACAAGTCATACACCAGAAGCATACACAGAGCAAACAATGTAGCAGTGTACAGAGCACTCTACATACCAGGGCCCTTAGACGAAATGCAAAGTCAAGGGCTGAAGTCTCTAAGTGATTAATAAAGCCCTTCAACATCAGAGGCACAGCTGCAGCAATCTCCTTGCCTCCAAACACAGGCTTGACACACAGAGAAGTCAGCCCACAGGAAGGAACAGCGGGAGCCATCTTGGATACTGGCACAGAGGAGTCGGCAGCCATCTTGGAAGAGGCATAGCCCACACAGGTGAGGTCCAGTAAGGCAATCAGCACACAGAGCCAGAGAGAAACTAAGACAGAGACAGACACAGAGACAAGCAGAAGCCAGCACAGCCACTGACTCCCCTCTCGGTCCCCCTGAGGAGTTCGGGTGCCCAGGAGTAACTATGGTGAAACCTCCTGATGGGTCTCAAAAGCCAGACATAGATCACTGGACTGGAAGTCACAAAGAAGTTCAAAACTGGCAGACAAAGTAGAACTTGTGACCAGGAGGCTACTTCGAGTCACCACGGGGCAACCTCAGGAATGTGGATGCATCAAGAGGAACAAAAGTCAAAAGGAACCCTTCCTTGAGGGAGCCCACAATGTCCTGGACCTCTTGGCAAATCCATGTAATATTATACAATTAGGGACTCAATAGAGCTGCTGGAGCACTCGTATTGTCAATCACTAAATAGCCCCAGTCTTATTGAATACAAAATATCTTTATTAAACACGTGTGCTTCAAAACCTGCTCACGTGTATTTAAAACCTTTATTCACAAACAATATTCTCTTATATCTTTCATGCTCATTCACACCTTATAGTACCTGCATAGAAAATCTATAACAAGGAGGATTTATATATACATGACTTTCTTGAATATCATTACACACTGTGTCAAAGTTCATGATATCTCGTCTCTCAAAGAGGCATCACAGAATTAGAAATAAGACACCTTTGCATATGTCCATTCACTCTGTTCTTCCGGTTTCCGGTTTCACATGAAGTTTCATGAAAGTTCAAGACAAACCCCAACACACTTCTCTGGGGGTAAACAACTCCACTTGCAATAGATTTCAGGCACTACATTAGCGGGATGAGACTTTTCAATCTCATAACTGCTGTTACTCTAGTCCTTAAGCAAGCATCTTGGCTGGAACTGAAACTTGGAACCGACTCAGCCTCTTGGCTGATCCTGGAACTCGGAGCGGACTCAGCATCTTGACTGGAACTGGTGCTGGAAACGGACTCAGCCTCTTGGCCGATACTGGAACTCGGAAGAGATTCAGCGGCAGGGCTGGACGCACCCCTCTGGCCGGACTGAGATATCTCTCTAGCATTAGCTTCGGGATATTCTCCAAGGCTGAATCAGAACAAAGTCTATCACAGTCCTCTTGGAACATCATCTCATCCTCAAGAGCAGTAATTGAAGCAAAACTTATGGGCTGGACGCCCACGCTGGAATCAGAAACGGAACCGGGACTAGGACCTGGGCTGGCATCCAAGTCTGAAGTGGAACTGGAACTCTGGACAGGGGCTGGACCGGGACTGGGACCCGGACCAGAATCAGAGCCTGGACTGGGGCAGGAACTCTGAACCGGAGCTGAACCGGGACTGGGACCCGGACTGGAATCGGAGTCTTGCCTGGAACAGGAACTCGAGGTGCCCTCTGCCTCCTGGCAGGGACGGGACTTTAACTGAGGCTTATTGGAAAACACCCTTTGGACAGGGATCGGAGGCTCGATCCGAGGCGCCGCTCGAACTGGCCTTAGGGGCTTGATTGGAGGTGCCCTCTGGACTGGAAGCAGAGGCTCCACCTGAACCACCCTTCGGACTGGCACCGGAGGCTTGGCTAGAAGCCCCCCTCGAACGGGACTCAGTGGCTTGACTGGATGGGTCACTTGGACAAGAACCAGAGACTCGACCTGGAGTGCCACTTGCATAGACCTAGGAGACTCCATCAGAAGCACCCCTCAGACTGGACTCAGAGATTTCAAAGAGCATGCCATTTGAACGAGGACTGGAGGCTCGGCCCGAAGCGCCACTTGAGCAGGAATCAGAGGCTCAATCGAAGGCTTCCCTCGGACTGGACTCGGAGACTTAAGTGGAAGCGTTACTTGAACTGGAAGCGGGGACTCAGAATGAAGCACCCCCTGGACTGGACTCAGGCGCCTAGGTGGCGGCACTACTTGGACTGGAATCAGAGGCTTGGTCCGACGTCTCACTTGGCCTGACCTCAGAGACATGGTCAGGACCGTCCCTTGGGCTGACCTCAGAGGCTTAGCTGGAGGCTTCACCCGAACAGACTTCAAAGGCTCCGCTTGAAACTCTCCTCGGACTGGACTCAGCGCTGGAGAAAGGGAATCCCGAACAGGAGCCAACTGACCATGGTACCGCCGGCTGCTCGGCTGAAGGGGCTGAAGAGACCAGAGCGGAGGAAGTCCCCGGCGTCTTCTTTCGGCCTCAGCTTCCGGAGTATCCCGCAGAGCTGGCTCTTCCAGAAGTCTGAGGCGGTACTCACAGAGCGAGATAGCAGGATTCATATCAGAAACTGGGCTATGGCGGACCAGACGCCACCAGAGACGCTTTCTTTCAGCTGCTGCTTCAGGAGCATCCTTCAAGGCTGGATCCGACAGAAGTTCCTCTCGGTACTCCCGAAGCCTCATAAAAGGGTCCAAAAAAGAAACTGGGCTGGCATGGAGATCAAAGGCAAAATCAGAAACTGTGCTCGGATTGTCCGTAGGGAACGAAGTTATGGGCGGGAAGCTCACCGGGAGCGCTACTCTTGCTAGATCAAAGTCAAAATCAGAAGTTACACCTGGATTGTCCATAGGGAACGAAGATATGGGCAAGAAGCCCACCTGGACCGATGGTCTTGCCGGACTCATGGCCTTTGCATCCTGTCGCGTTCCCGAGGACCTTGGCATACTGTCAGGCTTCTTCCCCGGGATCACTGGGTTCGTGAGTCCTTGGGCCACTACCGTGGAGCGGCAGTGGCAGGCAAGATCACCTTCAAGGTAGAGACGAAACAAGATGGGACCGGAACCCCGGACTGGAGTCCTACACAGGAATACATGGGACTGGAACGCACCGGACGGGTGCGCACTGGAGTGGAGCCTGCTGGACTGGAACCCACTGGAGCGGAACCCACTGGACTGGCTTCACCTACGCTTAGCCACCTTTCCCCGAGGGTTGAGCCCTCAGGTTCGGGCAGACGGCAGGGCTTACAGGAAAAACCGGAACTGGAACTTGCAAGCAGGAACAGCAAGAATCAGGATACAGAAGTGCCCCCAGGCACCTAGGCGAAAGCAAGGCAGACAGGCAGGGAATGTCCGGGTTCCCGCAGTAGGCAGGTTCAAATCAAGTCTCTGGGCAGGCGGCTAGCAAAGCAGTAGTCAGGTTCAAAGCAAAGTCTCTGGGCAGGTCAAGGAGCAAGACTAAGGCAGCTGCTCCAGTATCAAAGAGTACTGGCAACAGCCAAAACAAGGGCTGAAGCTCCAGAAGCAAAAGAAAACACACACGGGGAAAACCAGAAAGCAAAACACGAGAAGACTAGGAAACTGAACACAAGCTAACAGGAAAGCAATGCCCAAGCTAACCAGTCATATACTAGAAACATACACAGAGCAAACACAGGAGAACTAGTAAAGCTGTACACAGGCTAACAAGCAAAGCTGTGCCCAAGCTAACCAGTCATACACCAGAAACATACACAGAGCAAACACAGGAGAACTAGTAAAGCTGTACACAGGCTAACAAACAAAGCTGTGCCCAAGCTAACAAGTCATACACCAGAAGCATACACAGAGCAAACAATGTAGCAGTGTACAGAGCACTCTACATACCAGGGCCCTTAGACAAAATGCAAAGGCAAGGGCTGCAGTCTCTAAGTGATTAATAAAGCCCTTCAACACCAGAGGCACAGCTGCAGCAATCTCCTTGCCTCCAAACAGAGGCTTGACACACAGAGAAGTCAGCCCACAGGAAGGAACAGCGGGAGCCATCTTGGATACTGGCACAGAGGAGTCGGCAGCCATCTTGGAAGAGGCATAGCCCACACAGGTGAGGTCCAGTAAGGCAATCAGCACACAGAGCCAGAGAGAAACTAAGACAGAGACAGACACAGAGACAAGCAGAAGCCAACACAGCCACTGACTCCCAGAAACAGGGTAAGAATGAGGGTGGTCACGGCCACAGACGTGACATAAACAAACCATAAACCAATTTCTACAATTGGTTACACAAGGCTAGAGGGCTTTCACTGCAGCTCCTGCTGTGAGGATGGAGGTAAATCAACAATTTAAACCTCTGAGCACAGCAGGGGAGGCTTAGCCTGTCCAAGCCTCTTATACCGGGCGCCTATGGGTATATCAGTGGTTTGCATTTTTACGCTCTCTTGAGTTGCAACTGCTATGACATCTGAATCTATAAAAATTATCAAATATATCTTGAAATCTGTGCAGTAAACTTTTCTTCAGCTCTTCTTTTAAGTGAGAGATAACTTTCAGGCTTATTTTCAAAAGTGATCGCCGGCAATCTTCCGACATAAATCGGGAGATGGCCGGCGATCTCTCAAAAGCGGCGAAATTGGTATAATCGAAAGCGGTTTTTTTGACACCATTGCCACTTTCCCGTCACCGTGCCAGCGAAAGTTCAAGGGGGCGTGTTGGCAGCGTAGTGAAGGCGGGACATAGGCGGGCATGGGCGTGGTTACCAGATGGCCGGCTTTCGCGGATAATGGAAAAAATAAAAGTGGCGTTAATCAGTATTTCGCCGGGTTTACTTGGTCCTTTTATTTTCGCGACCAAGCCTCAAAAAGGTGCCCCAACTCACCTGATGACCACTGGAGGGAATGGGGGTGACCTCCCCGTAGTCCGCCAGTGGTCACTAACCCCCTCCAACACTAAAAAATTAAAAATAAAAACCTTTTTTGCCAGCCTGAAATGTCATACCCAGCTCCCTGACAGCAGTATGCAAGTCCCTGAAGCAGTTTGTAATGGGTGCAGTGCACTTGAGGCAGGCAGACCCAGGTCCATCCCCCCATTACCTGTTACACTTGTGGTGCTAAGAGTTGAGCCCTCCAAACCCCCCCAAAACCCACTGTACCCACATGTAGGTGCCTCCCTTCACCCATAAGAGCTATGGTAATGGTGTAGAGTTGTGGGAAGTGGGTTTGGGGGGGGGATTGGGGGCTCAGCACCCAAGGTAAGGGAGCTATGCACCTGTGAGCTATTTGTGTATTTTTTAAACATTTTTAGAAGTACCCCCTAGGGTGCCCAGTTGGTGTCCTGGCATGTCAGGGGGACCAGTGCACTACAAATGCTGGCTCCTCCCATGACCAAATGCCTTGGATTTCACCAGGTTTGAGATGGCCGGCATTTTTTTCCATTATCGCTGAAAAACAAACCTGGCGATCTCAACCCCGGCGAACTCTGGTATTTGGCCGGGCTAAACCGTATTATTGAAAAAAAAAGATGGACGGCCATCTTTTTCGATAATACGGTTCCGGCCAGCTGTTGCACCGCCGCCAAAATAGATCGCCGGCGATCTATTTCGCCGGCGAAGTTCGATTATGCCCCTCTTTGTTAGCTGATTCTGTATCTTCAATATCAACTTTCTCTCCTGCTTCTCCTGATTTGTTGTATCGATTGAATTAATAAAGTGTTCAACCAGTGGATGAACGACAGACACAGTAACATATTGTTCTCCAAATGAATTGTTGTGGCTTCTTCAAAAGCCTGAAAAACATCAACGAGTTTGTGGGTAAGATCATAGTCACATTCTGCAGGTACAGCTTTCTTTGTGATTTTATTGCTGCTGCTTAAAGCTAAACCAATGGGTTTCTTCAATTCAACTGCATTTCGCAACATGTCTTCACATCACCAATCAGTTTTTTCACTGGTATCCCTCGCATCTCTTGAGCAGTTTTCAAGCTTTCAGTGAGTGTAGTACTGTGATGGAAAGCGCTGACGATATCACGGACTTTATTGATGACGTCATAGATTGCTTGATGAGACCGCAGCCCATTTTCCACACATAACTGCAGAGTGTGTCCAAAGCAGCAATGGTGAGTGTTACAGATTCCTTTTCGAATAAGTTTTCCGACAGCTTTTTTCATTGACGCAGCATTATCAGTAACAACTGCAAAAACTTTGCCTTCTAAGTGCCATTTCTTCACTTCACTTTCCATGGCATCTCTCTGGCATGTACTGCATATCAAGCACAACATTAGTTGCATGAAAGTCATCATCTATGCCATGTGCCATTATTGTAATATAAGTCACCATGGTTTTGCTGGTCCACAGATCTGTGGTAAGGCTTACATATCTCAGAATTTGAAGCCGACTCAAAATGTAGGTGGACATATCTTCATATTTAGCTTTGATCATATAAAGTTTGCCATGAAGGCATGGCATACATTCATTGAGAGCCTAAAAATAGGCCAAAAAAACACTAAATGGTTGCATATCTTTAACAATAAAATATATATGAGGGCAGTGCCAATTTGTTTTCTTATATGTAGGTGGCAGTGGCTTGTTGAAAAAGAATGAAACCCAGACTTGAGAAGAGGCTGCTGATGCTTTACAGAGGCTACAGAGGTGTCAGACTTAACTGATTTCTTAGCAGTGTCTTCAGCTTGCAGATCAACAAATTTTGCTTTATGATGTCTTTCAACATGCTGTCAAAGATTACAGGTGCCACCGCTATGTTTAACTTTAATTTTGCATAGCGCACGTTTCACAATTTATCCACTCTGTCCAGTTTCATCATCTGACTGTTCAAATACAGACCATATAAGTGACCTCTGGCCTTCCAGGCATGCTGAGTTTGCTTTTTTCTCTTTCTCTGTCAAATCCATTGGCTGCTAAACTGGGGCAGCTGTTTCTTTAGGATAATTCCTGAAAACAAAAACAAATCATGTATCTAAAAAAAAAAGAATCCAATACTGAGACCATTGTTGTAACTAAAACAGGACTGCCCAAAAAAGGAAATTTCCCAATGCCCCTTCCTGGTTTTTAAGAAGCTTAGTGCATGTTTCATTGCACAACACAGTCAAGCACTGTGAGGTGAAACCAAAAATACCAGCACTTGGACACATTAGAGACTGTCTAATAGAGAGGGTTCAGGGACATTTTAGTACAACATTTTAGTACAACATAGAGAATATACACTTATATGTCTGTCCTTCCCCGTGTCTAAACTTGTACAGTGCTGCGTAACCCTGGCAGCGCTATAGAAATGCTAAGTAGTAGTAGTAGTAGTAGTAACCTGGTGGGTTTATTAGTTTTTGTTTATCTGGGGTCCAGGGTCCTTTTCCTGGATCTGAGAGGGCTCCTGGCCCAAGCAGAGTCATTGGTGGCCAGTGCTGTGGCTCCGGAGGCAGTTTAGGGTCTCCTGGGGGGAGAGGGGAGCCGTGCTGTTCGTGACACCCCCCCCCCCCCCCCTCCACTGACACTGCCTGCCCGGGTTATACTGTTTCCCCAGCCTGGCACTTCTAGAGAATGGCTGGATTCGGCCTGTACAGGAGGCTATGAGCATATGTGCCTATTTGCACATGCATGGTAGCACTCCCAGGCTGGTACTAGGCAAAAATTGAAGCTGGGGCCTAGATTTGTTTGGCACCTCGGCTGGAGTACCACGGTTACCACTGTAAATCACGGTGCTTTACCACTGCCACAGATAGACATCCTGACTCAGATTGGAGGTAGAGGTCTATTCCACAAATTAGAAAAGAAAGACAGAACTCCAAAAGACAGCTGGCCTGGTTGAAAAGTGAGGTGAAGGAAGCTATTAGGGCTAAAAGAACTGCCTTCAGAAAATGGAAGAAGGAACCATCTGAAAATAACAAGAAGCAGCATAAGGAGTGTCAAAGCAAATGCAAGGCTACAGAGGAAATTGGAGGGTCATGGGATAGGAGGAAATGTCCTATTGTGGATTAAAAACTGGTTGAAGGATAGGAACTGTTAATATATGGGCTAGCTTGAAGACCTATACACTGGAATAGTGATGGGCCAAGCAACATAGCTTAAAACAACCAAAAAGCACTGACTAGGCCTGATAACAAGCTAATAGCTTCATATTAGAGAATCTGCAAAAAGCAGGAGTCTTGACAAGACCAGGTACAACTTTCTAATGGAATGTGGCACCTATAATATAGGAATAATGGATAAGATGAATAAAATATAGGTTCTCAAAATGGGGCTTATTTCTCTATAAGAAGGTACAGAGATCATAAGATGTTGTGCAAGGTATTACAAAAGGAAGATGTGGAACTGATACCTTGACATTAAGATATTTTAGTAAACGAGAAAAACAATTTGTTCTAAAAACATGTTGACATTTACGGAAGTGTGGCAATCTCTAGAAATAGATAGAACGGAAAAGAAATGGGTACAGATGAACATCTGGCCGGATACGAAAGTATGATCTAAGAAATTGAGAAATATTTAGAAAAAAAAGTGTTTTACCATAGACTTCTATTGAGATCTGTGGGTATAAAAGAAGGGAGAATTTGGCTTAATTTCGGAGTCCTCCCCAACACTTCTCGGACGGCAGAGCTCTGTGCTTTTGAACCCAGAATCTGTTTGATGTCTGTACTTGATTGAAAACTTGGTAAGATTAAAGCTTTCTTTCTGAAATATATCTCTGTCTTTATTTTCAAGTATTCTTCACCTGTCATTGATACTACAACCTAAGCCACACACACAACTGACACTTAGTGTGTAGATAAACTACTGTAGCATTGTAATAGAATACATGTGGGTACATAGATGACCAAGGATTCACTTAGATCCTAATAGACAGAAGGCCATGGTCATGGACATTACCTTTGACTTACGGCTACTAATACCTACACAACCGAGATTTATTCCTGTCTTTAGAAGCACACTCTGGAGAGTAGTTTTCATTAATTAGGGGTAGAGTAGTTTACATATATGATAGCTGACACCACTCACTCTTGTACAATTTTCTTAAACTCTCCTTTCACCTCTGTGACTTTTAAGTGTCTGTTCATTTAACCTGTGGCAAAAGCATTGAGCTTTCCGCCAATTAGTAATTTCTGTTCTAGGTTCCGTCACCGGGACGCTCTTGAAGACGCGTGAGTATAAAAGTGTTTTGTATACGCATGATGCATGTTTTTTTGTTTAGATAATTTTCCCTTGCACGTTTTTGTTTGTATACTTTAGTTGCCCCTATTATATATCTCAGAAATTTGACTTGAACCATCTCACTTATAGATATTGCATTATATTGAATACACTTTTCTATGAGTTCCTATGTGGATTGTCTTCCCCCTATTTCAGATTCCACTATGTCCCCCTCCTCATCTCCTAGTCCCCTGGAAAGAGTCCTTAATTTCTTTCCCGCTGATAGAAAAGAACTTACCCGTTTATGTCAAACCTGGCATACCGCTTGGTCCGCTAAGGATCAAGGACTGGAATGGCCATCAAAGGGCTCATTTGATCAGGGCAAACTCCAAGCCTTGGTCTGGTACAATGAGTCCAACAAAACAGGAAAATCTAGGGATAAACATTTAGCTGCTATTAATAAGTTTATACTTATTGCACGAAACCAGCACGATAGGAGTTTAGGTAAGTCCGATACCGATCAAGCCCCTTACCATGATCCTGTGACGCCTACTGCCCCACCACCTTATGACGCAGCTGCTGCCGCAGGCACTACTAAGCTGCTACCATGTGCAGTGGGATATACCCCAATACCCCCAGGATATTGTGATAAACTTATCACAGATCCTCTGCTACAGAATTCCCAGGGATCTCAGACGGAGACCTCCTCATCCCAGGGATCACAAACAGTGACACCTTCGCTGACTGCGGGATCTCTAGCTCCTGCGATTTTCGACCCACCTACCACTGTGCACATTGCTGGTGTTGTCGATATATCTCCTCTTTCATCTCAAAAGAACCCTCTCCCTATGTCCCAGGGGTCGGCACCAACTCAGCCGCCCATAACCCCCGTAACAATACCAGTGGCTCAGACTATCGCTCAGTTGCCCACTGTCACAAGTGCTCCAACGATGCAAGTAACTACTCAGACCCAGACTCTTACCCCACAGACACGTCATGTCTATCGTACTATCGACGGTTATGAGATTGAGATACCTCCTCCCATTATTGAACAATATCCTTGTGTCCAGAACCCGACGGTTCCGGTCATTACCCATCCTCCAAGTAATAGAGGAATAGATACCGTGGTCCAGACAACTGCCTACCCCGAACTGGGTAAAGGTCCGGCCTCACACATGACTACCCAAACGACTACCTACCCATATATGGGACATACAACTCAGACATCACCTTTGCCACCATGTTGGGACTCCGCCACCCAAACTGGTCCCCTGCCCCCGCCATCATTACCATGCCCTACTCTGTCTCAGTTACGACAGATGGGTTTTGTTCCATGCAGTCCTGCCACACAGGCACGCGCAATTTGTCAGGAATTATACGATCAGGGTTATGTAAAATTACATAAGTAATGCCACACTGGGAAAAGACCAAGGGTCCATCGAACCCAGCATCCTGTCCACGACAGTGCCCAATCCAGGCCAAGGGCACCTAGCAAGCTTCCCAAACATACAAACATTCTATACATGTTATTCCCGGAAGTTTGGATTTTTCCTAAGTCCATTTAGTAGCAGTTTATGGACTTGTCCTTTAGGAAACCGTCTAACCTCCTTTTAAACTCTGCCAAGCTAACCGCCTTCACCACGTTCTCCGGCAACGAATTCCAGAGTTTAATTACGCATTGGGTGAAGAAACATTTTCTCCGATTTGTTTTAAATTTACTACACTGTAGTTTCATCGCATGCCACCTAGTCCTAGTATTTTTGGAAAGTGTGAACAGACGCTTCACATCCACCTGTTCCACTCCACTCATTATTTTATATACCTCTATCATGTCTCCCCTCAGCCATCTCGTCTCCAAGCTGAAAAGCCGTGGAGGGGCATAATCGAACGCGAATGCCTATCTCCGTGGGTACGTGAAGAGGCGGGACAGACCGTATTTTCGAAAAAAAATGGATGTTTTTCAGCTGGGCATTTGTTTTTTTAGCTATAATGGAAACTAAAAACGCCCAGGTCAAAAACATCCTAATCCGAGCCATTTGGTCGTGGGAGGGGACACGATTCGTAGTACACTCGCCCCCCTGACATGCCAGGACACCAACTGGGCACCCTAGAAGTCAGTGCAGTGGACTTCAGACAACGCTCCCACATGCATAGCTCCCTTACCACGGGTGCTGAACACCCAAACCCCCTCCCCCAAAACCCACTACCCACAAATGTACAACACTACCATAGTTCTTAGTGGTGAAGGGGGCACCTACATGTGGGTACAGTGGGTTTTGGAGACCTCCCATTTACCAGCACAAGTGTTACAGGTAGGGGGGATGGGCCTGGGTCCACCTGGCTGAAGTGCACTGCGGTACCCACTAAAAGTGCTCCAGGGACCTGCATACACGCAGGCCTCTAGGACTTGTTGCTGCTATATAACATTGGCACACCAGTTGACACCTGAAGACTAATCTCTCCGAAAACTTCCTATTGGAATAAGCACGCTTACTCACAGTTAACTGCAGATCAGAGGTTGTGCCCCACTGGCAACGAGTCTCCCTGGTACTGAGATTAGCAGTAGGTCAGAGCTGGCAGAATGCTGTACAATGCCCTCTTTCAGCCACATTCAAGGTTCTGTAACATGGCTAACACGTGAAAGGGATCTAAAACTGGCTTACAAAAATGCCCACTACCTCATGGACTACCGGAAACAAAACAGGGCACACTCTGACCCAGCAGAGGGAAAAGCACCATGGGAGTAGAGCCTACCAACTACCAACTGTAACAGAAGCTAATGAAATCACGGAGCCCAATATCCTACACCCACCACAATGCAATGCTGATGTGACTCTGCAGTGCCCTTAACAGAAAAGGTGTCACACTCACCCGAGAGCCACATCAGAACCAGGGAAAGTCTGTCATGGAGGTGGGTACGGCATTTGAGGCTGGCATACAGGCTGCAAAAAAAGTTTGTAAAGTGGGGGGTTTTTTGGTGGGCGGGGGTTAGTGACCACTGGGGGAGTCCGGGGAGGTCATCCCCGATTCCCTCCAGTGGTCATCTGGTCAGTTGGGGCACTTTTTTGGGAATTGTTCGTGAAAAAAAAGGGTCCAAAAAAGTGACCCAAAATCGCGGTAAAAATGCCTTTTTTTTCGATTATCAGTTAAAGACGCCCATCTCTCCTCAGCCGATAATCACGCCCCAGTTCCGCCTTCACCACGCCTATGACACGCCCCACCAACTTTACCCGTTTCTGCGACAGATTGCAGTTGGAAACATCCAAAATCGGCTTTCGATTATACCGATTTGGGCGCCCACGGGAGAAAGACGCCCATCTCCCGATTTGGGTCGCAATATAGGCATTTTTCTCTTTCGATTATAAGTAGGCTAGCCTCCTTAGTCTTTCTTCATAGAGAAGTCTTTCCATCCCCGCTATCATTTTAGTCTCCCTTCGCTGCACCTTTTCCAATTCCACTATATCTTTCTTGAGATGCGGCGACCAGAATTGAGCACAATACTCAAGGTGCGGTCGCACCATGGAGCGATATAACGGCATTATAACATCCTCACACCTTTTTTCCATACCTTTCCTAATAATACCCAACATTCTATTCGCTTTCCGAGCCGCAGCAGCACACTGAGCAGAAGGTTTCAGTGTATTATCGACGACGACGACACCCAGATCCCTTTCTTGGTCCGTAACTCCTAACGTGGAACCTTGCATGACATAGCTATAGTTCAGGTTCTTTTTCCCCACATGCATCACCTTGCACTTGCTCACATTAAACGTCATCTGCCATTTAGCCGCCCAGTCTCCCAGTCTCGTAAGGTCCTTCTGTAATTTTTCACAATCCTGTCGCGAGTTAACGACTTTGAATAATTACCTCGCTAGTTACTCCCATCTCTAAATCATTTATAAATATATTAAAAAGCAGCGGTCCTAGCACAGACCCCTGAGGAAGCCCACTAACTACCCTTCTCCTTTGTGAATACTGCCCATTTAACCCCACTCTCTGTTTCCGATCCTTCAACCAGTTTTTAATCCACAGTAGGACTTTTCCTCCTATCCCATGACCCTCCAATTTCCTCTGTAGCCTTTCATGGGGTACCTTGTCAAACGCCTTTTGAAAATCCAGATACACAATATCAACCAGCTCCCCTTTGTCCACATGTTTGTTTACTCCTTCAAAGAATTGAAGTAAATTGGTCAGGCAAGATTTCCCCACACAAAAGCCGTGCTGACTCGGTCTCAGTAATCCATTTCCTCGGATGTGCTCTGTAATTTTGTTTTTAATAATAGCCTCTACCATTTTCCCCGGCACCGACGTCAGACTCACCGGTCTATAATTTCCCGGATCTCCCCTGGAACCTTTTTTAAAAATTGGCGTTACATTGGCCACCCTCCAATCTTCCGGTACCACGCTCAATTTTAAGGATAAATTGTATATCATTAACAGTAGGTCCACAAGCTCATTTTTCAGTTCTATCAGTACTCTAGGATGAATCCCATCCGGTCCAGGAGATTTGCTACTCCAGTTTGCTGAACTGCCTCATTACGTCCTCCAGGTTTACCATGAAGTCAGTAAGTTTCTCCAACTCGTCCGCTTGAAATACCATTTCCGACACCGGTATCCCACCCAAATCTTCCTCGGTCAAGACCGAAGCAAAGAATTCATTCAATCTCTCTGCTACGTCTTTATCTTCCTTGATCGCACCTTTTACCCCTCTGTCATCCAGCGACCCAAGCGATTCTTTTGCCGGCTTCCTGCTTTTAATATACCAAAAAAAATTTTGCTATGTTTTTTTGCCTCTAATGCTATCTTTTTTTTCGTAATCCCTCTTGGCCTTCTTTATCTGCGCCTTGCATTTGCTTTGACACTCCTTATGCTGCTTCTTGTTATTTTCAGACAGTTCCTTCTTCCATTTTCTGAAGTACCTGAAGTTAGTAGTTGTGTTTAATACTTTGAGTCACACCTCTAAAAAACAGGAGGGTACAAATAAAACTAACCTCGTCTCCCGTACTCAAAGTCTGGGAGAGGAAAAAGAAACTAATTTTAGGATTTTTCTCAAATATAAGGATCCAGAACCAATTGTCACAAATTGTATTTTATTGTAAGTTGGAAAAATTTGTAAATACTTAACAGCTCCTCTTTAATTGAACAATAAAATTTCACTCCAGATTTTAGCTGTGTTTTCTAATATACTTATTTCTACCCATTTCATTTCTCTCAACAGAAATATTCCTACTAACAAGAACACAAGAACTATCAGATATCAATATTTAAATGGCATAATTAGTGTAAATTTTCCTTTAAAATTACTTAAACACTTTACATTAAATAAAGAATTTGATCCTTTGTGTTGTTGTTTTATATTTCATGTTTTCCTAATGAGATTCAGGTAAGTATATTTATCAACTTTCCCTTATAAAGGGGTCCTTTTACTAAGGTGCACTGAAAAATGGTTTGTGGTAGTGTAGACATGGATTTTGGGCATGCGTTGATCCATTTTTCAGCGCATCTGTAAAAAAGGCCTTTTTTAAATTTTTGTCAAAAATGGACGTGCGGCAAAAACAAAATTGCTGCAGATCCATTTTGGGTCTGTGACCTTACCGCTAGCCATTGACCTAGAGGTAAAGTCTCACGTGGAAACCAGGCGGTAATGATTTTTGTGCATCTGAAAAAAATGTTGGGACGCACATATCAGATGCGTGCCAAAAATGAAATTACCACAAGAGCCATGCGGTAGTTGTACGGTAACTCCATTTTGGCTGGGCGCATATAGACACTTACACGGCTTAATAAAAGTGCCCCAAAATCTCTTTTAAAATGGTGTTTATGTGCAATATTCAGACACAACAATATATAACACTCAAGACTTTGCCTCAGTCTTACTTCCTGAAATAAAAAAAACTCTTTTTACCCACTTTCAATCAGAATTTTTAAACACTAGTACACCCAACCAGCAAAACACATCCACACACTCCAACTGTCAGTGCTCTTCTGAGCAATTTCAAGAGACTGTTTCTAAGGAAACACAGACTTAGCTTGGTCATCTGACATCTTCCAGCCAATTAAAATGTCCATTTAGAACCTTTATTTTTTCTCTCTCTCATTTAGAACCCTTTCTACTCAAAATGAATCTCCATTTTGTTTTACATTTTTCCCATGGGAAATTTACATTTTAACAAATCTTCATGGAAAACTAATACCATTTTTTACCAAAAACACCAAGTTAAACAAGCACTACCATATCCACAGTTTTATGGTTTTACAATTCAAAAATAGTTATTTTTTAAAAACGTCTCACCTTTTTCTCAAATAAAACTCCTTAAAATGTCCCAAAATTAATTGTCGTAGCTCCGAAAAATATATTTAACACCTCCTACACTTCCTCCATCGAGGTTTTATCACCAGAACCCAGCAGAAATCCAATTTAAGCCACCCTGTGAATTCCCCCATTTAAACAAATTTTCTCCAAATTTCAACCACCTGGTTAATTATTCTCCAGAACCCAGAACCACAAAAAAAAATTAAAATTAAATTAACTCCTCACTTCCCAGAACCCCATGTACCAAAACCCACAAATATTTTTAAAAAGCAAATAAAACCTTGGGCCTCAAGACCCCTTACCTTGATCCCTGAAGTCCCTTTACCTGGCGACCATAGTTGGTTCAGGTTCCACTGGACCCCCAGCGATTTTGGAGCCTCAAATAACAAAACCCCGAAAACCCCCAAAATCTCTGGAACTCTGGCCAGGCAGCTCAAAAATCGAGCTCCCAGCTTGTTTGACCTAGTCGGAGCTCTAGAGATGCACTGAGCATGTTCAAGTTCCTAAGACTTAGACTTTTTTTAACCCCAACTAACAAGAATAGATTTTATCAAATTATTATCAAATTCTATTTATTACCATAACAGTTGCACACAGTCAATAACTTAACTTTTAGTTTTGTATATCATCCTCCACATCATTGTTGAAATTTAACCTCTAACACATCACTTTGTCCTCCTGATAAATTATTCACCCAAACTTCCTACAATGTCTGTGAATCATCGTCCCAGGGGGAACATAGAGTTTATAATCCTTGTACAGAAATGATCAACATGTCCACGTCACTCTGTGTTGTATGATCCTTTAATTCACTCGTGAATAAAACAAGTTCTATTAGCCACCAAAGTGCTTGTTCATTGCAGTTCAAAGAGGTAATAATTATTACTCATTCTTGAAAATAGTAACTCATTCTGTGACTCATTCTCGGGTGTAACATCGCTCTCGTGGCATATATTCCCATTTCTCATGTCCTGGTTGCATGACAAGGACTACATTATCAGTGCCACTAGCAATAAGATCAGCAGGGACAGGAGGACCAGTAGGTTGTTGAAGCCGTAGTTTAGCACCAGCTGCTAAGCCAGTAGAACCAAAACCGGCTGTGCCACTACTAGTAAGCACAGTGGGGGGATCAGAAAAAGTAGTAGGGGCTCCTGTCCAAATGGGAAACACAAGCAATTGAGCAACACGATCACCAGCATTGAACTGGAATTAATTGTCAGTAATATTATGTAACAATACTTTAATTTCCCCTTGATAAACAGCATCAATAATACCACCCATAATTTGTAAACCTCGCAAAGCCAATAATGAGCGAGGAGTGATGTGACCAACATGTCCCGGTGGTAAGGTAATACCCAACCCTATTGGGACAATAGTAATTTCATGTGGTCGACATGTAAGAGACACAGGGGTACAAAGATCCAAGCCTGCACTATTGGTGATGGCTCAAAACAGGAGACGTGCATTCAGATGGATTTTCCAGCAATGAAGAGCTGAAGTACACATTGCACTTGCAATTTTCAAATTGGGAGAAAGCATACGTATAAGCAGAGTTTCTTCATTCGTTAAGAGGTGATTGTTGATAATTTGTAAGGTGGTGGATAAGTTATCATACCATTGGCCATATTTCCTATCAGATTGTTTTAAAAGTTGCTGTTTAAGGAGGCCATTCATATGTTCAATTAGGCCAGAAGCTTGTGGATAATATGGTATATGAAATATCCATTCAATATTTTTATCTGCAGCAAACACCTGCACCAATTTACCAGCAAAATGTTAACCATTATCACTTTGAATTTGTAAAGGAACACCATAATACAAAATTAGTAACTGTATTGTTTTAAGAGTGCCATACTGGTTTGCACGTTTGTAAGGGTGTGCCAACAGATAAGCAGAATATGTATCCACCACAGTACAAATATATTCACAACCCCGAGAAACTGGTAAAGGTCCCACAAAATCAATTTGCCAAATTTGACCAGGTAACTTACCGCGAGCCGGTTGTCCAGTAGTACTTACCAGTAAATGTTGCTTATTTAAATACTGACAGATTGGAAAAGACAAAATGACAGTTTTAATAACATCCAAAGAAAGACAAATACCTTGTAACTGAGCCCATCTATGGGTTGCCTTCTTGCCCATTTGTCCACATTTTTGATGCGCCCACTGAGCCATGCCCTGAAGATCCGCCAAGTTAGGATCCGTGGTTGTGATCTCACAGGCGTGCATATTGGGGGTATCAATGGTAGCATGTCTGTCTGCAATAGAATTATACAGACGTTCTAATGAATAAGTACAGGTATGGGCGTCCACATGGTATATAGCAACAAAATTATTAGATACTAAGGAAAATATATCTTGCCACACTTCTTTGTCCTATACATCTCGAGAGTGAATTTGCCAATTGTTTCTGTGCCAAGTGGGCATTCATACCTCTAATCCATTGGCTACTGACCAAGAATCAGTATACAAATGACACTGACTGGGCATTTCATGTCGTAACGCTAAATAGATTGCATATAATTCTGCATATTGGCTGCTTTTGCCTTTACCTTCTGCATGCAAGATTTGTTTAGTTACAGGGTTATATGCTATAGCTTTCCAATATCGTGTATTTTCTACATATTTTGCAGTGCCATCTGTAAACCATGTTGTCTTTTGCATGTCAGGCATCAATTCATGATATGGTTTCCCCTAAGACACCATTTCTCCAGGCATAATAGGAGATATAGCCACATCATGAAATTTTTCTGGTATTTCAGCAATTTGTTCATGCAGCATTGAGATCCCACTCTGACCTGACTTAGCCCTAACCTGAATATACCACTTCCATTTAATAACACTAGCTTCCTGGGCATATCCTATATGATGTGTTCTTGGCATACTTTGCATCCACTGCATAATAGGAATTTGAGGTCGCAGCATAGGCGCCGACTCCATGGGTGCTATGGGTGCTCGAGCACCCCCAATATTTCACCCACTGGAAGTTCGTTCACCCACCGGAAGTTCATTTCTTCCCTCCCTCCCTCCCTCCCTCCCTCCTCCCTTCGAGTTCCAGGCCCCCTCCCTCCGAATTTTAAAAGTCATCTATTTTACCTCGTCAGGGACGGGGTTACGGCGGCAGCAGTGGTAAAAAGTGTGCAGGCTCGGTGTTTAGTTCAGTTTTCCCTTCTCTCTCTCTCTCAGCTCTGGTCCCACCCTCATTTCCTGTTTCCACAAGGGTGGGACCAGAGCTGAGAGAGAAGGGAAAACTGAACTAAGCGCCGAGACTGCACGCTTTTTAACCACTGCTGCCACCATAACCCAGACGAGGTAAGATAGATGACTTTTAAAATTCAGAGGGAGGGGGCCTGAAACTTGAAAGGAGAGAGGTAGGAAGTGAGGGACGATGACCCTGGAACTGGGAGGGAGGGAGGGAGGGAGGAAGGGGGGACCCTGGAACTTGGAGGGAGGGAGGACCCTGGAACTCAGAGGAAGGGAGGGAGGGGGATCCTGGAACTCAGAGGGAGGGAGAGGGAAAGGAGAGAGAGAGAGGGGAGGGAGGGGGGCCTGGAACTGGTAGGAACTGGAACTGGGAGGGAGGGGGCCTGGAACTTGGAGGGAGGTAGAGGGGGATGAGGGAGGGGGACAGGGGAGGGGAGAAGGAGGGGGATGGGGAGGGAGGAGAGGGAAGGGGACAGGGGACAGGAGAGAGGCAGGGGGAATAGGGGGAGGGAAGGGGGATGAGAGGGAGGGGGATGAGGGGGAGGGGGAATGCACCACCTGTAAAAAAAAAAGAATTTCAGCACCCTCAATCATTTTGAAAAGTTGGCTCCTATGGGTCGCAGTATCACTTCATGATTAAGTGTGATTTGATCTGTATCAATTAAAGCCCAATAACAGGCTAATAATTGCTTTTCAAAGGGAGTATAATGCAGACCAACTTTGGGAAGCGTCCTACTCCAAAAACCTAATAGTACTCTTTTTCCATCTTGTTTCTGCCATAAGCTCCAATTAGCATACTTATCTACAACTGTTACATGCAATTCAATAGGTCCTGGCAAGACAGGCCACAAATTTAAAGCAGTTTGTATAGTTTGGCAAGATCAAACACAATCTGTTGTTGATCCATCCATTCAAACTGATGTTTCTTTCGTGCTACACAGTATAATGGAGCTAGAATCTGACTTAAATGAGGTATATGGCTTCTCCAAAATCCAAATAGCTAGAATCTGACTTAAATGAGGTATATGGCTTATCCAAAATCCAAATAACCCAATGAAGCGTTGTGTCTCCTGCTTAGTGGTGGGAGTGGGGAATGCCAAACTTTTCTCTTTAGCTTTGGGTAAAATTTCTCTATGTCCTTTATGCCATTGAATCCCCCAAAATTTACAAGTATCAGCGGGCTGTTGTATTTTATCCACATTAATCTCCCACCCTTTTTGTTTTAGATTTGAACAATCTGATTTAAGGCATTTCCCACTGTGATGAGTCCTGTATTAAAATGTTATCAATATAATGTGAGATTTCAACATTACTACATGCAATTTCATCTAAATGCTCAGCTACAATTTTATGACAAATAGTAGAGCTATGAATGTATCCCTGAATGTGGCAACCTAGTGAACATCCACTCACTGACATCCCATCCATCTAAAAGCGAACTGATCTTGATTTTCTTCAGAAATTGTAATGGTGAAAAATGCATTTGCTAAATCAATAACAGCATACCATTGTCCATCATACTTTTGAATTTGTTCTATTAATGTGATAGTATCAGGAATGGCTGCAGTTAGGGGAGGCATATGTTTATTAACCTCCCGGTAATCTACAGTCATTCACCATGTTCCGTCACTCTTACGGACAGGCCACACAGGACTATTCCAATCTGTGATTCTGATACGTAGGACCCCAGCTTCAGCATTAATAGTCTTTTGAATCTCTTGTTGCCCTCCGGGGATTCTATATTGCTTTAAGGTTACTACTTTAGTACATAGAGGGAGTTTTACAGGACTTTGCTTCAGCTTCCCAACAGTAACGTCTGTGATCTTATATGTGTCTACTTTAAGATTATGTTTTCCTTTTTTCACAATTAATGTCAAGTCTCTCAGAATGTCCATCCCAATTATATACTCCTTAACTGGGACTATTAACACAGAATATTTTTTAATGGGCAAATCTCCTATTTTGAAAGGGATTTGAGTTTGCACAGCAGGAATTTCTTTACCTCCAATCCCAGTAATAGTAAACTTTTTCTCTTGAAACTGGTGGGGGTTTCTGTATAATAGAGAGGCCTCTGCCCCAGTATCTACTAAAGTACGCACTCGCTGAACATTCCTTCTCCCATTAATATCTAGCGGTATATTTATTTATTTATTTGTTGCATTTGTACCCCACATTTTCCCACCTATTTGCAAGCTCAATGTGGCTTACATAGTACCGTCAAAGGCGTTTGCCCAGTCGTTGGATAACAAATACAAAGTTGTATAGTGATCGTATGAGGTATAAGTGGAGGGTCGGAATGGATGAAGATTGCGTTATGTCCTGTTCGATCATAGTCGTGCTGTGTATATGTGTGTATATGGGGTCGTTCATCCTTTCGCCATGATACTGCTGATACTGAGACTTGGCCACCCCCCTATTCTTTTTTTGGATGTGCCAAAGAGGTCATAGCATGTAAGAAATTAGTCAAATCAGGGTATAATGGTGCAGAAGGTTCCCTATGAATTGGGAATTCTAGTTTCTCCTCCTCACTTCCCTGTTTTTCATTTTTCCCCTTGTACGCTTTTAACCTGCCGTGCTCCCTCTCTGCGTGCTAAACCCCGCTTCCGATACAACTGCCACATTTCCTGCGTAGTTATTCCATCTATATTTTGTCTTGGCACCCCATCTTTCAGGAGAGCGAGAAACATCTCATCGTGAAACCCTGTTAGAATCTGTCCATTTATCCAGACGGGCTTCTCTAGCTCTAAATCCTGTCTCACCTCTTGCTGCATTTGTTCCCCATTCTCCTAAATCTCCCAATTCCTGTATTGCTTCAATAACTGTTTGTATGGGATTCCCTGTCTGTCCCAACAATAATGTCATTATCACTGTTTTATATTCAGGAGGGGCTGTTTTTATCATCCTATTGCGCAATGGTACATTTAACCCTATTTGTAACATATCCTCAGGAGTT
Organism: Microcaecilia unicolor; assembly: GCF_901765095.1. Lineage (NCBI taxonomy): Eukaryota > Metazoa > Chordata > Amphibia > Gymnophiona > Siphonopidae > Microcaecilia > Microcaecilia unicolor. The sequence goes on from NC_044036.1 coordinate 239,669,050, forward strand.
TGGGTCACTACTGCAGTTTTCATAGCTTCTTCTTTTAATTTTTGTATAACATCTTTTAAAGTGAACGATCCTTTCTCTGTATTTGGCCAGTCTGATTCTAAAGCATATTTATGTGATGCCCCTTCTGCAGCTAACACTAAAATATTAGTCATTTCTTGTCCCCTAAACTGCCGAAACATATCTTGAATAACTGGTTCATTTGAGGAGCCAGCATTCTTAGTAGACTGTCCACACAAACATCCCAGGAGAGCAATGGGGAACCCTAGAGGGCACTGCTGTGGAGTTCATGTAAAAGCTCCCAGGTACACATCTTATCATTGCTCTCTTGTTTTCTGCTGAACCCTCCAAAATCCACACAAAACCCACAACCCCCAACTGTACATCACTACAATAGCCCTTATGGGTGAATGGGTCACCTATATGTGGGTACAGTAGGTTTTTGGTGAGTGTGGAAAGGCTCACACTTTTCACCACAAGTGTTACAGGCTTGAGTCCTCCTCTCTACAGTGCGCTCCACTCACCACTACACTACTCCAGGGACCTGCTTGCTGCTGTAATAGAACTGGCTATAACATCTGAAGCTATCATAGAGGCTGGTATGTACTGTTTTTATTCACATCTTTCAGGGATGGGAGGGGGGTCAATCACCATTGGGAGAGTAAGGGGGTTTATCCCTGATTCCCTTCAGTGGTCATCTGGTCATTTAGGGCACCTTTTTGTGTCTTATTCATTTTAAAAACAGGTCTAGGTCAAAATGTTGAAGTTGTAGCCCTAGATGTTTTCATTGTGTTCCATTTTAGCTGTAAAACAGCCAAGTGTTGGACATTGTATTAGGATGCACTACAGACAAATTGCATAAACATATGCAAAGTAGGTTTTGAAAATACAAATTTGGACGTTTTGAGAAGAAATTCATCCAAATGCTGCTTTATGACCTTTTTGGACATTTTTTTTCTTTCAAAAATGAGCCTCCTACTTTACATGCTTCATGGGAGGTAGCCATGTCCTCTTCAGGTCTACTACACATGGATCTCAGGGTTCTGGGATGGGTCCAGCTGGGCTGAGAGGCTGTTAGAATTATTCATTCTGCCACTTTCCACTTCCACAAACTTAGTCTAGTCCAGGATTTGTTCTGAACTACTAAAGTTTACTAAAAGTCTTCCATAAGTTAACTTGTCCTCCAATTAGTGGGGTGGAGGTGATTCTGAAGTGAGTACAAACTGTTTTTCTTTTTATGTCTGTGGCAAAAATCTCAGTCTCCTCTGCCATCTATTCCCCATGTACACAGGACAAAGATAAAGGGTCTCTGACAGCTGAGTGAAAATTTTATTTTTCTTACATTTGTACCCTGTGCTTTCCCACTCATAGCAGGTTCAATGTGGCTTACATATTATATACAGGTACTTATTTGTACCTGGGGCAATGGAGGGTTAAGTGACTTGCCCAGAGTCACAAAGAGCTGCCTGTGCCTGTAGTGGAAATTGAACCCAGTTCCTCAGAACCAAAGTCCACCACTCTAACCACTAGGCCACTCCTCTAGACAGGCACAAATGATCCTCACTTGAGAACAAACCATGGGAAGCTGGTAGGGCTTTATGTAAAAGCACTCATTCATTGGGCACTTCTCAGGCAAACAAAAATATTTAAAGCAAGGCAATGAAAATAATAAGACATGTAGGGCTAGATTCTATATACGGAGCCTGAATTCTGCGTGGGAAAAAATATGCCTAGGCATATTTTGTAAAGTACGCCTAAATTTTATAGAATAGACATACATTTCCACATAGTATATAGAATAACACTGAGTACCTCTCCATATGACCAAATATAGTCACAGCTATTTTCATCATGTTTTACTTGGCGTAAATCCCGACGCCTATATTAGGCACAGAGCAGGTGTATTCTATAATACTATGCATAGATTTTAGAAACACCCACGCCTCGCCCAAGGCCATGCCCCTTTTCAACTATGCAACTTAGAATTTAGGTACACCACGTTATAGACAACGCTTAGCAAGTTGTGCATGTGAATCTTAATTAATGCCAAATAGTCATGATAATTGCTTGTTAACATCCAATTAACAGAGCTGATTAGCTAGTCAACCAATTGAGTTATGCGCATTGTTATAGAATATGCTTTAATTTCCGTGTGTAAATTAAGGTGCCATATATATAGAATCCCAGGGATAATGGTCAATTCTATAACTGGGTATGTGCATTTATGTGCCACTTGCAGCTGTAAATGTACAGAATACTAGCACTTTCACAGTTAAGTGTACACTTATACATGTAAGTGGCAGGAAAGTGACAAAACACTATTCAGTAAGAGTGCATTTTAAGTCACATAGAGGGGCATAATTGAACGAAAACGCCTATCTCCATGGGCGTTTATCTCCGAGAACGGGTCCGTGAAAGGGCGGACCGAACCGTATTTTGGGAAAAAATAGACGCCCATGTTTTATTCAACAATGTGTGAGCTGGGCGTTTTTGTTTTTCAGCGATAATGGAAAATGAAAGCGCCCAGCTCAAAAACGAATAAATCCAAGACATTTATTCGTGGGAGGGGCCAGGATTCGTAGTGCACTGGTCCCCCTCACATGCCAGGACATCAACCGGGCACCCTAGGGGGCACTTTTACAAAACCAAAAAAACAGGTAAAAGAGCTCCCAGGTGCATAGCACCCTTCCCTTGTGTGTTGAGCCCCCCAAATCCCCCTCAAAACCCACTGCCCACAAGTCTACACCATTACTATAGCCCTAAGGGGTGAAGGGGGGCACCTACATGTGGGTACAGTGGGTTTGGGGGGGTTGGACGACTAATAAGCATTAAGCAGCACAATTGTAACAGGTAGGGGGGATGGGCCTGGGTCCACCTGCCTGAAGTCCACTGCACCCCCTAACAACTCCTCCAGTGACCTGCATACTGCTGCCAGGGAGCTGGGTATGACATTTGAGGGTGAAAATAAAAATTTGTGAAACATCATTTTTTTGTGGTGTGAGGGGGTTAGTGACCACTGGGGGAGTCAGGGGAGGTCATCCCCGATTCCCTCCAGTGGTCATCTGGTCATTTAGGGCACTTTTTGGGGCCTTATTCGTGAAAAAACAGGGTCCAGGAAAAGTGTCCTAAATTCTAGCTAAAAACGCATACTTTTTTCCCATTATCAGTGAAATGCGCCCATCTTTGTTCGGCAGATAACCACGCCCCAGTTCCGCCTTCGCCACACCTCTGACACGCCCCCATAAACTTTGTCCGCATCCGCGACGGAGTGCAGTTGAAAATGTCCAAAAATCGGCTTTCGATTATACCGCTTTATTCGCTTTTGTGAGATAAACGTCCATCTCCCGATTTAGGTCGGAACTTGGGCGTTTTTCTCGTTCGATTATAAGCAGGATAGCGTGTAAATGCATGGGGGGGTTCACATGGAGGGGCATTTTCAAAAGGTCATCCAAGTCTGAATTTGGACGTCCTCACAAAGACATTCAAAATCAGACAGTTATAATCAAAAAATAGTATGGACATCCTTAGGCGTTCCAAAATCGCAGCACGAAACGGCCAAATCAGAGAAGTTCAAAGTGTAGAAAAAAGGACGTGTTTCTTGCAGAACTGCCGATGGACGTCCATCTTACAGAACTGCCATCCTTTGGCAGTGACGTCCTTTGGCAGTTCTGCAAGAAACATGTCCTTTTTACTGTACTTTCCACTACGAATGTTCCTTATATTTCCCATACCTGGATGTTCCGCAACTATATTCACTGTACTTGCGGAACATCCAGGTAGTAGAAATATAAGGAGCATTCATATTTTATTGTATATATGAAGAAGTTCGTAATCATCCATATAAGGCCCCGCACGTGTGAAGACGGTCCATGCACGTGATGGAGCAGGACCCTGGAGGAGCGCAGCGACGTGAGAGGCGAGAGGAGTGGCTGCAGAGCCGACAGCCAATACCTGATGGCTGCCTGCGGTGCCACGCTTGCTTTTTAAAAACATTTTTGGTTGTTTAATTACCTCTTTTGTTTTTGTAGCGGCCGCTGCTGCTCAACAGGAGAAGCAGCAGTGGCCGGAAATGGGAGCTGGCACCACGTGTTTCACGGGAGACTTGGCAGGTCTGTGTTGGGTGGGCGGGCTTGGAGGGAAAGTGGTTGGGCCCGGGCCCGTCCAGGCCCGCCTGTGGCTACGCCCCTTATTCCCTTCTATCTGTCATATCCTCAGTCTTTCACTTTCCACTGATTCTGATGTCTTCAAACATGCCGTAGTTACACCACTCCTCAAAAAACTTTCATTGGGCCCTACCTGCCCTTCCAACTATTGCATCATCTCCCTCCTCCCTTTCTTAACCAACATACTGGAGTGGAGGAGTGGCCTAGTGGTTACAGCACTGGTTTTGCAATCTGGAGGTGGCCTGTTCAAATCTCACTGCTGCTCCTTGTGATCTTGGGCAAGTCACTTAACCCTCCATTGCCTCAGATGCAAACTTAGATTGTGAGCCCTCCTGGGACAGAGAAATATCCAGAGTACCTGAATGTAACTCACCTTGAGCTACTACTGAAAAAGGTGTGAGCAAAATCTAAATAAATAAATACTTGCCATTGTCTTGATTTTCTTTCATCTCAAACTATTCTTGATCCATTCAATTGAAACAGCCCTTGCTAATGTCTCCAGTGACCTGTTCCTGGCCAGATCAAAAGGATTCTATTCTGTTGTCATCCTTCTCGATCTATCTGCTGCTTTTGGCACTGTTGATCACCATCTACTCCTTGATATGCTGTCCTCATTTGGATTTCAGGGCTCTGTTCTTTCTTGGTTTTCTTCTTATCTCTCCCATCACACTTTTAGTGTATGCTCTGGTGGATCCTTATCCACTTCTATCCCACTATCAGTTAGTGTACCTCAGGGCTCTGTCTTGGGACCTCTTCTTTTCTCTATTTATAGTTCTTCCCTTGTGCTCTGATCTCCTCCAATGGTTTTTAGTATCGTCTTTATACTGATGACTCCCAGATCTACCTCTCCACACCAGAAATTTCAGTAAGAATCCAGGCCCAAGTCTCAGCCTGCCTGTCTGACATTGCTTCCTGGATGTCTCACCACCATCTGAAACTAAAAATGGCCAAGACTGAGCTTCTTATCTTTCTCCCTAAACCCACCTCTCCTCTTCCCTCATTCTCTATCTTTGCAGGTAATATTGTCTCATCAACTCGTAACCTTGGGGTCATCTTTGACTCATCTCTCTCTTTATCTGCACACATCCATCAGAATGCTAAAACCTGCCATTTCTTTCTGTATAACATCACCAAAATTTGTCCCTTCCTTTCTGATCATAGTACCAAAACCCTTATCCACACTCTTATCACCTCTCGCTGAAACTACTGCAACTTTCTTCTTACAGGTCTCCCACTAAGCCATCTCTCTCCCCTTTAATCTGTTCAAAATTCTGCTGCATGGCTTATATTCCACTAGTGTCACAATGCTCATATTAGCCCTCTCCTCAAGTCATTTCACTGGCTCCCTATCCATTTACGCATACAATTTAAACTCCTCTTATTGATTTACAAGTACATTCACTCTGCAGCTCCTCAGTACCTCTCCACTCATCTCTCCCTACACTCCTCCCCGGGAACTCTGTTCATTGGGTAACTTACTCTTATCTGTACCCTTCTCCTCCCCTGCCATCTTCAGACTCCGTTCCTTTTATCTTCCTACACCATATACCTAGAATAGACTTCCTGAATCAGTACATCAAGTTCCATCTCTGACCGTCTTCAAATCTAAGCTAAAAGCCCAACTTTTTGAAGTTGCTTTTAACTCCTAACTCCTATTTACTTGTTCAGTACCCATGTCTGTTTTATAATTCTCACCTTAAGTAATTCCCTTATCCTATATTTGTCTTGTTTGTCTGTCTTGATTAGATTGTAAGCTCTGTCAAGCAGGGACTCAAGACAGTCTCTTACATGCTCAGTGTACAATGCTGCGTAGTTGTAATAGTAGTAATTTTTCCAGCTAACCGCTAATATGCAGTGGGAGATAGTCGATTATCTGCTGTGAAGAGTCCAGTAGAACTGGCAAGAAAACCTATAGGTAAAGACCTCGGATGGGCAAACAGTATCCTGATAACTCAGGAGACTACAAATCCCAGCTTCCCTGAGGAAGGCTACATGCCCCTATCCGAGAGAGTAGGCCTTTCCATTCCACTGAGAACCAAGAGGACTACAACTCCCAGCTGCCCCGGGATAGAACACCTGACCCCGCTAAGGAAGGCAGTATGCACTACAATTACCAAGCTCCTAGAGAGGGGGGGTTCATGACTTGCTCAGGGGGCAGCTGGGAGAGATACAAGGGGCGGAACCAATTAGAGGGAGTTCCTGAGACCTCCCAGTGGAGAGCAGCTGCTAAGCCAGAGTCTATGGATGTTTCAGCCCTGGCCAAGGTACAGGGGGATAAGCCGAAAGGATTTATAGCAGCCATGCTCTGTAACCTGGTACAGCTGTGGAAGTAAGATTCTTAGAAAAGAGCCCTGGGGTTTGCAAAGACTGAGCTGGCCAAAAAAAAAAGGTATTCAATACTGGTAACTGGAAATGGCCCAGCATTGAATATCTGGGCTCAGCACCGATCGCTGCACATATGCAGGCTGCCTCCCATGGTCTGAATATCAGGTTCTAAGGCTTTAATGCAATGGCTTCATGTAGAATTATGAGCACAGTGTCACGTACCCAAAACTGGAAACTGGGTTTGTGAGCCCTTGGGCCACTGCTGAGGGGCAGCAGCGGCAGGCAAAACCACCCCACACCAGAAGCAAGGCAGAACAAACGTACCAGCAAGTCCAGGCAAGGTCTCTTAGGCGGGCAGCAAGAATAGTCCAGTAACAATCCGGGTCTAGGCAGGCAGCAGGCACAAGAAAAGTCCAATAACAATCCGGGTCTAGGCAGGCGGCAGGCAGGGGAATAGTCCAATAACAATCCGGGTCTAGGCAGGCAGCAGGCAGAGGAATAGTCCAATAACAATCCGGGTCTAGGCAGGCGGCGGAATAGTCCAATAACAATCCGGGTCTAAGCAGGCGGCAGGCAGAGGAATAATCCAGGAGACCAAGCAGAGTCAAAGCCAGAATCAGGAAATCCGACTAGGCAGAAGTGCAGCACAGCACCAACAAACCAGGGACCTTAGACGCAATGCAAAGGCAACTGACTGCAGTCTCTAGGTGATTAATAAAGCCCATCCACACCTGAGGTGCAGGTGCAGCAACTCTGAGTAACTATGGAGGCTGTTCCCACAGGAGATCTCTAAGGACCAAATAAGGGCTTCCTTCCTGTCCTCGTTACTCCAATATGGCTTCCTATGATATGATCTATCCAAGATGGCTGTACCCCTTGAGCTATCCAAGATGGCTACGACACTTGAGCCATCCAAGATGGCTGCCACCATTGATCCAACCCAGATGATGGCGGCCAGAGACAGGAAACCGAAACAGATCTTCCCAAAGACAGAACTACTCCAGAAAGGATAGGCAGAAGCCAGCTCAGAAGCTGACCCCCAGAAATCAGGTAGAGGCTGTGAGGGGTCACGACCACAGACGTGACACACAGTCATGCACTATGGAATGGGTCAAAAGGCCAGAGATTGATAAGCCTGTGTGACTCTGGAATCTATCAGAGATTGATAAGCCTGCATAACTCTGGAATTTATGATCTCTGGAATTTATGGTCTATTATGATACCCTTATGGGCAAGCAGGCTTGGGAAAGAAACTAGTATAAACAACAGGAAGAATGTGATTTAACATGTTAAGGAAAGCAGATGGTGAGAACCAGATAATAATCTATGAGAAGGATAATTTGCAGAAAAAGTCATGTAAATCATTGTCTGAAACAAACAATATAAGCTGCCGTATCAGAATAGTGTTTCAGAGAAGCAGTCACAGTGAACATCTCTTTATGTAACTGTACTGATCTCTCATGAGAAACTATAATTGTATCTGTATTTGGTAAGTAAATAAATAAAAAGAATTGACTTTCTCATATGCATGAAGCCCTGGTTTATTTTATCCACCCAAATTGTTGATGGCTGGTACATGCTAATTTGGGAGGGGTACAAGGGGCCTAAAAACATTAACCAATCAAACACTCAACACTCCAAATTTGTTGCAGATACTTAGGCAGCCAAAGACAGGGAACTGCCATTGGACCAAACATTTACAGCATTTGGTTTCATTCTCATTTGAAGTTTCCTCCAATCACCTCATTGAGAAAGAAAGCCTTCCCAATTCTGGAAAGTACTAGATGGCATAAAATGGACATCTGTTTCAATTAGTAAGACCTCCAGAGGTCTTCACCCTCCAAAGTTGGTAGGGTTCTGAGTACATCAAACACTAGTATGCAGTGGACTTCAGTTATATATAGCAAAGTATCCTAAATATCGGGGACTTCTGTATTTATTTATTTATTTATTTATTTATGTATTGCATTTGTATCCCACATTTTCTCGCATATGTGTAGGCTCAATGTGGCTTACATAGTACTGGAAGGCATTTGGCGGCTCCGGTGAGAACATTACAAAGTGATATTGTGGGAGGATACTGTAGATTTCCTGTGGTAAAGTCACGGTTAGAAAAGTGTGCAGCGGAAGAAATGAGTTATGTCCATTACGTACTTTTATTTTGTTGTGTCGCAGAGATCAGGCATTTAGGTTGGATTGGCAGGGTATGCCTTTCTGAATAGGTTAGTTTTTAGTGATTTCCAGAAGTTTAGGTGGTTATGCGTCGTTTTCAAGACTTTTGGTAATGCGTTCCAGAGTTGTGTGCTTATGTAGGAAAAGCTAGATGTGTAAGTTGATTTGTATTTGAGGCCTTTGCAGCTTGGGTAATGCAGATTTAGATATGTTCGTGTTGATTTTGAGGTGTTTCTAGTTGGTAAGTCGATTAGGTCTGTCATATAAACAGGGGCTTCTCCGTAGATTATTTTGTGAACTATGGTGCAGATTTTGAAGGTAATGCGTTTATTTATTTGTTGCATTTGTATCCCACATTTTCCCACCTCTTTGCAGGCTCAATGTGGCTTACAATACATCATGAGTAGTGGATACAAGAAGAGAATAGACATTTGGTATTACAGAGGATTTTGGGTTACATGTTAATGATAAAGTGTAATAATGATATAACAATAAAAATATTTTAAGGCAGTTTTGGATACACGTGGGGAATTTCACATGTGTTGATCTTTGTGATATATCTTGTTGAAGAGATGGGTCTTCAGTAGTTTGCGGAAGCTGGTTAGTTCGTAGATCGTTTTTAGGTTGTGCGGCAACGCGTTCCAGAACTGTGTGCTCGTATAGGAAAAGGTTGATGCGTGCATAAGTTTGTATTTTAGACCTTTACAGTTGGGGAAATGAAGATTGAGGAATGTGCGAGATGATTGTTTAGCGTTCCTGGGTGGTAAGTCTATCAGGTCTGACATGTAGGCTGGGGCATCGCCCTGGATGATTTTATGAACTAGGGTACACACCTTGAACGCGATGCGTTCTTTGAGTGGGAGCCAGTGTAGCTTCTCTCTTAGGGGTTTGGCACTTTCATATTTTGATTTTCCGAATATGAGTCTAGCTGCAGTGTTCTGGGCTGTCTGGAGTTTTTTGAGTATTTGCTCTTTGCAGCCAGCATAAAGTGCATTACAATAGTCTAGATTACTGAGAACCAATGATTGTACCAGATTACGGAAGACGGTCCTTGGGAAGAATGGTCTTACTCTTTTTAATTTCCACATTGAGTGGAACATCTTTTTGGTTGTGTTATTCACGTGATTTTCAAGTGTTAGATGCCAATCAATGGTAACTCCAAGAATTTTTAGGGTGTCCGAAATTGGTAGGTTCAGTTTTGGTGTGTTAATGGTGGTAAATTTGTTCGTATTATGTTGGGAGGTGAGTATTAGACATTGGGTTTTTTCTGCATTAAGTTTTAGCTGGAATATATCTGCCCATGAATGCATGATATGTAGACTTTGGTTGATGTCGTTGGAAATTTCCTTTAATTCTTGTTTAAATGGGATGTAGATCGTTACATCGTCAGCGTATATGTATGGGTTGAGGTTTTGGATTGATAGTAGTTTGGCCAAAGGTATCATCATTAGGTTGAATAAGGTCGGTGAAAGGGGGGATCCCTGTGGAACTCCACATTCTGGTGTCCATGTGGCTGATGTAGTCGAATTTGATGTCACTTGATATGAGCTTGTGGTTAGGAATCCCTTGAACCAATTGAGAACGTTGCCTCCAATACCGAAGTAATTGAGGATGTGTAGTAGAATTCCATGATCAACCATGTCAAAGGCGCTCGACATGTCGAATTGTAGAAGTAGTATGTTCTTGCTGGTTGCAATCGTTTGTTTGAATTTAGTCATGAGCGTAACTAGTACTGTTTCAGTACTGTGGTTGGAACGAAATCCTGACTGGGAGTCGTGTAGTATTGAGAACTTGTTTAAATAGTTTGTGAGTTGTTGGGTCACCATCCCTTCTGTTATTTTGGTTATTAAGGGAATGGATGCCACTGGCCTATAGTTGGTTAGCTCACTAGCATTTTTCTTTGCATCTTTGGGTATGGGGGTGAGTAGAATGTTTCCTTTCTCCTTCGGGAAGAGTCCATTTTGTAGCATAAAGTTCACGTGTTTCGTTAGGTCTATTATAAATTGTTGAGGGGCCGATGTCATAAGGTTGTTTGGGCATATGTCTAGTTTGCAGTGAGATTTGGCGAATCTTTTAAGCGTTTGGGAGATGAGATCCTCCGATAGTATCTCGAATTCGGTCCAAGTTCTATCTGCTGGGTATACTCCAGGGTCTGGGTCTAGACATTCTAGGAGTACAGGGTATTCAGTGGGGCTGGCAGGTATTTTGAGTCACAGTTGTATGATTTTCTCCTTGAAGTACTTCGCGAGGTTGTCAGCTCCTGGTGTGTCTTTACTGTTGTTTGTGACTGGTGTGGTGTCTAGTAGTTTATTCACAAGTTGGAAGAGTTTATGTGTGTCCTTGTAGTTTGGTCCAATTTCAGTTTTGTAATATAGTCTTTTTGTTTGTCTTATGGTATATTTATATTTTCTTCGAAGTTGTTTCCAAGCGTTAAGTGTGGGGTCGTCTTTCTTTTTATTCCACGCACGTTCTAATCTTCTAACTTGTGTTTTGAGTTGTTTCAGTTCTTCTTTAAACCATGATATTGAGAGGCATTCTTTAATTGGGAGCCAGTGTAGTTTTTCACGGAGGGGTTTTGCACTTTCATATTGTGTTTTACCAAATATAAACCTAGCTGCCGTGTTCTGAGCGGTCTGAAGCTTCTTTAAAGTCTGTTCCTTGCATCCAGCGTAAATTCCGTTGCAGTAATCTAAGTGGCTGAGTACCATTGATTGTACCAGGTTGCAAAATGTATCACAAGGGAAGAAGTGTTTTAGGTGTTTGAGTTTCCACATTGAGTGGAACATTTTCTTTGATGTGGATGCCACTTGGCTCTCTAGTGTTGTTACGGTCTATTGTAACTCCAAGGATTTTCAGGCTGTCTGAGATAGGAAGGGTGTAGTCTGGGGTGTTGATAGTTGTGGGGTTATCTGCGCTGTGTTGTGATGAGAGGATGAGACAGTGTGTTTTTTTCTTTATTGCGTTTTAGTTACATAGAAACATGAGGGCAGATAAAGGCCACATGACCCATCCAGTCTGCCCATCCTCTGTAACCCCTAATTCTTCCTGTTCCTAAGCGATCCTACATGCTTATCCCATGCCTTTTAAAATTCTGGAACAGTCCTCGACTCCACCACCTCCACCGGGAGGCTATTCCATGCCTCCACCACCCTTTCTGTGAAATAATACTTCCTTAGGTTACTCCTAAGCCTATTCCCTCTTAATTTTGTTGTATGTCCCCTCATTCCAGAGCTCTCCTTCATTTGAAAAAGACTCTCTTCCTGTACATAAATGCCCTTGAGATATTTAAACATTTCTATCATCTCTCCTCTCTCCCTCCTCTCTTCCAGTGTATACATGTTGAGGTTCATAAGCCTGTCCCTATAATTTTTGCATTCAAGACCGCTTACTAATTTCGTAGCCGCCCTCTAGACCGACTCCATCCTGTTTATATCTTTCTGTAGGTGCGGTCTCCAGAACTGCACACAGTACTCCAAATGAGGCCTCACCAGAGACTTATACAATGGCACTATCACCTCCTTTTTCCTGCTGGTCATGCCTCTCTTTATGCACCCAAGCATCCTTCTGGCTTTAGCCGTCGCTTTTTCTACCTGTTTGAAAACTTTGTCACAGGCACAAAAGAGAGGGTTTTGCAGCATACAAGCATACAGAACATACAGAAAAAAGCAACAGTGGGCCTTCAAGAAAGAGATAACAGGATCCAAGATGGCGACGGTTTAGGTAGCGTCAACGGACGCGCCTGAGACTCGGCCCAACCGAACGCTACTGAGAGCGCCTTACCTAGCTTGTAGATGGGTACGAGACGGGTAAGACTCGGGAGGTTCCCTCCGTCCCGAGGGGAGTACCCCAGCTTCAGCAGACGACGCTGGACCGATTTGCAGTGGTGCCCGGTCCCATGTCGGCGTCTACTCCTTCTGCTGGTGCAGACACTTCGGTGCAAGACAGCAGCGTAGACGGGGCTTCCCTTAGCCCCGTCGAGCGTACGGCGCCCCCACAACCCGGAAGGGAGAACTTCCCAGCAAGCCCTGTTGCCTTGACCCAAGAAGGAGATCGAGAGGAACAGGGAGGGAGTTTGCGGGAGAGAAGAACTGGAACTGGAAGCTTGGAAGAACCAGAGTCAACAGCTGCTCCTGTAGTCTCATCGAAGACTGTGAGTATCCTGGAACAAGCTTCTAAAGTCCCCCTACCGGCTTGTATTATGGGAGAGATAGAGAAACCTGCCGTAGTGACTTTGGAGTCACTTTGGGACTTAACTTCAAAGACCCAATCTGCACTACAAAATTTAATGCTGAGAAATATGGAGACAATAAAGGCTTTATCAGAGACTGCGCTGATTCAGTTAAAATCTTGTGAAAGCCAAGCATCTCAAGTTAAAAAACTGTCTGAAAGACTGGAGAAAACTAAACTTATGGATCAAATTTTGATAAAAGACAAGAATTTTACCTTGAGGCGCTTGGAATACCTGGAGAACCAATCAAAGAGATTGACATTGCGATTTATTAATTTTCCGAGATCTCCACTGGTTCCTCCAACGCAGATGGTTAAAAAATATCTATCGGAAGTCCTAGGCATGCCTGAGAATTCATTGCCCCCCTTAACTAGAGCTTATTATCTACAGACCGATGTTAGAACATCAGCGGAATTACAAGGGCAAGGTGCAATGAACCTCACCGCATTTCTGGAGTCATCTCTTGAGGTTATAACACAGAAAACTACTCTGTTAGCAACCTTTGCGTTGGAAATGGATAGAGATGCAGTCCTTAGACTCTCGTTAAGACACTTAGATTCGTTATTTATGGGATCAAAAGTGAGAGTTTTCCCGGATTTGTCCAGGGAAACTCAAAAAAGACGCAAAATGTTTTTGTTGTTGCGCCCAAGAGCTTTGGCGATTGGGGCAAATTTCCTTTTGAGATTTCCTTATATTTGTAGATTAATTTTGCAGTCTAAACAATATCAGTTTTTTGACCCAAAACAATTGGAAGATTTCCTTAAAAGCAGAGAAGAGGTCAATGTACAAATTTAGTCACTTATGCAACGCTGTATAGCAGGCTGTGAGTAACTCACCTGGGAACGTAGCTACCTATTTGATTTAAACTTTGTGAAATGTTTATTTAAGCAAAGGCATTTTCTAAATCTTTCTTGGATCATTTCTATGATTATTGTGGTCGTTATTAAGGAATATTTATATAATGAACATTGTTTTTCTGCATTGTATGCTTTATTATTTCTTTTTTTTGTGTATTATCACTCATAAATATTATGTTTGGTAAAAGCTTAAATAAAGAATTAAAAAAAAAAAGAAAGAGATAACAGCCATCCTTTATTGTTACAAAGGCCCAACACGGGCCGTGTTTTGGCGCACAAGCGCCTGCCTCAGAGGTCAACCAAGATCTTCGTATTGTATAAGCAGCAGTAATCAGACAAACGTTTGAAATCTCCAGCCAAAGTCTCCGTATGATATAGGCAGCAGTAATCAAACGTGTGAAGTCACTAGCTCACACCGAGTGTACGTTCAATCAGACAGGACGCTGTCCTCAAAAAACGCCAAAGGACCTTTGTAACAATAAAGGACGGCTGTTATCTCTTTCTTGAAGACCCAGTGTTGCTTTTTTCTGTATGAAAGCTTTGTCAGACACAATCACCCCCAAGTCCCGCTCTTCCTTCGCACACTGAAGCACTACACCCCCTATACTGTACCGTTCCCTCGGACTTTTGCGATCCAAGTGCATGACCCTGCATTTTTTGGGATTAAACCTTAGTTGCAGGTATCAAGTTTGCAGTTAGTGTTGGAGAACCTGTTAATCGCCTGGATGACTGTTTCGACGGTAAGGAGGGCGAAGTTTAGCCAAGTCCGGTCAGCCAGGTATGCTCCAGTGGTGGGGTCCAACTCATTGAGGAAGTGATCGATGTCAGTGGTGGCTTCAGGTAATGTATTGCGTAGGTTTATAATTTTTCATTTAAATACTTAGCAAGTTCATCAGCTAAGATAAATATTTGCAAAGTACTTAGACTTACAAATTTACATAGAGGGGCATTTTCAATATGACGACTAAATCAGACTATGGACATTTTGCTGAAAACATCCAAAAATCAAGTAGTGTAACTGACCATTTTCAAACCAGAAAACGTCTACCTTTTCCTAGATGTTGTGCTTAGTACATCTGTCTTTTTGGACTGTTAAAAAAAAAAAAAAATCCAAGTGAAAAACGAACAAAATCAAGCCATTGGAACATAGGAGGAGCCAGATTTCCTAGTAGACTGGCCACACAGACTGGCACCCTAAGCGGCACTGCAAAAAGCATTATCACAGCTTTAACCCAATTTTACTGCAGGTTTTATTGGGTGACGCCTCATTTTAGGGGGTCCTTAGTCTACATGCTTTGGGGTGGTGGGGGGTACCCTCTACAAAACCAAAGAGTTTTTGTGGGAGGAAGGAAGGACCACTAGACTACCAGAGAATTTGTATGTGAGGGAGCCAGGAGGGAGAGAGGGGGCCAGTGTGACCACCCATTGGAACATAGGAGGAGCCAGATTTCCTAGTAGACTGGCCACACAGAAAGCCCAGAAGAACAGTGAGGCACCCTAAGCGGCACTGCAAAAAGCATTAGCACAGCTTTAACCCAATTTTACTGCAGGTTTTATTGGGTGACCAATGCTCAAATAGTTTCAACACAGGTATTAACTTGTACTAAAACCATTACCGCACACAACTTTAAAATGTATTTAAATGCATGTTAATGCGGTCATTAAGTGCCCGCAACTATGCTTGGAAAAAAAGGTTCTCATTTGCATTTAGCAATCACTCATCAACGTGAGAAACAGTCTTTAACTAGTTGAAGACTGTTTCTCACGTTGATGAGTGATTGCTAAATGCAAATGAGAACCTTTTTTTTCCAATAATCACACTCTTAAAACCTTCACTCTCACTCCTCACACAATCCACATAACTTACACAGATAAATCAATCACACCACATTTAGCAGGGAAACTTTTCGCCAGGTCCAGGGCAGTGTAGAAGAGTTGGTTGAGAGGAGCAGATGTCTAGCGGCACCCCTTCCCTTCCCCCCAAATATTAAATAAAAAAGATTCCCAGGTGGTCTAATGGCCCCCCAGCCTGGCACACCCTCCCTCCCGTGATATAATATAAAAAAGATTCCCAGGTAGTCTAATGCCTTCATATTAAATTTTTAAAAATTCCTGGGTGCTCCAGTGGCATCCCTCCTTCCCATACAAATTCCCTGGTCCTCTTACCTCCCCCCCCCCCCCCCCCCCCCCCCCCGAGTCCCACAAACAAACTCTCTGGTAGTTAAATTTCTCCCTATATGGTAAACAGGACCCACCTGGTGCATCCTAGAATGTACCACATGGGACTGAGCATTGCCATTTTGCAGATGGTGGCACCCAAAGGCAGAAGCGAGTGGGCATCACTTCTGCCTCATTTCAGGTACATGGTCGGGGGTCCTTAGTCTACATGCTTTGGGGTGGTGGGGGGTACCCTCTACAAAACCAGAGAGTTTTTTGTGGGAGGAAGGAAAGGACCACTAGACTACCAGAGAAGTTGTGTATGAGGGAGGGAGAGAGGGGGCCAGTGTGACCACCCAGGAATTCTTTTTATTTAATATTGTGAGGGAAGGGAGGGGGTGCTGAGCCAGGTCAGTGTGACTATTAGACCACCCAGAAATTTTTTTTATTTAATATTGGAGGAGGGAGGGAGGGAAGGGTCAGGGCCAGGCCAGGATGAGGGGTGTTTGGGAGGAACAGGGGCAGGGGTACACTAGATAACCAGGGCATTTTTTCTGGGTCAGAAGGGGGGGGCGGTCATGTGGGGGTGGGGTTTGTGCCACTAGATACCAGGGATACATTTGGAGGTGGCAGGAAAAGGTGTTGGGTTGGGGGTAAGAGGTTGATGCATGCCACAGCATGTATTTTCTTTAAATGTAAACTTTCCTGTCAGACCCTGATAGAAATTCCATGCCAGAGCCCGGCATTTTTCTATACTGTCTAATTTTGGAGTTCATTTTCTTTCTTTTTTATTGATGTCTGTTTTTATTGTACACTGCTGTAATCTTTATGGCTAAAGCGGCATATCAAATTCTGAGTAAACTAAACTAATGTTGGCAGCAGTCAGCAAAATGCTGATCACCACCAGCTGAATATTGGGCCCCCAGATATTGATTTATTTGTTTGATCAATAAAAATTGTTTTCAACTAAAAATATCCAGCTATGGGAGCTATGCATTGACCACCCAGCAGAATGGATGTGGAGTGTGAAATCTTTATATTAAAGTGGCAGAACAGATGCAATGCCTTCACATATTAGTGCCTGAATGCAAATAGGGTTGCAAACTGGCCAGTTTTGAGTCGGCTTAGCTGGTTTTTCATTGTCCAAGTCGGCTGCCGACAGACCCTTACAACAAGCACAAGCTGAGGGTTTTTTGTCCGTGACCTTGCAGCCCCTCTCTCTTTCCCTCCTGGTTCCAGACAGCATATCACTCTCTCTCTCTCTGCCCACGTCCATGCTCCTGAATACAGCATTTCTCTCTACCTTTCCCTGCTGCAAGTCTAGCGTCTCTCCCTCACCTCCCTTCCCCCCGTCCTCCAAACTTGCCACGATCACTGGCAGCCTGTCTGTGGCTGGCATCAGAGTCTTTTCTGTACAGTGTCCTGTCTGCACAGAAACAGGAAGTTGCATCAGAGCAGGCAGGACACTGTAGAGGAAAGACTTCAACACTGGCCACCAGCAGGCTGCCTTAATAACCTTAGCTGCTAGTGATCAATGCAAGTTTGGAGGTCTTAGGGGGAGCGAGATGAGAGAGAGATGCTGGATTCATGGGGGGGGGGGGGGGTGAGGGAGAAACGCTGGACTTGGGGATGGGAGGGAGATGGAGATATGCTAGACCTGGAGGAGGGGAGATGAAGAAATACAGGACCTGGGTGAGTGGGAGCGATGGACATATACTGGAACTGGGTTGAAGGGGAAGGAGATTGTGATATGCTGGACTTTGGTTGGGCAGACGGAGAGGGAGCTGTGCTAGACCTGCTAGGATGAGAGGACGGGGGAGTGGGAAGAGAGAAAGAGAAAGCAGACTGGGGGAGGGGAAGAAAGTGAGAGAGATGCTGGACCCAGAGAAGGGGAAAAGAAGGGAAGAGACAGATCAGGTGGAGGGGCTAGAATAAAGGAGGAGAGTGGCTAGATCAAGTGTGCAGGGTACAGGAGGAAGGGAAGAAGGAGGAGAAGACAAAGAAGAGATGGTGGGCAAGAAGAGACAAAGACACAGAGAGGCAATGCTGGGAAAGGAGTGGGATAAGGACATAGAGGAACAATACTGGAAAAGAGAAAGGGTCCAGACACAGATAAGGCTGATCATGGTAGGAGGGGGAAATGCTGGACAGGGCAACATAAGGATACAGAGGGGAAATGTTGAATATAAGGAACAGTAAGAGGACAAATGCTGAACATGTGGGGAGGATAAGAACAGAGGAGAGAATCTGGACAGGGCAGATAGGGATGCAGAAAGAATATGGAAGGTGAACATGGAGAGAAAAGAAATGTCATTGAAAAGGAGACCATGGAAAGACAGGAAAAATTGAGAAAAGCAAAAGAGATACTTGGACCAAATCAAATGGAATAATAAAATGCTCAGACTACAAAGGTAGGAAAAAGTATTTTATTCTGAATTATTAATTGGAACATGTCAGCTTCAGGAAATGTGTATTTCTGATATTTTGCATTTCAGTTTCTATTTCTTTAGTATATATGCAAGCCTGACTTCTTGAGGTTTACAGATTTTTGCCTTCATATCTCTATTGCTGATCTGTGGCCCCTTGTTTCATATTTGTTGAGGGTCTCCCTGTGTTTAATACTTGTAACCAAGGTGCAGTATTTTGCTTGTATTGAAATCTTGTAGCTGTCATATTTATTCTGTTTTCTCACTATGCGATGTATTGGTGTTTTAAGGCCTAGTGTAATAGTTACAGTTCTCTTTTTACAGATACGATTGTCGCTCTTTGAGTCCTGGGAGGTAGTGCTATTATGATATGATAAAGTTCTAAGTGTATTTTTGCACAAGTTTGTGCATAGTGTTTTCCAGTGGAAGGATTGTATGTTGGCCTTACTGAGGGACTTCAAAACATGAATATAATTTTTGTTTGTCATAACATTAGATGGGGTTTGTGAAATAATCATAGAATGTATGTACATGTGGCATTTGTTTCTTCTGAGATGGCAGTTCTAGTGTGGACAGTTGGTTGTAGAGGGGAAGAGCAGGAATAGGGCGTAACAAGGAATTTCGGAGGGTATGTGTGAGGTAAGGGAGGGGCATGGAGCAAAGAAGGTGTCCTATTTTTCTCTGCCAAAACGTTGGCATCCCTTAATGTGATATGTAAACCGTTTTGATTGTACCAAAGAAAGGTGACATACATACATATAGTAGATGACGACAGATAAAGACCCATACGGTCCATCCAGTTTGCCCAACAAATTACATATGGTATGATGTGATACTTCATATGTATACCTGATCCTGATTTTCCCTTGCCATTTTCAGGGCACAGACCATAGAAGTCTGTGTGGCACTGTCTTTGTTCTAAATTTCTGAAGTTATCTAAGCCCCTGAAAAGCTCCACTGCAGCCCATCCAAATCTATTTAGCCACGATCAGGGCACAGACCGTAGAAATCTTGCCCAGCACTGGCTTTGCTTTCCAATTACCGGTGTTGCTACCTAATCTCTGCTAAGCTTCTGTGTATCTATTCCTTCTAAAGAGGATTGTTTTGTGTTTATCCCACACATTTTTGAGTTCCGTTACCATCTGCATCTCCATCACCACCCTCTCAATGAAAAAATACTTCCTGACATTATTCCTGAGTCTGCTCTCTTTCAACCTCAATTCATGTCCTCTAGTTCTACCACCTTCCTGACTCTGGAAAATTTTTGTCTGCGGATTTATGCCTTTCAAATATTGTAACATCTATTTTATATCATCCCGATTTCTCCTTTTCTCCAGGGTATACATGTTCAGGTCAGCAAGTCTCCCTTTGTACATCTTGCTATGCAATCCCCATACCATTTGTTAATATGGATTGGAGCTAGAGTATCTACTGGAATGGTGGTAAGCCAGGTTACAGGACTTAGGTCAGCAGAGAAGCCTGGACTAGGCCTGATAACCCACTAATGGCATAACAGTTGAGAACCTGCAAGCGCAGGACCATATGATGCAGTCTTAATAAAACCTGAAACAAATTACAAATTGAATATAGCATATATGATGATAGAATAATAGACAAAAATGGTTTGTAAAATCTGGCTTGTATTTCTATAACATGGCACACAGGTCATAAGATTATATAAAAATAGATTGTGAAACTGGATGTTTCTATATAAGATAAAGGCAAGATGTTCAGGGTGACGGAAATGATGCGAGGTTTTGAAATAGCAAAAGAAAGAGATGTTTACCGGAAAAGACAGTTGGGTAGAGATGGACACCTGGCCGGAAAGGAAAAAAAAAAAGAAATGTTTCAAAATAACTAGAACAGGAAAGAAGTTGGTACAAGATGTTACAAAAGTACAAATGACCATCTGCCGGAAAAGGGAAAAAAATTGGTACAGAGATATTGGCCAATAAGATGAAAAAAAATAGGTACTGCCATTGGGATCTGTGCCTATAAAAGAGTTAACATTCAGACAGAAAAGTTAGAAGCTTCTACAGCACTTGACCGACGGCAGAGCTCTGTGCATTTGAACCCAGATGTATGTATTAAACTGAAAACTTTATCTTGGTAAGAATAAATAAGATCTAAATCCTGAAAACTATCCTTGTCTTTATTCCTACATATTGTATTATATGTACTCTTTCCTTATTATCTGTTATACACAAATAAACTACACAGACTGAACCAGAAAGAGTAGATTAGAAATATATATATATGTGGGAACATAAATGGCCCAGGATACACCTAGATCCAGATAGACTAAAACCAGTGGTCATGGGGATCAGGTTTGAATTGCGACTTCTGATGCCTCCCCAGAACAGACCCCCATGGGACGGGGTAACCCTGGAGGTTAGGGAAACAATTCAAAGCCTTTTGGATGAGCTAACACTCTTTACCCCTCCGTGTAGAGGGGTCAAGAAGGGGTCTAAAAGAGGTCCAATTAAACACATTTTTGTTGCTTTTCTCTGAAGCACTTCTTTTTAGATCCTTAAGATACTGCCTCCAAAACTGAACACGGGGGCCATGCTTGGGCCGACTTGGAGCCGCTTCCCTTCGCTGTCATGCGGATGTGCGCCTGACTGGTGCCGGAGACCATGGTGAAGGCGGTTATCTTGGTGGAGTTTAAAAGGGGGTTAGATGGTTTCCTAAAGGACAAGTCCATAAACTGCTACTAAATGGACTTGGAAAAAATCCACAATTCCGGGAATAACATGTATAGAATGTTTGTACGTTTGGGAAGCTTACCAGGTGCCCTTGGCCTGGATTGGCCGCTGTCATGGACAGGATGCTGGGCTCGATGGACCCTTGGTCTTTTCCCAGTGTGGCATTACTTATGCACTTATGTATGTCGTCGCTTTTTTCGGGGTGTCAGCATTCTCTTTGACGGGACCACGGTGATGCTGTTTGTGGATTGCGTCTTGGAATAACGAGGTGCTAAGAGTTAGCCATTATTGATCACATCTACAGGTGGACCGCTGAGAACCCCTGGGTTCCAATTGTACCCTCTCCCTGCTCAGAAGCACGACTGGCACTGTATATTCGACCACTGCAGTTGGTCAGATAGCAAAATCAAGTAGTTTGAGTGGATGCCGATGAAGGTTGTACGGTTGCAGTGGAATTAAAGATCAACCAAGTGCTTCCCAACCAAGAGCTGCAGTCGTGACAGCATTTACACGGTTTTGGTGCAGCCTTGACCTTCTCGTATCGTCCGGTCTCTCCCATTGCACTACCGAGTGTACAGTAGTACCAACGGCTACATTCTCACATCATCTACGGCTACACAGCACACCGTGAAGATCTATCTGGTGGCGACCCAGCGGTGACTGAGCAAGAGCAGCGTCTGTGTCGTGGCGGTTGAGCTGCAACCACGGCACAGCCTATACCATTCTGGCTCCGCTTTGGCCTACTCACGACATCTAATTCCCCTTGCATCGCCGTGTGTGCAGCGGTGCCAACGGCACGTGTTGTGCCGTGAAGGACTAATAGACGATGGTCCAGCGACAGTCCAGCTGCAGCTGGATTTTGTTAGTGGCAACCAGTGAAAAAAACGAAGACCCAGGCGAACAACCCCTTTGCTGTCTCAATACAACCGAACCCTGATTGTTTGATCACACTCCCACCATCCTGCTACCAGCGGTCTGTTGAAGAGGAGCACGAGGGAAAGGAGAACTATACAGCAACCAGAACTGAACAAAATACTCAAGGTGAGGTTGCAACATCCCGCGGGTGAGGTCGAGACATCCTGTGGGTGCCTGCATCCTCTGCCCCAGCCTGCATCATCTGTCCCTACCTGCATCCTCTGCCCCTGCCTGCATCGTCTGTTCTAGCCTTCATCATCTGTTCCTGCCTGCATCCTCTGTACCAGCCTACATCATACGTCCCTGCCTGCATCCTCTGCCCCAGCCTGCATCATCTGTTCCTCCCTGCATCCTCTGCCCCAGCCTGCATCATCTGTTCCTCCCTGCATCCTCTGCCCCAGCCTGCATCATCTGTTCCTCCCTGCATCCTCTGCCTCAGCCTGCATCATCTGTTCCTTCCTGCATCCTCTGCCCCAGTCTGCATCATCTGTTCCTGCCGGCATCCTCTGCCCAGCCTGCATCGCATGTTTCCTGCCTGTATCGTCTGCAACCTCTTCTCCTCTGTTCCTGCCTGCATCCTTTGCCCCCAGCCTGTGTCGTCTGCCCCAGACTATATCGTCTGTTCCTGCCTGCATCCTCTGCCCAGCCTGCATCATCCTTTCCTGCCTGCATCATCTGTTCCTGCCTGCATCGTCTGTTCCTGCCTGCATCCTCTGCCCGGTCTGCATCGTCTGCAACCTCTACCCCTCTGTTTCCTGCCTGCATCCTCTGCCCAAACCTGCATTGTCTGCTCCAGCCTACATCGTCTGTTTCCTAGCTGTCGACAGTGAGGCTTGTTGAAACTGTTATATGCTTTTAATTGCAAAAATTGTGTCTGCTATTACTATCCCTACGCAGTCCTCATATCTTTATTCAATATGGAATTAACCAAATATCTTCTTATCTCAAGACATCCCAGTAAAGCAACTTCACATCCCACCAATAATCATCATACTAAAGGAAAAATCACCAAATATGATCAGCATCTACAGTCTCAAAAGGAATACTTTAATAAATCAGTTCATGTCAAAGATAGATCAGTCACTAAAATTAACATTTATCCCAACCTGGAGTCTTCCTTCCAAAACATTAAAATTGGTTATATCAATGCTAGATCCGTTGTTAACAAACCTCTGCTAATCTTCGATTGGATTGTTTCGGATAATCTTGACTTACTTATCATCACCGAGACCTGGATCCATAACCAAAAAGATCCAATTCTACTTGATCTATGTCCTTCAGATTATAAAATCATACATTGGACCAGGAAGGACAAAAAAGGAGGAGGTTTAGCTCTTATCAATAGCTCCAATTTCCTGATCGAAGTTATAAACAAAATCATCACCTCTAAACTCGAAATTGCATCAATAAGAATTCAAGAAAAATCCCTTCTAGATCACCTGTCTTGCATCATGTTTTACAGACCACCTGGAAACTGGAATGAATCATTCTCTATCTGCACCGATTTCATTTCTAATATGAGTATATCTAACTCCAACTTACATATTTTAGTGGCGGAGTGGCCTAGTGGTTAGAGTGGTGGACTTTGGTCCTGGGGAACTGGGTTCGATTCCCACTGCAGGCACAGGCAGCTCCTTGTGACTCTGGGCAAGTCACTTAACCCTCCATTGCCCCAGGTACAAATAAGTACCTGTGTATAATATGTAAGCCGCATTGAGCCTGCCATGAGTGGGAAAGCGCAGGGTACAAATGTAATAAAAAAATAAATATAAACCTACATCTTGAAAACATGAATTCCCCATCAACACAAGAGTGCAAGGATTTTTTTCTCTCATGGGACTTTCCATGGCCTAACTGCAGTCCTACCCACATAAAAGATCATATGCTGGACTTTTGCTCCATCAGAATAATCTCAGAATGGAATTTTAAAGTAATAGACACATGCTGGACTGAAGTTCCATGGTCCGATCACTTTAAATTAAATTTATCAATGCTATGGTTAAAGAAAGGTACTCACCGTATCCAACAACACACAACAGTTACCTCAAGAGGAAAAATAGATCCTATAGAGTTTTGGTCTAAACTATATGACAACAAGTGGACTACTAACGCGAACTCTAATCACTTCCTTGTTAAGTGGGATAAAAGATGCAACAATACTTTAGATGAAATAGCTCCTTTAAAAAATAAAAAGATTAAATACTACACCTTGGTATAATGAAGAACTAAAATCCTTAAAATCATTAACTAGAAAAATGGAACGTAAGTGGAGAAAAAATAAAAATGAATCCACCCTTGCAGAATGGAAACAAACCCTTAGAAAATATAAATATGCTACAAGCACAAAAGCAATATTACAAATCAAGAATTGGATATGATTATTCAAACCCGAAGAAATTATTCCAAATTGTCAACAATCTTCTTGAAACAAATTTGGTCACCTTTACAAGCTCAATTTCCCCATCGGCGGATTCACTGGCCAACTATTTCAAAGAAAAAATCCTAAAATTACGCAACTCCCTCACCCTACAAAACTCTGACATTGATGGATTCATCAATCATCTTCAGTCTACCTCCGAAGACTATCCAGCAGATCGTATTTGGCTGCATTTCATTCCACTCTCCATTGAACAAATCACCAAATCACCAACTCCTTCTGCAAATTGGATACATGTCCTAATTACCTACTAAAATCCGCCCCTCCCTGCTTCATCCGAGACCTTACAACCTGTTTAAACTTTATGCTTGAAACTGGTTTCTTCCCAAAAAATTATGGAAACATACTCCTTACCCTCATTCCTAAAGATAATAAAAAAAAATGAAATGACATTACTAACTATCGTCCAATTGCCTCCATACCATCCTGACAGTGTGCTCAGTGCCTGAGTACGGTTGGTAAGAAGATTTAGAAACTAATGGTTTTCTGAATTACTTGTATAATATTTTGTGTCTCTAATATGTATTGATGTACATGTTTGTTAAGGATCTCCTGAAGAAGCTAACGATTGAAACGCGGCCTGTGATGGGATCCATTAATTTGTTTTGGAAAAGTGTGGAATACGCTACAGACACCTACAATTGGACATTGACTGGTGGATTTTGAATTTACATGAGGATCACCTTTGTTTGTCTTTATCAATATATGAACAATGGAATTTTTTGATAGTTAACCATGAATATGGTTAACAAATTAGTGTATTGCTTGGAGAGTCCTCAGTGATTAAAGAGTCTACAGTCAGCAAGTGGACTGACATATTGGGACATTAAGTGATTTTGCTCCATTTCCAGTCATAAATGCTTGGATTAAGATCAATAGAATTATTTGTATGGTTGATCTGTTCGTATCTTTAAAGCAGGAATAAATGAGATGTGATATATTGAGTGTATGTATAAATTGATATATGAAAATGATAGTAGAACTTCGAAATAGTCATATGTAATTGGTTGGATCCTATATAATAAAACGCACCTCCAACGTTCTGAAGCTGACTGCGTGGCTGAGGCATTTCTGCTCTCTGCAAGGCTCCATCTACAGAATAGACGTCAGTCACGTCACATACAATCGTTCTGTCAAAGGAGGAGAGAAACTAAAGAGAGATGGTTCAGGCAGGTAAAACAGAATTCCTTCATAGCAGCATGCAGAGTGAAAGAATTTGGGCAGCATGTGGCCAGAATTTTCACATATGTACCTAATTATGAAAAAATATTTATTTAATTTAAATTTCTTATGTACTGCCTGCAAGCTATTGAAACAGTGTACGTCACTCTCTCAGTCTCATACACTCTCACGGTCTGTTACGTCTGTGCTTTCCTCACCCTCTGGTGGCCAGAACAGGTGGCTGCTATGGACCATCACCCGTTCCAGATTTTAGCTGAGTCCGGTCCGAATCTTCCAGGCTGCCAGGTTTTGCTTGCTTGGATTGAGCCTGCACAGCCACCATAGCTTCCTGGTGATTGCTGCAGCTGAGTCTTTCCTGTCTAGGCTTATTAGCCATTTTGAAACTCTCTGGCTTTGCCTTTGCATTGAGTCTTAGGCCCTGGTCGTGGGTGCTTGTGCACTTCTGCCTGAGAGACTTTGTCTGGACCTGTTTCTGTATTTGCTGGTTTCCTGCCTTTTGAACCTTGCCTGATCCTGGACTTTGCTTTGCTTGCCGCCTGCCTTTTGAACCTTTGCCTGGACCTGGACTTTGTTTTTGCTTGCAGCCTGCCTTTTGAACCTTTGCCTGGACCTGGATTTTGTTTTTGCTTGCAGCCTGCCGTTTGAAACCTTTGCCTGGACCTGGACTTTGTTTTCGCTTGCAGCCTGCCTTTTGAACCTGTGCCTGGACCTGGACTTTGTTTTGCTTGCCACCTGCCTTG
Organism: Microcaecilia unicolor; assembly: GCF_901765095.1. Taxonomy (NCBI): domain Eukaryota; kingdom Metazoa; phylum Chordata; class Amphibia; order Gymnophiona; family Siphonopidae; genus Microcaecilia; species Microcaecilia unicolor. The sequence goes on from NC_044036.1 coordinate 239,695,354, forward strand.
TGAACCTTGGCCTGGACCTGTCTTCTGCTTGCTGGCTGACCGCCAGAGACCAAGCCTGGATTTGCCGATACGTCTGTTCTGCCTTGCTTCTGGTGTGGGGTGGTTTTGCCTGCCACCGCTGCTCCTCGGCAGTGGCCCAAGGGCTCACAAACCCAGTTCCTGTTTAGTGAACGTGACACGGTCTCACAGTTACCCTTTTATCCAAGTTTAAACAACTAACTGCTGCTGGTAAGAGCATACTCCTTATGCAATTTGATAAGTCCAGCGCATTTGACATGATTGACCACAACATCCTGTTACATCTCTTGGATCATTTCGGAATTGGTTGGACGGTACTGGAATGGATTAAGGGTTTTCTTTCATTTAGATCTTATCGAGTGAAAATGAATTCAACCTTATCCTTTTCATGGAACGCAGTTTGCAGAGTCCCTCAGGGATCACCACTGCCCCCCATATTATTTAACATAATGACGGCCCCACTAGTCAATGCTTTATCCAGGTTAGGTTTAAATCCTTTTATTTATGCAGATGATGTAACAATATATATACCATTTAATAAGAATTTGGATGAAATTACCAATCAAGTCACTCTTGGACTGTCCACAATGAACAATTGGGCCAACTCTTTCCACTGAAATTAAATGCTGAAAAGACCCATTGTTTAATTTTATTGTTGCAGTATAACAAATATAATCCCACTACTTTAAATACTCCCAACCTTTCTTTACCAATCTGAGATAGTTTGAAACTTCTAGGGATCACAATCGATCAACATTTAACATTGGAGACCCAAGTAACCAACACCATAAAGAAAACTTTTATTCAATGTGGAGACTCAAACGAATAAGGCCATTTTTTCTTTGTGATGTCTTCTGCAATCTGATACAATCTATGGTCTTAAATCAGATGGACTACTGCAACAGTATATATGCAGGATGCAAGGAAAACTACTAAAGAAATTACAAACAGCTCAAAACACTGCGGCTAGACTGATCTTTGGAAAACCCAAATTTGAATCTGCAAAACCACTTTGAGAAATTCTGCACTGGCTCCCCATTAGAGAATGAGTAGCCTTTAAAATATGCACACTAATTCACAGGATAATCTTCGGTGAAGTCCCGGAATATATGCTCGGGTTAGTTGACTTACCACCCAGAAACAGAGTCAGTATCTCAAGATCATATCTGAATTTACACTACCCAGTCTGTAATGGCCTTAAATACAAATCAATTTACACCACCAACTTTACATACATAGGCACTCAATTATGGAATGCTTTACCCAAACAAGTAAAATCTACCCAGAACTACCTTAACTTCTGAAAATTGTTGAAATCAGTATTGTTTAAGAGGGCTTATTCCCCAGGTTTAATTTAACTGAATTAGCTATTACTATAAATTACAGATCCAAGGACAGTAATTACCTGTTACTATCTCTTGCCTTTTGATGTTTAATTGTTATTATATGTCTTATTCTCAATTTGTATAATTGTTCTTCTTGTACTGTAGCTTGCACTACAGACTTTGTAAGCCACTTTGAGCCTACGATCAGTGGGAAAATGTGGGAAAATAAATAAACACAATATTCCAAGTGGGGCTTCACCAGTGACTCGTACAGGGTCATCAACACCTAAGGTTCTACTACTCATTTTCCTTTCCTCCAAGTGGATTCCGTTTACCACCACCTTCTGTCACCTGTCAGTCAACCAGTTTCCAATCCAGTCCACCACTTCCGGTCCTAAGTTCAGCACTCTCAGCTTATTCATCAGTCTTCTGTGAGGGACCATATCAAAGGCTTTGCTGAAATCAAAGTAGATCTAGTGCATGTACTTCATCCAGTTCTTTGGTCACCCAGTCAAAGAAGTCAGTCAGATTTGCTTGGCAGGATTTTCCTTTGGTAAGCAGTGTTGCCTCGGATCCTGCAATCTGTTGGCATCTAGAAAGTCAACTATCCTTTCCTTCAGCAGCAACTCCATTGTTTTTCCTACCACTGACGTGAGGCTTGCTGACATGTAGCTTCTCACTTCTTCCCTTTCTCCGCTTTTGTGAAGAGGGTCTACATCAGCTTGTCTCCAATCCAGCGGAACTGCTTCTATTTCTAAAGATCTATTAAATAAATCCTTAAGAGGTCCTGCCAGGACTTCTCTGAGCTCCCTCAGTACCCTGGAATGAATCTCATTCAGCCCCATAGCTTTTTCCACTTTCAGATTTTCAACTTGTTTAAAAATGCTTTCTTCCGTGAAAAGCGTAATATCCACTCCATTTTCAGATCCTTCCTTGGCAGCAGACCATGCTACTTCTGCAGGATTTTCTTCTGTGAATACCGAAGAGAAGTTTTATCCTCATTTGCTTTATCCTCATCACTCTTCACATAGCTACTCTCAGCATCCTTTAGTCTTACACTCTGCACATAGCTATTCTCAGCATCCTTCAGTCTTACAATTCTATTCCCAATATATCTGAAAAAGGTCGTCACCTCTTTTTACATCTTTAGCCAGTTTTTATTCCACCTGCACTTTCACTAGCTGTATTTCCCTCTTCGCTTCTTTGAGTTTAATCCGGTAATTTTTCTGTGATCCTCTTGTTGCATTCTTCTGTATTTCTTGAATGAAGCCTCTTTTGCCCTTATTTTTTCAGCCTTCTTGTTTGGAGAACCAACTAGACTTCCTGTTTCTCTTGTTTTTGTTTACTTTCCTTGTGTAAAGATCAGTTGCCATATTTATAGCAGTTTTCAGCGTGGACCACTGCGCTTCCACTTCTGCAATGCCTACCCCTGCCATCAGCTCCTTCTTCAGGTATTCCCCCATTTTACCAAAATTAGTATGTCTGAAATCCAGTACTTTGAGTTTTGTGTGACCACACTCCGCATACCATTTCGTGTGATGATCACAATTACCTAGGGGGCACCCACACAGACATTGGAAACACTTCCTCCATTTGTAAGCACTAGATCCAGCTTTGATTGTTCCCTCATGGGTTCCGTCACCATTTGTCTAAGCAAGGCACTTTGACAGGCATCCATAGTCTCTCTACTTCTTTCCAATTCTGCCAACGGGACGTTCCAAGCCACATCAGGCAAGTTGAAATCTCCCAACAACAGCGCCTCCCCTTTTATACCAAGCTTATGAGTATCTTCTATCAGGTCATTGTCCAGCTTCTCCATTTGTGCCGGAGGTCTGTAGATAACACCCATGTAGATATAGGTTCCATCTTCTCTTTCCAGGATGATCCATATAGTCTCTTTCTTTCCCCAGGTTCCCTGAATTTTAGCTGTTCTGATATTATTTTTCACAAACAGCGCCAGTCCTCCACCTCTTTTGCCCTCCCTATCCTTCCTAAAAAGATTATATCCTGGTAAGGTTGCATCCCATTCATGGGAATCATTGAACCATGTCTCTGTAATAGCAACAATATCCAAGTTTTTCTCAACCATCAGGGCTTGCAAATCTTGAAGCTTTTTACTTAGACTACAAGCATTTGTACTCACTGCTTTCCATGTGCTATATGTTTGGACGGTTTTTCTATTTTTACATTACCTTTGCCTCTGCCATCATGTTTTTTTCTGGGAGTGACTTTCTGAGTTCTCTTGTTTCCTGTTGTCACCCCCACCCTCTAGTTTAAATGTCTAGAAACATATATCTGAATTTGTCCCCAAGGATCCTTTTTCCTTTCACACAAAGATGTACAGCCTGTTATTTGTCCACATACTGGCCCATCCTTCTATATATCAAATAAATAAAAAATAAAATTTAAATGTTTCCTCCCAGCTGCTCTCTGAGATCCCCCAACCACTCTGACAGGGCCAAGAAAGAAGATGGAGCAATGCAGGGATGGGGCATATATCTTCTAAAAAGTGCTGATTTCCCCAAAGTTATGAAGTAACTCACTTTTCTGACCAAAGTATGAACAAGTGATGAAAAGCCAGAGACGATTCACTTACTGCTTACAACCTGGAGCCTGAATGGGTTGGGAAAATGACAATGAGGGAAGCAGGGATACAGAGGAGAAGTAGAATTTAAGAGTTGGCCTGAGGTGCACATGAAAGGATACAGGAGAAATAAAACTTGAAAAGTCCATTTTGAAAACTAGACCTGGATGGCTCAGTCTGGCCTCAAAGGCCTGGAGCCAGCAGATTACTCCATTGTTGTACTTCCAAACCTGTGGACAAGTTTATTTGCTCTCAGAAGCAGGCAGGTTTTCATTCATTCCATATTCCCAATTTTGAAGAATAAACATGTAAAGTCAGAAATAGTTTAGATGCCTCTCACAAACACAGGTATTTACTCAGCTGCCTGCAGCAGTGCTCAGAAAAACAGTCTAATTGTGTTAGAAGATGAAGGGAGATGGGGCTGGTAACCTCATGGGAACAAGATCTAAGCATTATTGGAAAACATTGACCCACAGGCTCACACACTGCCTCATTTTTCCAATTAAGACACAGCCTGTTTTCTGCCCTTATATAATACTGTGTAATATATGATGAAAGGGGCCTGGGGACCATACAAAACATCTCCAAGAGAACATTCCTGGTTCTGGTATTAATTTGTAATCCTAAAAGTGAAAATACTAAAGGGATGTTTTTTAAATGTATTTAAAATCACAACTCTGCCCCCCCCCCCCCCACCCCAACAAAAAATGTCCTGTACTTCAGTAGTTATAAATCCCTGTACCTTAGGCATCAGAGAATGAAAAATGGATTTGGATTTTTTGATTACTTTCCATTCTAAAATCTCAGGTTGAATTACAATTCAGATATAATAGTTATTTTTCTACCCAAGAGGGTTTAAAATCTGAATTATATCTGATACAATTAGAGTGGATTAAGGCATAGGTAAACTAGGCATGTTTATATTTATGTTTACTAAAAAGTTTGATATCCCGCTATTTCTGAATGACAGGTCATAGCAGATTACAATTACAAAATATCATTGGTAAATAGAATAGAACGCCATAATGAAATAGGAATGCAAAGACGTCAGGACGTCAGGACTCACAGCACAGATCAGCGAACGCACTGGAGACCGGCGCTGAAGAAGACTAAGGCTGGCGGGGGTTGAGAATCCCCGCCAGCAAAGGTACCTTGTGGCGGTGGGTTGAAAGTGGGGGGGGGGAGGGTCGGCGGGGTGGGGGGGTCGAAAGTAGTGAAAAAATATTTTCTCTGGTTTGTTTTAAATTTACTACTTTGTAGCTTCATTGTGTGTCCCCTAGTCCTAGTATTTTTGGAAAAAGTAAACAAGCAATTCACATCTACCTGCTCCACTCCACTCATTATTTTATAAACCTCTAACATATCTCCCCTCAGTCATCTTTTCTCCAAGCTGAAGAGCCCTAGCCTCTTTAGCTTTTCCTCATTGGGAAGTCGTCCCATCCCCTTTATCATTTTCTTCGCCCTTCTCTGTTCCTTTTCTAATTCCACTATATCTTTTTTGAGATGCGGTGATCAGAATTGCACGTGTGGTCGCACCATGGAACAATACAAAGGCATTAAAACATCCTCATTTTTGTTTTTCATTCCTTTCCTAATAATACCTAACATTTCTATTTGCTTTCTTAGACGCCGCTGCACATTAAATAGAAGGTTTCAATGTATCATCAACTGGCACCTAGATCCCTTTCCTGGTTAGTGACTCCTAATGTGGAAACTTGCATCCAGGAGCATAGCTACGGGTGGGCCTGGTTGGGCTCAGGCCCCCCAATCTCAGCTCAGGCCCATCCAGGCAGCTGGCAGATCTCTCATCCTCCTCTTCCCTGCCTAATTTTGTTTTTATTGCAGGCTGGGTCCTGATCCAGAAATCATCGGCCATTGTAGTGCTTCATGCTGACGCCGCTACTCCGTCGCTCACTCTCCATCCAGTTTCTGGACTCTGCTTTCCTGCTTTGCCTTGCTCCTCCCCCTCATGAGCATGATGGTGCAGCAATGCTGCATGGGAAGGGAAACTCTGTCAGCTGCCATTGCAGTTGCAGTTCCTCCACTCTGCCCTGCTGGATCAAGATCAGCCTTTTTTTGTTGATTCCGCCCAGTTCTCAGCACTTCCCCATGGTCCCACAATAGCACACATGGAACGGAGCACAGTGAGTGCTCTCTGTCTGTACCACCACCGAAGCCCAGCTGCCCAGCTCAGATAAAATAAATATTTTTTTAAATTTTAACATCTATGTACATTGTAATGCTGGGCGGTGGTGGGCACTTTTTTTTTTTATTTGTACCCCACACTTTTTTCCCCACTCATGGCAATGGAGGGTTAAGTGACTTGCCCAAAGTCACAAGGAGCTGCCTGGGCCGGGAATCGAACTCAGTTTTTTAGTTCCCTAGGACCAAAGTCCACCACCCTAACCACTAGGCCACTCCTTTCCTAGGTCAAAAAAGGTATATTTAATAATTAAATATATCATTTTTCACTGGGCAGTGAAGAGCCCACTCTCACCCAGTAACCCACCAACAATAAATTTTTATAGTGCCCAGGTTAAAATTTTAAAAAGTTGTATATTTGTCATGTTGGTGCCTTGGTGGGTTTTTGGGTGAGGATGTTCTCTGCAGTGCCTGGGTTAAAAAAATTTTTTTAAAGTTTTAAATTTAATGTAGGCAAGTTTCTGGGTGGAGGTGGGCTATGCAGTGTCCAGGACATTAAAAAAAAAGATGCTAGACTGTGGGAGGATGGGTAGGGGATAGGACAAGGCTGATGCTAGGCTATAGGGAGGGGTGGGTGGAAGAGTAGGGCTGATGCTTATCTATGGGATGATTGGTGGGGAAGGGAAGGGCTGATACCGGACTACTGGGATAGATGAGGGGAGGGAGTAAGGTAGAGAAGGGAAGGGCTGATCCTGGGCTACGGGGATGGTTGGAGGGATAGGGAAGGGAAAAGCTGATGGCGGGCTGAAGGGCAGGGAAGGATTGATGCCGGGCTACAGGACAATTGCTAATGTTTGGTCCTCTATTCTGTAATTGATGAGAGTTGATATGTATTCTGCATGTGACCATGGTAAGAGATTCTGCTGGCATGTAGTTTGTGTGGGGTTGCATGAGCCTGACTTGTCTGACTTTTCCAATGGGATGTGTATTGCTGTTATGCAGGGCCTGGGGTAAGCACCGCAGGGGGGCGCCTGCCTTCAAGGGTGTCGTGCCAGCTGCAGCGCTGCCGGTCGAGTTCTATTTCAAAATTAAAAAAATAAACCATACCGTACCGCGTTGGCGTGTCAGCGCCTATGCGCATGCTCTGCTGCCTTCCCGCGTGCAGCGCTCGGGCTCAGCTTTCCTCCCTCCCTCCCCATCAGCGCCTAGACATGTCCACCTGCGAGCTCTACACCCGAGTAAGTGAAGCGGGGAATCTATCTCTTCAGCTGCTCAGCGAGCGGCGGGGGGAGGGGCGCGATTGATCTCTTCAGCTTTGCTTAGCGGACGGGAAGGTGCGGCCTTAGCTTCCTTGCTGCTGTTTCCTGAACTAGTACCGGGGTAGGTGTTGCTTGCGGTGTGGCAAATTCTCACTCTGACCGAGTCGAGGAACACCAGGAGCGGATGGGGGGCCGTGGGGTGGAGCTGCTGCTTGTCACAGCCAATGTGGGCTCCGTGTGTGACAAGGTGGGTATCGGGGGAGGGAAGGGTCCGCCCTGAGGAAGGCCTGTAGCGTCCATGCAACTCCAGCTCCTGCAGTTGTGAGTCTGCAGCGGTGGGGGGGGGGGGGGGTACGGGACACAAAGCACAAACCAACTTGCCAAACTCTCTTCTGAAAGTACGTCTCCCTGGACGTAGTGAACAAGTTGTACTCTCTGCTGACAGTACTCTTTCCTGGACACGCTTGAACAAGTTTGTGCTATAGTGGTGATGCTCAAGCAACCACTGCACAAATACAGTTGACATTTTTGACAGATAGGACTAGCTGTTCGTTTATATGCTATTAATTTTACTATTATTAGATTTTGTTTGAGTTTTATATTTGTTGTGACTCATGGCTTTAGTACTGGGCACCTGCCTTCAAGGGCACCTCGCTGGCCACGGTGCTGGCGGTCGAGTTCTATTTCAAAATTTTAAAAATTAACCATACCGTGTTGAGAGAAAGGAGATGCCACATTGGGTGGGGGGCGCCAACTGATAGTCTGCAGGGGGGCGCCAGAGACCCTAGGCACTGCCCTGCTGTTTTGTATATGCACTGCTGCCTTTATAAAAGTACTGTTATTGATATTTGTTTTCAGAATTGGTGTTGAGATTTGCAACATAGTGTAGCTGGGTCACCTTTCCAGGACCCAGCCAGGCTTGACCCTGCTTAGCTGCCTTCTTCTTCACACAGCTGCTGCTTCCCTCCACAGCAATCTGGCTGCTTTGAGCCTCAGCTCCAGGCCCTGAGAACTTCCAGGACTCCTTCCTCCCTCCGTTTCTTTTCACAGAGGCACATTCAAAGCACAACGTTTATAAGTAAGGGCTTTTATTTTCTTGCTTCAGGTCACCATAAACGCCCAGGCACACCTTAACTCCAGGTTGGTTAGGGCTTGCTACCCAAAGCACAAGTCAGGTTCAAAACAGTCCATATATCTTCACTTCACTTGACCTAAGATTACTTCTCTTAGGGAACAGTACATTATCAGAAAGAAAACACAGTAGCTTGGTAGGTTGCAGCCCAGACCTTTTCAGTAGGAAACAGTTTACACAGTCTTTCTTGCACCTCCTTACAGCACAGTTACACAGCTTGGTTCCCACCTGGTTCAGGCTGGGGTTTCAATTGTGCCCAGCCCTCTTTCTCTCCCAGGGCTGCACCTGTTCCCTCTTTAGTAGAGATCTTCCCCAGCGCCTCTGCCGGTCTTCCACCAGTCTCTCCAAGGCACAGCTAGCCACCCTCTTACAGCAGCTTTTTGGGTTTGAGCCAGAGCTCCAATCTCCATCTGTTCCTCCTCTAGCCCTTCAGTAATCTCCATTTTATCCTCCTCTTCAACTTCCCCTGCCCCCAATCTCTCCAGCTAGCCCTCATCACCTTCCTCAGAGACCATTTCCCAATCTTCTATCTCCTCCCCTAACTCTTGCAGAGCCGGGTGGGGAAGAGAAGGATTCTGGGACTGGTAGTTCCTCCCCTTCTTCCTTAACCCAGCCAACCTCTCTGCCTCCGGTAGCCCAGCTTTCTGAATGTGGGTGTTGTGCACATGAAATCTGCCCCGTTGGGATTCCCCGGCTCCCTGCACCCCCTTTCTTCGTGTCTTCCCGGATCCCCTCCACCTGCACTCTCACAATAGGCTCTAAGAAGCTTCTTTGCAGGATTTAGTGTTACTTCACAAAGTATCTGGCAGTTGCAGTTAAGGGATTTTTGTATTGCTATTATTGAGGTACTACCAGAATTTGAATATATTTTTCCTATGTAATTATATTGCAAGATCCTGTTGTGTGTGTTGAGAGGTTTGCCACTATAGTAGACTTATGTCTGGTCAGTTTTAAGATATGGGATAATGTAATTATATTTTAAAATATCGGCTTTTCCATTAAGTATGTATGTGGTTTATGCTGATGCAAGGCAGCTGTTGGGCAAACTACTTAAGTAGAGAGGTGTGGTAGCCGTGTTAGTCCACTCTTAAAGGTTATCAATAGAAATCAAACAAAATAAAACATGGAAAAGAAAATAAGATGATACCTTTTTTATTGGACATAACTTAATACATTTCTTGATTAGCTTTCGAAGGTTGCCCTTCTTCCTCAGATTGGAAATAAGCAAATGTGGTAGCAGATAGTATATATGAGAGAAACATCAAAGCATTATTTTTACAGTATGACAGAGTGGGAGGGTGGGGGTATGCATGGGGACATCAAAGCATTTCATTGATATTCTAACAGAATGGGTGTTGGTAGGTGAGAGGAGGGTAATAAACAGAGAAATAAACAGAGAAATACAGCTTTATGTTTTATAATGAGTTAGAAAACCCAGATCCTTATTAAGTCCTGTTTGTTGGGTGTCAAAATATTCAATCATTCTTATTTCAAAGGTCTTACGTTCCTGTATTGTTTTAAAATTACCTTTCAGTATTCTTACTGTGAAATCACCCTTCACATACAAAAAGATCCATTATTTACAGCCAAGCCACAAGATACCACCGTATCTGCTCAGACCCAGAGGATAGAGACAGACACCTTGAAACCCTGACTGCATCCTTCAAACAGAAAGGCTACAACCCCAAAATAATCTCCAAGAATATTGTCTCCTCCCTCAAAACACCCATGGAAAATCTGCTACAGTACAAAGAAAAAAAAGCCACAGACAGAATTCCCCTTGTAGTGACATACAACCCAGAGCTGGAGAAACTGAGGAAAATCATAAGAGACCTACAGCTACTACTTCAGGAAGATGAATTACTGAAAGAGATATTCCCATCCCCACCAGTGCTGGCCTTCCGACAGCCACCAAATTTAAAACACAAGCTGATCAGAAGTAAACTTCCAACACAGACGGAAAAAGAAAAGGGCACGTTTCCGTGTAACACAGCCAGCTGCAAACTATGCCAAAACATTTCACAAGACCCCACAGTCATTCACAAAGGAAAAATATTCAACATAAAGGACTATTTTACATGCTCATCTTCCAATGTGGTATATATCATTCAGTGTAAAAAATGTAACGAAGGATGCTATATTGGAGAAATAGGCCAGATGTTTAAGACAAGATTCAATCTGCACAGACATCACATGAAAATAGCCGGTGCCAGTCAGGCCCCCACCCCTGTGGGCCAACACTTCACAAGACCAGAACACTGCACCAGTGATTTCACAGTAAGAATACTGAAAGGTAATTTTAAAACAATACAGGAACGTAAGACCTTTGAAATAAGAATGATTGAATATTTTGACACCCAACAAACAGGTCTTAATAAGGATCTGGGTTTTCTAACTCATTATAAAACATAAAGCTGTATTTCTCTGTTTATTTCTCTGTTTATTACCCTCCTCTCACCTACCAATACCCATTCTGTTAGAATATCAATGAAATGCTTTGATGTCCCCATGCATACCCCCACCCTCCCACTCTGTCAGACTGTCAAAGTAATGCTTTGATGTTTCTCTCATATATACTATCTGCTACCACATTTGCTTATTTCCGATCTGAGGAAGAAGGGCAACCTTCGAAAGCTAATCAAGAAATGTATTAAGTTATGTCCAATAAAAAAGGTATCATCTTATTTTCTTTTCCATGTTTTATTTTGTTTGATTTCTATTGCAAACTACTTAGAAATCCATCATCAAGTGCATTCTAAGGCCTTATTTTGTAGTATCCCAAGAAACACTACTCATACCTATATACATAGTGCCCATCCATATTAGCCCTGGGCCCACCTAAAATGTCAAGTTTGGCTACACTACTGGATCATAGCCAATCTCCTTTTTGAATCATGGGGAGTAGGATGCCTAGTGAAACCATCCTGAACTTTTGTTTGGTCAGATACTCATTCAGGGACCTCAGATCTAGGATGGGATGGATCCCTAGAGTAAAATCCCTTCTCTCTTTATCCTGATGGTATGAGCTCCTTCACATTACATAAGTATTACCATACTGGGACAGACCAAAGGTCCATCAAGCCCAGCATCCTGTTTTCAACAGTGGCAATCCAGGTCACAAATACCTGGCAAGAACCCCAAAAAGTACAAAACATTTTATACTGCTTATCCCAGAAATAGTGGATTTTCCCCAAGTCCAATTTAATAATGGTCTATGGACTTTTCCTTTAGGAAGCCGTCCAAACTTTTTTAAAACTCTGCTCAGCTAACCGCCTTTACCACATTCTCTGGCAACGAATTCCAGAGTTTAATTACATGTTGAGTGAAGAAAAAGTTTCTCCGATTCGTTTTAAATTTACTACAATGTAGCTTCATCGCATGCCCCCTAGTTCTAGTATTTTTGGAAAGCGTAAACAGACGATTCATGGCTATCCGTTCTACTCCACTTATTATTTTATAGACCTCTATCATATCTCCCCTCAGCTGCCTTTCTCCAAGCTGAAGAGCCCTAGCCACTTTAGCCTTTCTTCATAGGGAAGTTGTCCCATCCCCTTTATCATTTTCATCGCCCTTCTCTGCACCTTTTCTAATTCCACTATATCTTTTTTGCGGTCGCACCATGGAGCGATACAAAGGCATAATAACGTTCTCATTTTTGTTTTCCATTCCTTTCCTAATAATATCTAACATTCTATTTGCTTTCTTAGCCGCAGCAGCACACTGAGCAGAAGGTTTCAATGTATCATCGACGACGACACCAAGATCCCTTTCTTGGTTGGTGACTCCTAACGTGGAACCTTGCGCGACGTAACTATAATTCGGGTTCCTCTTTACCACATGCATCACTTTGCACTTGCTCACATTAAATGTAATCTGCCATTTAGATGCCCAGTTTCCCAGCCTCCTAAAGTCCTCTTACAATTTTTCACAATCCTCCCGCGACTTCGAATAACTTTGTGTTGTCAGCAAATTTAATGACCTCACTGGGCTTTAAGAGGGAAGAATTCCTTTATAAGCAATTCCTGATGCTAAGAGCTCAACTTTGATACTATATGACACTGATTTTGGATTTGATTTATGCCTTCTTTACATTTAGATATGATCCCATTTTCTGTTCTATTTACTGTTAATGTTATGTAAAGTTCTTGACTTGGAGAACTGTACCTGTTAAAAACTGAATAAAAAGATTTGGACATGAACTTTGATACTCAGGATCAGCAATTTGGAGGAATCCTTTTGAACTGAAGACTATAACCTGTCTGGACAATTTTTACAACCCACCAGCCTGAGATTATCAGGTGCCACCTCAATTGGAAATAATTCAGCCTCTCTCCTACCAGGTGGTTGTCTGGACAGTTGCTTTGATGGAGGGCCTTCTGCTGCTCTAGTGGGAACAAGATCCCTGTGCTGTCTGGGAAGAGTGTGGGGTGGGGTGGGGTGGGGTGGGGTGGGGTGGGGTGGGGTGGGGTGGGGGGGGGAGAGGGGGAGGGGAGAAGATGCTTACGCCTTTGAAGGTAGTAGGAACATTGCCTCCATATTTAACTTTTTTGGAGTGTTGAGCTTTTGTTTTGCTATATCTTATTGTGAAAAGCATAAATATAAATACTGTACACTTCTAATGACATTTCCCCTGAAATGAAATAATAATAAAAACAACAACAAAACAAAATGAAATGAAAAATCCTGAAAATGACATGAGAAACTAAGCAAAATAAATTTTTTTGCCTGCATATCCCTAATGCCCATAGGTATTTCCAGGACTTAGTGGGAGCAGTTTAAGTACCTGACAGTATATTTTAGAAAGTAGATCTTAAATGACACAGTGACTAAGAAAATAATTATTGGATATAATAAATGATTTATTAACTTACATTAGCTCTATATTGATACAGATAAAGTTATGGTGATTTCTTAAAGTTTTTCTTTGGGATAGGTAAGGGGTCAAGGCCTTCTTTATCCTTCCTCTCATTTGTCTCCACACTCTCTACTTGGTCATGCTGTCCTCCGTTTTGCCACATCTGTTCTGCACTCCTCTGGTGGCAACACTTCATCGCTGTTTTACAGACATTGTCTATCCTCTCCCCAGCTCCACCGAGCTCTGGGTATGTTTTCCGCTGCCTTTTGGTGCAGGCGTCACATATGCGATGAGGGCAGTGCATGACTACCGTCTGCCTATGGAAGGGGCAGACAAGGGTGATCACAGGAGGACTCTCATGACTGTGCTTCGTAGTAGGACTGCAGAAGACAGGAAATTTTTAAGGACCTTGAGATACATTTATAATAAACAGGGTTTTTTTTAATGCTATTGCCTCAGGGTCCCTGTTTCCCCCCTCACTCTCCAGTTAAGTTTTCAGGATAGCTACAATGAGCATACATAAGATAGATGAGATTTTAGATCAAATTGCTAACCTTTCCATATCTGAGCTCAAGGAGAGTTATAAATTCATACACAGTTGATAAGTACCTGAGCAAGAGGGCGTACCATCTTGGTCTTCACTGCCAAGATATACATTCCTTTTCTGTTCCTTAGAGATCCCCTGTTTATCCCTTCTTTCTTGAATTCAGATACAGTCCTTGTCTCTCCACCACCTCCACCACCTCCTTCTATGCATCCACCAATCTTTCCATACAGAAATATTTCTTTAGATTACTTCTAGATCTATCCCCTTTCAACCCCTTTGGCTCCAGAGCTTATATTGAAAGAGGATTGCCTCCCGTGCATTTATACCATGGAGGTATTTAAATGTCCCTATCATATTTCCCCTCTCCTGCTATCCAAAGTATATATATGAGATCTCTAAGACTGTTACCATATGTTTTATGAAAAAGACCACTGACCATTTTAATCACCACCCTCTGGATTGACTATTCCATTTATATGTTTCTGAAGGTGCAATCAGCAGTATTCCTTCACAAACGTTTTCCCTACAGGTTTTTTCTCTATTGATTTTTTAAAACCTTTTAGTGCTTTCCAACCAGAGCAAAGTACACTATGATTAAATCCATCTGATCACATCAAAAAGAGGGAGGAAGGTGGATTCTGAGACTGGCTCCTTCTCTACTGAAAAATATATTGATCTGATAATGGTGAGCTAATTTTTAATAGGGCCAAAGTTTAAACATATTAGAAAATCTATGTGTAAGTAGGGTTGCCAGTCTGTATTTGGCTGGCATTGTTATAAAGCAATGGCAACACCTTGTAGCACCACACAAATAATAATTATGGAGTCTTTTGAGATGGATAGTGTTATACAGCTGTGTAGAGCCTGTACATAAAGATTAATAACTTGATGCATCCACAAATCGTAGTGATGAAAGGGGTGGTAATTTTGTCAGCTAAAGAAAAGAATCTCCTGTTCATTATACAGCAGAGCATTGTTCCAACCAACCCATGCATCCCACAATACCAGTTGTCGGAACTCACTGCTTCTCTTTGCCAAGGCATGGGATGATTGAGGAGAAGCATCTCCAAAAGCGACTGTTCTGTTGGCTCACAATTTTATCCTCCATTGCACCATGAGGTAGCTCAAAAACATAGCCACATGGAACAGAATGACATCTCCTCCTTCTGATGTTGCTCAGCAACCAAGCCCAAATCACAAAGCATTTGTGACATCACCCTAATGACTATTTTTGTAGGCAACTAAGCTTTTGCCTTGCAGAAGTCAATGATGATGTCATATACTAAAATATATTACTCTTTGCCATATTTACTTGTAGAACACTCAATCTAATAGCTACTAATACTACTAGACATTATTATTACTTAAGATTTCAGTAGTGTTGCTAAGTCTGCACATCACTAGGCAGACACATAGGGGAATTTTATGAGCATTTTCAGTGCATAAAACATCAAATGAAGGGCAATTCTATAAACTAGTGTTACCTCACTCTGCTGAAGGAGCCCAATCTTACTTTCAACAATAATAGAATCTTCACTGGCTGAGATACCTCCAACTGAGGTTTCTCTCAGGAGTAGGGTTGGACAAAGGCAAACAGTCTGCATTGCCCTAACTAGGGCCCACCAGTATCAGGAAAGGAGACCACACCCAGATATCCATTGGTGGCTTGAAGGTACCAGAAAGGCCCACAGCAACCGCAATATAAATCAACAGATGGAAACTCCCAGGAAGATTTTCTTCCCAAAGAAAGTAGAAAACAACAGCTGATTAATGGAAATGAAAATGTGGATACCACCACAGGCAATAATGACAGGACTGTGCTAAGAGTCACCCTTGACTCCGAGACATGAATAAGTGATCTGCACAGAACACTGTAAGGATTTCAAATTAGCAATGGAACCAAGCAAAAAATGTTGAGCAGCAGTCACGCTGACCATGTAGAAATGGAGCCAGTTTGAGCATGAAGGAACACAGGAGGAATCCAACATAAGATGGGGAGGATCCTGTCACACAATAAGGCAGAGACTCAGGATAGGTTGAGACATCACCCCAGACATAGGATAAGCTGAAATATGACACCAGCTAGCCACATTCCACATAGAAAGGGCTAAGCTGTGCATCTTAGAACACCAGAGATGCAGTCCCCAGCTAGAACAGATTATACAACAAAGTGGGAAAGTCACAGATGACAAGGATGAGACCAGTAAGAGTCAGATATGGAACAGCATCAAAGCTGTTGTGCATGTTCAGAGATGGATGCACGTCCCCCTCCATGAACGGTGCAGTGCTTCTTATCCAGAGATGCATCTGCACCCAGAGACAGAGCCACACCCAGAGCCAGACAAGGAGCATTGCTCTGTAACAGAGATGGAACTGAACCATGCATCCAGGGATGAAGCTTTGGACAACTCCAAAGATGAAGCTATGAGGCATAACCAGAGGAAGAAAGCAATCCACTTCCTGCAATGAAATGTTGCCTCACACTCAGAGGTGGAGTTGGGTATGCAGAGAAAGAGCCATGCCCCAAACCAGGAGGAAGCTGTGTCCCATAGACAGAGACGGAGCCAACTGTACTGGAGTGTTATGGAGGAAGCAGAGATGAAACCATGCTCCACACCCCGAGATAGCACTATGATCCATATTTATAGATGGAGCCTTGTTGATTATCCCAGATGGAGCTATGCTCACTATTCAGAAATGGAGCAGTGCTCTCCTCTCAGAGATGGAGCTACACTCTACAGTCCAAGAAGGAGTTGTGTTCTACATTCAGGGACAGATTCATGCTCTACATTTAAAATGGAGCTATGTTCTATAGTCAAAGATGGAACTGTGCTCTACTGTTTGAGATGGGGCTGTGGTCTATATTCAGAGACAGTGTTGTGCTCTAGAGCCATAGATAGCATCATGCTCTACCTTCAGAGATAGAGCTGTGCTCTGCATTCAGAAATGCCGCCACACTCTACGTGCAAAGAGGGAGCTGTGTACTAACTTCAGAGATAGAGCTGTGCTCTGCATTCAGAGATGCCGCCACACTCTACGTGCAAAGAGGGAGCTGTGCACTAAATTCAGAGAGAGAGCGCTTTGCTACACATACAGAGACATTCAGAGACTGAGACGTGCTCTACATACAGAGATGGAGCAGTGATCTTTATTCAGTGATGGAGCTGTGTTCAACATGCAGATGTGGAGTTGTGCTCACCAAGCAAAAATGAAGACTCAGGACATAGAGATGAAGCAGCGCTCAATGGGGAGTGATGGAACCATACTCAACAGGCAGTGATAGAGTTGCATCTAGTCATCAGAAATGAAACTGTGCACCACAAAGAAGCCAAGGCCACCAGGCATAGATGGTCATGTTCAAAGTCAGAACTTGGACTGTGTTCCACACACAGAAAAGGAGGGGTTTGCTCCCCATTCAGATACGGAGCAAACCAACAGAGAGGAAACTGAGAATGGCCCAAGATAAAACTTAACTGAGGCTGGGACCAGCGAAACATGAGTGGGCCACTACAGATATGATGCTGTGACCATTGGGTATGGCCAGAACTGTGCTCCACAGCCAAATACCAAGCAGTGCAGCACATGGAAAGGGGAAACTTTGCTGTACAGACAGTGATGGATCTGTTCTCCACATGTACCAATAGAAGAAGTTCAACAACCATGAAAGAGCCAAATTCTGCCGATACCACAGAGCCACAAGCTAACCAAGCAGCTGTAGCCATGCGCTGAGGTGATGCTGTCACTATGAGACAAAGGCCGACGATGGCCACAGAAACTGCCAGAGGCTGGCGCAGCTGGAACTGCTAACAGCAAAGGAGTGCCTGTAGAAGCAGAAACACACAACCGCACTGCCTGCCCAGTGGAGAGAGTGCACTCAAGACGGCAAGTACCTGACAGTATGCAGTGGGCAGCAAGGCCAGGCCACCTGTGTAGCCCCCAACAGGAGGGTTCTAGAACAGCGGCCATGAAGAGGTCAGTGAACGCACCACAAACTGTCTTCCAATGATCAGCACCTAAAACAGAAGGCTGCAACCTGCAAGACACCCAGGGGACATCCCATCCAGAACTAACTCCAAGCCACAAGGCTACAGCAACCTGAAGGCTAATAGTGTAAATGCTAAATAATCTGAAGAGCAATTGTCCATGCCAGAAAGGCCCCAAAATAGCTAAAGGTGCAGAAAGCTGCGGGGTGGAAATGCTGCCATATGCTGAAATCAAAATCAGTGAATGAAGTCGAAGCTGAAGGCTGACAAAGCTACAAGAGACCAAAAAACAGGCCAGATAACCAGGAGTCTAATGCTCCTAATTCTGCTTGGGATCGCCATATTAGGGAGGCCATGCCGGGATGACCAATGTGCCCTGAAGGCGGCCACTGCAGCAGCGTGCCACTAAATGCTTATGCGGACATGAGCCACCAGCTGCCCCACATTAGAGAGGAGAAAAATGGCCATGTTTCAGGAAGGAGAAAAAACAAAAGTCCAAGCAGCATATAGCCGCAGCTACTAAAACAAGGAACACTGCAATCCAGTACCTGGAGTAAATGCAGCAGAGGGCAGGAAATGCCCCTGCAAGTGTGGGCACAAGCTGAAGACTGCCTATGCAGCTGGGAAAGAGCAGGCCAAGCAACTGTGAGAAGTTACGCCATACTCGAGACTAGAAGGAAATACACTTCCCCCAGGAAAAGAGGACAGCCCACACCAGCATAGCCAAGGCCTCAGAAATAGAAGTGAGCTGCAGACTGTAGCCTGGAGAAATTCGCCGACAAGAAGGCTGCATAGGCAGCCGAGAAGCCAAGAGTGACCTGGCAGCAACAAGGTCCAGGCTTCTTCTGTGCAGGGATTTCCCATGTAAGAAGGAGCTGAGAGCTGAAACCACAAAGGAAGAGAAAAATCCGCCAATCAAGGGAACCAGTGCCATCTGCATCACAGCGGCCTGTGAACTGCAATGACAAAAAAGGAGGAAGAGCAATCCATTATTGCAGCCTTTGACCAAAATGGCTGCCGCCGACTGAAGAGAGATACTATGAAAAAGTGCACCACAATCGCTTCCACGTTGGCCCAACGGTACTGTCCCAAAAACACAGGCAAACCCCCACACAGGCTGCTCAAAAAGAAAGTGTTCTGCTGCAGCTGCACTAACCCGAACAGCACAAACCCAACAGAGAGGAAGAATGAAAGTTCATACTCATAATTTTGCTAGTCTTACCGGTACCCACAGGCAGTGGCGTTCCTAGGGGGGGGGGGCGGTCCGCCCCCGGGTGCACGCCGCTGGGGGGGTTCCATGCGCCTGTCGGCTCCGCTCATTCCGTGCTCCCTCTGCCCCGGAACAGGTTACTTCCTGTTCCGGGGCAGAGGGAGCATGGAACGAGCGAAGCCGACAGGCGCGCGGCACCCCCCTAGCAGGTAAAAATGCACCCCGGGGGGGGGGTGTCATTTCGCCAGGGGAGGAGGTGTCATTTCACCGGCGGGGGGGGGGGGCGCTGCACCTGGGGGGGTGCATCGGCGATCCACCCTGGATGTCAGCCGCCCTAGGAATGCCACTGCCCACAGGTATCAGAGTCAGAAGACCTGTGGGTACCGGTAAGACTAGCAAAATTATGAATATGAACTTTCATTATTCCTCTCTGTTGGGTTTGTGCTGTTTGGGTTAATGCAGCTGCGGCAGAACACTTTCTTTTTGAGCAGCTTGTGTGGGGGTTTGCCTGTGTTTTGGGGTTCAGAGTCAGGTGGCTGAATCCACACAGCTGCAGGAGGCAGAATGCCACGTAAGCAGAAAACTGCTCTCTTCCAGCATTATTTTTTTTAAAGTTCTGTGAGGAGGAGGAGGAGGAGGAGGAGGAAGGAAGAGGCAGGAGGGAAAA
The DNA here is from genome assembly GCF_901765095.1 of Microcaecilia unicolor. Taxonomy (NCBI): domain Eukaryota; kingdom Metazoa; phylum Chordata; class Amphibia; order Gymnophiona; family Siphonopidae; genus Microcaecilia; species Microcaecilia unicolor. The sequence goes on from NC_044036.1 coordinate 239,715,076, forward strand.
GTGGTGGGGGGAGGGACCTGGCACCACCAGGGGTACCCCAAGGCAGTCACCTCTACTGACCTAGACACTCCCAAGCTCAACTGAACCAGGGAGCCTTGAACAGGAGCCACAGAAGCAGGAGAAACCTGGAGCTTGTGAGAGACCTGCTGTAGACAGCGAATACTGACTGACCAAGGAGCATAGCGCCCAATGTGGCAGAGATCAGCTTGGTACTCTCTATCTCCACCCGCTGGTAGATGGTCAAAACCCATGTCTCTGGATTTGTCTGCTGCTGATGACAAGGAAAATCTGTTTAAAACTCTGTTAAAAAAACTTCCTAAGATCTATTATTGGATCCTATTTACTATTTCTATAATGTGCTAACCCTATATTCTTCCAACACAGAACTTTTATCAGATAGGTATAACTTTATTTACTTTAATTTAACTTATTTTAGTGCAATAGTGGTTAGAATTTGGTTCTTTGTATAATATATTTATTTTCTCTTCCAGGAACTGTTTTCCAGAATTATTTTGCAGGCTACTGTCAAGTACTGTTTACACTTGAATATAAGCCCATCAGAATAAAAGCCAAGGCACCTCCCCCCCCCCCCCCCCCCCCAATAAGGGAGGAGGAATGGTTGACTTGAATATAAGCCAATGATAGAAATTTGGGAGATTATGAAGAGCCAGATTGTGAACAGCCAATCTTCAAAGGGGGGAGAGACGGCTGAGGGGAGACATGATAGAGGTATATAAAATAATGAGTGGAGTGGAATAGGTGGATATGAAGCGTCTGTTCATGCTTTCCAAAAATACTAGGACTAGGGGGCATGCGATGAAACTACAGTGTAGTAAATTTAAAACAAATCAGAGAAAATCTTTCTTCACCCAACGAATAATTAAACTCTGGAATTCGTTGCCGGAGAACGTGGTGAAGGCAGTTAGCTTGGCAGAGTTTAAAAAGGGGTTAGACGGTTTCCTAAAGGACAAGTCCATAAACCACTACTAAATGGGAAAAATCCACAATTCCAGGAATAACATGTATAGAATGTTTGCTCGTTTGGGAAGCTTGCCAGGTGCCCTTGGCCTGGATTGGCCGCTGTCAGGGACAGGATGCTGGGCTCGATGGACCCTTGGTCTTTTCCCAGTGTGGCATTACTTATGTACTTAGGTACCAAGACTAGACATTCCTGCCATAAGTTTTTTTTTAAATTTTTGCAATTTAGAATGTAAGAACATTACAATGGAATTAGATCAGGGCTTTTTATGTGCCGGTATGAGCCGGTACACCATACTGGCACCTTTTTTTTTCATTGCCCACTCATTCCTCCATCTCCCACCTCTCTCCCGTGACCACTGCTGTTCTTCCAAATGAGCAGCAGCAGTGAACAAACCAAGAAGTACAGGTGCGGGACACATTCTGTCAGCTCTGAAGATCCACTGCCCCGGAAAAGAAAGTTGACATCAGAGGGACAGGGGATTGGCAGAGCCAACAGCACTGCAGCCCCACACCTCTTACTTCTTGATTTGTCTGCCGCTGCTGCTCGTTGGGAGAAGCAGCAGCAGCCGCAGGAAAGATGATGGATGGGAAAGAGGGGGCAAGGGGAGAGAGATGCCGGATGGGGAGAGAGGGGACAAGGGGGAAATGCTAGATGGGGAGACAGGGGAAGGGAGATGCTGAATGGGAGAAAAGGGGCAAGAGAAGAAATGCTGGGTGGGGAGAGAAGAGGCAAGCAGGATGCTGAATAGGAGAGAAGGGGCAAGGGGAGAGAGGCTGGATGGGGAGAGAGAGGCAACTAGAGAAATGCTGGATGGGGAGATATGGGGCAAGGGCAGAGATGCCAGATGGGAGAGAAGGGCAAGGGGAGAGATGCTGAATGGGAGATGCATGGAAAGAGATGTCAGATGAGGAGAGAAGGGCAAGAAGAGAGATGCCAGATGGAAGAGAGGGGCAAGGGAAAAGATGCTGAATGGGAGAGAGGGGCAAAGGGAGAGATGCTGGATGGGGGAAGAGGGGGCATGGGGAGAGATGCTGGATAGGAAGAGAGGAGAAAAGGGGGAAATGCTGGATGGAAATGGAGAGGAGAGAGAGGGAGAAATGCTGGTTGACAGTGGGGAGAAGAGAGAGGGGGCAAATGCTTGATGAATGTGTGGAGGAGAGAGGGGACAAATACTGAATGGATATGAGGAGGAGAGGAGGGGCAATGCTGGATGGAAGTGGGGAGAAGAGAGGGAGAAATGCTGGATAGAAGAGGGGAAGAGAGAGGGGCAAGCTGTAGGTAGTCAAGAGAGAAATTGATGATTGGATAGTAAGAAAAAAAAATATGGACAGAGGCAGAAAATAAAATCAAAGAAATCTGAAAGGAAAAGGAGGAGAGAAAAATGACAAACAGGAAATCCTGGCAACAGAGTTATGAGAAGATGAGGAAAACATAAACCAGAAACTGGGACCAACACAACTGAAATAAAGTACGTGGCCAAAGAACAAATGCAGAAAAAAGAATTTTACTTTTAATTTAAGATAAAGTAGTGTGGTAGCTTTGTTAATTTTTTGTTTTATTTGTAAATGTTAATTTGTAATGTAGTGAATGGAATATGTCCGTTTTTGAAATTTGGGTCTGCTATCTTTATAACAGAAGTATGAGGGGAAAATATTTTTGTTTTTCTTGTGTTATCTGCATTCCAGAGTCTGGTTTTGGGGGGGGTTTCAGCTGAATTTTTGTCTACATATTTCATTAGTCTATGGTCATTTTAAGGGGTTCTTTTGTTGGACCTAGGCACGTGTACTATTTTCATATGCTCCATGGCTGGTAAAATGGGTGTGGCTACTCTGGGGGTGTGGCAGCTGTAGGGGTGGAACCATAGTGATCCTGCCCTTAAGGTTAGCCTTGTATGAGTACCAATGAAGTAGATAATATCAAATTCCAAAATTACCAGTACTCAAACAAATAAAGAGCAAAGAAGGCACCTAAATTATTTTAACTCTTATAGCTTGGTTAGCTTGGCAGAGTTTAAAAAGGGGTTGGACGGTTTCCTAAAGGACAAGTCCATAGACCGCTACTAAATGGACTTGGGAAAAATCCACAATTTCAGGAATAATTTGTATAAAATGTTTGTACGTTTGGGTGCCCTTGACCTGGATTGGCCACTGTCGGGGACAGGGTGCTGGGCTCGATGGACCTTTGGTCTTTTCCCAGTATGGCATTACTTATGTACTTCTAACACTGAAAATATCTAGATCTGATTCTATTGTTTTAGCTAATATATTTTATTTTCCAAGAAGCAAGTTGACAAATGTTTTAATAACTTCACAAAGTCGCTTTTAGTCATCAATACATGTTTTAAAATCCTTCAAAACAGGATTCCTCATCATTAGAATTCTCAGTGAAAGTCAGCTTCTGTGATGTCATTAGCATAGACATTGTCATCATCAACATCACCATCGTCATCATCACTATTGTTGTCACGTTTATACAGTACATCATCTTCACTACTGTCCTGGCTTATACCACATTTTTTGAAAGCATGTCAAACCATATATTCTGGAATGTCCTCCTATGCCTCTCTGACCCACTTTGCAATTAGTTCTATATCTGGTTTCATCAGATTTCCAGCTTTTGTTTAGCATGTTTCACCAGAGGACATCCATTCACGCCACATCTTTCGTACATGATCTTTGAAAGGGTTATTCAAACAAAACATCCTGTGGTTGTAAAGCAAATGTACTACCTCCTGGTATTACTGCCAGAGTGTTTGAAGAGACTTTGCCTTCTGAACTTCAAACATGACCCTAACAAGCAACAATGTTTTTTTCTTCAAAGCAATACCTGGTCATCTATTGCAAGAACTGGGTGACTTGGATTCTAAAAAACAGATATGAACTTGCTACTATTTAGAGCACTTTTTTCCTCACCTCCTCCTCCCCCTCCCCCCTGCCAAACCATCAATTTTAACCTCTTCTCCCACCTTCAAATTCCAAAAGCCTTCTTGTCTTCTTCCTCCTCTCATCTTCTTTCTCCTAATGTACAGTTTGACTTTTGTGTTGGTGTAGGGTGCTTAATACGCTGCTGCTCTTCCCTCCCCCCCCCCCCCCCCCCCCCGCCTGTACTACTACTTACTACTTATCATTTCTGTAGTGCTACTAGACGTACACAGCACTGTACATTTGAACATAAAGAGACAGGCCTTGCTCAACAGAGCTTACAATCTAATCAGGACAGTCAAACAGGATAAATAAGGGATAAGGGAAGTACTTAAGGTGGTTATCAGCGGCGTACTGAGTGCGGGGCGGTGGGGGTGGTCCATCCCAGGTGCACGCTACAGAGGGGATGCAAGAAGCAGCCGCATGGCTGTTGGCTTCGCTGATCCCTGCTCCCTCTGATACTTCCTGTTCCAGGGCAAAGGGAGCAGGGAACCAGCAGAGCCGACAGCCGCGCGGCTTCTCCCAGCACCTCAGGAGGTAACAGCAAAAAGTAAATAGGGGTTAGGAGTTAAAAGCAGCCTCAAAAAGGTATGCTTTTAGCCTAAATTTGAAGACTGCAAGAGATGGAGCTTGACGTACTGACTCAGGAAGCCTATTCCAGGCGTATGGTGTAACAAGATAAAAGGAACAGAGTTTGGAGTTGGTAGTAGAGGAGAAGAGTACAGATATGAGAGATTTACCCAATGAACGGAGTTCCCAGGGAGGAGAGTAGGGAGAGATGAGAGTGGAGGAGTACTGAGGAGCTGCAGAGTGAATGCACTTGTAAGTCAATAAGAGGAGTTTGAACTGTATTGGGAAATGGATAAGGAGCCAGTAAAGTGACTCCCCCATTCTATACTTCTCTGCTCCCTACTTCCTCCTGACCTGAACTGCCTTGCTCCTACTAATTCCTCCTCCGATTAGGTTCCCTCTCACCCCGCCTTGGTCAGTGCCCTTTTCCTGCAGGCTAGTCTTACTTATCCCTCATACCTCCTAAGCAGATTCATGTTTCAAATTTTTTATCCTCATCTTTCCTGGCAAGGATCACATTCCTACTCCCCCCTTCTCAGAGCCCCAGAGCATCTCTATTGCTTGACACCACTCACATCTTCTCATCTCCTGGAATCACAGATTGAAGTACAATAGCAGTTCCACATCTAGAAAGACCCTCTGAGCTGCTCTACCACCTGTATGCACAAACCTTGGAAGCTCAGCAATCAGGGCCACATTTGTATGTTTTGTTTTTTTAGCCGGCTACACTTTCCAGGCTGTCAAAAGCCCAGACCTGTCAAACACAAGGGCTAGAGGTCCGTGGGACCACCAGAACCCCTGAAACAGAAAGGGCCTGAAACAGGAAGGCCCTGGTGTCCTAGTGTCCCCACCAAACACCCAACCCAAGCTAGCGACACGGCAGCTGGAGGTCCAGCGGACCTCCAGTCCCCCCGACCCCCCCAACACAAGTTCATGGGGGCTGGTCTGGGTGATATTTATGGTGCTATATATAGAATCTAAACCTAATGGGCTATATCACGCAAAATAGCCAGTTAAGCATGGATATTCAGCACCACACTGGCTATGTTTAGCGATTAAAATAGGCCATATAAATAGCATGCCTGTATTTAACCATTTAACTGGTTAGCGCTGAATATCAGCTTAACTGGTTAAGTTGCCGTGGTCAAAAGTGAAACTGGATATTCAATGCCAGTCGCCGTATAAGGGCCAGCATTGAATATCCGGTTTGAGCATCAAGCAGTCAACATGCATCCCAATTCTGGCTGAATATTGGGAGGTATAGAATTATACTGCTTTGTCTCCTTCTGATCACCTACCCATCACTCCCTGTTTCTCACCCCTTCCCTATCCCTACCTTTCCCCTTGAGACTGTCATTGGAATGCTTTTATGTTTCACTTTTATAATCTATTTGACATCTTTTGCTCAGTTTACCATTTTTTTGTGCGGGGTTTTGTCCATTCATAATCTTAGCCAGAACTCTTTGTAACTTGATTGGGAATTATTGTAACCTGCCTAGATCTTATTGATGAAACAGATAAATGCCCATTTTAAGTTAAATTAAAAGAACACCAAATAATTAACATGACAGGGATATCACAGATATACAAAAAAGATAGAAAAACAAACTGCTACCAACCCCACATCCCACAACCTGCACTTCCTCTGCTCCCCTCAAAAGAAAACACAACCTTGAAATTGTGAGTCTTCAATGCCACCTTTAATTTTTTTTATAAGAGGTGCCTGATAGAAAAATGCTGATGAGTAGATCAAATTGAGATGTGCATGGGTCACTGAGGAAATTATGCAGAGATTTTCACCCTGTGAATGGAACATTCTTAAGGGTTACACAAGGCGTCACCAAAAAGGAAAGACAGAAAAGAAGCCTGTATAGAACACTATATTTATTTATTTTATTTATTTATTGCACTTGTATCCCACATTTTCCCACCTATTTGCAGGCTCAATGTGGCTTACAATACCAGTAATGGCATCACCATTTCAGGGTACAGAAATACAATTGGTGTTACAAAGATGACAAGAATAGTAAGCTTAACATATCGATCTAGTCAAACAGTTATAGAAAAAAGACATTCGTAATCAGAGAAGCGTGTTGTTGTGTTGTAGTTAGTTATGGACTTTCATGGTAAGCTTTGGTGAAGAGACAGGTTTTCAACGATTTGCGAAAGTTGGTTAATTCGTTAATTTTTTCGGTGTTTTGGAAGTGCATGGGCATGTAAGAGAATTTTGAAATTAATTCTGTAAGACACCAGTAGCAAATAAGGATGAACACTCCGAATACATCTCAGGGCATAAAAAAATTGAACTGTCTCAGAGACTGCAATTCAAAGATCAGTTGAGAATCAGAGAGATGAGATATAGAAGCCAAAAGGTATGAGTGAGCCTGAAACCCAAAGCTCCAAGGACCTCTTGGGATTTAGCTTGAGATGATGATGCAGATGGTATGGATGGGCAGCCTGGATAGGCCACACGTCTTTCAGGCTTATTTTCGAAAGTGATCGCCGGCCATTTCCCGACATAAATCGGGAGATGGCCAGCGATCTCTCAAAAGCGGCGAAATCGGTATAATGGAAAGCGGCTTTTTTGACAGCATCGCCGCTTTCCCGTCGCCTCGCCGGTGAAAGTTCAAGGGGGCGTGTCGACGGTGTAGCGAAGGCGGGGCATGTGCGGGCATGGGCGTGGCTAACAGATGGCCGCTTTCGCGGATAATGGAGAAAAAGACAGCGGTGTTAAGCAGTATTTCGCCGGGTTTACTTTGTCCTTTAATTTTCACGACCAAACCTCAAAAAGGTGCCCCAATTGACCAGATGACCACTGAAGGGAATGGGGGATGACCTCCCTGAAGTCCCCCAGTGGTCACCAACCCCCTCCCACACTAAAAAAATTAAAATAAAACACTTTTTTGCCAGCCTCTATGCCAGCCTGAAATGTCATACCCAGCTCCCTGACAGCAGTATGCAGGTCCCTGGAGCAGTTTTTAATGGGTGCAGTGCACTCCAGGCAGGCAGACCCAGGTCCACCCCCCCTACCTGTTACACTTGTGGTGCTAAGTGTTGAGCCCTCCAACCCCCCCCCCCCAAAACCCACTGTACCCACATGTAGGTACCCCCCTTCATCCATAAAGGCTATGGTAATGGTGTAGAGTTGTGGGGAGTGGGTTTGGGGGGGGGGGGATTTAAGGGGCTCAGCACCCAAGGGAAGGGAGCTATGCACCTGGGAGCTATTTGTATTTTGTTTTTAAATTTTTAGAAGTGCCCCCTAGGGTGCCCGGTTGGTGTCCTGGCATGTCAGGGGGACCAGTGCACTACAAATGCTGGCTCCTCCCATGACAAATGCCTTGGATTTCGCCGGGTTTGAGATGGCCGGCATTTTTTTCCATTATTGCTGAAAAACAAAACCGGCGATCTCAAACTTGGCGAACTCTGGCATTTGGCCGGGCTAAACCGTATTATCGAAAAAAAAGATGGCCACCCATTTTTTTCGATAATACAGTTCCGGCCAGCTGTTGCGCCACCGACAAAATAGATCGCCGGCGATCTATTTCGCCGGCGACGTTCAATTATGCCCCTCCACATCAGCTGTCATTTTCTCTGTTTCTATGTTTAAGACACTTACTGTTTTCACTGGCTCTCTCCAAGGCACTGTGAAGAGCTCAGTTTCCCCCACAGCACCTGCAGCTGAGCACCTCTTTTCTGTGACTAATGCAGCCTTTCCATTAGCTGGATCCTATCACAGTCTTTGCACTGGAAGGGAAGAGGACTGGAGTTGTAGAAGGCTAAACTCTGAAAAATATCCAGACTTTTTTTGCCATCCTTCTAGCTTTAAGACCTTCATTTACAAAGTTGTAGAATTCTGAAAAAGTCAGACAGTTGGCAATCATAAACCTCTGAGATTTCAGCACATGCCAAGTTTGCCTATGTCTTAATCTGACTCTGGTAAATACATGTTTAATGTGAAAAGGCCAAGATAAGGGTCAGAGGTCTGGGGATTTCAAAGCAATCTCAAAGACTTGAACATGACCAGAGATGGATCAAGATGCATTAACTCAGGATGGCCAACCCAATGAATAGAGGTCATGAAAAGGGATATAGAGAAAGGAGAGTGAGTAAGTATAATTTTGTTGGTGTGTTTTACTTACAGCAGATCCGTTGGTGGTATCATATTTCCAGCAGGACAGTAAAGTGTCCAGTACATAACCTACTATTGGAATGGGCACCTTTGTGATCCCAGCAGAAAGGCCCAGGGGCGTAGCCAGACAATAGATTTTGGGTGGGCCTAGGCAAGAATTAGGTGGGCACCAAGTGTTCTCCCCTCCCCCTCAAAAAAAATCTCAGCTGGTGGGAAAACGCTTCTTTCCACCTTGGCAGCAGAAATGCACTAAAAACTGAGCATGCGCAGGTGCCGGTGTCATGGAGAGTAGCGTTTTCGTTACCATTAGGGGAAAATCTTCAGCTTGGGATTCCCACCAGTTACCACTAAACATGTGCTACTGTTGGGTGGGCCTGAGCCATAAATGGCCCACCCAAGCCCACCTGTGGCTATGCCACTGGAAAGGCCAAGGATTAGACTAAAACAGAGGTTCTCAACCCAGTCCTCGGGACACACCTAGCCAGCCAGGTTGTAAGGTACTCATAATGAATATACATGTGATAAATTTGCATGTCCCACCTCCATCATATGCAAATTTATCTCATTCATTGTGTGTATCATGAAAACCTGACTGGCTAGGTGTGTTCCAAGGAATGAGTTGAGAACCCCTGGACTATCATTCAGCTTTTGGCCTGCCTAATTTCTCACCTGTCATAGTTGTAATAACAGGATTGCCTGTTGCCTAGGGATACTTATAAATCTCAATTTGAAACATCTGAGTTAGAAAGACTGTCTTGAAAATGTCTGAACCTCTTTGCCTCTCCCAGTGCAAATCCTACAACTCAAATATGAGACACCCTACTGTCTTCTCCTTGGGCATAAGTGTAGGGTTCTTCTTTACTGTAGCTCCCCAAGTTCCCATAAATTTTTCTGTGAGTGTGTTTTCTAAAAGTAAAGACAAGAAAAAGAATGTTTAGGGGAGTTATCCTTTTCATTTCGAAATTAAATGTGGTTGCCAAACTTCTGACCATCCTGCCAGGTACTTGCAACCTTGATCTGGACTTCATGGACCTTTGGTCTGACCCAGTATGGCACTTTACATTCTTACATTTCTTTCTTAGATCACAACCAAATGTTTTCACTCCCCCTGGAGTGTTCCCTCCTTCCACCACCCTTTCCTTCTAGCTTCACTGCACTATCACTTTTGCAAATATTAAATAGAATCTGATTGATCATGGCCACACTCTTCTCACTGAGTTCCTTTCCTCAGAGTGATCTTTGTCCTGTAATTGGTCTCACTTAGCCAGCTTCTAAGCCTAAAGACCAACTTGTTTGGTCAACCTATTCAGCATCTCATAGGTTAATCCATTCCATTGTGAACAAAAGAATTGGTTTTTGGAAATTGAATGCATTTCCATATATGTAAAAGCCATAATAATAACAATAGCAAGGCAAAATTTTGGCGAGTGAAAAACATACCAGCTGAAGAAAACCTATGATCAAGAAAGTGGCAAATTGACATTTGAGAGGGTTGTAGCCCCCTACATTCACTCAGGCTGCTCTTGCTTTAGAAGCAGTAACTTTTCTGCTAAATAAGATTTTTTTTTCTGCTAAATAAGCATTTTTGAAAAGGCTTGCATAACACCATATTTAGAGAAACAACATTCTGGGTCTGTTTGAAGAGCACGATGATAACAAAAGGTCAGGGGAGAATGAGTTGCATAAATTCTGCACAAACATTGTATGTACAAAGTTCCAGCAGGGACTGCAAAACTGCTGTACCTCAGAGAAATGGCAACGGTGTGTACAGCACTATCTCTGTCACCCCTCCCCCAGTGAGCCCCCTCCCCCCTCCCCCCTCCTCACTCCCCAGTGAGTCACATGCTCATTGCCTGCCATGAGCCAGTGCTTGGGTCAGCTTGGAAAGTCACAGCAGGACCTGAAGAATCAGCAACTTTCTAAATGTAGTGCAGCATATAAAAATGGAGAGATAAGGGAATGAGAACAGATGGAGAAGAGGAGAAAAAAGAGAGAGGAAAAACCATAAAGAGAAAAAAGAGAAAAAGAAGATAAAAATAGAAATGACAAAGAGAGAGGACAAAGATAAGTAGGTAGAATAAAAAAGGGAAGACTAAAGGGAACATAAATATAGAATGTAGCATAGCAGAGCATGAAAAAACAAGAGAGTGTGAAAGAGGAAGAAAGAGTGGAAATGTGGGACAAAGGGACGGCGAACAAGAGACAGTGTATGAGAAAGTGAAAAGTCAGAGTCTCCAGGAATTGTCTTAAACTTTCCCATGAGTTGAAGTTTCATGGTTTGGTCCAAGTAACTTCCAATATCTGAAGGAGTTCACAGGCTCCAGAGGATGCCCTCTCCCTCCAGCGATCTGGAAAGAATCTCAGGTGTGAGCAGACAGATATCATCTGATTTTCATCTTTAGAAAAAGTACACATTTCAAAACTCCTCTTTTTCTTATTGAAACAAAAGTCATAAATGCTCGTTTGTTATAGTGTCTTCTTCTAAACATATCTCTCTCACCACTAGTGTGGATCAGAGCAGTGAAACCTTGTGCCCAAGAGCTAGGCAAGTTTACAGAGTTCTTCCCAGAGACCAAGTGGGTGGAGGGAAAAAACTGAGACCTGATGCATGATACATTGATTACTGAGGGGCCAGCCAAAAGGGTCACTTGTTGTAGCTCACTCTGACATTGTCCTGGTAAATTCTAATAAAATATATCAGTTTCCATTTCCAATTTGTATGTCCTGATTATATTTAATGCAAGTTTCTGTGATATGGAGGAAACAAGTTCATGTAGTTGAAAGGTTAGACTATTTGATAAATAATAATATCCTAAATACTTTGGTGACCATCGCATGTAAAACCTTGAATAGATAAGTTCTGCTTCTAGACCTCAGGAAGCAGCAGCAGAAAGGATGTCTCTGAATGTCAGCACAGGCTGTGAGGAGGTCTCTCATTGGCAGTGCAAGCATGGAGGAGGTTTCTGAGTAGCAGCAGAAGTACAGGGGTCTCTGTAAAGCCCTCTTCATATCCATACACATTACTGCACCTTAGAAATCTTTTTGACATGTCTCATTCCACTTAGTTAGCGGCTTCTGGAATAAAAATATGAAAGAGCTTAAGAACCCAGGTGACAGAAGAAGGCTATAAACCTTTCACTACATGTGTTCATACCATACATCAAACCTATGGCATCAGTCATACCCTAAGGGCTAATTCTATAAAATAAGCCCTAGATACACTCATAAATGCCAAAAATCCACCTAAGCGTTGTTCTGTAAATATGTGTGTGTGTTATATAGTGTATATTTTACAGGTAGGCATATACATTGGTGGAGACTGGGCAGGGAATGGGCGAGACTTACATGCCAATAAATAACTTATATGTAACTATAAGTTACAAGTGTATCTCTGGCTTTTAGGCATGCGTGCTTGCACCATCCCCTGGATACTATATATGGCACTTAAAGTTATGTGCGCAAATATTGGCATACGCCCAATTTGTGCATGTAATTTAAGTGAATAACAAGCCAACTTGCGCCAATAATTGGGTGCTAAAAATCAATTATACTTTGTATTTCGAATTACTATGTAAGCCGCATTGAACCTGCATTGTGTGGGAAAGCGCGGGGTACAAATGTAATAAATAAATTATTGGTGCTAATTGGCAACAATTTGGAATTACATATGTGTCTTGCTAGGTGCTATTCTCTAAAGATGTGCACTTTATTCTGTTAGTATGCAACTGAAAAGGAGGCACGGCCATGGGAGGGGCTTGGGTGGGTCAAGAGCGTTCACTACAGATGCATGCACTATTACAGATTTTGGGTGATCCACACCTAATTTACACATGAAGATTTACACCAGGTTTCAGTTGGTGTAAGTTCTTGAATCCAAAGTTTGGTTTGGATCCCAGCACTACGTGCTATTCTATAAACAGCACCCAACTTAGAGCGCCGCTTATAGAATCTAATCTGATATGTATGGCTGGCATAAGTCCTCATACCTAATTACATGCATGCGTGTATACCCACTTACACCAGTATTCTTCGACTCCTCCCTCTCCTTCTCTGCACATATTCAGCATATTGCTAAAACCCGTCGTTTCTTTCTCTATAATATCACCAAAATTCGCCCTTTCCTTTCTGAGCACACTACCAGAACCCTCATCCACACTCTTATCACCTCTCGCTTAGACTATTGCAACTTGCTTCTCACAGGTCTCCCACTTAGCCATCTCTCTCCTCTTCAATCTGTTCAAAATTCTGCTGCACGACTAATATTCCGCCAGGGTCGTTATGCTCATATTAGCCTCTCCTCAAGTCACTTCACTGGCTTCCTACCCATTTCCGCATACAGTTCAAACTCCTCTTATTGACCTATAAGTGTATTCACTCCGCAGCTCCTCAGTACCTCTCCACTTTCATCTCTCTCTACATTCCTCCCCAGGAACTCCATTCACTGGGTAAATCTCTCTTATCTGCATCCTTCTCCTCCACTGCTAACTCCAGACTTCGTTCCTTTTATCTTGCTGCACCATATGCCTGGAATAGACTTCCTGAGCCGGTACGTCAAGCTCCATCTCTGACCGTCTTCAAATCTAAGCTAAAAGTCCACCTTTTTGATGCTGCTTTTAACTCCTAACCCTTATTCACTTGTTCAGAACCCATATTTTATCACACTCACTTTAATATTCCCTTATCTCTTGTTTGTCCTGTTTGTCTGTCCTAATTAGATTGTAAGCTCTGTCAAGCAGGGACTGTCTCTTCATGTTCAAGTGTACAGCGCTGCGTACGTCTAGTAGCACTATAGAAATGATAAGTAGTAGTAGTATTCTTTATAGAATAGGCACCTATATTTAGGTGTACTGTTATAGAATTAACATTAAGTTATGCACATGTTTCTAAAATAGTGCTTAGGTGGATTTTTGCCTTCACATATACATACATATATGCCAGTATACTAAACATTTATACATGCAATAGGTGCAGAAATGTTATTGCTTATTTTGTAGAATTATCCCCTAAATGCTTATTACACATCTCTTTAAACGTACTTGCAATCATATGTTATAAACATATAAATTAACCCCCTGCATGAAATGAAGGCTGGGGCCTGAAGATTTTGCAGCCAAATTTATAGATCTTAAAGTTGGTTATGAGAATAGAAGTGCTGCATTGGGTCTGGCAGTGGCCAGTCCAGAAAAGAACAGAAACAGCGAAGCAGATGATGGTTGGTAGAAGATGTTTATTATAATGAAAATGACCCAACACAGACCATGTTTCAGTTGTATGCCTGTGTCAGGGGTCTAAAAACATATAAAACATAAAAAGATAATATAACAATATTGTGACAATATTCTGCAGGATGAACAAACATTAACATTTATATAATATAAAAACATTTTATATAGTCTAAAGTATATAAAAATAATGTACATAAAAATAATATAAAATACATAAAAATGAACAATACTAAATCATGATGTTAAATGAGGGAGTTAAAAACAAACGTGGTGACAGTGCGCTGTACATAGGCTTCAGAGTTGACTTTTTTTTACTTTATTTTGTTGACCTATGCTTACAATAATTGTCTTTTTAAAGGTTTGTGATGTCTCTTTTGCTTTTGCTTTTTTTGCTGTATGTACTTTTGGGATTCTGTCACTTTTGGTTCATGTTTTATGTATTCACCCTATATAAGGATTTGTAGTCTATAAGTATATTACTCTGCTCTACAATTTCAACATCCATCACAAATAATGATGTGCATATGTAATGGTTTTTAATTTGCATGATATGCATCCAAACTTTGGTGGCATATAAATTAAACATTGGGATGTACAACAGCAAGCCATTTACACATAAATGGAGTGCATATTTATGTTTGTTATCTTCCTTTTTTTAGACTAGTTTGTTATTCATTTATTGCCTATTTTACAGATCATACATTGTAATATCATAACATCGGGTATAACTTTTGTATTAGTACACCTTTTAAAATTGAGTGGATCTATTTTGATTACAGATATTGTCTTACTGTCATCATGTTTGTTTTTAACCCACTCATTTAACATCATAATTTAGCAGCGCGTGTTTTCTAGCAAAAAAGGTGCCGGTACTCAGATGCCAGGCTATCCTTCAGGGGTGGGGTGATCACTGAGGGACCCACCCCACAATAGCCAGGCCCCCTGCAACCAGTCACAGAATCTATGACTGTCGCGTCCCGCGCCCCTACCTGCTCTCCCGCCGCGGGGGGGGGGGCGGGAGCCAGCGTCCTCCACGGCACAGGGTAGCGGCCCGTGGGTCCCGGCGTGGGGGCAGGCTCCGCCGCGGTGATGGCGGGTCTGGCCGAGACCGGTGGCCGGCGACTGCAGCCACCGGTCTCTCTGTCGCCGGGTGTGGAGGCAAAGTTCGCGCCGCCCAAGATGGCGACGCTAGTACGCGTGGGTCGGCATCTTTCTCCTTCCAGAGCCGGGGACCCTGGAGCTCCGCCTACAAAGCGTCGGATTGGACGGCCAAGCTGGTGGTTCCGCCTGGGAGCTCGGGCAGAGCCAATCCGAAGGGCTCTGCCGATACCCAGGGCCGGATTGGTGGGCTGCTCCTACGAGGGCAGGGCGGCTAATGTGGCATGATATTTAAAGATGGAAACTGAGCTGACACATTGCTTCAGGTTCTGTTCCCGAGGCCCTGCTCCGTGTTTCCGTATTTGTTACTTCCCGGTAGCCTGCCAGAGACTTGCTTGAACCTGACTACTGCTTTGATAGCCGCCTGCCCAGAGACTTGCTTGAACCTGACTACTGCTTTGATAGCCGCCTGCCCAGAGACTTGCTTGAATCTGACCACTGCTTTGATAGCCGCCGGCCCAGAGACTTGCTTGACCCTGACTACTGCTTGTTAGTTGCCCACGTCTCCCGACTCCAGCCAGGTCAGTCCGTCAACCCCGCGGTTCCAGCAGTCCCGTTGGCCGCCTGCAGCTGGGGGCTCAACCCCTGGTGAACGGCGGTCGCCGCGGGTGAAGATTCGGGGTTGCACGGCTGTCCTTTGAGGCCCCTCGGGGCCTTGTGGGACCTAAGGGCTCACCAACATTGTGGACAAGACAATGACAAGGCAGAATTGGTGTGTAGAACTTGAGCTCTTTCATTAAAACTTGGGGTCCATGGGTCATTTTTTGCAGACAATGGAAAAGGTGCCGGTACTCAGTACCCCCAAGTACTCCCTCAAAAAAAGCCCTGTAATTTAGTATTGTTCGAAGGCATCATTTTTATGTATTTTAGATTATTTTTATATACATCATTTGTATGCATTTCAGATTATGTAAAACTTTTTATGTTATAAATGTTAGTGTTCATTGGTCCTGCAGAATATTGTTACAATATTTTTACATTATTTTATTACCTTTTTATGTTTTATATGTTTTTAGACCCCTGATGCAGACACTAGAGCCAAAGCATGGTCAGTGCTGGGTCGTTTTCATTACAATAAAGATTTCCGCGATGTCTCCAATCTCATCTCTATTCCCCTCCTCCCCTCTTCCCCTCCTCCCCCCTCCTCCCTCCCCTTCTCATTTGCCCTGTGGAATGCCTGCTCGGTCTGCAACAAACTTTCCTTCACCCATGACTTCTTCATCTCCCGTTCCCTTCAACTGCTCACCCTAACTGAAACCTGGCTCACCCCTGACGACTCTGCCTCAGTCGCAGCCCTATGCCATGGAGGTTATCTTTTCTCCCATTCTGCCCGCCCAGTTGGCCGTTGTGGCGGTGTCGGGTTACTACTTTCGCCCTCCTGCAGTTTTCAACTTCTCCTCCTACCACAGTCTCACTGCTTCTCATCCTTTGAAGTTCACTCCATCCGTCTATTCTACCCGCTGCCACTCAGAGTTGCAGTCATTTACCGCCCCCCTGATAAGTCCCTCTCTTCCTTCCTAACCAACTTCGATGCCTGGCTCTCTGTTTTTCTTGAGCCCTCATCCCCATCCCTCATTCTTGGAGACTTTAACATACACACTGATAACCCATCCGACTCATACGCTTCTCAGTTCCTCACTCTATCCTCCTCCTTCAACCTCCAACTGAGCTCCACCACCCCTACTCTCCAATCTGGCCACTGTCTTGACCTCGTCCTCTCCTCTACCTGCTCACCCTCCAATTTCTGCGCCTCAGCTCTTTCGCTCTCTGACCATCACCTGATCACCTTCACACTTCATCACCCTCCCCCTCAGTCCCACCCAACACTAACCACTACTTCCAGGAATCTCCAGGCTGTCGACCCTCCCACCTTATCCTCCAGAATCTCTGATCACCTCCCCTCCACCATGTCCTCCGAGTCTGTTGACAAGGCTGTCTCCACTTACAATGCCATTCTCTCCTCTGTTCTGGACGCCCTTGCTCCATCCATCTCCCGTCCCACAAGGCGTACTAATCCCCAGCCCTGGCTAACCCCTTGCACCCGAAACCTTCGCTCCTGCGCCCGATCGGCTGAACGCCTCTGGAGGAAATCTCGCACCCATACTGATTTCATTCACTACAAATTCATGCTATCCTCCTTCCAGTCCTCCCTATTCCTCGCCAAACAGGACTATTACACCCAATTGACTAATTCCCTCAGCCCTAACCCTCGTCGTCTCTTCGCCACCCTTAACTCCCTCCTCAAAGTGCCCTCTGCTCCCACCCCCCCCCCCCCCCCACTCTCCCCTCAATCACTGGCTGACTACTTCCGCGACAAGGTGCAGAAGATCAACCTCGAATTCACCATCAAACCATCTCCTCCTCTTCACCCTATAACTCACTCCCTCAACCAACCAACCCAGGCCTCCTTCTCTTTTCCTGACATCACCGAAGAAGAAACCGCCCATCTTCTTTCCTCCTCGAAATGCACCACCTGTTCCTCAGACCCCATCCCCACCAACTTACTTAACACCACCTCTCCTACTGTCACCCCCCCCCCCCCCCACCATCTGTCATATCCTTAACCTCTCTCTCTCCACTGCAACTTTCCCAGACACCTTCAAGCATGCGGTAGTCACACCACTCCTCAAAGAACCATCACTTGACCCTACCTGTCCCTCCAACTACCACCCCATTTCCCTCCTACCCTTCCTCTCCAAGATACTTGAACGCGCCATTCACAGCCGTTGCCTTGATTTTCTCTCCTCTCATGCCATCCTCGATCCGCTTCAATCCGGCTTTCACCCCCTACACTCGACAGAAACGGCACTATCTAAAGTCTGCAATTACCTGTTCCTTGCCAAATCCAAAGGTCACTACTCCATCCTCATCCTCCTTGACCTATCCGCCGCTTTTCACACGGTCAATCACAATTTACTTCTTGCCACACTGTCCTCATTTGGGTTCCAGGGCTCTGTCCTCTCCTGGTTCTCCTCTCCCACCATACCTTCAGAGTACATTCTCATGGCTCTTCCTCCACCCCCATCCCGCTCTCTGTTGGAGTTCCTCAGGGATCTGTCATTGGACCCCTTCTTTTTTCAATCTACACCTCTTCCCTGGGCTCCCTGATCTCATCTCATGGTTTCCAATATCATCTTTATGCTGACGACACCCAGCTTTATCTCTCCACACCAGACATCACTGCAGAAACCCAGGCCAAAGTATCGGCCTGCTTATCCGACATTGCTGCCTGGATGTCCAACCGCCACCTGAAACTGAACATGGCCAAGACCGAGCTTATTGTCTTCCCACTCAAACCCACTTCTCCTCTCCCTTCACTCTCTGTCTCAGTTGATAACACCCTCATCGTCCCCGTCTCATCCGCCCGCAACCTCGGAGGCATCTTCGACTCCTCCCTCTCCTTCTCTGCGCATATCCAGCAGATAGCCAAGACCTGTCGCTTCTTCATCTAAAACATTAGCAAAATTTGCCCTTTCCTCTCTGAGCACACCACCCGAACTCTCATCCACTCTCTCATTACCTCTCGCCTTGACTACTGCATCCTACTCCTCACTGGCCTCCCACTTTTCCATCTATCCCCCCTACAGTCCATTCAGAACTCTGCTGCACGTCTTATCTTCCGCCTGGACTGATATACTCATATCACCCCTCTCCTCAAATCACTTCACTGGCTTCCGATCAGGTACCGCATACAGTTCAAGCTTCTCCTACTAACCTACAAATGCATTCGATCTGCAGCCCCTCCTTACCTCTCTATTCTCATCTCCCCTTACGTTCCTACCCGTAACCTCCGCTCTCAAGACAAATCCCTCCTTTCAGTACCCTTCTCCACCACTGCCAACTCCAGGCTCCGCCATTTCTGCCTCGCCTCACCCCATGCTTGGAATAAACTCCCTGAGCCCATACACAAGGCCCCCTCCCTGCCCATCTTCAAATCCTTGCTCAAAGCCCACCTCTTCAATGTCGCCTTCGGCACCTAACCACTATACCTCTATTCAAGAAATCTAGACTGCCGTAACTTGACATTTTGTCCTTTAGATTGTAAGCTCCATTGAGCAGGGACTCTCCTTTTTGTTAAACTGTACAGCACTGCGTAACCCTAGTAGCGCTCTAGAAATGTTAAGTAGTAGTGGTAGTACTTTTGTCATGATTGTGACTGTTTTCTTGGTTTGTGCTCCTCTTGCTCTCTGGTGGCCAGAACCGGTGGCTGCCATAGACTTTCCATATTCTCTTTTCGGTCCGGTCCAGATATTTTAGCCCTCCAGTCTTGCTTGGAAGTTTGGCAGCTAGCCTCACCCTTAGCTGCCTTGAGATTGCTGCAGCTGAGCCTCAGCTGCTGATGGGCTTATTAGCCACCTGGAAACTTTCTGCTTTGCCTTTGCAACGCCAAAGGTCCAGGTTGGTGTTTGTGCTTAGTGCACTTCTGCCTTGTCTTGTTTAGCCTTGTTTCTTAGTTAGTGTCCCTAGTCTGTATTTCCTGCCTGTTTGAGACTCTGTACCTTGTACCCTGTTCTAGCCAAGCTTGTGTCTGTTTCCTGCCTGTTTGAGACCCTGTACCTTGAACCCTGTTCTAGCCTGTCTTGTGTTTGTTTCCTGCCTGTTTGAGACCCTATAGCTTGTACCCTGTTCTAGCCAAGCTTGTGTTTGTGGCCTGCTTGTTTGAGACCCTGTACCTTGAACCCTGTTCTAGCCCAGCTTGTGTTTGTTCCCTGCCTGTTTGAGACCCTGTATCCTGTTGTCATGACTATTACCTTTAACAACATCTATTACTCCTTACTTTTTACGTGGGTGTTCACCATGTGGACAGAAATTAAATATTTGTTTCCCAAAGTAAGTGGATGAGTAACCATTAGTAGGCTATGTTGTGTTTGTTTTATTTTAATGCACTTTTACATTTTTAATATTAGTTGCTGTTTGTTGACATTCATTGTTCACCATTTTGATAGAACCTTGGTCTGGGAAAGAAGTATAAATCAAACAAATAAATAAAAGAAATAAACTGCTTGAAGTATAAAGGACAACTCTATAATCTAGGTTCTCATATATACATGAGCATTACGTATGTAAATGTTTAGAATACCAGCCCTTACACACATATGTGTGCACATATCTGCTAAGTGCTAGCTGGGCACCTAAATGCTATTCTGCAAATACCCACTTAATTTACACAGTATATATTTGCAAGAGGGATGTACAAAAAGACAGGACATGGGTGGGATATAGGTGAAGCGTCCGCTTACATGCATATCTTAAAGAATACTGTAATTTAAGTGGGTTCTTGCTGCATTTAGGCATAGTGTTCTATAACATAAGAACATAAGAATAGCCATACTCGGCCAGACTAATGGTCCATCTAGCCCAATATCCTACTTCCAACAGTGGCCAATCCAGGTTGCAAGTACCTGGCAGAATCCCAAACAGTGACAAGATTCCATGCTACCAATCCCAGGGGAACCTAGGATCCCACATTCCATTATAAAATAGGCTCCTACCGCACAGCCGTAGGGCACCTAAATGAAGGGACCCAGTTATAGATTACTCATGTAATGACTAACCATAACTTCCCTGGAGGTACCTGTTAGGCACTGACTCAGTTATAAATTACTCCTGTAATGACTAACCACAACTTCCCTGAAGGCACCTGTTAGGCACTAGGGATTTAAAGATAGGTAGGTTCTAACCAGTCAGATCAGTGAGTGGATCCCAGGGACTGATCTATCACAGCAGATACACTCTGACTTACCATTGAGAATATGAAACT